>NC_139826.1:2015213-2686951 GCF_963691815.1 Echiichthys vipera
CCTCCTCTTGAGTCATTTAATTTAATCTGAACTTTTAACTTTACTTTACTAACATTAGCTAACTCCCTCCTCTTTAGTAATTTCATTTTAACAACACCTCTACAACCCGAGCCTTGGTCAGGAGAGAATACCAGTGCTTTGGAAGACTTCCTGCCTAATTCCTGTTCCAAAGAAGTCGACACCATCAGACCTCAATGACTATCGACCAGTGGCCCTCACATCTTACGTCATGAAGGTGCTGGATTCAAGATTCAAGATTCAAGAAGCTTTATTTATCCCGAGGGAAATTATTGTGCAACAGTTTCGATACAAAGGCGGAAAAGGATCAGAGTAACAATAAGCATAAACATAAATCAAATCAAAATAAAGCTAACGTCAGATAAATCAAGCAATGAACCAAGTGTGACAGAGTGCAACAGACGTCGTGGTTAAGCATAGGTATATACAATATACAACAATACGCAGCGTGCAGTTTAGCAGCAGATTGAAATAAAATAAGTACAAACTAGATAAGTGAGAAGGAGCGATAAGTTATAAGTGTTAAAAATGTTAAAAATGTAGCAGCATGTCCTACAGAACTAAGTGACAGTATGGCACAGTGGAGTGTAGCAGCATTTCGTACTTAAGTAAGTTACAGTAAACTACAGTGAAATGTAGCAGCATGTCCTAAAGCACAGTAAGTGTATAGCAGCATTACTTACTGAAGTAAGTGACAGTACAACTGAATAAAGTACAACTGAATAAAGTGGTGCAGTGATGGTATAAAGTGACAAAGTGACATTTTCAGGATACAGTGTCTCCACTGTTCCTTGCCTGACTGGGGGGAGATGAATTATAAAGTTTGATGGCCGCCGGAAGAAAAGACTTCCTCCGGCGTTCAGTATGACACCGTGGGAGAATGAGTCTATGGCTGAATGTGCTTCTGCTGGAGGTCAGCAGCTGGTGGAGAGGGTGATAGTTATTGTCCAGGATGCTGTGCAGTTTAGACAGCATCCGCCTCTCAGACACCGCCACCAAAGAGTCCAGTTTGACCCCCAGGACGGAGCCAGCCTTCCTGATGATCTTACTGATCCTCTTTGCGTCTGCTGCCCTCAGTCTGCTGCCCAAGCACACAACAGCAAAGAAGATGGCACTGGCTACCACTGACTGGTAGAACATCCTCAGCATGGTGTTACAAACATTGAATGATGTTTGGAGAGACTAGTTTTGGTCAACCTGAGGCCGCAGGTGAGAGCCCTGCTAGACCCTCTGCAATTTGCTTACCAGCCCCACTTGGGAGTTGATGACACTGTCATCTACCTGCTGCAACGAGCCCATTTGCACCTGGATGGTGGAGGAGGTACTGTGAGAATCACATTCTTTAAATTCTCTAGTGCTTTTAACACCATTCAGCCACTGCTACTGGGGGAGAAGCTGCAGGTGATGGGAGTAGACGACACAATGATCTCCTGGATTACTGACTACCTGACAGGCAGGCCGCAGTTTGTCCGTATGGGCAGTGTTCTGTCTGATGTGGTGGTAAGTGATACAGGAGCTCTACAGGGGACTGTACTGTCTCCTTTCCTGTTTACCTTATACACCACTGACTTTCAGTACAACACTGAGTCGTGTCACCTGCAAAAGTTTTCTGACGACTCGGCTGTTGTTGGGTGTATAAGTGAGGGACAGGAGGAGGAGTACAGGGCACTGGTAGACAATTTTGTGAAGTTGACTAGACAGAATCACCTGCGGCTGAACATCAGCAAGACCAGAGAGACGGTGATAGATTTCAGGAAGAAGAGGAACACGGCTTTCCAACATCTGTGCATTCTGGGAAAGGATGTGGAGGCGGTGGAGGATTACAAGTACCTGGGTGTTACCATCAACCACAGACTGGACTGGAGATCTAACACTGAAGCTGTTTACAAGAAGGGGATGAGCAGACTTTACTTCCTGAGGAAGCTGAGATCCTTCAACGTGTGCAGCAAGATGTTGGAGATCTTGCCAGTGTACTTTTCTTTGCTGTGGTTTGTTGGGAAAGCAGCATTGGCGCCAGCGACACCAACAGACTCAACAAACTGATCAGGAAGGCTGGCTCTGTGATTGGCTGCAAACAGGACACTCTGGAGGCTGTGGTGGAGAGGAGGACACTGAAAAAACTGTTAGCCATCATGGATAATCCTCTCCACCCTCTCCAATTCACACTGGTCAGACTGGTGACCAGGGGCCTCATGTACTAAGACTTGCGTGGCTTTCTTACTAAAACATGGCGTACGCTAGAATCCAGAAACTGGCGTAAGCACAAAAAAATTCAGATGTATCAAAGTGTGCGTACGCATGGATCCAAGCACTTTTCCTTTGTACATCCCAATCAACGTGGAATTGAGCGCACATGTAGAAGTGCTGAACTCCTCCCTGTCCACGCCTCCATTTAAATATGCAAATATATTTAAATAGGGCCTGTACCGGGGATTCCCTCTCTGCACCATCAGATTTAAACGATGAGTAAAGGTAAGAAGCGCAGCTTCAACGAGTCTGAGCTCAAAACTTTATTAAATGAAGTGGAGACCCGAAGAGCGGTTTTGTTTGGTAGCCTCTTTTCAGGGATAAACACAAAGAAAAAGACATTTGAGTGGGAGTGTGTGTGTGGGGCAGTGAACGCTGTGGGGACGGAGCAGCGCACACCCACTGAAATAAAAAAAAAATGGTCCGACGTGAAAGTGGAGGTGAAGCGGAGGATTTCAGCCCACCGCCGAAGTATCACCGCAGCGGGCGAGGTGACAGGAGGGGAGGAACTGACCCCCTTTTGATCAGAGAGTGGCGGCTATTGTGGAGGGAACAGCTCTAAGCGGAGTTGTGGGGGCCATGAAGGCGACACAGATCATCCTCAAGGTAAATCTGTTAAACTCAGAAATGTCATTATACTGGTCTTACAATAGGCTGCTCACATTACACATGCTCGTGTGTTAAGTTTCCAGGATATAAACACATTGACTCATGTTTAATTAATTCATTTTTTTATTATTATTTCTCTATAGACGATGAGACAGGAGAGGGCTCCAGACGGGCGCCACTGCCCCTTCAATAGGTCAATTGCCCTCTCCACCACTGCTCGAGTTCGGGAATAGCGGTCGTTGTATCTCCCCTCTTGGTCGGTGCCGGGGTTAGTGAGAGAGGTCAACAGCCACGTTCTCAGGGGGTAACCATATATTTAAAATATATTTAAAAAATCACAATACTGTTCGCGGGAAAACAAACAGGACAAAACAACTTCATTACAAGGATTGACATCACACTTATATTAATGACTGCAGTGGTGCGCCGTGGCTACTGAAGTGTGAGATTTCCAACTTTACGCACGCGTTTATTGAGACGAATAATGAACACAAGGAGACAAGATAGCTCTGCCATTCTTTTTTCACCAAGGAAAAAAACAAATACACATATTTGAATGCGCGTGTCCAAACGTGCCTTGTGCTGGTTTAAATTCGGGGCGCATTAAACGGATAAATGACTTACTCACCGAGTAGCCACCCATCGCGCACCGTGCCAGCCTCCAACCTGTTACCAACCATGCTATTATTTAGATTGAACGAGTCATGCGTTGCCAGAAACCCCAGAGTGGTCAGCACCTGTGTGGGAATGGACAACCCCTGACCATGATTTTAGCCATGAACTGTCTGTGTTTAGGAGCACCGCGTTAGAGCAGAACAGCCCAGTGGCGGTGCATGTCGACAAGGAGAGGGTCCAGAGAGTGTTTCAGAGGGATAAGGAGAGGAAAAGCCCGGGTCCTGATGGGATTGGAGGTCGGGTCTTGAGGAACTGCGCCGAACAGCTGGCAGACATCTTCAGCTTTATCTTCTCCTGGTCACTCCGGGCTCACAGTGGCCCCCTTCTGTGGAAGGACTCAATTATTGTCCCTGTGCCCAAACATAAATGTACAAACACCCCAAATTACTTTAGACCCGTGGCTCTTACCTCCCTGATAATTAAGTCTTTTGAGAGGATTGTGAAAGATGAGCTCATGAACAATGTTCAGGCAAACTTGGACCCTCTCCAGTTTGTGTATTAGGCGGGGAGGGGGGTTGATGATGCAATAATCACTCTTCTTAATATGATTGTGTCGCACTAAGAAGGGACCAAAAGTTTTGTTCGTCTGCTTTTTATTGATTTTACATCTGCTTTTAACTGCATCCAGCCCCATATTTTGGCCGAGCGTCTCTCAAATTAATATATCGACAGGGGTCTGATTTACTGGCTGTTGGACTTTTTAACTGTCAGATCACAGCGGGGCAGAGCCAAAGGCGTCCTGTCAGATGTTCTCTTCTCCTCCACCAGCTCTCCTCAGAGATGCGTTCTCTCGCCTCTTTTATTGTTTTATATACCAATGCAAGCGTACACGAGAAACGCCACATTGTAAAGTTTGCTGATGATTCAGTGATCGTGTCCCTCCTTAGACATGATGACCCAGTCCCTGGTCCCGTAGTGGAGGATTTTATCCGGTGGTGTAAGTCATCCTTCCTTACCATCAATGTCTCAAAGACTAAGGAAATGACGATTGATTTCAGGAAGACCCGCCCAGCCACCGTTCCCCTGTCCATCAATGACCAAGCTGTAGAGTCTGTCCAGTAGTACAAATATCTGAGGACAGAAATTGATGAAAGGCTGTCCTTTGAGCATCATGTCGATGCAGTGTGCAAAAAAGCCAATCAGCGCATGTACTTTCTTCGGAAACTCAGGAAAATGAACATTGACTCCAAGTTCATGGAAATGTTTTGTTCTTGTTTAATTAAATCTGTCCTGACATTTGCTTTTATCTGCTGGTTTGGGTCAATTAACCTTAAGAACCGCAACTGTCTTCAGGGTACTGTTAGAGTGTGCAGTTAAATGATCGGTACTCCACTCACGGACATTACCATCTTGTACAAAACCAGGGCCCTGAACAAAGCAAGACTTGTCCTGTCCTGTCCCAGATCCTGTCCCTTAGCACCTGAATTTAAACTGCTTCCATCAAGACGCAGATTTAATGTGCCCAGATGCAGGTTCAGTGGCTGTTGGCCTTCTTAACAATTTATAGCACTGTGGTCACTTTAACTCCTTATTGTATCCAGTGAGGCACTGTTGCACTTTGTTGATTGATGATTGTTAATTGTTGTCCCATGTCACTCATGTCGTTGTGTATTACATCTCTTTTAATTATTAGCTCTTTGTCATCGTATGTGTCATTATTGTGCATTTTACTGTTGTTTTTGCTGCTGACTGTACTGCAAATTGACCTCCGGGGACAATAAAGATCTCTTGACTTGACTTGACTCTTTAGGAATTCAATTTAATCTGAACTTTGGACTTTACTAACCTAAACTAACTCCCTCCTCTTTAGTCATTTAGTTTAATTTGAACTTTTGACTTTACATTACTAACGTTAGCTAACTCCCTCCTCTTTAGTTGTTTAGTTTAATCTGAACTTTTGACTCTACCTTACTAACGTTAGCTAACTCTCTCCTCTTCAGTCGTTTAGTTTATCTTAACTTTTGACTTTACTAACATAAGTTAACTCCCTCCTCTTTAGTTATTTAGTTTAATCTGAACTTTTGACTTTACTAACGTTAGCTAACTCCCTCCTCTTTAGTCATTTAATTTAATCGGAACTTTTAACTTTACTTTACTAACATTAGCTAACTCCCTCCTCTTTAGTAATTTCATTTTAATCGGAACTTTTGACTTTACTTTACTAACGTAAATTAACTCCTTCCTCTTTAGTCATTTAGTTTAATCTGAACTTTTGACTTTACCTTACTAACGTTAGCTAACTCTCTCCTCTTTAGTCGTTTAGTTTATCTTAACTTTTGACTTTACTAACATAAGTTAACTCCCTCCTCTTTAGTCATTAATTTAATCTGAACTTTTGACTTTACTAACATTAGCTAACTCCCTCCTCTTTAGTCGTTTAGTTTATCTTAACTTTTGACGTTACTTTACTAACATTAGCTAACTCCCTCCTCTTGAGTCATTTAATTTAATCTGAACTTTTAACTTTACTTTACTAACATTAGCTAACTCCCTCCTCTTTAGTAATTTCATTTTAATCGGAACTTTTGACTTTACTTTACTAACGTAAATTAACTCCTTCCTCTTTAGTCATTTAGTTTAATCTGAACTTTTGACTTTACCTTACTAACGTTAGCTAACTCCCTCCTCTTTAGTCATTTAATTTAATCGGAACTTTTAACTTTACTTTACTAACATTAGCTAACTCCCTCCTCTTTAGTAATTTCATTTTAATCGGAACTTTTGACTTTACTTTACTAACGTAAATTAACTCCTTCCTCTTTAGTCATTTAGTTTAATCTGAACTTTTGACTTTACCTTACTAACGTTAGCTAACTCTCTCCTCTTTAGTCGTTTAGTTTATCTTAACTTTTGACTTTACTAACATAAGTTAACTCCCTCCTCTTTAGTCATTAATTTAATCTGAACTTTTGACTTTACTAACATTAGCTAACTCCCTCCTCTTTAGTCGTTTAGTTTATCTTAACTTTTGACGTTACTTTACTAACATTAGCTAACTCCCTCCTCTTGAGTCATTTAATTTAATCTGAACTTTTAACTTTACTTTACTAACATTAGCTAACTCCCTCCTCTTTAGTAATTTCATTTTAATCGGAACTTTTGACTTTACTTTACTAACGTAAATTAACTCCTTCCTCTTTAGTCATTTAGTTTAATCTGAACTTTTGACTTTACCTTACTAACGTTAGCTAACTCTCTCCTCTTTAGTCGTTTAGTTTATCTTAACTTTTGACTTTACTAACATAAGTTAACTCCCTCCTCTTTAGTCATTAATTTAATCTGAACTTTTGACTTTACTAACATTAGCTAACTCCCTCCTCTTTAGTCGTTTAGTTTATCTTAACTTTTGACGTTACTTTACTAACATTAGCTAACTCCCTCCTCTTGAGTCATTTAATTTAATCGGAACTTTTAACTTTACTTTACTAACATTAGCTAACTCCCTCCTCTTTAGTAATTTCATTTTAATCGGAACTTTTGACTTTACTTTACTAACGTAAATTAACTCCTTCCTCTTTAGTCATTTAGTTTAATCTGAACTTTTGACTTTACCTTACTAACGTTAGCTAACTCTCTCCTCTTTAGTCGTTTAGTTTATCTTAACTTTTGACTTTACTAACATAAGTTAACTCCCTCCTCTTTAGTCATTAATTTAATCTGAACTTTTGACTTTACTAACATTAGCTAACTCCCTCCTCTTTAGTCGTTTAGTTTATCTTAACTTTTGACGTTACTTTACTAACATTAGCTAACTCCCTCCTCTTGAGTCATTTAATTTAATCTGAACTTTTAACTTTACTTTACTAACATTAGCTAACTCCCTCCTCTTTAGTAATTTCATTTTAATCGGAACTTTTGACTTTACTTTACTAACGTAAATTAACTCCTTCCTCTTTAGTCATTTAGTTTAATCTGAACTTTTGACTTTACTAACATTAGCTAACTCCCTCCTCTTTCAGTAAGTTCGTTCTTCTTCTTCCTTGTTTTCTATTTGACGCGCCGTTCGTTTCCATGGTTTCAAACACTGGGTTCACTGCAAAATGCGCACAGCCAGTGGGCGTCATCACGCAGCATTACGGCACAGCGTTCATGGGAAATGTAGGAAGTACCGCGACAGGGATAAATGACAGAGAACAGAGGCTTGTATCATGCATGTAATGCCTCATATTCTACATCACTGGCCAAACTGGCTAATAAGTAATTATTAACATCCTCATTTGGCGGGTTGGAGGGTGTTAATTTAGAACCCTGAATGTATTGTCAAGTTACGACTTATTGTTGATGGCACAAGGGCTAACACCTACACAATGCAGTTAAAAGTTAAAATTTTCATAATCATTTGATCACACGTCTTTAGATGGTACTGATCTATTTCTGAAGTTGATTGTGTTTAATCTCCAGGAGGAGTTCATTTAATTTTAAAGACATGTAAAAACGTGACTTCCTGTCTCCAACAGGGGGCGCTATGATGTTGAGTCATTATTAAGATGTGGTTCTGTTCAGGCCGGGACTCTTATGAATCCTGAGAAATTTGAGGAGATCGGACAATGTTAATACTAACTAAATTCCAGATTTTAGGTTCCTGGGTATTGAAAAATATAGCTATACTAGTAATTCTGGGGCGCTTCGCTAGTCATGGGTCAAGGAAACAAACCAGGTCCATCCACCTTTTTTAACTTGTCTACTGCACACTGGTGGGCTGCAAGTTTGTCAATCAATGACAGTCAAAAATGGTATGGTAATGACATCACATTACAAATGGATAAGTGAACATTCGACAGCATGAGGTAATTGATATTGTGATTATTCTTCTCTTATTGCAGTGGAATAGCCAGGGGTGTGCTGCCTTGCAAGCAGTACTTAGGCACAACCAGGGCTAACTAAAGTTTACAGTAAACTAACTAAAGTTTACAGACCCAGCCCTCACCAGTATCACTTTAACAGCAGATCTCAATGTTTTTTCACTTCATCACACTTCACTGGAACACCTAACGTTACAGCTTACAGTTGCAATTTGCTAACAGAGCTACAGTAGCGTTACAGGGTCTCTGTGTGTGTGTGTATGTGTGTGTGTGTGTGTGTGTGTGTGTGTGTGTGTGTGTGTGTGTGTGTGTGTGTGTAAGCAGCTGTTAGAGAAACACAACAGAAACCACAGTAGGGTCACACCAGCTCACACTGATGACAGTACCCGGGGCAGCTGTTAGAGAAACACAACAGAAACCACAGTAGGGTAACACCAGCTCACACGGATGACAGTACCAGGGGCAGATGTTGGAGAAACACAACAGAAACCACAGTAGGGTAACACCGGCTCACACTGATGACAGTACCCAGGGCAGCTGCGAGTGTGAGGCTTCTGTCGGGTTTGCTGCTCTACTCATAAGCACAGACTGGAGAAGTAGATCTGCTCCTGTCCGGAGCAGCTAGCTTTAGGGGTCGGCTGCAGTGTAAGACGGTAGTGTGTTTTCCTACTCTGCCGGCAAGAGACCCCCCCCACACACACCATTACCGCATCCGTAGCGGCTCGCTTCTACTGTCCCACCTTCATGGTGCAGTGAAGTAATCTGTAATGTGTTCTTTTTTTAAGAAAGTAACTGTATTCTGAATACATGTAGTAACTGTATTCTGAATACATGTAACTATAACGGAATATAATTACTCGTATTTTGTATTTTAAATACATAAGGCAGTAACATGTAATCCTTTACTCCCCAACCCTGAACACATGTAAACAATGATGAAATCCACCAACATGTCCTTTCTTACCGTTGATTCGACTCCACAGCGGAGAATCGGATGGATAAATAAGATGAATGTCAGTCCACCAGTCAACATCAAGTTCTGTGAGTTTTACTGACCAGAAACATGGAAGACACGGTTATCTCAGATTTTGGTTATTGTTTTCAGCCTCTTTGCTGTAGCTGTCACTCATGTTTCTTCTTCTTCTGCTTATTTCCTGTGGAGTCAACGTGCAGGGAAGTATTTTGCTCTTAAAGCTGAAGGTGACTTTTATTTTTAAAATATTTTATTGTCATATTTGCTGAAACTGTCACTCTACTCTGACAGTATAACATGAGACATATAATCAGTTAAAAAAAAGATCATGTTCCTCTGCCTCCACCTGCTCTTAACCTGTCAAGTCAGATGTCCTTCATCCAAAGAGCTAGGTCTGTTTGACGTCCCTGCCCGTTAAAGCGAAATTCTGGTGTAAAATCATCCCAGTGTCTTTTTAGGCAAAGTAGGTCACCAAATAAACCATCAAGATATATTTTTCTGAACTGTTAATGTAGATTTTCTGGAGAGTCTCTAACAGTCGCCATGGCTAACACTGCTTAGCTTGGGGCGGCAAGTTCGACGTGTTATGATCATGGGTCATATGGGTTTTTGTTATGTGTTTGAACGTGTGTATGTAATTAATCCTCCCTGCCAGAGGGTGGTGCTGCTCCGTTGTGTGTTTCCTGTTGATTTCTGCAGTTGGTGAATGGAGATGCTGATGTGGCCTGCTGCAGATGTCTCTCTCTCTGCCTACTTCCTGATTCCCAGCTAGACCATGCTGACCTGTGTGTTGTAGTAGCAAATTGTGATTGTAGCTAAGAGTAAACCTTTGTCAAAATTATCTGTGAACAGAGAAACCTCTTTCTCTAGTGCAGTCCGGGTAGATAGGGGTGAGTAGCCATTTTGTTTTGGGAACCTTTTTTTCCTGTTTATTTGTTAAGGGAGGCAGGTAAGAGCCCTCTATTTTCTTTACTACTTATTTTCGGATACGTAAGTTAGTTTGAGAGATGTTTTGTTTATTATTTTGGCCTTACTCACCCTGAAGTTTTAACTACCAGTTAATAATAAATTTAAGTTGGACTGCTAGATTTTGTGTCCTGGTCTTTGGGAGTTTGGGTTGAGGGTGAGAGCACTTATGTTACACTCGGGTACCCCTAGGCTGGGGCGTAGCATAAATTGGGGGCTTGTCCGGGATCGCTTAAATTAGGGGCTTATGTCCTTTCGTTCGGGTTAATATAGCAGGTTTGTTTGATTACACATTGGTGAAAATACTGAGAAGATCCTCCGAAGGTGTGCATGTGGATGGGAGAAAGTCATCACTTTCAGAGGGTTACGGATCCACCAGGGGAAAAAAAGGTGTGGACAGAAGGGCCAAAAGCAACCTTGCACTGCGACAGCAGGTGAGACAAGAGAGACCAAAAGCCAGGGCAAAAACCACAGAGCTGAAGGACCAAATGTTGCTGAAGGCACGAGAGTCACAGAGGAAGGTCCCCTGGTGGAGAAGCATGAAGACCCAGTGCCCACCACCTTAGACAGAACGGAGCCAAACGCAGAGACCAATGAACAAGCCAGATGGAGCAAGCTCAAGTGGCCGAAGGCAAACAAAACAGAAGCATGGCACACGCTGGACTCGGAACTGATAAAGACCCTGGAGGGATCACTGCGTGGAGGTGTTGAGACGAAGCTGAACCTGATTGGAGACATCATATACCAGACCTGCAAGGACCAGGTTTGGTGAGATTGTCCCAAAACAGAGGAGTGCCGGGAGAGAGAAGGTAAGAAGGGAAAGGGAAATCCTCCAACTAGTGCAAAGGCGTTGACAACTCCGCAAGAACTGGAAGAAGGCAACCAATGCAGAAAAGGAGGGTCTGAAAGTCCTGTGGGAGGAGGTCAGGAAAAGGCAGAGCTGAACGCATCCGCAAGCGCAACCAGTGAAAGCAATAAGAGCGAGCCAGTTTCGTCAAGGATCCCTTCAAGCATGCCAGACAGCTGCTGGAGGAGAAGAAGAGCGGCAAGCTTGAGACCACCAGGGAGCAGCTGGAACTTCATGTCAAGGAGCAGTACAGTGATCCCCAAAGGAGCGTCCCCTCAGGAAGTCCAGGATAAGTACCTCAGCCAGCAAAGCCGACAGCTCAATTCAACATCATGCCCCCTAAGCTCAGCGAAGTCAGGCAAGTCATGGAGAAAGCAAGGTCTTCATCTGCACCAGGCCCCAACGGTGTCCCCTACAAGCTCTATAAGAACTGCCCCAAGGTACTAGAGCTGCTATGGTATCTGATGAGAACTGCCTGGAAAAAGCAACTCATTCCATCTGAGTGACAAAGAGCGGTTGCAGTTTTCATACCTAAGGAAACAGACTCCAGAGACATCAGCCAATTCTGAAACATCGCCCAGCTGAACGTAGAAGGAAAGATCTTCTTCTCAGTGCTAGCCAGAAGGATGACCACCTACCTGCTCGAGAACGGCTACCTCAACACCAACTGCCAGAAAGCAGGAGTCCCAGGCCTCCCAGGGTGTGTAGAGCACGCTACCATGATCTGGGACCAGACTGTAAATTATAAACGCAATCATGATATAGTGTTATTTCCTGTAAAACTATCAACTGAAATCATCAAATGTAGTGTAAGCCTGAGCAACTGTAGATTAGCGCTTGCCTGCTTGTGCAGTTGTGTTAAATCAAAACATGAAATTCAAGTATATATGTGTCAATATCTGAAAATGAATCTTAACCTAACTGAGTATATATGTGTTAACATCTGAAAATGAATCTTAACCTAACTGAGTATATATGTGTCAATATTTGAAAATTAATCTTAACCTAACTGAGTATATATGAATAAAAAGACTGAACAATGAATGAAAATTAAACTTAACCTTGAGTATAATGAATGGAAACACTACTTTCTTCTTTCCTTACTCTCAACTATGCAGATCATCCGCTGTGATCTGATGATTATCACCATCTAATCTGTGTGTGTGTTTACATCCACCATACCATATCCCTCCTGAAGTCACTATATGTGATTTACCTTGATTGTCTTATTACCATAAAGCCTGTAACTATTCTCTGGTGTATGATTATGATGTAACCTTTATACTGCGACTTACACTCTATTATTGGATAGCATACACATAGGAAATTCATGAACATTCTTGTACAGTCTTAAACAATAATGGAATAATATGTGGGTTAATATGTGGGTACATGTGTCGGCATCGCCCATCAGCAGCCTTTGAAGTTGCTGACTCCGCCAATACCAAGATGCAAGATGCAATATTTCAGAGTGAGAGGATGTCTCATGGCACAGTCCCGATGAGCCCTCTCTCAGAGCGTGATCACACTATCCTTTTGGCCGCGGCCAAAACCGGTTTTTCAGCTAAAGTCTAGTACCTTTAAGTAGTGTGAGCGCACCCGCTCCGCGCTCAACTGGGGCCAGCTGGGCCGCCACGGCCCGCTTGAAATAGGTGGGCTTTAGCGGAGCCGTTTGCACATGTACGAGCACGAGCGTGCGCACGTGTACGCGCACGAGCACGAGCCCTACGGCAGTAGCGTTATGTCCGCCTGTTCGGACATAGAAAATAGAAGGACGGACCATGCGCGGACATTTAACAACAACAACAATGGTGGGGAAAGGTTCACGTTGGTGTGGTGCGGAGGTGGAGTGTTTACTGCAGATTTGGTCGGATGAAAATATTCAAAAACAGTCGACAAGACGCACAAAAACTCCGAGGTCTATGGAAAGATTTGTAAACAAAGCCACACACGCGATCAATGCGTGTGACGTGTTACGGCTTGAAGGCGTATGGACAGCAAGAAGTATTGGCCGAGGCCCTGGTAGTGTGAGTACAAACGGGGCTGGGGCGCGGGGGGGAGAGGGAGGGGGGACAAGTACCCTAAAGTCCGGGTCTCGGTCCGGGAGGATAGTGTGAGCGCGCCCTCAGTTAGTTTGTGTCCATTTCTCCATCCTCCTTACTGCTCCAAAAGAGAAAAAGAAAGAATCAGAAACCATGTAGACATTCCATAGTTCATTTGCCCTGGGTAGTGGTTCAGTTGACCAACTCCAGTTGAGCCATTTGTAGTTTTGTATCCTCCACTGCCCTCTTATACAACATTCCCCGGATCCACCTTTTCACTATGGGTATGATGCAACAATGTAGGGATGCTACAATAATTAACACAGCTTTTATACGTAGCGCTCCCCACTCTCTAGCTATTGCTTCTAGTCCTCTCCACTCACGTGCATCTCTGCCAGCATTTTTGTCATTTCAGCCTGCAGCTCCTTCAATTTGTTCATAGCTTTAATCTCATCTTGAGCCTAAAACTCGTATGGAATTCCTTGTGGTTGTCCTGTCACATCCAAATACACTTCCCTGTCCTCCATTACACTTCTTCTCATTCGTGTCTTGCATGATCTACTTCCATGATCCATCCACACAACGCCTCTCTCACTACAGGCACGCATTTTACTGCCCCATAGTCCCACACTGACGCTCCTAATTTATCCGACATCCACCAACATATAACTTGCCTACTTTTATCTTTGAGGATTTCTGCAATCGTCACTTCTCTTCTTTTTATCAAACCTGTTCGTTCTTATGCTGGGATGTGTAGTCTTAATCTCCCTCCTGTTACCACCTCTGTCCTAAGTAGTTCAATCCCTTCTAACTTCTCTGGTACCTCTGGCCTTGTAACTTGTTCTGGAAGTATTTTTCTATCTTCCCAAATCCATGCTGTATGGCTCTGTCTTTTCTTTCACATTTTTATGCTTTCCTGTGTTAGACGCTCAAATGGGTTTGTAAATTTATTTCTATCTGACAATGCTGGCAGGTGGCACAGAGTGTTTAATTTTGCATTATACTCATCTGTTTTAGAGTGATGGATCCCTCTCCGGGACTGAATCGCCTTTTCCTCGTCTCCGACTCCTTCTTTCTGTGGAATCTCGCTTATCGGTACCTGGCTTGGCACGGTTCTGCTCTCCACATTCATCCATCTCTGAACACACAGGAATTTCAGAGTCAGTTTTACCACATTTCTCATCTCCCACTTCTGCCGTTGGGTTCCCTTCATCCTTGATTTGCGTTTTTTGCACTGGTTCAGATGATACCACGTGGGGCTCCCTTCGACCTGGACACCTGTCGGCTTGGCCCTGACAAACTGGTACGGTTCTTCCCAACGCGGTTGATGCCACTTCCTCTGGAAGACCTTGATCCACAGCCAGTCTCCTGGTTTCACTGGCCACTCCCCCTTCTGCTCCAGGCTCTCCTCTCGTGCTCTTTCCTTTGTGTAGATAGTTCTATGGATCATAGTTAGATATTTCATATGTGCTTTCAGCTCATTTTGCAATTGTTCAAGCGGTGGTCCTTTAAAAGGACCTCCTGTTAGCATTTCATGCGGTTTTAAATGCGTTATTCTATGCGTTTGCATGCAATAGCTCATTAGTGCTAGTGGTAAAGCAGTTCAGCTTAGGGGCGGCACAGATTTTGTTTAGCTTAGCCTTCAGGGTTCCATTTACTTATTCAAACATTCCTTGGCTTTGCGGATGATACACTGTCAAAGAATAGTGGTACCTGGCTGATGACCCTGCAGCTAATGACCCTGTGGCTAAACCTGTGGGCACTGGAGGACAGACATCAATGCCCAGCAGGTGGTAACATCTTCCTGTGCAATTACTGGTTCTGGTTGGTAGGTTTACTTAAAGAGGCACTATGGAGTTAAATTTGGACAATTAAAAAATCGTCTTTGCAGCAGCTAGCGACAGGTCGAAAGGTTGATTTAATGCTTGTTGCTAATCTGTTTAAAATATATGTGGCATTAAATCTGAGGAAGGAGGAGCTGCTCCAGCTCGTAACTGTGAAACTTTGGGAACAAGGTTTGCTTACCTCAACAGACGACGCTGAGAAAGCTGACTTGGCGCTTGCAGAGCCGGTGCCACCGGTCACACTCGCTCCCACTGATTGCCACTATTATTCCGGGGTTGTCGGCTGAGGAGCTCAGACTGACCCTGTCATGTTCTTTGCTGGAAAATGTGGAAGGTTTTGCATTTCACACAAAGTTCACTGTCATTAATGTCTGGCTGCCCATCATGGGTCAGAGCAGTGCTCAGGTTCTGACACTGTTGTAGAAGCTCTTCTTTTGCTGCGTTGGGGAAGTTGAGGAGCACTCCAAACTTGTCCTTTACCTCTCCAAGGTTCTGAAATCTCTCATCAAGTGAAAGGACAACTGTATCCACGACCACATTAAAAAATGTGGTTTCCATTTTTCTGAGTGCATTATTGATAGGCTCATCTGGAGACTCGTAGGCAAATTGCTATTTGTGGTTCTTTGTGGTCTCCACGTTCATCTCTTCACACATCTCCTTTGCAGTTGTCTGTGCATCAGAAAACCCAGTGGTTCTGTAGCAGGCCATGGAATCTCTGGTTTTCTTCAGCAAGTCTACAGCCACATCTAGCTGCATGGAGTGTGACTGCAATAATTGACTCACATGCTGGATTTGGTTGAGGATGTCGTACCATATGGCTGTACAAATGGAAAATCTGTAAGATCCTATCTCCTCAGCCAAAGACTGGGCTTCATCTCTCACCACAGGGTCTGCAGTAGTTTCCCTTACCTCCAGGAGAGCCCCTCTGACTTGCCTAGCCTGGTACCTTACTGCCTCAATGCTTTGTATCCTGCTTTCCCATCTTGTCTCTGACCATGATTTCAAAGTAGTTTTAACATGATTCAGCAGTGTATCCATCTCTGGGTGGAGGCTGAGAAGAGCTTGAATAACTTTGTTAAATGTCCAAAGTAGCTGATGATGTTGGTTATCATAGGATTGTCCTCTGCAGTTCTCAAAGGGGATGTTCAACTCCTCCAGCCTGTTTAGGATGAGAGATGACAAACTTTCCCCTGTTGTCTCCTCTGCCACAAGAAAGCCCAAGAAATGTTCTTTAACTTGTGATAAGTCACCTAGTGATACTGTCCTGACAATGACAGACAGCTGCTCCTTATGACTCAGATCAGGGGTGCAATCTAGGAAAATAGAGAAATATTTCATTGTTTTGATCTCATCCACAATGCTTTCCAGTATTTTGGAGCTGATGGAGTCTATCAGTTCATTTTGGATTGATTTGCCCAGATAATGTTTGTGACTGCTAGCTCCACTTTCCACCCTCCCAACATGCTGCTTCATTACTGGATCAAATTTGACCATGAGTTCCACCTCTTTCAGAAAGTTGCCATTGTCTGGTTTATTTAATGTATCTGTGGACCCTCTTAAAGCCATGTTTCTTTCAGCTAGGAACTGAATTATTGCCACCAATGGAGAGAGAACATCACGCCACCTGTTTCTCTCAGCCTCAGCGAGTGCCATCTCTTGCCTTTATATTATTAACCCCTTTGCAAAACGGACCTCCAACTCCTATGTTGCCATGTGGTTATTATGCTCCTGGCTATCCTCATGAACTTTCAGCAATTGGCTTGCATTTTTCCAGTCCTTCTTTGTTAAGTTTGTAATCTTTTGTAGAGAACATTTTGCAGCAAAAGCAGTGCAAGCTATCATTATTTTTGGAATACATCAGCCAGCTTCTTTTGATTGTTTCCCCATTAACTAAGACTCTTTTAAAAAAGTCATGTTGACGCCTTATCCCATCTTTATTTTTTCGGAAATGTGTAACTGTTTTTTGTTTTAAATGGTCCTCTGTGTACTAACTCTCTTCTTACTTTGTCTGTAAGAAGAGCTGGCCAGTCAGCAGGGTCTGTTAGTGCAGCCTTCGGTCCTGATGCTGTGTCACAGGCCTGTGCAGCGGTAGATGGGACAGGAGCACCTGATGCTGTGTCACTGGGCTGTGCAGAGGTATATGGGACAGGAGCACCTGATGCTGTGTCACTGGGCTGTGCAGAGGTAGATGGGACAGGAACCCCTGATGCTGTGTCACTGGGGGTGGCACGGAAATATTTTAAAAGTGCATCTGAAGAGAGAAGAAAAGAAATGTGACCGCTGGATGTTACATTTTAATAACAAACAGATGTTTGGTGTGCTATAAGACTAAAATGAAAATACGATGAGATTCATTTACCTTTATTGTCATTGCAATACAATTCAGTCTAACCAGAGAGCGAAAAGCAGTAGGAATCAATGTGCAGTGGAATCAATATGTATATTTTGTCTATGAATGATATGGGGAAGCTAAGGTGTGGAGTATTAACAATAATACATTTTAACTGCACTTAAACACTGAACTTTAACAAACATAACTGCCGCACAATTAACAAAGGCTTACAGACTTAGACTTAGACTTAGACAAACTTTATTGTCATTCACACACATTTTCATGTATACAAACGAAATTCCGTTGCAAGGCTCCAGAAACCACCAAAAAATATACAATATAAAAGGTAAATATAAAATATAAAAGGAGGCAAGATATAGACATATCTACAACAAATAAAATATAAAATAAAATATAAAATAAAATAAAATATAAAATAAAATAAAATAAGTTCGAAGTTGACAGAGTTGACAGCTGTTTGAAGTGAGTATTAGCAGCAGAATATTAAGTATAATAATAAATAAACAGTGAACGGTGTAGTGAACAGTGAATATAAACAGAGAGTAACAGAATGGAATGAGGTAGTGCATAGTGTCCAAGTAAAGTGACGCAGTGTCCAGTAAAGTGACAAGTGAGTGTGTGTGTGTGTGTGGGGGGGGGGGGTTATTTGGAGTTCAAAAGTCTTATTGCGTGGGGGATGAAGCTGTTGTGGAGTCTGGATGTTCTGCTCTTGAAGCTGCTGAACCTCTTACCAGAGGGCAGCAGGGAGAACAGAACATGATGGGGGTGAGAGGGGTCCTTGATGATGGACTCTGCCCTGGTCAGGCAGCGTCTGCGTGCAGTCTCGTGGATAGCAGGAAGAGCTGTACAGATGATACCCTCCGCTGTTCTCACCACTCTTTCTACACGTTTCCAGTCTGAGGCGTTGCAGGCCCCAGACCAGACAGAGATGCAGCTGGTTAAAATGCTCTCTATTGTCCCTTTGTAGAAGGTGGTGAGAATGGGAGGGGGAAGGAATGCTCTTCTCATCCGGCGCAGAAAGTGCAGACGCTGCTGTGCTCTCTTCACGAGAGCAGAGGTGTGAAGGGACCAGGTCAAAGTGTCGGTGATCTGCACCCCCAGGAATCTGGTGCTACTGACCCGCTCCACTGCGGCGTTGTTGATGAGGAGGGGGGTGTGACTGGGCTGTTTTTTCCTGAAGTCAACGACGATCTCTTTTGTTTTGTTGACATTCAGGATCAAATTGTTCATGTCACACCAGTCCACCAGATGTTTTCAGGTGTTTCTGCCGACCCGCACAGACTGGGGCCTGTCTGTGAGGAAATCTAGCAGCCAGTTACAAAGGGGGGTGTTGAGTCCAAGGGGGGCCAGTTTGCTCACCAGATGCTGGGGGATGATCGTGTTAAATGCTGAGCTGAAGTCCAGAAACAGCATACGCACGTGGGTGTTATTCCTCTCCAGATGATCCAGGCTCAGGTGGAGTGTAGAGGAGATGGCGTCCTCTGTGGAGCGATTGGAGCGGTAAGCAAACTGGAGCGGGTCAAAAGAGGAGGGGAGTTTGGAGATGATGTGGTCCTTCACCAGCCTCTCGAAGCACTTCATCATGATTGGAGTCAGTGCAACAGGGCGGTAATCATTGAGGGATGAGATTGTGGGTTTTTTGGGCACGGGTATGATGGTGGCAGTCTTAAAGCAGGAAGGGACGACAGCAAGTGACAGCGAGGTGTTGAATAGATCCGTAAGGACGTGAGCCAGCTGGTCAGCACAGTCTTTGAACACCCGACCCGGTATGTTATCAGGGCCCGCTGCCTTCCGCGCGTTGACTCTACTCAGTGTCCTCCGGACCTCAGCTGTCTCAAGTCTGAGTGCCTGTTCATCGGGGTGAGGTGGGGATTTCCTCGCAGGAGTGTGGTTACGAGCTTCAAACCGACCAAAGTAGAAGTTGAGCTCGTTGAGGAAGTCTGTGTTGTCGTCGCAGGGTAGAGGAGCAGCTTTGTAGTCGGTGATGGTCTGGATGCCTTTCCACATGCGCATGGTGTTTGTCGGGTCGTGAAAGAATCCCTGGATTCTCTGACCATAGGCACGTTTAGCTGTTCTCATGGCACGGTTCAGGTTGGCTCTGGCTGATCTGAGCGCCTCACCGTCCCCGGACTTGAACGCTACATTCCGTGCCCTCAGCTTAGCACATACCTCATTGGTCATCCAGGGTTTCTGATTAGCCCGTGTGGTGACAGTCTTAGTGGCAGAGACATCCTCCATGCATTTCTGGATGTAAGCCGACACAGATTCAGCATACTCCTCCACATCGATGGTGTTGTCTACAGTTGCAGCTGTCTTAGAGCGTGATCACACTATCCTCCCGGACCACGACCCGGACTTTAGGGTACTTGTCCCCCCTCCCTCTCCCCCCCGCGCCCCAGCCCCGTTTGTACTCACACTACCTGGGCCTCGGCCAATACTTCTTGCTGTCCATACGCCTTCAAGCCGTAACACGTCACACGCATTGATCGCGTGTGTGTGGCTTTGTTTACAAATCTTTCCATAGACCTCGGAGTTTTTGTGCGTCTTGTCGACTGTTTTTGAATATTTTCATCCGACCAAATCTGCAGTAAACACAACGTGAACCTTTCACCACCATTGTTGTTGTTGTTAAATGGCCGCGCATGGTCCGTCCTTCTATTTACATGTCCGAACAGGCGGACATAACGCTACTGCCGTAGGGCTCGTGCTCGTGCGCGTACACGTGCGCACGCTCGTGCTCGTACATGTGCAAACGGCTCCGCTAAAGCCCACCTATTTCAAGCGGGCCGTGGCGGCCCAGCTGGCCCCAGTTGAGCGCGGAGCGGGTGCGCTCACACTACTTAAAGGTACTAGACTTTAGCTGAAAAACCGGTTTTGGCCGCGGCCAAAAGGATAGTGTGATCAGGCCCTTAAAGATGTCCCAGTCTGTGCACTCAAAACAGTCCTGTAGTGCTGACACAGATCCCTCAGGCCAGACCCTCACCTGCTTCACAGTGGGTTGTCCTCTGGTGAGCAGGGGCCTGTATGCAAGAATTAGCATAACAGAGAGATGGTCTGATGAGCCAAGGTGGGGGCGGGGGGCTGCCTTGTATGCTGCCTTGATGTTGGTGTAGGCTTTGTCTAGTGTGTTTGAGCCTCTGGTTGCAAAGTCCACATGCTGATGGAAATGGGGGAGAACTGTCTTCATGTTGGCCTGATTAAAGTCCCCGGCAACAATGAAAACACCCTCTGGATGTGTAGTTTGCAAGTCACTGATGGAGCGGTAGAGCACACTCAGAGCCTCCTTGGTGTTAGCACTTGGGGGGATGTAAACAGCAGTGATGATGATGGTGGTGAACTCCCTGGGCATATAAAACGGTCTACATTTTATAGCCAGAAGTTCAATGTCCGGAGAGCAATAACTTGAGACCACGTTAGGGTTATTACACCAACTGTTGTTACTGTAGATGCAAACGCCACCGCCACGGGTTTTACCGCTGAGAGCGCAGCTTCTGTCCAACCGGAAAGTAGTCAGTCCCTCCATGCTAACAGCGCTGTCGGGGATGGAGGAGTTTAGCCACGTCTCCGTGAGAATTATGGCACAGCAGTCTCTTATCTCCCGTTTAGATGTTAAATCCAGCTTCAGGTAATCCACTTTGTTCTCCAGGGAGCGGACGTTGGCAAGCAGGATGGATGGAAGCGGCGTTCTGCAGGGGTTCGCCTTTAGCTTAGCCGTTAGCCCTCCCCGGCTACCGCGCTTCCGCTTCCTATCGCACCGTCTCCGTCTCCTCCGGGAGCGGCCAGCGCTGGTGGGAGCTCCCGCTGCTTCACAGGCCTCCGGGTCTTGTTGACGAAGCAGTCCGAGGCTGTCCAGAGTCTGCAGGATCGATGTGTCCAAAGTCGTTGTTTTGCAGGATGCATGTACTATTAGCATGAACTGTCGATCGTATGTTAGTTTACCGATGTTACGATGAACGTTAGCTGTTAAACTGACTAGTTTAGATGCCTTATTTGTTGTAGAAGGTATAATCTTCTCAGGAGCCGTTGCAGCCGCAGCCGAGCAGGGCGCCGCCATCTTTTACAGCTAGACTATTACAAAGGGGGTGGGAAATTAAAAGCATTTTAACTGACATACCAGCAGTAGACACCTGTAAAATAACACCTGAACAGGTATAACGTTAACTTTTCAAACGTCCCTGATGAATTTAAGGTGGAGTAACATTAAAGATGCTGCTATTGTCCGAAGTAGGCTAGCAAGCTAACACTCTGCTCCAACAACGGTAACTGCGATCATTAAACCATTTATTTCATTTACGTCATCACATTGACGTTACTGTACCTCTATCTCTTTCACGTTTTTCTTCCTCTTCTTTCCTTCCTTGGGCGCCCGACGGTTTCAGTCTTTTAGACATCATTCCGCTACAGTGTCATTAATCTTCTTCTTCGTCTTGGGGTCACGGTCCGATCCAATTCAGACAACTTGCCTTTCGACCGACCCCCTCACAGAGGACAGGTACATGGCAGAGAGCCCGGAACAAGAAAAAAGGCCTCTTCATTATTTGATAGTCTTCGCTATAAAGTTATGTAGCTGTGGGCTTATATAATATTTTGTTATGGCGCTGGACAATAATTTATATATATATACAGTTTTTTTCCTCCGCCCGTTTGCGGCACCCCTGCGGATGACGGCACCCCTAGCATTTGCCTATACTGCCTATGCCCAGGGCCGGCTCTGGTGGGTCGTCCTCCATTTGAGAGATTGGCGATTTGATCCCGAGCTCCCCCCAGTCCACATGTCGAAGTGACACTGAATCCCGAATTGCTCCCCATGTTGCACAAGGGTGTGTGAATGTGGTGTGAATGATTAGATTAGATGGTAGGTAGTCCACTGCCATCAGTGTGAATGGGTGAATGTGACAAGTAGTGTGGAAGTGCATTGAGTAGTCAGAAGACTAGAAAGGCGCTATATAAGAACAAGTAAATTTATGTTGGACTGCTAGATTTTGTGTCTTATGTTATACACTTGTGCACTTATGTTATACTCCGGTACCCCTAGGCTGGGGCGTAACAGACACATTAAAATGACTTTTTAACCACTAATGCTGCTCCAAATACCACCAAACCTCTGCAGTAGCATAACAGTCCTGACATATTAACCGAACAACGCATTATGTGAACATGGAGTTTATTAAAAGAGTGAAAACCTTACCTACTGGCCCCGGTAAAAGCAGCTACATTCAAATCGATTACCAAATACAATCCAAAAGGTGTAAGCCCATTGATGATTTATTCCAGCAAAACACCAGTAAAAGACCATGGGATGTTTTTACACCGGCATTTCACTTTAAAGGGAAGGGTTTTGTTGCCACTGTGTGATCAAGATTTCTAGAATACTCACTCTCATTCATCCGGGGTCGGGTCACAGGAGCAACAGCTCTAGCAGGGGAACCCAAACTTCCCTTTCCCGGGCCACATTAACCAGCTCTTACTGGGGGATCCCGAGGTGTTCCCAGGCGAGTGTGGAGATATAATCTCTCCACCTGGTCTTCCCTAGGCTTCCTTCCAGCTGGACATGCCTGGAACACCCAGGGGATCGCCCAGGGAGCATCCTTACCAGATGCCCGAACCACCTCAACTGGCTCCTTTCAAGACAAAGGAGCAGCGGCTCTACTCCGAGTTCCTCACGGATGGCTGAACTTCCTACCCTATCTCTAAGGGAGACTCCAGCCACCCTCCTGAGAAAACCCATTTGGCCACTTGTACCCGAGACTTCGTTCTTTCGGTCATGACCCAGCTTTCATGACCATAGGTAAGCGGTGACCGGTAGATCGAAAGATTCAAGATTCAAGAAGCTTTATTTATCCCGAGGGAAATTATTGTGCAACAGTTTCGATACAAAGGCGGAAAAGGATCAGAGTAACAATAAGCATAAACATAAATCAAATCAAAATAAAGCTAACGTCAGATAAATCAAGCAATGAGACAAGTGTGACAGAGTGCAACAGACGTCGTGGTTAAGCGTAGGTATATACAATATACAACAATACGCACTGTTCAGTTTAGCAGCAGATTGAATAAAATAAGTACAAACTAGATAAGTGACAAGGAGCGATAAGTTATAAGTGTTAAAAATGTTAAAAATGTAGCAGCATGTCGTACAGAACTAAATGACAGTATGGCACAGTGGAGTGTAGCAGCATTTCGTACTTGAGTCAGTTACAGTAAACCACAATGAAATGTAGCAGCATGTCCTAAAGTACAGTAAGTGTATCAGCAGATAGTTACAGTACCATTAATAAATAAATAAAGTGATGTAGTGGTGATATAAAGAGACAGTGTAAAGTGTCGCAGCAGTAAGTTACAGTACCACAAATAAGTGATGTAGTGGTGATATAAAGTTACAGTGTACTATAGCAGCATTACTTACTAAACTAAGTGACAGTACAACTGAATAAAGTGACAAAGTGACATTTTCAGGATACAGTGTCTCCACTGTTCCTTACCTGACCGGGGGGAGATGAATTATAAAGTTTGATGGCCGCCGGAAGAAAAAACTTCCTCTGGCGTTCAGTATTACACCGTGGGAGAATGAGTCTATGGCTGAATGTGCTTCTGCTGGAGGTCAGCAGCTGGTGGAGAGGGTGAGAGTTATTGTCCAGGATGCTGTGCAGTTTAGACAGCATCCGCCTCTCAGACACCGCCACCAAAGAGTCCAGTTTGACCCCCAGGACGGAGCCAGCCTTCCTGATGATCTTACTGATCCTCTTTGCGTCTGCTGCCCTCAGTCTGCTGCCCCAGCACACAACAGCAAAGAAGATGGCACTGGCTACCACTGACTGGTAGAACATCCTCAGCATGGTGTTACATACGTTGAATGACCAGAGCCTCCTCAGGAAATAGAGACGACTCTGGCCCTTCTTGTAAACAGCCTCAGTGTTCTTGGAAAAGTCCAGTTTGTTGTCCAGGTATACTCCAAGATATTTGTAATCCTGGACAACATCCACAGTCAAGCCATTGATGGAGATGGGTGTGGGGGCAGATTTACTCCTGCGGAAATCCACCACTAGCTCATTAGTCTTGGTGGCGTTTAGAATCAGGTGATAAGCTGCACACCAGTCGACAAAGGAGTCCACAACGCCCCTGTACTCCCTCATTCCCCTCACTGACACAGCCAACAATTGCAGAATCGTCAGCAAACTTCTGCAGGTGGCAGGACTCAGAGAGGAGCTGAAAGTCTGAGGTGTACAGGGTGAACAGAAATGGGGAAAGAACAGTTCCCTGTGGAGCTCCAGTGCTGCTGACCACAGTGTCAGACACTCCGTCCTGCAGTCTGACATACTGTGGTCGACCCGTCAAGTAATCCGTAATCCAGGAAACCAGGGGAGGGTCCACCTGCATCGCCGTCAGCTTACGTCCCAGCAGAGCAGGCCGGATGGTGTTGAACGCACTGGAGAAGTCCATGAACAAGATTCTCACTGTCCAGTGATTCTCACTGTCCAGTGATGAGCTGACCAGGGGCCGAAGAAGTGAAAGAACCAGCCTCTCCAGGGACTTCATCAGGTGCGACGTCAGCGCCACCGGTCTGTAGTCTTCGGTGCTGGGACGCACCTTCTTTGGTACTGGTACCAGGCAGGATGTCTTCCACAGCATAGGGACCTTCTCGAGACTCAGGCCGAGGTTGTAGATGTGCTGCAGGACTCCACACAGCTGGATCGCACATGTTTTGAGGACCCTCGGGCTGACACCGTCGGGACCCGCTGCCTTGCCTGGGCGGAGTCTGCACAGCTCCTTCCTCACCTGCTCTGCAGTGAAGGTCTGTCTGCTGTGTGTGTTGGTGGGGGTGGAGAGAGGTGATGGCGGGGGGGAGGGGACATTCATTCATTCATTCATCTTCAACCGCTTATCCCGGGTTCGGGGTTGCGGGGGTGCTGGAGCCGATCCCAGCTGACATCGGGCGTAAGGCCGACAGGACGCCAGTCTATCACAGGGCACATAGAGACGAACAGAGACAGACAACCATTCACACCTACGGGCAATTTCAGACTCATCAATTAACCTAACACATGCATGTCTTTGGATTGTGGGAGGAAACCGGAGTACCCGGAGAAAACCCACGCAGACACGGGGAGAACATGCAAACTCCGCACAGAAAGGCCGAGGTCGGGATGCGAACCTGTGACCTTCTTGCTGTGAGGCGACAGTGCTAACCACTACACCACCGTGTAGCCCCGGGGAGGGGACAGGTAGTGCAAAATCAGGAAGGAATTGAGGGGGAGGTGTCAGCAGGGTTGAAGGTTTGGAGGTGGATGGTTGTAGAGGAGCCGTGGGGAGGTGGTCCAGAGCCCTTTCATCAAATCTGTTGAAGAACAGATTCAGCTCATTGGCACGTTCAGTACCACCTCCTACTGTCTGGTTACCAGATGGTTTGTAGCCAGTGATGCTCCTCATGCCGCTCCACACGTCCTTTAAGTTGTTCTGCTGGAGTTTGTGCTCCAGCTTCCTCCTGTAGGTGTCTTTGCCCTGTTGGATCCTCTCCTTCAGCTCCCTCTGGACCTGCCTCATCTGCTCTCTGTCCCTGTCTCTGAAGGCCCTCTTCTTTGCATTCAGCAGGACCTTGATGTCTCTGGTGACCCACGGCTTGTTATTTGGGAAACAGCGTACAGTCTTTGTAGGAACAACGCTGTCCACACAAAAGTTGATGTATCCTGTTATGCAGTCCGTGAGATCATCAAGGTCCTCCCCATGTGAATTACAGAGCAAATCCCAGTCTGTGAGTTCAAAGCAACCCTGTAAAGCTTCGTCAGTCTCCTGTGACCATCTCCTCACAGTCCTGGTGGTCACAGGAAGCCGCTGGACTTGGGGCTTATACAGGGGCTGCAGGTGGATGAGGTTGTGATCTGATCTTCCAAGAGGAGGAAGGGCAGTGGAGCTGTAAGCCTCCTTAACATTAGCATACAGCAGGTCCAGTGTCTTGTTTTCCCTGGTGGGACAGTCCACAAACTGCTTGAAAGTGGGCAGTGTTGCAGCCAGGGTGATGTGGTTGAAGTCCTCAGATATTGCAATGAATGCGTCTGGGTGCTGTGTCTGAAGTCCCTCGACGACGGTGTGGATGACGTCACTCGCGCGCGCCGCGTTTGCAGTCGGAGGAATGTAAACAACCAGAACTATCACGTGTGAAAACTCCCTCGGCAGGTAGTATGGCCGCAGACTCACGGCAAGCAGCTCAATGTCCGGGCTACACACACGCTCCTTTACAGTAACGTGTCCAGGATGACACCACTTGTTGTTAATAAGAATAGCAAGTCCCCCACCTTTCCTCTTGCCACTCTCACGGTGACTCCTGTCCGCCCGAACAGTCTGAAAGCCGTCCACATTTACGTTCGAGTCCGGGATGTCCTCGTGGAGCCACGTCTCCGTGAAACACAGCACACTGCTCACACGATACATCCACTGAGTCTTCACCAGGCCCGCCAGCTCGTCCATCTTGTTAGCCAGCGACCTCACGTTCCCCATGGTGATGGAAGGGAGAGATGGTTTATATCTCCTCTTCTTTTCCCATTGTTTACGTCCAGCCTTACATCCCCTGTACTTTCTCCTCAGTTCTTTGGGGATTTCAGGCCTCTCCCGCATTAGCGCCGTTGGTGTTAGCGACACCAGCTGTTCACGGGTGTAAACAATGGAGCCGCCGCATTGTTGTGTCCAGACGGAGACGCGGTCTGCAAATATAGTCCCAAGAATGAGACAAACGGACAAAAAACACGTAAGAAAGTTCACGAACATAGTTGGCTAAGGTTAGCACTACGACTTACAGGAAAAAGCACTAATAAAAAGACAGTAAAATAAGATAAAATAGCATAAAAGTGCGGAAAGGAGAGGGAGCAACTGTTGCTGGCTGCCGCTTTACACAGCGCCGGAACCGGAAGGGCAAAGCTTTGCCTTCCGGCTGAGCTCTCTTTTCGTCACAACGGTGCAGGAGCAACTGCAACATCGCCCCCGCTGCTCCGATTCTCCGGCCAAACTCACGCTCGTCACCCAGGTACTTGAACTACTTCACTTGGGGTAAGGACTCATTCCCTACCTGGAGTAAGCAATCCACCGGTTTCCTGCTGAGAGCCATGGCCTCAGATTTAGAGGTGCTGATCCTCATCCCAGCCGTTTCACACTCGGCTGCGAACCGATCCAGTGAGTGCTGAAGGTCACTGACCGACGATGCCATCAGGACCACATTATCTGCAAAAAGCAGACAAGAGATCCTCAGCCCACTGAACTGCAACCCCTCCCCACCAGGACTAAGTCTCGATATCCTGTCCATGAAAATCACAAACAGGATTGGTGACAAAGCGCACCCCTAGCAGAGGCCAACCCCCACCAGGAATGAATCCAACTTACTGCCGAGGATCCAGACACAGCTCTCGCTTTGAGTGTACAGAGATCGAAGATTGGCCCACAGAAGTGACCCCCTCACCCCATACTCCCGTGGCACTTCCCACAATATCTCCCGGGGGTACCGGTTATATGCCTTCTCCAGATCCACAAAGCACATGTAGACTGGATGGGCATACTTCCAGGCCCCTTCCAAGATCCTTGCAAAACTGAAGAGCTGGGGCCTCATGTACTAAGACTTGCGTGGCTTTCTTACTAAAATATGGCGTACGCTAGAATCCAGAAACTGGCGTAAGCACAAAAAAATTCAGATGTATCAAAGAGTGCGTACGCATGGATCCAAGCACTTTTCCTTTGTACATCCCAATCAACGTGGAATTGAGCGCACATGTAGAAGTGCTACACTCCTCCCTGTCCACGCCCCCATTTAAATATGCAAATCAATGTAAATAGGGCCTGCCCCGGGGATTCCCTCTCTGCACCATCAGATTTAAACGATGAGTAAAGGTAAGAAGCGCAACTTCAACGAGTCTAAGTTCGAAATTTTATTAAATGAAGTGGAGACCCGAAGAGCTGTGTTATTTGGTAGCCTCTCATCAGGGATAAACACCAAGAAAAAGACATTTGAGTGGGAATGTTTGTGTGAGGCAGTGAACGCTGTGGGGTCGGAGCAGTTCACACCCACTGAAATAAAAAATAATGGTCCGACGTGAAGGTGGAGGGGAAGCAGAGGATTTCGGCCCACCGCCGAAGTATCACCGCAACGGGCAAGGGGACAGGAGGGGAGGAACTGACCCCCTTTTGATCAGAGAGTGTCGGCTATTGTGGAGGACACAGCTCTAAGCGGAGTTGTGGGGTTAATCTCAGAAATGTCATTATACTGGTTGTACAATAGGCTGCTCACATTACACATGCTCCTGCGTTAAGTTGCCAGGATATAAACACATTGACTCATGTTTAATTACTTCATTATTTCTCAATAGACGATGAGACAGGAGAGGGCTCCTCCCTCTGCACCGTGCGCCCTGGCGTCTCCGCCGGCACCTCCAGCACCACGCGCCCCGGTGACTCCACCGGCACCTCCAGCACCACGCGCCCCGGCGACTCCACGCCAGCTGACGTCCGCCCGACTGGCCGTGTCCTTTCACAAGCTGTGCTGGAATCACAGGAGGAAATAGTGAGAGCAATCCGTGGCGTCAGTGATCGTCTAGATCAAATTGTCAATGCACTGGGAGATATTTATCATGCAATAAATGCACTTACAAAGTAAATTGTGTCCTTGCCTCTTTACATCGTTGAAATCAGACGCTGCCGGGCCCGTACCGCTTCGCGGGGTGGGTCGAGGTTGACAGGTCGGGCATCCGGTTCCTCTGGTGGGGGGATGTGCTCTGGCAGTGGTATGCCATGGCGGTGTGCCAAGTTGTGCAGGACACCATAGGCCAGCACGATGCGGCACAGCTTCTCGGGTGTGTACAGTAGCACCCCGCCCTACCTGTCTAGACAGCGCCAGCGCCCCTTCAAAGGCCAATTGCCCTCTCCACCACTGCCCGAGTTCGGGAATGGCGGTCGTTGTATCTCCCCTCTTGGTTGATGCCGGGGTTAGTGAGAGGGGTCAACAGCCACGTTCTCAGGGGGTAACCATATATATATACGATGAAGATCCAAGATGGCTCGGCGCTTAGCTCCGCAGTTCCTTGTTTGTTTTTGTTTTTTTGTTGCGTTTTAAGTTGTCTTTCCGTGATCCGGTACACTCGGGAGGAACTTTTACAGTATGGACAGTCTACCGGACACAATTTTCCAACATTTTTCACCGATTCTGGATACTTTTCGGAACTTCTAGTCCGAGGAGCAGCGGCTGTCTACGGGATGTTCAGGCGACGCAGACGGGGAAAACGGGCCGGCGCGCTCGTTAAGCTCCGACAGTGGGGATTCCGAACAGCGCTCCCGTCGATTCACCTGGCGAACGTCCGCTCCCTAAACAACAAGATAGACGAACTGCTGCTCCTCAACAGAAGGAATTCGAACTTCTGCAGATCTGCCGCCCTGTGTTTCACTGAAACTTGGCTCAGTGAACTCACCCCAGACTCAGGATTACATCTACCGGACTTCCAGCTGTTACGAGCGGACCGAGTAACGGAGCTCTCGGGGAAGAGCAGAGGAGGCGGAATCTGCTTCTATATTAACGAAGGTTGGTGTACAGATGTCACAGTGTTGAAGAAATCATGCAGCCCCCACTTAGAGACATTTTTCATAAACTGTAGACCGTTTTATTCACCGCGGGAGTTCTCCTCGTTCATTCTGGTTGGTGTGTACATCCCACCTCAGGCCTGTGTCACTGAGGCCCTGCAACACCTGGCTGACCAGATAACGGACGAGGAGAGGAAGCATCCAGACTCCCTGCTCATTGTGCTGGGGGACTTTAACAGAGCAAACCTCAGCTGTGAACTACCTAGATACAGACAACAGGTTAAGTGTCCCACCAGGGACAAAAACACTCTGGACCATTGCTACACTGTTCTAAAGGACTCCTGTCGCTCTGTTCCCCGTGCAGCTTTGGGGCTCTCTGATCACTGTATGGTCCATCTTGTTCCAAACTACAGGCAGAAACTCAAATCTGCCAAGCCTGTAGTGAGGACTGTGAAGAGATGGACCACAGAGTCAAAGCTGGAGTTACAGGCCTGCTTTGACTGCACTGATTGGAGTGTTTTTGAGGCTGCTGCTACAGATCTGGACGAACTGACTGACACTGTGACAAGCTACACCAGCTTTTGTGAGGACATGTGTGTGCCGACCAAAACCTTCTGCACATACATCAACAATAAACCCTGGTTCACTGCAAAACTCGGGACGCTTCGCCAGGCCAAGGAGGAAGCCTACAGAAGTGGGGACAGAGTCCTGTACAACACGGCCAGGAACACACTGACAAAGGAGATCAAGGTGGCAAAAAGGTGCTACACTGAGAAGCTGAACAGCAGTTTCTCAGCTAACGACCCTGCGTCAGTGTGGAGAGGTCTACAGGACATAACCAACTACAGGAGACCATCCCCCCACACTGCAGTGAACCGTCAACTGGCTGACGACCTGAATGTCTTCTACTGCAGGTTTGAGACGCCAACTTTCACACCCATCACCCACTCCACCATCACACAACCCTCATCACCCCTCCCTTCCCCCCCACCGTCACTCAGGATCTGTGAAGAGGATGTGTGTCAGCTCTTCAAGAAACTAAAGACCAAGAAAGCTCCAGGCCCAGACGGTGTGTCACCCTCCTGTCTGAAGGTCTGTGCTGACCAGCTGACCCCCATCTTCACCCAGATCTTCAACAGATCCCTGGAGCTGTGTGAAGTCCCCTCCTGCTTCAAATGCTCCACAATAATCCCGGTCCCCAAGAAACCAGCAATCACAGGACTAAATGACTACAGGCCTGTGGCCCTGACATCTGTGGTCATGAAGTCCTTTGAGAGACTGGTGTTGAGCCACTTGAAGGACATCACAGGACCCCTGCTGGACCCCCTGCAGTTTGCATATCGGGCAAACAGGTCAGCGGATGATGCAGTCAACATGGGACTGCACCACATCCTGCAACACCTTGACACCCCGGGGGCCTATGCAAGGATCCTGTTTGTAGACTTTAGCTCGGCTTTCAACATAATCATCCCGGACATCCTCCACTACAAACTCTCCCAGCTCACCGTCCCAGCCTCCACCTGTCAGTGGATTACTAACTTTTTGACTGACAGGAGACAGCAGGTGAGGCTGGGGCAGATCACATCCAGCACCCGGACCATCAGCACAGGCGCTCCCCAGGGGTGTGTGCTCTCTCCATTGCTCTTCTCCCTTTATACAAATGACTGCACCTCGAGTGACCCATCTGTCAAACTCCTGAAGTTTGCAGACGACACAACCGTCATCGGTCTCATCCGGGACGGTGACGAGTCTGCTTACAGACGGGAGGTGGGACAGCTGGCCCTCTGGTGCGGTCAGAACCATCTGGAGCTAAACACGCTCAAAACTGTGGAGATGACAGTGGACTTCAGGAGCCGCCCCCCCCCCCCACACTGCCCCCCATCACCATCCTCAACAACACAGTGTCTGCTGTGGAAACCTTCAGGTTCCTGGGATCCAACCTCTCCCAGGATCTGAAGTGGAGCCACAACGTGGACTCCATCATCAAAAAGGCCCAGCAGAGGATGTACTTCCTTCGTCAGCTGAGGAAGTTCAACCTGCCCCAAGAACTGATGATCCAGTTCTACACGGCAATAGTTCAGTCTGTTCTCTGCACCTCCATCATTGTTTGGTTTGGATCGGCCACCAAACAGGACAAGAACAGACTGACACGGACAATCAGGACTGCAGAGAGAATCATTGGTGTCAAACTGCCCACTATCCAGGACCTGCACTCATCCAGAGTCAGGAAAAGGGCAGTTCACATCTCTGCAGACCCTTCACACCCTGCACATCACCTCTTAGAACTTCTCCCCTCTGGCAGGCGTTACAGAACTCTGTACACAAAAACAGCCAGATATAAAAACAGTTTCTACCCCCAGGCCGTCACACTGCTGAACAATTGACCCCACCCGACACATCACACACACATGCCAGACATACAAGACAAATGCACCTAATGCACCTTATGTATATCATTGTAAATAATATAACAAGATATTTATAACAGCCTGGTCACTTTACTTTGCACAATTATTTTATCTTTCTATTTTAAATTTCTCATATTTACTTGATAACCTATTTTTAATATTACCTCTATTTTTTATCTTAAATTATTGTTCTGTGTTGTTCTGTTATTGTTCTGTTATTGTTATGTAAATGTCATTGTTATTGTTATGTTTAGGTTTGTCCTGTTAAATGTTTGGAAACTGTGAGAAAAGCATAAGCCGGAGTCAAATTCTCTGTATGTCCAACATACTTAGCAATAAACCTGTTTCTGATTCTGATTCTGATTCTGATATACATATATATATATATATATATATATATAAAAAATCACACTACTGTTCGCGGGAAAACAAACAGGACAAAACAACTTCATTACAAGGATTGACAAGACTGATCACACTTATATTAATGACTGCAGAGGTGCGCCGTGGCTACTGAAGTTTACTTTACGCACGCGTTTATTGAGACAAATACTGAACACAAGGAGACAAGATAGCTCTGCCATTCTTTTTTCACCAAGGAAAAAAACAAATACACATATTTTAATGCGCGTGTCCAAACGGGCATTGTGCTGGTTTAAATTCGGGCGCATTAAATGGATAAATTATCGCGGCCACCCATCGCGCACCGTGTCAGCCTCCAACCTGTTACCAACCATGCTATTATTAAGATTGAACGAGTCATGCGTTGCCAGAAACCCCAGAGTGGTCAGCACCTGTGTGGGAACGGACAAGCCCTGGCTCCTGGCTGTGTGTCGTTCTAGGGCTGGCCGCAGCTCCACGCACAGCTCCAGTAACACTGGCCTCGGCAACCTGAAACGACTCATGAGCCAGTTGTCGTCATTTGCCAACATATCTTCCCGATCTCTAAACACCCTCTGACATCTGATATAACCATTTGCGATGTCTTCTAACAAGGCCAAGGCTGCCATTGTTAATGCCATTTTTCATTAAATTGCGCATGCTTTTATATCCATCCTTATGATTGCAAACACGTGTGTGTTAATTTTCCATTAATGTGTCTCTGATGCGCACATTACACTGAGGATGAATTGTTTTCACACAAGTGTCGCCAACGAAACAAAAGCTGTAGAAACGTGCGTACGACAGCCATGAAGTTTGCGTGGCGCACCGCACATTTCCACGGTCATTTCACTTTTGATACATCTGAACGTTGGCGTGGAAAATGGCGTACGCCACGTTTTTGTGCGTACGCAACATTGATACATGAGGCCCCTGGTCTGTTGTTCCACATCCAGGACTGAATCCGCATTGTTCCTCTTCAATCTGAAATACTTAAGTAAGAAAACAACTTCTCTTGCTAACTTTGGGTTAACAAAGTTAGACGAAAGAACAAAGGGAGCAGTGGGGGATCAGAGGGGCAGAGGTGCAGGAGAAAGTTGCAGAGTGAGGAGACAATAGAGGAGAGAAGAGAGGAGACAAGAGAGAGTTTTTGCCACCTCTGTTTGTTCCTTTATCTCACAGTTGAACAAAGAGGTGGGGTCTGGTATAACCCATCCCTTTGGCTCTGAGCGAATCAACTGCTTTTTTTACGCCGGAATTCTAATTATTTGGTTGATTTTCCATTATTAAGCTTTCTGATATCCAATTTAACCAAAATCTTTTTCAGTTTCAGTATCAGTTTTAACAGATACAGATACTACACATCGTCACACTCTCCTGGATATAGTGACAGGCCTATTATTAAAACACAAATTATTTCAGGAATTAGACAGAGACTTTGCACTTCTGAAACCACATAAACATAATCACAACAAGATACAAATAATGCATATACTGTGACACATTTGCGAGAATGTCTTTGAACGGCCAGTTGCGATGAAACATCAAACTTTAACTGTTTTTCCAAACATCTACACAAAGTTCTGTTGCTTAGATTTTATTAATGAAAGTCCATCTGTCTCACAGAGACAGCTCCTCCAGTTCGAAGTGCGGTCAGATTTGACGTTGATTTAGGTTAAAATGGGGTCCTGAGACCTGGAGTTCTAGGTTTTATTACCCCAGGAGGGTCCGAGGTTGTGAACCAAACCTTATCTCTTATCGAAACAAGGATACAAATGTCTTATCTACATTGTCTTCCTGCGACGCTGAGCAGACAGCCAGACTCAAAGAATTCCTTAAACATCACTTCCCCTAGAGGTCCTACACCGAGGTGTTCCCAGGCGAGTGTGGAGATACAATCTCTCCACCTGGTCTTCCCTAGGCTTCCTTCCAGCTGGAAATGCCTGGAACACCCAGGGGATCACCCAGGGAGCATCCTTACCAGATGCGCCCCATCCTTATTGTACACTACTTGGACGGTTCCCCGTTTCCCCCTCCTGAGGTGCTGAATGAAAGCACCTTGGTGTTGCCTAAACGTCCTTTTCCATGACTTCTCCGGACTTCTCCCACAACTGCTGCATTGCCTCTGACACAGCAAATGCTGCAGCCCTTCTGGCCCGTCGGTACCTTGCTACTGCCTCTGGAGTCTTCTGGGATAACATATCCGGGAAGGACTCCTTCTTCAGCCAGACAGCTTCCCTGACCAACGTTGTCCACCACGATGTTTGAGGGTTTCTGCTCCTTGAGGCACCTAAGACCTTGAGGCCACAGCTCACCCCCGCAGCTTCAGCAATGGAAGGGTTGAATATTGTCCATTTCAGTTCAATGCCCCCAACCTCCACAGGGATACCAGAAAAGCTCAGCCGGAGGTGTGAGTTGAAGATCTCTCGGACAGGGGCCTCCTCCAGACGTTCCCAGTTCAACCCCACTACTTGTGTGGCCTTACCTGTTCTGTCCAGAATCTTCCCCCATCCTCTGACCCAACTGATCACCAGATGGTGACAGTTGACAGCTCTGCCCTTCTCATCACTCGAGTGTCCAAAACATACGGCCTCAGATCAGATGCTACAATCACAAAATTGATCATCGACCTTTGGCCTAGGGTGCTCTGGTACCACGTACACTTATGAGCATCCTTATGTTCAAACATGATGTTTGTTATAGACAATCCTTGACTAGCAACGACGTCTAATAACAGACGACCGCTCGGATTTAGATCAGGGAGGCCACTCCTCCTAATCACGCCTCCCCAGATGTCTCCATCATTGCCCACATGGGTGTTGAAGTCTCCCAGCTGAACTACGAGTCCCCTACTGGAGACCCATGCAGGACTCCATTTAGGGTTTCAAAGAAGTCAGAATACTCTGAACTGCTGTTCGGTGCATATGCACAAACAACAGTCAGAGTATTCCCCCCTACCACCCACAGGCGCAAGGAGGCGACCCTCTTATCCACCGGGGTGAACTCCAACACCGTGGCGCTCAGCCGGGGGTTTGTGAGTATCCCCACATCCACCCAGCGCGTCACACCCTGGGCAACTCCAGAGAAGAATAGGGTCCAATCCCTATCCAGGAGTACGGTTCCAGAACTTAGACTGTGCGTGGTGGTAAGCCCCACTGGTAGCGCCCCACCTCCCGCACAAGCTCCAGCTCTTTCCCGCACAGAGAGGTGACGTTCCACGTCCCCAGAACCAGTCTCTGCTGCCTGTGTCTGGTCCGTCGAGGCCCCTCACCTTCACTGCCACCCATGCAACTAGAATACTGTATATTATTATTATTATTATTATTATTATTATTATTATTATTATTATTATTAAAGATAGTGCAATTTGTTGCTGCTCATGGGGGAATTGTTGGGTCATTGTAAATCAAAAATAAGTTATAGAGTCTGGTTTTGACCTGCTTTGAATGTAAAGTGTCTTGAGATAACTTTGTTATGATTTGGCACCATAAATAAAGTGTGGATGTCATGTTTATTTTACACAATGCATCTCTTCCAATCAAATTAACATTTGTTTGTTTCGCAACCAGAATTGGGATTTTATTTTTTTCATTTTCTGTGGTTATTTTCACTGGAGCCGTCATTTGAATTAGTTATTAGTTATTAGTTATTCTTAGTTTTCTGTGGTTATTTTCACTGGAGCCGTCATTTGAATTAGTTGCTTTTGTCTCGAGAATCCTACTGTCTCAACAAATCTGTCTGACATGGGGTGGTGCGTGGCAAACTTGGACCCACACATGTGTGAGTGGCTCCAGTTTCCACTAGAATTGGTACCTGTCTTCCCTCAATTTGAACCTGCAGCATAGGTTCTTCATCAACCTCCACCGCTATCACTGGAAACTGACCCTCCCCATTAGGATTATCTGGGCACCCCTAGTATCCAAAATTAGGTCTCCCCCAGGGGCCTGCTGAACCTCTAGCTCCGCGTTGCATTGTCCTGCCTCTGCCACCTCTGAATGCATTGTTCTTTGGACATCGGCCTGCAAAATGTCCCGGAATGCTGCACTCCCAGCATTCACCACTGGTTCGCCGTGGTCCTTGTCCTCTGTAGGGACCTCCCCTTGAACGATATGCGTTTCCATATCCACCCCGTGCACCACGAGATTGTTGGTATCCTTTGGTAGCTCCTGGTGGTTATAGTGCTGGTGTTAACGCTTGTGCAGGGGGTTGTGGGATCTGTTTTTCTTGTATCTCCTGTACCACCATCACTTGTGACTTTTTGTTCTTTCTTGCAGCTCATTGAGTTGTAACTGTGTCAGTTTCAATTTCAATTCAATTCAATTTTATTTATAGTGCCAAATCATAACAGAAGTTATCTCAGGACACTTTACAGACTAGGTAAAGACCACACTCTATGATAAACAAAGACCCAACACTTCCCCCGTAGAGTACGGTGGCAACAAAAACCTTCCCTATTACAGGCAGGAACGTCAGACAGACCCAGCTCTGTGGAGGACGGCCATCTGTCTTGACAGGTTGGGGAGGAAGAAAAGGAGAGAGAAAGAGAGAAAAGACGGACAGATGGACAGAGAAAGACAAAGACAGACACAAAGACAGAGACAGACACACTTACAGTAACTATAATAATATCTATAGTAATGTGAATATGACTTATATGTTATGGCAGTTAATACAGCAGAATAGTAGAAACAAGCACAGCTAAGGTTATAGATTATAATAGTAGCAGGAAGCGTCATGCAGGACCACGGCAGCAGGCACCACCACGATCAGCAGAGACCTGCGAGACGACAGACCCCTCTGCAAGTTTCTTTCAGCTTCCCCTTCTCTTTTTATGTCTTTACGATGTTTTTCTATCGCGTGTACCTCATAGTCCCAGATCGATTTAATTCTCTGTGTAGGTCAGTGCCTGCAGTATCCATGTTTAGCCAGTAGGACTGTCCTGCTTTGCTTGCTTGGATGTCCTTTTCCCTGTGCTACAGAATTTTGGCCTAACCAGGCCTAATTGGCAATTAGCTCCTGTCTGAGTTTTGTCCGTGTTGTCGCTCACACCTTGTCTCTGTGTTATCATACTGTCGGGGGTCCTGGTCTGCGAGCCCCGAACAGGGGCGTGTGTCGCCACTGTTGTTGGTGTTTGTTCCTTGAGCAAGTCAAAGTCTCCAGTAAATTTAACCAAACCAGCTAGGCTGGGGTAGATTCCTGCAGCCTGTTGTTTGTACACATCTTTTTTTATTTGACTTTGATTTATCACTTTCTCTCTGAATTTTTCTCTGTATCTTTCACCTTCTGTTTGAACAAGTTTAAAATTTTTAATTCAAGCTCTCTTTTCCCTTTCCTTTTTTTACTACCATCTTTTGGCTTGTAGTTTTTTATTTGTCCCTCCATGTCCTCGCAGGCTCCCACATCAAATGTGCCCTCCTTCGGCCACGGTGCAGGCATTTTTTCTGTGCGCTTTGCCCATTTCTTTTACAATCTTGAGATATCCTTAATGGATTCTGGGTGTTTGGCCCCCATTATCTCATTTGGTCGTGCAGTCATTGTTGTGTTGCTGTGTTATTATCGCAATGCTAATCTTTGATAGCACTTTTGCAGAGGTGAATGCTATTTCTATGTTTTACTGGTGGCAAGTTTAGGCCTAGCTTACCTTGGTTATGCTAAATTCGTCTTTAGTGAAATTTGAAATCAATTGAACCGTTAATTCTTTAGCTTTAATGCTAGCTAGTTTAGCCTTAGCTATATTGGTTATGCTATATTGGTAATGCTAAGCTAGGCTATGGCAATACCCACAGTCTAATTTCATATGCTAGGTTTTTGTTTTTTTAGCTCAATGCTAATTAGCTTAGCCTTAGCTATGCTAGTTATGCTAAGCTAGTCTATGGTTATACCCAAAGTCTGATTTAATGTGCTAGATTTTTAGCTCAATGCTAATTAGCTTAGCCTTAGCTATGCTAGTTATGCTATGTTAATCTAAGGTAATAGCTCTAATCAATTTTAAATGCTTAGACTTAGATTAGCCTTTCAGGTAGCTATGTTATTTGGGCCTATAGCTAACTGCTTTGTCCTCTCAGTTGGTGTTATCTGTTACACTCCCCCTCCTGTCTGGCAGTCTTCCAAGCCACTCCTGGCAAAAATTACGTCTACCAAGAATTTAAACCGCACAACGTTTGATTCAACATGGCGATCAGGTTTTAAAATGGCGGCCCTCCAAGCCACACCTAACTCCTAAATTTCACCTGCGGCACAACTCCAAAATGGCGATTGATAACACAACCACACGTATTTCCGATTTTCTTCTGCGCCACTGTTCCAAAATGGCGATTGGCCTTTATAGCCACACACAACTTCTGAAATACAACTGCGCCACAACCTAAAAATGACAACACTCGCTAATTTATTTAATTCACAGTATGTATTTACACAATTTCATTTTGCTGTTTTTCCTCTGAGCTGAGTCACATGAACTTTTCTACTTGGTACCATGAAAGCCAGCTGCTCAACATGCAGATAGCAGTTTCTCAAAACACATACAGTATCTCAATACTCCACGCTCAGTCAAAACAGATCTCAGACACACATGAACATCCTTGTTGAAAGAGGGTCAGTGAGTGATTAACCCGTTCTGTCAAAGATTCTCTGGAATCCAGTTTATGGATCTACATATATATTTATAGCTTATAGATATATTTTTACAGATCAATATATATATAGATTTTATTAATTGTTTATTTATTTATTTATTTTCGATGTTAACTTTCCCTTATTAATTGGTGCTTTACATATCATACATGCAGTGTTCATATGAGTTTATATATATTTCTATGGGAGTTTTCATAAGCAGTGTGTTCCTTACCGACTGAATTACTTTATTTGTGAGCCTTTCAATAGACCTCTTGAGACACTTTTTCCTGTCTGATGTGTGTGTGTGTGTTCATATCTTTATCCATTGCTCAAACAGACCCTGCTCAGTTTCTAGTGAATTTCCTTTCACGTATATATAAATGATTTAGTTGACTCTGTAGTACCACGGTGATCAGCCCGTGGCGGTAGCGGGGCAGCATGTGCGTGTGACCTACATAGACAGACTCTAAAGCGCACGCCCCTCCATATTTTATTTCCAAATTCTTTGGAAATATCCTCTTAAGCCAATACCAAAAGTTCAGTCCATTTTTTTATTGAAACACTCATCCACCCCCCCCCCACCCCCCCTTCACAATGACCGGTCATTCACACATGCACGTTTCACCCTTTTTCTGGCCAGTATTCTTTTTCTTTTTGTATCACAGCTGCTGACACAGTCCAATGTTTCAAATTCTTGTTATATCATAACAAATTTTTCAAGAATTACAGCAGCTTTCCTGCATGCAGGAACACACAAGACAGCTAGAGACCTCCCAGCTGACTCAGCCTATTCAACATGGGATGAACCTCAAAAACGCTACCCTGAGTCGAGGCTGAGCCTCAACAGGCATACAACTGTGGGAGATAAGAAAAAAGTTCCTACCTTTTTGGCGCCTTATGCCAAGCCCCTGCAATGGTGAGCTCAGCCATCGTCCCAGCGAGCAGGTCCAAACCGATAGAACGTTCGGGGTCACCAATTTATGGTAGAACAATGTATTATAAAAATAGAAAGGTCTACAAGAAGGAGTCAGCAGAGAGGTCTCACAGCGATCAAGGGGAATTTATTGAATCAAGGTTTGACACACTCATCAAATTCAAAGTGTCTCTTAACAGAACGTCCCGTCTTATACTGAGGCTTCGCAGAAGTTCAGGTACTCCGTCAGACAATGTGTCATCCTCTCTATGGCCCCACTGTGCGGGTTGATCAGAACATTCCAGACTGTGGTGTTGTAACAGTCTCTCTGGGCACTTTCCATCTCAGGGGACCACCTCCTGATGGTGCGAGTTTTCACCGGCTGTTTTTGGACCAGGGGGGTATACCGTGGCTGTAGGTGAACCAGGTTGTGATCAGACTTCCCCAGTGGGGGGAGGGGAGTCGCACTGTATGCATCCTTTACATTAGCATAGAGGAGATCAATTGTCCTGTTGTTCCTGGTGAAAAACAGCCAAAGTAGAGTCCAAAGTTGCATGATTAAAGTCCCTCAGAGATAATCATAAATGCCTCAGGGTGTTGTGTCTGCAGCTTTGCTGTGACTGAGTAGATCTTGTCACAGTCAGTGGCTGTGTCCGCTCTGGGAGGGAAGTAAACACAGACGGTGATCACGTGACTGAACTCCCTCGGCAGATAATATGGCCGCAGGCTAACAGCTAGCAGATTGAGGTCCCGGCAACATGACACTGTCTTTACGGAGATATGTCCTGGGTTACACCAGCGGTTGTTTACATACATGATTAGTCCCCCACCGTTGCTTTTTCGGCTCGCTTTTGTGTCTCTGTCGGCTCTCACGGCAGTAAATCCCAGCAGGTCCACGTTAGTATCCGGTACGAGCTGGTTTAGCCATGTCTCAGTAAAGATGACCAAGCTGCTCTCATGGTAGATCCGCTGGTTGTTCAGCACGGACAGCTCGTTGATCTTGTTTGGCAGCGAGTTTACATTCCCCATGATTAAAGAGGGAATCAATAGCTTGTAGCACCTTCGATTCTCCGCTCGCTCTGCTTTTAGCTTCGCCCCGGCCCTGCAGCCCCTGAGTCTCCTACTCAGCTCCGCAGGGACGGGGTGTCGTATCCCAGCTCGTCCCTTTGTGCGCAGAGCCAGAGTGGTATACTGACAAGTCAAAATGTCTGCTGAGAAAAAGGTAAATTATCCTCATATGGAAAGGCTTTAAAGAAGCAGAAAATATCCATCCATCTATCCATTCCTGTTGGTGGAAGTTCTTTCTTTATTAAGGTGATATAATGGGTCCTTTTGCAAAAATGATCCCATAGCACAGAGGTGACATTGCTCATCTGTCCATTTGTGTCCTCATCCCGCTCATTTCTCTGGCTACTGGACTCTTTATCAGCAAGGGTCAGACAATTAGCCTCTCCTTGAGAGGAGCAGAGAAGCTCCTATTGAGAAGGCCCTTATCAGTCCTTTGTCTCATCCTCAGCACCTGTTTGAGAAAGAGATCAGAGAACAATTAAGAGCCTGGTGTCAGTTAAAAAGCTACTCTTAGATGCATTCACCAAGTACACAAACACAGACATGAGACAGCTGCCACCATTTGAAAGGGATGAGATATGGAATAAGATGCAGTGTCTTGAATGTTTTCTCTTAATTTGCTCTGCTGTCACTCCAGTGCATAATTATCATAGAGACTCTGTTAGTGCTCTATTCTGCAGAAGAACCTGCATGGGGTCCTGTGTGAGTGGGAGCAGTGATATTTAGGTAAATCTGTACTGCCAAATTCCCACCACAAGACCTCAGACCATTTCAAGAAAAATGCCGGTATTGCTATGTTATTAGCTAGCAAGCCAATCAAAAGACTAAACATTTTCACCAATGCTTTTGCCTGTTTAGCACAGGAAAAAAACAGGTCTAAAGTGTTACTGTTGCTAATCTGAAATACTTCTGTTTTTACACTGCAGGAGACTTTTGGTATTTTTCTCTGGCTTGTGATGAAACAACAGACATCACAAACTGCCATTTTCGTGCATGGGATTATGACAGAGTTTGAAACGAAGGAGTTGGTGTCTTTGCAAGCCATGCATAACACTACTAAAGGTGAGGATTTGTTCAATCAAGTTATTGTGGCCATGAACAATTTTGAACTGCCATTTGAGAAGTTGAGCAGCATCGCCACTGATGGAGCTCCCGCAATGGTTGGCGCGCAAAAAGGATTGAATGCATTCGTCAAAAAAGAAACGAGCCGCCTGAGTCTGGATCCAAGTGATTTAGTTGTATGGCACTGTATCATACATCAGGAGAGTTTGTGTGCACATTCCCTGAAGCTTACCAATTTTATGAAAACAGTTGTGTCCACCATAAACTTCATTAAAAGCAGAGGGCTGAACAACCGCCAGTTCAAGGAGTAACTCAGCGAGCTTGAGACAGACTATGGTGATCTGGTTTATCACTGTGAAGTGCGATGGCTGAGTCGTGCAAATATGTTTTCACGGTTTTATACACTGCTGGAAGAAGTCAGACACTTCATGGAGATGAAGGGGAAACATGTCATGGAGCTCAATGATGGCAAGTTCCTCCGTGATCTGGCCTTTATGGTGGACATCAGCAAGCACCTGTCACAGCTAAACATCAAGCTCATCAGCTCTGCTTTCAAATTCGAAATCATTTGAAGTGAAGTTAAGGCTGTGGCAAGGACAACTGGGGAGGGGAAACACTGTGCACTTTCCCACTCTACAAGAACAAATGCCTGATGTTATGACTCAATGTGCACTTAATGTGCAACCATCTGATGTGCCAGACAACCTCCAAATGAAAATAATTGAGCTGCAGAACAACAACCAGCTCAAAGCCAAGTACAACAACCTCTCTCTGCTGGACTTTTACAAACTGTATGTTCATGTTGAGGATTTTCCCATCCTGAGGAGACATGCCCTGAAGTTTGCATCTCTGTTTGGGACAACGTAACGTAACAGTTCCTTTAAAAACTGACACTTGCAAAGACTCGTTTCTGCTCAAGACTGACTCAAATTTGGAAAACCAGCTTGGAGTAGCATCATCATCACTGCCACCTGACATCAGACGCCTTGTTAAAGAAAAACAGTTCCAGCCATCGCATTAGGTGAGTCTAGAAATGCTGCAATCATGAGGCTTAGTAAAACAGCGGTTATAGACTTTTTTTTCATCCCTACTTATGTGTTCATAATAGTATGGCCCTCGGAGGACTTTATAAAAATTCAAATGGCTCTTGATATGAACCCACCCCTGGACTACAGTATCATGGTACTTAGTGAGTAAAACACATGTATAACTCACAATTGTAATCGCAACCACTGCAGCTTCCTTGCCCACCATTTTCACCATGCAGTTTGAAAATACGTTGGCGGCTTCTGCTACATAGCAAAAATGTTGACCGTTGAGGGTAAGTAGTGTCCAGCCTTCCACACTCAGCCTTTTAACTGTTGTGAGTGGTACTCGCACTGCATGTTGCCATACTGCATCAGTGTGAACGCACGGTGCACTCATAATAGTAAGTATAAGGGTGGAAGTACGCAATCTGAGACAGCATATGTCAGTATGCAGTGTTTGGAAATATCCACTACTATTTCAGTAGTATAAGCAAAAGCATACTACTAAGTATAAGCATCCATTTTCAGTTGCACACCATAACTGCAGGTCATACTGTATCTTCCACTGTGTAAATCCATTTGGGTCTCTGCAACCATTGAGTTATGGTTGGTGGTTTTGTATCCTCAACACTGCTAAAAATACTGTTGGTGTTGCCAAGTTCAAACAGCCTGCATTAACAAGCTTAACATTGTCCAGCTATCTGCCCCTCTTGAGTTTCAGCCAAACTCTATCTATCTCTATCTGTTCCTAGAAAAGATACCTCCTACTACACACTCCAACTCCTTTCTCGTCCTTTGGGATGTTATGTTCTTTGACAGGACAAACAACCCTTTCCCAGCACTCTCCAGCATTCATCCAACTATTTTTACTGGAACTAAGGTTGGCTGCTTCATAACTTGTTCATGGTGACCCTTACTGCTTTGTTTCTCCAACATCCTGTTTTTCACCAAATACTCTCCTAACCTTGCCTAATGTCCTAACACAATACATTAATAAATTTATTATCTACAAACCAGCAATCAAAGCAGAGAAACTCAGATAACAACTCATATAGAGGGAGAGTAACTTAATTTCTCTGCTCAGGACACCACTAGAGAGCACCACCCACCAGCCAACCTGCAGACAGACAGAGACAATCACAAGCAAGGACAAATACAGCCACACAACAGATCCTACTGGCAGTAGACCGTCACACTATATTAATGTTTTGAATGTTGAGTACAGATGCTTTAAGATCCCAAGGACCCACAACCGCTTAGTTCTGTTCTGAAGCTGAGGTTTTGAGACAGAAAGGGCTGTTCGACTTCAGTGTTGGCAGATGTTGTTCCTCTTGCTATGCAAAGGACAACAGTTTCCCAAGCCACCTGTGTTATTTTCTTAACCTTGTTAAGAGAGGGGTTCATGAACAAGACCACACTATGGTACAGTATTAGAAAGATATTTCATTTGATATGACCAAGGGATGCAGGAAAAAGGGGGTTTCGGGATGATTGGGGTCAATGGGGAAGGATGGGGGATGGAGGGGGGGTTGATCGTCGTGGGATGGAATAGGGATGATGGGGTTGGTTGTTGTGGGATGGATATGGGTGAACTGGGTCAAGGTGTGGATGAGCATCAGGAACCCAGGAAGCTCGGCTCAGGGTAGGGTTATGCCGCCATGGTGTGAAAGACTGAAGCGAACGGGAGAGAGAGAGAGGGTAAGACGTGTGTTTATATATGTTGCACAGGTGATTATGTTGATGAGATTCAGGTGGCTTGCTTTCTGAGGCGTTGGTGGTAGAATTGATAGTGTGTTCTGGTACCCCTTGCCTGGATGTGGTGGAAGCAGCTCCTATAGGAAAGGAGTGGCCGGAGTATCATTCGGGAGAAATCCCTGATTTTGACAGGATTTGTTGGAGGTGGTGGTTGAGCAAGGAGCGTGTTGTGACTTGGCTGGATTCTGTGATGAAGAGCGGTTCTTGTGGAGAGGTGTGGTTGGATATTCTCTGGTTTATGTATGTAAGGGTGGGTTCAAAGGGCCTTAGGGGAGAGTTGAGACAGAAAAGGTAAATGGGGCGAGAAATGCTGTACTTGTCGGTCAAGAGAGTCAAAGATTTTGGGGCTGCTTTTGCACCCAAATGTGAGGCAGAAGGCGAAATCATAGGAGGCAGGAATAGCACAGGAGGAAATCAAGTGCTGGCAGGGGGAGCTCCATGGCCAGCAGAGGCTGCAGAAAGCAATCCCATGGCTTGAGGTAGCAGCGAGCAGTGGTGGAGCTCCGGATGCGGGCGGACCCAAAGAAGCCAGGTTGACTCTTGCGGAAGGAAGAGGAGGAGAAAGGATGCTGCGATGGAGGGATGTATGTGCTAGGGTCGAAAGTGCAGCCTGTGGACACAGGGAAGAAAGAAAAGCTTTAGAGCTTTGGACAGCTTTAGAGCTGGTCTTCCACACAAGTTTAACTTTCTTTCTCTGTGTTGCATCGAGCAAGTCAATTAGGTTTTGATCCAATGCTCTATAATGGTCCTCAATGTTATAATCACAGTTGTCTGGATCCAACATGTCAATATCTTTAGCTAGAAGGCAGGGACACTGTGAGGTCACCTCTTGTAAAGGCAAGACTATGCCAGCACTGTCATCACTCTCACAGTGATGCAGAGAGGAGGATGAGCAGAACTGAACTGTTCTGGTCTGCTCTGGAGAGGGCGTTAATCTCTCATTGAGGGAGAGATTTGAATCTGAAAAGCCAGAATCAGCTTGGCTGAATGACTTTGGTGGGGCAAAGTGTTCTGACCTAAGCCTAACAATGTCCTTTTATGTGAGAAGAGCTCTGACTCTGCTGAGTGCAGGTCTTCTAAATAATGCAGGACTTTATTATTTACTATCTGGACTTCACTAATCAGACTAGCATTTTGAGCTTTAAAGGATTTTAGCTCCTTTTCTAATGCTGTATCATTCTGCCAGACAATATTATTTTGCTGTTCAGGAGCAAACATCTCAAAACTGAACCTTTGGACGTGTCACTGAAAAGTGAGTCTAGACCAGAAAAGGGTAAAAGCAGGTTCTGCTTATGGGATAATAGTTCTAAAGTTTTACTCTACACTAGCAGCAATAGCAAAATATACAGCTTGAGGTGTCAAGGCAGCGGCCGCAGGTTCAACTCTGACCTGTGGCCTTTCTTGCAGGTGCCCCCCCCCCCTTTCTCTCACACAATTTTTTGTCAGTCCTATCTAATAAAAGGCTTGAAAACTGCCAAAAAAATAATCTAAAAAAAATCTATAGCGGGATAACTACTCCTACAGGGCACAGAACGAGGGAAGATGTGGCGATGGTAGGCAACAAGAGACTAGTGAATTTTAGAATGACATCAAAAAAGGTTTATATGGCCAAAAAAATGCCGAATATTAATATCACACAATTATGAATACCTGCCAACAGTACTAGGCCTCACACTGGGAATGACAGATTTACAACATGTATCTCTTGGAGATAAATCACCTGATATTATCTCTGTTCTTTTGTTGTATTCTCACACAGTTTATCCGGATGGATTCATGTAACTTGTTTTAAGACTACTCAGTAACAAATGCAACTTGAAATGTAAAGTGTTTTACTTTTGATGAAAAGCACTTTAATTACCAATTTTGAAAAATGCTCAAAAAAGTGAAAGTAACGAGAGTAAATGTGACTAGTTAATTCCATTCCTGGGGATAGGCTAGTGGTGTATTAATACTGTAAATATTAAAATATGAATAAATGCAGCTTTAAAGTGAGACAGTATTGTTTTTGTGTGCTACTGTTACTGGAGCTTCCCATGAGATTTGCAAATGATCCACTTTATAACCTACACCTCAATAAAGAAAATATTTAAAAGGCCATTTGTCACAATTTTGCCATTATTTTAAGAAAATGTTGCAGAGCACATTCATAACCTCCATAACCCATCTTTGTCCATAGTGTACATCACATTGTTAATGGTGTTTAATGAAAACATGAGATATAAAAAGTGTTTCTGCAGAGATATATCATTGCACTGTGCATTTGAACACATACCTACAGACAGAGAGAATAGTTTGTTTTGGGATTTCCATTCAACTCTCTGCAGCTCTGTTACTCTGAAACACATTTCCTCCAGCAGATTCAATTATCTGCCTGTGCATTGTAAATAATTAATTTATCCAATAAGATAGAGAGAGTCATTGATATATGTGACACACAGAGCCGCTATGATTTATTATAGCGGCTTTTTAATAGCTCATGATAAAAGATTGTTTACACCTTTAGCGCGTTTCCTTTTGGCCTGAAAGCCAGATTTTCAGGGATGATATTTTTCATCTTAAAAAAAAATATTATTACAAGTCCATTTATTGAGTTTGGATATGATACCAGAAACTAGTCCCTGACCTTGAAGAGAGACACCAAACCTCAAGTACGTTTTATGTTCACAGTGGAAAATAAAGAAAATGCTTCATATAGCTGAATGAAGAGTCATTTGCCCACCATTATAAACACTATGTGCAGATCATTGAAATACTATTACATCTTCTGACATGACAATGGTAACCTGACTCTCTGTTGGAGATCTTTTTGGATGGGGGCGAAAATACTGGTTGCTGATTGGATAAACCATCTGTCTATCTGTCATCTTCCCTCTTCCTTTTGTGTGAGTTTGTCTCCCTCTGTCTGTTTTCTCCTGCTTGTGTCTTTCCCTTTATGTTTGTATGTCATTGCTGGTAGGCATGGTCCCGCCCAGCTGTGGCTCATCAGCTCTGGAGGAATAAAAAGCCGGAAGTGGCTCACATTCGGCACCAAACCGTTGTTGCATTTATGTGGTATCGTGTCTTCCTTGGTTGGCTACAATTTACATATGATCGTGTTCTCATTCTGGGTTGCGCTGTTCCTTGTTAATTGTTTCTCTGTTTCTTTTGTTATATTTTCCTGAGTTCCTGTCTTTCAACCACCTGTACGTGCTTGTCTCCTGATCCCCGCGTTGGTTTTTCCTCGTCTTCACCTGGACCCTGTACCTGTTCTACCTGTTCCCTGGATCCTGTTTGTTTCTCGTTTTCCCATTAAATATTTGTTTAAATCTTTCTCGTGTCCGTGTCTGCATTTGGGTCCCGCTCCTCAGAATTATTCCCCGCACTGTTTATGACAGTCTGGCCATAACATGGACCTCGCAGACACTGTGACTAATTCTCAGGGATTTTTCGTTCGCCAAGCAGTTTCCGCTCAGTCTTACTCGGTCAACATTCGCAGACATTACAAGGAATCCTGGAAAACCTGAGTCAGCTGTCCGTCTCTGTTTCCCGTATCGAGGGTAGACAGGTTAGGCCTTCCCTAGCTTCCTCTGCTAATGCTGAGCCAGTCGCTACCCCAGTGAATAATCCCCTGCCCCGCGAACCTTATGTACCTGCGCCTGAGCGTTATGATGGAAAGTTGGGTTCTAGGTGATGATAGTGTAATGAATGGTGCAAGGAATAACTCCAACGAGCGGGACCCAAATGCAGACACGGACACAGAGAAAGATTTAAAAAAATATTTAATGGGAAAAAGAGAAACAAACAGGATCCAGGGAACGGGGAAAACTGGTACAGGGTCCAGGTGAAGACAAGGAAAAACCAATGCAGGGATCAGGAGACAACGGATTATCAGCGGATTATTCTGTGGACTTTCATAGCCTTGCGGCAGAGTTAAATCGGGATGATAGAGCATTACAGAGTATTTTCGTCAAGGGGCTAAGCGAGGAGGTAAAGGACTGTTTAGTGGGTAGATCTGAGACCAGTAGCTTACCCGAGCTCATCGGATTAGCCATTAAGATCGACAACCTCCGTGAGGGAGGCTGTGAGTGTCGGCCATTACCTTCCGTATCTCCTATCACACACGCAGTACCACTCGACCCCTTTACTAGTCGGCCTAGTGTGGAAGAAAACATGATTGAGAAAGTGAATAACAGGGCGAGGTCACAGTGCTCTGGAGACATAGGCCTGATAAGCACAGATTCTGTTTAGAAAACAATAGAACTGTATTTGGGCATGATGACGTCTGGACACAAAGTAGACGCTATTGATTGTAGATGTACTGAGTGTGTATTGGAAAGACCTGATGGGGCGTGTAAAAAGAGTGGAAGTTCTGTTTGGACCTGCTCGCTGGGACGACGGCTGAGCTCACCATTGCAGGGGCTGTGCATAAGGCGCCAAAAAGGTAGGAACTTTTATCCTATCTCGCACAGTTGTATGCCTGTTGAGGCTCAGCCTCGACTCAGGGTTGCGTTTTTGAGGTTCATCACAAGTTGAACAGGCTGAGTCAGCTGGGAGGTCTCTGGCTGTCTTGTGTGTTCCTGCATGCAAGAAAGCTGCTGTAATTCTTTAAAATTTGTTATGATATAAAAAGAATTTGAAACATTGGACTGTGACAGTAGCTGTGATACAAAAAGAGAAAGAATACTGGCCAGAAAAATGGGTGAGTGTGTGGATGACCGGTCATTGTGATTGTGATTTATGGGGGAAGTGGATGAGTGTTTAAATAAAAAACCGGACTGGATTTTTGGTATTGGCTTAAGAGAATGTTTTCAAAAACTTTGGAAATAAAATATGGAGGGGTGTGCGCTTTAGAGTCTGTCTATGTAGGTCACACGCACATGCTGCCCCGCTACCGCCACGGGCTGATCACCGTGGTACTACAGGGTCAACTAAATCATTTATATATACGTGAAAGGAAATTCACTAGAAACTGAGCACGATCTGTTTGAGCAATGGATAAAAATATGAACACACACACACAGCAAACAGGAAAAAAGTGTCTCAAAGGGTCTATTGAAAGGCTCACAAATAAAGTAAGTCAGTCGGTAAGGAACACACTGCTTATGAAAACTCCCATAGAAATATATATAAACTCATATAAACACTGCATGTATGATATGTAAAGCACCAATTAATAAGGGAAAGTTAGCATTGAAAATAAATAAATAAATAAACGATTAATAAAATCTATATATATATAGATCTGTAAAAATCTATCTATAAGCTATAAATATATATGTAGATCCATAAACTAGATTCTAGAGAATCTTTGAACGGGTTAATCACTGACTGACCCTCTTTCAACAAGAATGTTTGTAGGGGTGTGAGACATGATTTGACTGAGCAGAGAAGTATTGAGTTACTGTATGTGCTTTGACAAACTGCTATCTGAATGTTGAGCAGCTGGCTTTCAGGGTTCCAAATAGAAAAGTTCATGTGGCTCAGCTGTGATCAGAGGAAAAACAGCAAAATAGAATTGTGCAATTACTTACCGTAAGTTAAACAAATGGGGTTTTGCGGGAGTTGTCATTTTTAGGTTGTGGCGTAGTTGAAATTCAGATACAAAGGCCAATCGCCATTTTGGAACAGTGGCGCAGAAGAAAATCGGAAATAGGTGTGGTTGTGCTATCAATCGCCATTTTGGTGTTGTGGCGCAGTTGAAATTTAGGAGTTAAGTGTGGCTTGGAGGGCCGCCATTTTAAAACCTGATCGCCATTTTGAATCAAACGTTGTGCAGTTTAAATTCTTGGTACACGTCATTTTTGCTAGTAGTGGGGGGAGTGCTAATAGCAGCAACTGAGAGGACCTAGCAGTTAGCTATAGGTCAAAATAGCATAGCTACCTGAAAGGCTAATTTAAGTGTTAGCATTTAAAATTGATTACAGCTATTACCATAGCCTAGCTTAGCATAACTAGCATAGCTAAGGCTAAGCTAATTAGCATTGAGATAAAAAAATAGCATATTAAATTGAGATTTGGGTATAACCATAGATTAGATTAGCATAACTAGCAAAGCTAAGGCTAAACTAGCTAGCATTAAAGCTAAAGAATTTACGGTTAAATTGATTTAAAATATCACCAAAAACAAGCTTAGCATAACCAAGGTAAGCTAGGCCTAAACTTACCACCAATAAAACATAGCAATAGCATTCGGCAAAAGTGCTATCAAAGATTAGCATCACCATAATAACACAGCAAAACAACAATGAGTGCACGACCAATTGAGATAATGGGGGCCAAATACCCAGAATACATTAAGGATATCCCTCCTGGCCTCTAGCTCCCAAGATTATCAAAGAAATCGGCAAACATACGTAAACCAAACAGATATGAGGCAGGCCAGTATCCAATTTTATTAAAGGGCACTCTTGTCTCAAGTCAAAACATTAACGAAGGAGCCAGCAAATGGATAAGAGCATTTGAAAAGGACACTGTGCGAAAAATGCTGGCCCTCGATGACATAAAAGCAATATGGGCAAGATGTTTTCGGGCGGCAGCAATAAAGAACCTTTTCGTGATGGTGGTATAGGAGATACAAGAAAATCAGTCCAAGAGGTGCAAGAGACCACAAAAGTAACAGTAACTATAATAATATCTATAGTAATGTGAGTATGACTTATATGTTATGTCAGTTAATGTAGTAGAATAGTAAGAAACAAGCACAGCTAAGGTGATAGAATTTGACAATGATAATAATAATTATGGTGGTAAATATGATCAATGATGAGTATTGGTAATAACAGCTGCTGCTAGAGTGAAACATATTACTGATGGTGTTTTTGTGGCTATAAATTTTTATAATTAATAGGACTAATGATAGTATAATTGAGTAATAGTAATAATAGCAGAAACCTGCGAGACAACTAAGAACAAACACCTCAGGGGAAGAAGCTGAATTAGTAACATGCATTGATGAGCCATGAATGATACAGACAGAGAGGAGAGAATTTCAGAGTATCAGGAAAAGTATTATCGCCCGACAGACTGGGCCTATAGCAGGATAGCATAATAAGGAGTTCCAGTAGTCCAGCCTAGAAGTAACAAATGCATGGTCTAATTTTTCTGCATCTTTCTGAGACAAAAATTTCCTAATTTTCACAATATTACAGAGGTGAAAATATGCAGTCCTTGTCTTTAGTTTTATGTGGGGATCAAATGACATATCCTGATAACCGGTTCCTTTAATTCCAATTAGATGCTCCAGTCTCTGTAGCAGGATGTGATGGCCAATAGTGTCGAAGGCCATACGAAGATCTATTAAAACAAGTACAGAGAGTGCTTTGCCTGAAGCTATTAGAAGGTCGTTAGTAATCTTTACCAGTGCTGTCTCAGTGCTATGATTCATTCTAAATCCTGACTGGAAATCCTTAAATAACTCATTATTATGTAAAAAAGTCACACAGCTGATTGGCGACTAATTTCTCGAGTATTTTAGTGAGAAAAGGAAGGTTAGATATAGGTCTATAGTTGGCTAGTGTTTAGTGAAGAATCTCCAAAGGTCCGCCCCTCCACATGGTAATGGCGTCCTCTGGGTTACAAACGATTTGAGAGCTGGAGATGATGACCACAGGGAGAGCAAAAGCAGGTGGTGGGCAGGCAGACAGAACGACAGGATAAAGGGTGACTGAAGCAAAAAGCACAGAAGCAATTACGAACAGATTCACAGAGAAGTGGAGAAAAAAACTGAGTACATAAGAAACCAAGGATCGCAACACACTAACGCTCTGCTGATGAAACGATTCGGCCCCAAATGAGTCTCATGTCTGTCTTCTTATACAGGAGGGGAGGTAATTAGTGCCAATGAGATCCACCTTGAGCAGCTTGCCAGGAAAACCCTGCCTCCAGCTCACAGACAGACAATCACAGAAAAGGGGAGACGCATGCAGGGAAACACAGACGTAGGGAGACAGACACAGAAACAAAAGAGGAGATTAAAACTGCCATGATGGCATCATAGAATAGAATAGAATAGAATAGACTTTATTGATCCCACAGCGGGGAAATTCACGTGAGCAGTAGCTTACAACACAGACACAGACAACACAGACCCTTAGTTTACATAAGGTAAACAAAGATAATTAAAAATAAAATAGAAGATAAAAATAAAGAATAAGAATAGAAAATATACTATATACAATATACAACAATTTACACTATGTGTCATAAATATGAAGTGGAAAAACTACAGTGGATGGAAATACTAAGTACAGATGTTACAAATATGCATTACAAAAGTGACTTGTGATGATGTGGAAGTGAATTGCACATGGGTGAATTGACAAAATAAACATAACAATCATTACAAATTATTATTGTGCAGTCTGACTGCGGTCGGGATGAACGACCTGCGGAAGCGTTCTTTTTTGCATCTCGGATGCAGCAGTCTGTGGCTGAAGGAGCTGCTTAAGGCTCCCACAGTGTCATGGAGGGGGTGAGAGGTGTTGTCCATGATCGATGTTAGTTTGGATAACATCCTCCTCTCACCCACCTCCTCAATGGAATCCAGGGAACAGTCTAGGACTGAGCCAGCTCTTCTGATCAGTCTGTTTAGTCTCTTCCTGTCCCTCTCTGAGCTTCCACAGCCCCAGCAGACCACCGCATAAAAGATAGCAGACGCTACCACAGAGTCATAGAAGGTCCTCAGAAGTGCCCTGCACACTCCAAAAGACCTCAGTCGCCTCAGTAGATGGAGGCGACTCTGGCCCTTCTTGTACAGGGGGTCGGTGTTGTGGGACCAGTCCAGTTTATTATTGAGGTGAACACCCAGGTATTTGTACTGCTCCACCTTCTCAATGTCCAAACCCTGGATGTTCACCGGTGCTGTTGTGGGAGCCTTCCTGCTGAAGTCTATCACCACCTCCTTCGTCTTGCTGGCGTTGATGAGCAGATGGTTTGCCTCACACCAGGCGACGAAGTTGGCGATGACGTCTCGATACTCCAGGTCGTCCCCCTCGGACACCCGTCCAACGATGGCTGTGTCGTCGGAGAACTTCTGGAGGTGGCAGCTGTTGGTGTTGTGGCTGAAGTCTGAGGTGTACAGTGTGAAAAGGAAGGGAGCGAGCACCGTACCCTGCGGAGCCCCTGTGCTGCAGACTACCACATCAGACAGACAGTCTCGAAGCCTCACGTACTGCGGTCTGTTGGTGAGGTAGTCGATGGTCCATGCAGCCAGGTGACGGTCGACTCCCGCCCCTTCCAGCTTCCCCCTGAGCAGCGCTGGCTGGATTGCGTTGAAAGCACTGGAGAAGTCGAAGAACATGACTCTCACAGAGCTTCCGGCACTCTCCAGATGTGTCAGGGACCTGTGCAGCAGGTAGATGACAGCGTCATCCACACCGATGCCGGGCCGGTACGCGAACTGCAGGGGGTCCATCTCACTGTCCACAAGGTGACGCAGGTGGGAGAGTACGATCCTCTCCATGGTCTTCATCAGGTGGGAGGTGAGGGCTACTGGCCTGAAGTGGTTCGGCTCCCTGGGGTGAACAGTCTTTGGAACCGGAACCACGCACGATGTTTTCCACAGGAGTGGAACTCTCTCCAGACTGAGGCTCAGGTTGAAGATGTGCAGGAGCACACCGCTGAGCTGATCTGCACAGTCCTTAAGCAGTCTGGAGTTGATGCCGTCAGGGCCAGTAGCCTTCCTCGCCTTGGTTTTCCTCAGCTCCCTCCTCACCTGGTCTGTTGTTATGACGAGGCTAGGGGAGGGGCTGAGGGATGGGTAAGGGGGGAGGAGGTGGGAGACTTGGAGTGAGGATGGTGTAGTTGTTGCTGTTGGAGAGGCAGTGGGATGGAATGGGGGAGCCGACCAGGACAGCTGCTGTGGAGAAGGGGGCGAGGGGGAGCATGAGGGGGAGGGAAACGTGTCGCCATCGAATCTGGTGACAGTTAATTTGTTAAAGTCAACTGTAGAAAGGCAGTCCAAGAATACATCAGGTCATACAGTTGTTTCTAAAGTTCCTGGGTTTGAAGAAAAATTGGTGCCAAGCGAATTGATTTTGTCTCTAATAGTTATAATTGTGTCATTAAAGAAGGTCATGAAGTCATTACTACTGAGGGTTATAGGAATACATGGCTCAATAGAGCAGTGGCTCTCTGTCAGCCTGGCTACAGTGCTGAAAAGAAATATAGGATTGTTCTTATTCTCCTCTATTAAAGATGCGAGTAATAGGCTGCTCTGGCATTACAGAGGGCCTTCCATATATTTTTTAGACTTTCTTGCCAACTAAGCGAGATTTCTCCAATTTCCTCGATACTTGTTTTAATTCATGGTTTGTGAGTGATACCATGGAGCTAACTTCCTCTGTGTCATTATCTTCTTTTTTAAAGGAGCAACAGAGTCGAGTGTTGTTCGTAGTGGGACTACAACGCTGTCAACAAAGTGATCAATTTCAGAGAAACTAACGTTAGTATAGGAATCTTGAATATTAGGATAAGGCATTAAATTAAATGCTGTTTGTGTGTTTTTGGGGAACTTAAAAGTTTTCTATTTAACTGAAAAGGTACTATTTGGTGTTGAGACAATTTTGAGTTATTTTATAACTGGCAGTAAACTAGTGTTGTGATAAAATATAAATAAAAAATAAAAAACTGATTTGTTAAGTTTTTAAATATCAGAAGAGTCTTGTGATATTTTGTTTGCTGTTGAAAAGGTGAATTTATCTAGGTGTTTCAGTTGAGTGTAAATGAAAAACGAAATCCAAATTACTTTCAGAGAATTACTTGAAAAATAGGGTTAACATACAATAAATTAACCCAGAAGCCTGCCCTAAGTAAAAGGACTATTGTGCTACATAAAATGGAGCCACTGCTGGGATAAAATTAATAAGGTTTGGATTTCTAACCTAATTGATACAAAATAAGACAAACAAAACACTATACAGTCAGTGAAGCAGCTTAGTTAACTCCATCAAAGGTTGTCACATTGTACGGGAACAAACTGAAGAACTGGTGTCGAGGTGAGAATTTGGAAGAGAGCCAAGCCTTGCTGACCATCGTCCCTGAGAAGACAGAAATAACAGAAATAGAAGAGACGTTACAAACAGTAAAATGTTTGGCACGCGTACAAGCGAGAGGAATGCTAAGTGAAACTGGAAATGAAGTACTAGTTCTTTGTGAGAAAAATGAACCAATGCAGATGTCCCATCTGAAGTGTTGAGTTTGGATGGAAAAACAGAATGGCCAATTTTCACTGTTACTGAAAGTGCAGGTGCAGATGGATATTTTAACCTTAAGCTTAATGCCCTGCTACAGGCAGAAGGAAAGTCTATGGAGGACGTGCAAGCTTTACTGACTTCACAGCCAGCGTCACCTACTGAAGCCATTTTTCGTGCTGTTGGTGACTTGTTCGATAAATCAGCTAAGCCATCAATGGAAAGTGGAGGATACCGTCGGCTGCGGAACTTCTCGGGTACTGAACCTACTCCTGATGGAGAGGAACAATTCGACCGCTGGTTGGAGCAAGCCTACCTGATGGTAGAAGAGAGTGAGGGTTCTGCAAAAGACGAGCAGGAGGATAATGGAAAGTTTAAAGGGGCCCGCCTTAGAAGTGATAAAAGCAGTGCGCCTGTCAGATCCTGATATTTCCCAAGACAAGTGCTTAGAGGCTCTTGAAAATGCCTGTCTCCCTGTCAGGAGTTGACCTGTATTTTGCATTCAGAATGCAGCAGCAGCAAGCTGGTGAAAAAATATCAGATTTCTTAAGGAGATTAGAGCGTTGCCTGTCCAAAGTGATACAAAGAGGTGGTCTCCCTCCCAGTGCCATGGATGGTTCACATTTTGAGCAGCTTCTTAGAAGTGCAGTAAATGCTGACTTGATGTTAATTCAGCTCCGACTGAGAGAGAGAAGGGCCAACCGCCCAACCTTCCTCAAGCTCCTGTTGTAAAGTTGTGCTTGGAAGGTCACTACAAAATGACATCCCGATGGTTGAATCCTCCAGTACAGCTACTCTCCCATCCGGTATCTTGCTGTCACCAATGGCAATACCAAGTAATGCTGTGGACATGAATCATCTAACCGTTCTGGTTCAAAATGAGTTGCAGAAGGTAGTGACAATTCTAGTAGGTGGTGTCTTGGATCATCTATGTGTCACTAGTTACACCAATTTCAAAACAAGCAACTGGGGAATTTGATGCCAGTTTGATCAACTTTGGTGAGTCACCTGTCCCTGAAGGATGGAAAGCAAGGCTCAGAGAAAAGCTTATGGAGAGAGCAGATATATTCTCCCTCCATGAACTGGATGTGGGACTTGCCAAAGAGGTGGAGCATACAATCCGCCTATCTGATTCACGACCCTTTTGTGAATGTTCCATGCGCATCGACGATGTGCGCCGTCATATCCAGAAGCTATTAGCAGCAGACATCATCAGAGAGACCAGTAGTCTGTTTCACAAAGCAGGTTCAACAAACTCAGAGTCTAACCCTGAACTCTGAGTTGATCTACTCTGAGGTAGGAAACTCTGAGTTTTCGGTTTCAGAACAGCTGATTTGAGTTAGTTTGATCAACTCTGAGTAGTTTGACCTGGAGTTAAGGGCGTGCACCACAAGTATAAAAAGACAGCATCAATGGAGCCCCAATTCAAAGAGTCACCATGGCAACAGGGGCGAGGAGGGCTACGCTACCACTGGAATTGGAAATACTAATGCGCTCATACGGTGAGTTTGAGCACGTTTTTCAACGAAAATGTAACACCGCTGCAGCAGCAAAAGAGAGGGAGACATCGTGGGAGACGGCGTGGCAGAACATTGCTGCTTGGGTCAGTGTATAAGTTTAAATATAGTCCTTTGCAATGATAATAATATCACAGGGGAAACTGCTTGAGTGGTAGCCTATTCATTCATTTTATTTAGATGCATTCCTGTGGGGTAGAAGCACACTTGGTAGCAGCTTAAGATGAAATATAAAAAAATTGTTCAAACAGGTAAGGTGTAAATATTAAGTGGCTGTTTGACTGTACAGTTGTTTTATCCACAACATAATGCTGTTTTCACACATAAATGTCTTCCCATCTATATCATGCTCTGTTAATTAACTAAGCCTATTTAAACTAACACAAACTTCTACTCAGCCAACAGAAAGAAAGCAGATTCCCATGAAACGGGTGGTGGCCCCTTTCACAGGAATATATATATAATATAAAGCCTATTCATAAAAGTATTTATTTCCCTTTCATGACTTTTTTTTAACTTTTGTACCAACAGATTCTGATGGTGCTGTCAGCCTGGTGGAGCCCCATCACACCACAACAGACCCTGTAACTGTAAGTAGGCAATACTCCAAAGATTTTGTCAAATGGTAGTTTAAATATACTGAAACGTCGACTCATCTAGGATGAAGAGGAAACTATCTGCTCCCTTTAAAAAGGGGGATCCAGAAAGGCCTACAGAGGTAACATCTTGATATGTTACTGATTGTCTTTCCATTTACATTTCTTAACATTCTGGTGGAATATAGAGTGACCTTTAGTCTACACTGAAGTATTAACACATTCTCATCCTTTTTAACAGGGCATGGCTGGGCAGCAGCAAGAGGGTCCCTCAACTTCCACTGCACAGATTGACACAGTGAGATGGATGTTCAGTAAACCCCAGAGAATCATTCTGTGGAATTTACAGTATGTGCAAATGTATAATGTCCTCTTTGTATGTAATCCCAGTTTCCAGTCAAAGACATTAAAAAAATGAACCTGCTGAAATCTTTCTTTTTTAAATTGACAAAGAAATGCAGACTTGGACAGACAGATTAGGAGGGCAGTCCTAGAAATTGAGTTAGAGGTAGGTGCATGGCCACAGGTGAATGATGTTAATTATGTTAACTATTGGAATATTAACTTAACTAGCTCTTGTATTTGCAGGACATAAAGAAGACCAAATTAAATGTGTATTATGTCTTTATTTGACGGCTGTGTCCCCCGTACTCTACAGGGGAATTGTTGGGTCTATTTTTATCATAAATAAGTCATAGAGTGTGGTCTTTACCTAGTTTGTAAAGTCTCCTGAGATAACTTTTGTTATGATTTGGCACTATAAATAAAATTGAATTGAATTGGTTGTGGTGATGATGGTGGTGACTTAAAGTCCATTAAAGTGATGATGGCATATGATGTCAGCTGCTTCTATGCCGTCCAGCATAGCTGACAGGTGGATGGGGTCATCATCAGGGTCTTCAATTTGTAGGGCAGGGTGTTGCTCTCTAATAGTGGCAATATTATGGAGAACAACACATGCCACAATAATATCACAGGCCCTCTCAGGGGTCATCCTGAGGTGACATAGGCACTGGAAACAGGCTTTCAGCAGGCCTATGGTCATCTCAACCCGGTTGAGGTTCTGTTGGGGGCCAGGTTCAGGGTCAGGGAAGGGGTCAGCAGCCTAGGTCGTCATGGGTAACCCCTGTCACCCAGCAGATGGCCATCAAACTCTCTTGTGATGTAAAGTGGATATATTAGAGTATAATAAAAGGAGGGAGACAAGTGAATTATACTGTATTGTGCAAATCCTTAGGCTGCTTTCCACATTGCAGTCTGTTGCTCATGTCAGACTCCCGATAAATCCTTGAGTCATGAACAGACCACTTGGCCTCCAGATTAGAAATTATGTATGCAGCATCACATACAATCTTGACAGTGCGGAGAATGACCGATGTTGAACTATGATGCAGTCTTTAACATTTTGAAACAGTAGTCAATGGGTCTAAATGTACCTGCACATTTATGCTGTGAATGAACTTCCTATTTACATAATCTGCTTCATTATGTGATGGAGCCGTAATGGGGATGTGTGTGCCATCTATGCAGCCACACTGGAAAATCCTGAAAGAAATTAAAATTTAATTGAACTGAATTGAGCTACTGAGGTTGCAGCACAATGCCATTGACAGATTATTTAATATTCATTTAATGGATCTCTACATCATTCACTTGCAAACCTGTGGAACTCCTTGTAACCGGCATCCCAAAGATGATTGTTTATTTCTGGATTAATGTGAACTTTCAGTTTGATCATGAGAAGGCCTCAGTCTGATCAAACAAAGGAAAAGACTAGGCCCAAAAGCCTGGTAGCCAATGTCCTGAGTGCATGGTCACAGAAAAAGAACTGCCAACTCTCCCCCAACAGGTCACACCCAGGTGGACCCCAAACTGTCAGTCCATTGGCTGACCTGACCTCTGGTGATGACATCACCATCATGTCTATTAAACAGTAGGACACGCTCCTGCTCACTCTCTTTCTTGAATTCCCTCGACTCGACTCTTCTGCTGGATCCAGGGACCAGCTGCCAGCTGTCCCTAGGCCCTGAACAAGGCCTGTATGGAGTAGGATCATCAGCCCGGTTAACCAACCGGTTACCAACCCAACTGAGCAGAACAAAGAGCAATCTGATTCCTCTTTTGTCTAAGAGCAAACAAGGACAAGAACCTTTTCTTCAACCAGCTTCCTTCACAACTTATCTTTCCCATCTAATGGACTGGTAACTAACACCAACTGGGGCATTATTACATGTTATAAGACTGTATGAATGGCTAAGCATAGAACTGTGACTTTGTTATAACTTAACTTATTATTATTGTGTATTTTGTTTGTGCATTTATTCATTTGTTAATAACTGTTTTTATTAACAATATGTCTGTTTATTTAATATTACACAAAGATGAATGAGCCAGCCCTACTAAGAAAATACCTTTTAAATCCTTCAACTGAGTAAACTATTACATTTATCGGTGTTCAACCCTTAATTAGTAGTTTAATATATTCAATGAGACTTATATTAGTTGTCACTCTGTCTGTGACGGTGGTGCCCCGAGGAACTCTGGTTTAACTAGAGTAATTTTTATTATTATCTTTGATAATTATTGGTGATAGATAATATTTACTTGATTAATGATAAGTTTGAGAATACTCAATCTGAATGTGAGTCAAGGCAATTGGTTCTCCGTGTGAAGTTTTTAATAAATTAAAGTTATTAATTTTTAGTAATTTTTCTTTATTAATTTTCTTTTTTAAATACTTAATTTGATAGTTGCACCTTTGATCCAATTAACCTAGAGTACCTACATCCTCGATGGGTCTGAAAGGTTTATATCCAGGGAAAATTATATGGATGGGTAGTAGAAAGTTGCCTAACTCAAGTGCTCTGCATCTCCGACGTTGTATAAAAAACGGTACCGCTCAAAAAGATAATTGTCTGGAAATGCAAGAACATCTATGCGCGGTCTGATAATCATCTCCGGACGAATATTTAATTCTCTGCACAGTAATGCTGCACCTTCATCCACAGGATTATTATCAAAAGGACATGCCATGGTAGTGAAAATAGTCGCCATCTAATATAACTTCTAATATAGGCCTACTGACTGATTTTTGCAATGATTTTCTCAGAAAACCGACGGAACTATGGCAGAACTATACTACGTCAATCTTGAGTTAAATACACGGGCATAGTAAGCCTATAGCAAGTTCACATGACACAGTTGAGTGACTTTATTCGGTCAGGAGTATTTATCAGTTAGTTTTGTTCAGAGACCTGTCGGACCACTGTGTACAGTCCAATGAACCTGGCTTGAAATGGTGAAGCGGAGATTGGCAGTAATGCCAACACCTGGGGCCTCATGTACTAAGACTTGCGTGGATTTCTTACTAAAAACTGGTGTACGCTAGAATCCAGAAACTGGCGTACGCACAAAAAAAATCAGATATATCAAAGTGTGCGTACGCATGGATCCAAGCACTTTTCCTTTGTACATCCCAATCAACGTGGAATTGAGCGCACATGTAGAAGTGCTAATCTCCTCCCTGTCCACGCCCCCATTTAAATATGCAAATCAATGTAAATCGGGCCTGCACCGGGGATTCCCTCTCTGCACCATCAGATTTAAACGATGAGTAAAGGTAAGAAGCGCAACTTCAACGAGTCTAAGCTCGAAATTTTATTAGGCAAGGCAAGGCAAGGCAGCTTTATTTGTATAGCACTTTTCATACACAAGGCAGACTCAAAGTGCTTCACAGCACAACATGTCATGAATTCAAATGCATTACAGAAAGACAAAGAGAATAAAAACATAGACAATAATCAAAACAGTGCGGACGTTAAAAGTGCGAAGATTTAGCAGAAAGCTAAGGTGAACATAAAAGTTTTCAGTCTAGTTTTAAAAGTGGTCAGAGTGGGTGAAAGTCTCAAATCTTCAGGAAGTTTATTCCAGCTGTTTGTTGCATAATGACTGAAAGATGCTTTCCCTTGATTTGAGTTTACTCTGCGAACCACTAACAGATTGGTCTCAGAGGATCTTAGTGATCTAGAAGGCTTATGTAGTGGGAGCATATCAGTGATATACCTCGGCCCTAGACCATGTAGTGATTTATATGTGAGCAGGAGGATTTTGAAATCAATTCTCTGACGTACAGGAAGCCAGTGTAATGATTTAAGAATTGGTGTAATGTGCTCACATTTTTTGGTCTTTGTTAGAACTCTAGCAGCAGCGTTCTGAACAAGCTGTAGCTGCCTGACAGTTTTTTTGGGAAGACCTGCAAGGAGACCGTTACAGTAGTCTAGTCTACTGGTTATAAAGGCATGGACAAGTTTTTCTAAGTCTTGAGCTGACATGAGCCCTCTAAGTCTTGTTACATTTTTAAGGTGATAGTAGGCTGATTTTGTTACTGATTTGATGTGACTGTCGAAATGTAAATCAGAATCCATAATAACCCCAAGATTTCTGGCTTTATTTGAGGTTTTGGTGCTGGATGACTTTAAACCTTTCTTTCTTAGCGCCAAAAACAATTATCTCAGTTTTATCCTCATTTAGTTGAAGGAAATTTTGGCACATCCAGTGTTTGACTTGCTCAATGCACTGGCACAGTAGATCTATGGGGCGATAGTCATTTGGTGATAGCGCTACATAGATTTGGGTGTCATCGGCATAGCAATGGTGGTCAATGTTATTATTTTGCATGATTTGTCCTAGTGGGAGCATATAGATGTTAAATAAAGTCGGCCCCAAGATTGAACCTTGGGGGTCTCCACACGTTACGTTGGTTTGTTCTGATACAAAGTCGCCAATGGAAACAAAATAGTTCCTATCTTGTAGATATGACTTGAACCAGTTTAGGACTGTGCCTGAGAGCCCCACCCAGTTTTCCAACCTGTCCAAAAGTATTGAGTGGTCGACAGTGTCAAATGCAGCACTGAGGTCCAATAGCATTAGTACTGAAGTTTTGCCAGAGTCTGTGTTAAGACGGATGTCATTTATAACTTTAATAAGGGCCGTCTCGGTGCTATGAAAAGGTCTAAATCCTGACTGGAGGTTGTTGTGGCAGCCAGTAGAAGCCAAGAAGTGAGTTAGTTGTTGGAGTACAACTTTCTCAATTATTTTACTTATGAATGGTAGATTTGAAATTGGTCTGTAGTTGTTGATAATAGAGGCATCTAGGCTCCGCTTTTTTAGAAGAGGTTTAATGACTGCAGTTTTGAAGGCCTTTGGGAATTTCCCCGATTGAATAGAGTTATTAACTATTTGCAAGACGTCTGTTGATAGGCAGTCAAAAACATTCTTAACCTCTTCTTCCCTGAGCCCCCGCCGGCGGGGGCTATCACGCAGTATAACAACATCCCCCTCTGCAGCAACATGTAGCTTGCATACAGACACACATGCTGGATACCACCAGAAAGCTAAGAATCTCTTCTACACGCTCATATAAACCATTTGTATGACCAACAAACACAGTTACAACAGCGAGCAATCAAACAATATGAGGCGAAAAAACAGAAATAAGAGCAACACAGACAAATAAAGCTGGCACAGTGGCTGCTCTGATATCAGCAAGATTTCACTGCATCCACTCCATAGCAGAGTCTCCACACGTTCCAAAAATACTATTTTTATCACTCTACGACCAAGTTTCACTGATCCAGCAGCCAAATATGACAGAAAACAACAAGCGCATTTGAAAACCAAAACCAGAAATGCTGTCTTACCTTTGCAGTATCACAGTGAAAAGTTTAATCCACAGAAATAAAAACCGCTGAAATGGAAGGACAACATCTCCCAGCATGCTTTGGAGGTTTTTCCGGCTTCTTTGACCTGCTAAGCCCACTTTTCAAAGGCTCTGATTGGGTCATAGCGCCTGTCCGTCATGTAGTGTAGCTCGTCCTTATCCCTTTGTGATTCGCTAGTCGTGTGGTTTAAGTGAAAAAAACGCTCACAACTTGATTCTATTGGTTCTTACGATTCCAACGAGGTGTCATGCTTCAAGATTGACCAATGTGGACGGAAGATATAGCCCCGCGTAAGGGCAAAGGGGCTCTGTCGCGCTAACGGCGCTAGCGCGCTAGCGCCGTTAGCGCGACAGTAGTAATAAAATCGTTGACTAAAAATTATTTGTTATTCAGAGACCTAACATTGAGCAGACCCATCCTGATGGTGTTATTGACAGGCTTCGATGTTGACTTTGTTTTGGAGAGGATAGGAATGAGATTGTTTAGGTTAGCAGGGTGTCTACGTTTCCCAATGTTCTCTCTCTTGGTAGTCACAACAGGAATGTAGAAGGTGCCAAGCTTTGACGTAGGCAGCCTTGGGCCCAGCTGATAATGTGGTCTACTGCTGAACCCCTTTCTGTATCAATAATATTCAGGACTGCTGTCAGGGCGGGGCGGGGGTGGCCATGAGGGGGAGGAGGAGTGGGCAGCGTCAGAGCTGGAATGAACTACTGGAGGTGGACGTTGAGGGCGTAGAGGGGGTTTACGTAAGAGGGGCGGAGTAGGGCTGAGGGTTTGTGAAGCACGCCTTCGTGGAGGGGGGGGGGGGGAGGTGGGAGGGAGGTGCCACTGAGATGACGCTGAGGGGGGGATCGCTGAGGTCGGTCAAGGGGGGTAAAAATAGGGGTAGGGCGGGGAGTGGGTGGGGGTAGCTCCCGGAACTCCAAAGGGGATAAGGGGGGAGAAAGGCTTACTTGAGGAAGGGAGAAGGATGGAGACCTGGATTTAGGCTTGGGGGGTGTGGGGGAGGGATCTTCACGCCCATTTGAAATGAAAGGGGAGGTAGAGGGGGATGGACACGTCTCCTCTTTGCTCCGGTTTCTCTCATGGTCAGCGCTCTCCTTTTGCAATGGCGGTCCTCCTTCGACGTTCATGATAAGCTGTGTTGTGTCTGTCTTTTCCGTTGGTTCCTCTTGTCTCTTGTCCTTGGAAGTGATGATAGATGGATGACGCAGGAAGTAAGACATGTTGGTCATGAAAAGCTTTACTCCCAGCTTGTTTAGACAAAGTCCGTCTGCCTTAAAAAGATGCCTGCGGTCCCAGAAAAAGCTAAAATTGTCAATAAAATGCATCGAACGAGCAAGAAAAACGCTGGAGAGCCACTCATTCAGCGAGTAAAGTAGACTGAATCTCTCAGCTCCTCTCCTGATCGGGGGTAGAGGACCACTGATAAACACCTCAGCATTCACAGCGCTGACTGTTTCAAAGAGTTTATTGAAGTGCTCTCTCAGCTCCCTTGATTGTTGTTTTTCAATGTCATTAAAATCAATGTGCAGAATGATATTTTTCACATTTCGGTGTGCAGCCACAATATCCAGGATTTTTTTTTATTTTTTTTTTTTTTATTAAATGAAGTGGAGACCCGATGAGCTATGTTATTTGGTAGCCTCTTTTCAGGGATAAACACAAAGAAAAAGAAATTTGAGTGGGAGTGTGTGTGTGAGGCAGTGAACGTTGTGGGGTCGGAGCAGCGCACACCCACTGAAATAATAAAAAAAATGGTCCGACGTGAAGGTGGAGGTGAAGCGGAGGATTTCGGCCCAACGCCGAAGTATCACCGCAACGGGCGGGGGGACAGGAGGGGAGGAACTGACCCCCTTTGATCAGAGAGTGGCGGCTATTGGGGAGGACACAGCTCTAAGCGGAGTTGTGGGGGGGCATGAAGGCGACACAGATCATCCTCAAGGTAAATGTGTTAAACTCAGAAATGTCATTATACTGGTCGCACAATAGGCTGCTCACATTACACATGCTCCTGCGTTAAGTTGTCAGGATATAAACACATTGACTCATGTTTAATTACTTCATTTTATTATTATTATTTCTCAATAGACGATGAGACAGGAGAGGGCTCCTCCCTCTGCTCCGTGCGCCCTGGCGTCTCCACCGGCACCTCCAGCACCACGCGCCCCGGTGACTCCACCGGCACCTCCAGCACCACGCGCCCCGGCGACTCCACGCCAGCTGACGTCCGCCCGACTGGCCGTGTCCTTTCACAAGCTGTGCTGGAATCACAGGAGGAAATAGTGAGAGCAATCCGTGGCGTCAGTGATCATCTAGATCAAATTGTCAATGCACTGGGAGATGTTTATCATGCAATGAATGCACTTACAAAGTAAATTGTGTCCTTGCCTCTTTACATCGTTGAAATCAGACGCTGCAGGGCCCGTATCGCTTCGCGGGGTGGGGTCGAGGTTGACGGGTCCGGCATCCGGTTCCTCTGATGGGGGGATGTGCTCTGGCAGTGGTATGCCATGGCGGTGTGCCAAGTTGTGCAGGACACCATAGGCCAGCACGATGCGGCACACCTTCTCAGGTGTGTAAAGCAGCACCCCGCCCGACCTGTCTAGACAGAGCCAGCGCCCCTTCAATAGGCCAATTGCCCTCTCCACCACTGCCCGAGTTCGGGAATGGCGGTCGTTGTACCTCCCCTCTTGGTCGGTGCCGGGGTTAGTGAGAGGGGTCAACAGCCACGATCTCAGGGGGTAACCATATATATAAAAAATCACACTACTGTTCGCGGGAAAACAAACAGGACAAAACAACATCATTACAAGGATTGACAAGACTGCCATTGTTAATGCCATTTTTCATTAAATTGCGCATGCTTTTATATCCATCCTTATGATTGCAAACATGTGTGTGTTAATTGTCCATTAATGTGTCCCTGATGCGCACATTACACTGAGGATGAATTGTTTTCACATAATTAACAGTTTCCCAGCATCACCTCTAAGTGTCGCCAACGAAACAATAACTGTAGAAAAGTGCGTACGACAGCCATGAAGTTTGCGTGGCGCACCGCACATTTCCACGGTCATTTCACTTTTGATACATCTGAACGTTGGCGTGGAAAATGGCGTAAGCCACTTTTTGTGCATACGCAACATTGATACATGAGGCCCCTGGTCAACAAATGTGGAGCAAAAACATCCACTAATGTCAATGACCTCGATATGAGGCTAATTAAGAAAGTATTGGACGGAATCATTTCACCTCTAACATATATTTGCGACCTGTAATTTCAAACTGGGACATTTCCCGCAAAAATGAAAGTAGCCAAAGTTGTGCCACTGTCCAAGAATTGTGACATGCACAAATTTACTAATTACAGACGAGTTTCAATACTGCTGTAACTGTCAAAAATCCTAGAGTAACTATTTAACAATAGGCTAGACAACTTCATTAGCAAATACAATCTGCTATATGACAGCAATATGGATTCAGAGGAAACCGTTCAACTGCCCTAGCTTTAAATGAGTCTGTGGAAATCATTACTGACGCTATCGACCTGAAAAAAGGATTGACACCATTAACTATGATTTTTTGATAGGTAAACTGGAGAGATATGGTATTAGAGGTATTGTACTGGAATGGGTCAAGAGCTACCTACACAAGAAATCTCAATTTGTTAAAATAGGTGATAATACATCAACTTGCTTGGGCATAGTTTGTGGGGTCCCACAGGGGTCAGTTCTGGGTCCAAAGCTGTTTATACTATATATAAATGACATATGCAAAGTATCCAATATTCTGAAATTAATATTATTCACGGATGATACTAATATTTTATGTTCTGGGAATGATTTGAACCATTTTGTAGAAACTGTCAGTAATGAAATGGCCAAGCTTCATGTGTGATTTAATCTAGAGAAAACTAAATACATGCTGTATGGGAAAAAGGCTGCAACAAGAGTATTAACATTCAAGTTAATGGAGTGAATATTGAAAGAGTAAGTGAGAACAAAGTGCTGGGAGTGATTATTAATGACATGTTAAGTTGGAAGCCATTCATAAGACATTTAAAAAGTAAGCTGTCCAGGAATGTGTCCATACTTTGGAAGGCACAAAAATGACTAAATCAGAAAGCACTGTATCCCCCACAACCTGCAGAAAGTATTTTTTAGGCAGAGGGGAGGGACACAATCTGAGAGGGAACATGATTTTCAGGCAGAGAAAGGTACAAACTACATTAAAATCTTTTACCACGTCATGTCAGGGGGTCAGACAGTGGAATGAACTAAATGGAGAGGTAAAAAAGAACAGCAAAACTGAGTGTCTTCAAAAAGAAGTATGTAAATTGAATTTTGAATCATTACAGAATGACCCAGGATATAGGTAAAAGGCAGGGGTCATCAGACACTGTGTTGAGACAGGATGGGAGACAAAACAAAAAAAACAAATTTTCCCAAACAAAAGCTGACTCGGAAAAGCACAGTACGAGGCAAAGGTCAACTAGTGGGTAAGCAAGATGTTTTCCTTTTCTTTAGTTTGTTTGAGACCTTCCTCCAATTTATTTAACTCTTTTCTTTTTTATATATATATATATATATATATTTATATATACGTATATGTATATAACATGTAACAAGAATGTTCCGCTGAAAGATACTACAGCAAGCTCGTACACTGTAAAAGATCACACTACTGAAGAACTCAGCTGGGTCCTATAAATCGAGACACTAAGGAGAATCAACTGGTCCACGATGGAGTTGCTAAACTGGTCATTGCATGAGATTGACAGAGTGTTCTCAACAAGCAGGTTCCCCAGAACCTGCATGCCCGGATGGGACCTTTCTGGCCAGATACATCCTGGATAGATGGGAAAAGTGGAGAGTTGTGTGTCTTGGGGCACTGGATGTGGAGGATGTTGAGGATATGTACATATTCACATTCATGACAATTGGAATGCTTGCCTGTGGATGGGGAATGTTCATGCAACACCGGAGGCTGAGAAAGATCGCCGCTGAACAGTCCAGTGTAAGGGCAGACAAAGCCACAGCTCAAAGTGCTGTGGTCGGGATGCGCTCTGATATCTCCGAAATCCACGAGTATGTGGCCAGGATGCAAGCGGATGTAGTCACAGCTCTGGAGGTATGGCGAAGATAAGCACAGAGAAAAATGCAGAAGAGAGGGATAATTAAAAGAAAATACATGACAGGCAACAGGACAGGATTGTTGCTCACTCATGATGGACTAATATGGACACTGTGTCTGTTTGTCTGTCTGGAGCTGGACAGTCTGACTATAGCCTGCTGTTGGAACAGGTTATGTTAAAGGACACAAGAAAAGTAACATAATGAAGATAATGTATTCTATGGGTAACGGGGGCGGGATTAGATAAGCTTCTGCTTCTCTCGCTTTCCCTTTCAGTCATGTGAATTGTAAACCAAGATAATGTGTGGTGATGATTTATCCAACTGACATGTCCGAAATAAACAAATAAAATCCTAAACATTTATAATGGGACAGTATTAAAAATTTTTGATAACTTTGGTCAGGAGTTCAAAAAAGTAGCTTTTGCATAAAACGCGATCCTGCAAAAAAAGGCTAGGCGGAAATTGGCGTGGCCTATATCCTGAGATATATGTACGTTCAGAGAACGCAAGGATGTAAGAATTTTAAATGTGCGAGGTACCATGTGGGAGTAACATGCAAAAACGCGTTCAACTTGATTATTGAGCCACCTACTAGTGAACATGTGTCATTTTTGGTGTCTGCTGGTTCTGCAGCACCGCTGGAACTGGATTGCATGGCCCCCGCCCCCTCGGGCTCGGACTCCGAAAAATAAAAGCACTGAAGGCAATAGCACCATTTAAATTCTCCACTGCGGGTCGCCAGTTTGTCTTTTGAGGGGAGGTTTATGTAAAATCCTTCACTGTTGGCCAGGTTCCTTTTCTCCACGTCTCTGACACTGTTTCCATTTAGCAGCAACATGTGGTCTGTGTGATCCGAACACAAGTGGACAGCTCTATGCATTGAGGAAGCATTGATATAGGATGTCAAAAACCACATTTACAGGTGGCTCAAGCCGTATGTGTCCACATTCTAACAGTAGTGAGAATGGTTATTAGGCCGTAAGTTGAATCACAAAAAGTCTTTTAGAAAATGATCTCCGCTCTGCAGTCTGGCATCTACACAATCTTTAGTTCATAAAAAAGCATGAGTCATGCTAAGCTACTGAAGAATTAATAATCATGTGTTAGCGTGTGTATTAGTAATGATTAATGAGAGTGTGATAATCAATGATTGAAGAATTAATAATCATGTGTTAGCGTGTGTATTAGTAATGATTAATAAGAATGTGATTATTAGGTATGATCATTTAAAAGTGTAATAGTGATTATTAGTCCAAGCTCAAACTTTTCTGCTTCCAGCAAAGCACACAAACTTTTGACTCAAGCTTTTCTGCTTTCTCCAAAAGCCCACAAACTTTTGGCAGTCAGTCAAGGTCACAAAGAGAATGAACTAGCCAGCTTGCACAAACGCACCTGGCAAATAGTTGAGATTATACCAAAACAATACCATATAATGAGACAGGAACAACCATATAAGGAGGTAGGCTGTAGGGAGGATGAGAATATGTGCTTTTTCACAGATAAAGAAGATGAGTCATGCCAAACAGATGAAACCCCAAAGGGCGGGGGTTGAAGATGGAGGAGCAGCGGCTGCTTCTGAAATAAACATATGCACGCACAAGCGGACACATAACCACGCCTTTGTAACAAGTTTATATGCTGGAGCAGATAGAATAGACATCAGAAACTTCTTGCCTCTGATCACGGGTACTGTGTTGCACACAGTTACTCTAGATAGAGAATAGAACATTTCTCCAGACGTCTGTATCATTACGATGTCCCTCCTGCTAATAAATAACTGCTGGCCCACTAAACTACCAACGACGCTGCTGACTCCAGAAAGCAATATATACTCTGTGAGGTCCTTCTGATTTGACTAAAGTATTGTGTGTAAAATTCCTACAGAGAAACTTGGTGACCCTGACGTGATTCTAACAAGGAGGCTCAGGTAAAAGGAGCTGCAGAGGTTGGACCGGTGACCAAGCGGAGCCACTGGGAACCTCCTGGGGCCGACTGAAGTTCTCCACAAGGGCGCCCACCACTCGGAAAGGTAAGCAGTCACCTATTCTTCTTAAGAAGTAAAGACTGTGATTCGGCCTATAATCTAAATTGGTGGAGAAAGTCAGTATGTTTCCTAGAGGTTAATTTGATCCAAATTTAGCCGGTAGACTGACGATTTGAAAAAAGGCCTGGTAAACTGATTTGGAATCAGTATAAGAGTAAAAGGTAAAGGAGTGTTGTGATCTTAAATCTCGACAGGTCCTAGGCGCATAAATGGTGCTCAGTAAGACGTTCAGGGAACGCAGAAAGGCCGGAGGCTGTAGAGACCCTCGAATATACATTAGGCATTAAGGACTAAAAGCGCCACAGGGGGATAGCCCCTAGGTAAGCCTAGAAAGCCACCATAGGTCTGGGACCTAAAGGTTCTGGGAACCAAAGAAAAATTGTAGGTCTGGGACCTAAGGTTCTGGGATTGTTGTGTGGGAGGTTTCGGGGATAATAGAGGACACAAACAGATACAAGTGTGAGTAGGTTTCCATGATGGTGGATACACCCTTGTCTGGAGCCGCTGATGGTGAAACACTGTCAGTAGAAGCTTGTTGCAGACATCACAGAAAAGCCTGATGATTAAACTCACCACTGGTCTTCTCTTATCTGGGGGTACATAAATAACGGGGCTGTGACACTCGGCTTTTGGTCATTAAAACTGGTGATTGATTGTCTCACTCCGCTCTATCACGGTAGAGTAGAAGCTTGAGTGAGGGGAGGATCACTGGGGACTAGATCCACTGACTGGATAACGAGTGTGTGTGAATAAAGAATAAATAAATACCTGTGAATAGTACTTTAACAGCTGAAATAACTATGGCAGGCCCTGTAGCGTCCCCGGCTGATTAATGGTCGGACTCTTTAACTGATGGTTCACAAGTGTTTATTTTTGGGCAAAATAGATGATACAGTTGCTCCATTAAATCTTTTGACACCTTGAAGACTCTGAACACAACGTGAACACACAGTGAACACACCGTAAGAGCTATGGAATAAAACAAAAATAATATGTTACCATCTATGTAATATCATGTTCAACAATATCAAAATAATGTGTTTTTAACCTTTTACAGAAAATGAATTGTCATTTACAATCATGAAGTATCCCTTTTAACCATTTTATCTTAATTACAAACTCAGAATAGAGTGCAATAAACAAACATATTTAACTTAAAAAATGATATTATAACTGTCAGTTTGCAGCTTTAACTTCCAATGATTGTTAATGCACACAAAAATAATTCTGTATTTATTAAATACTAGCAAGCAGTGTAATGAAATAATTGTCTCCTTCAGAAAGACAGATGCTCTGAATACTGAAAAAAGACTTGTATAAAACAATGCAAAACAATACGAGGACATCCCGTTTTGATAACGCATTAAGCACCACAAACAAAATTATGACAAACCTAGTGCCCTTATCAGCCAGGTGCTAAACAAACTTGTCAGTTTACAAAAGTAAACAGCAAGTTTTTGCACTTTTGATAGAAACGTTTGCAATATACTTAACCCCCTATGAAGTTGTCCTTTTTTCTCTTTTCCGGTTACACTCTATCAAAATAAAAGCACAAGCCTATAAACAGGAAGTTACAGTAAAAATAAACAACTTTTAAGAGATTTCTCATGAAAATGCAACTACACATTTTAGGAATATGATGTGCTATATTAAAGGTAATTTACAGGCCCAGGATTAGGTTGGGATGAATACTGGCAGCGAGTAGTAGGACAGGCCATTTCTGGAAAGCCTACTCATAGTCAGGATAAAAAGAAACATAAGACTAGATTGACAGATTTGAAGGAATATTTAAAGATGTGTAAAGATGGGGTGAAGCGAGCCAGAGAATATGGTAAAAAATTATCCAGTTAGAGGAGGACAGAGCATGTGAAGAAGTAGTGGGAAACAGAAAAAATGGACCTAGTAGGTTGTGGCATAAGGGAAAGAAGGAGGAGAAGGAATAGGAGAAGAGGGAGAAGCGAAGAGCAGATTTGCATATCTGCAGCCTCGATTCAGGGTAGCGTTTTTGAGGTGCATTCCAAGTTGAACAGGCTGAGTCAGCTGGGAGGTTTCTGGCTGGCTTGTGTGTACCTGCATGCAGGACAGCTGCTGTAATTCTTTAAAATTTGCTATGATATAACAAGAATTTGAAACATTGGACTGTATTAGCAGCTGTGATAAAAAAGGAAAAAGAAAAAACAAAAAAAATACTGGCCAGAAAGAGTGTGAAATTGGGGTGTGTGTGGATGACCGGTGATTGTGAAAGGGGGAGTGGATGAGTGTTTCAATAAAAAAACGGACTGAATTTTTGGTATCGGCTTAAGAGGATATTTTCAAAAAGTTTGGAAAAATAATATGGAGGGGCCTGTGCTTTAGAGTCTGTCTATATAGGTCACACGCACATGCTGACCCGCTACTGCCACGGGCTGGTCACCGTGGTACTACAGAGTCAACTAAATCATTTATATATACGTGAAAGGATATTCCCTAGAAACTGTTTGAGCATTGTAATATAAAGGTATGAAAACACACACACACAGCAAACAGGAAAAAGTGTCTCAAACGATCTAGTGAAAGGCTCACAAATAAAGTAATTCAGTCGGTAAGGAACACATTGCTTATGAAAACTCCCATAGAAATATATAAACTCATATAAACACTACATGTATGATATGTAAAGCACCAGTTAATAAGGGAAAGTTAACATTGAAAATAAATAAATAAATAAATAAACGATTAATAAAATATCTATATATAGATCTGTAAAAATCTATCTATAACCTATAAATATATATGTGGATCCATAAACTGGATTCTAGAGAATCTTTGAACGGGTTAATCATTCACTGACTCTTTTTCAACAAGGATATGTTCGTGTGTGTCTGAAATCTGTTTTGACTGAGCGTGGAGTATTGAGATACTGCATGTGTGTTGAGAAACTGCTATCTGCAGGTTGAGCAGCTGGCTTTCATGGTTCCAAGTAGAAAAGTTAATGTGGCTCAGCTGTGATCAGAGGAAAAACAGCTAAATAGAATTTGTATTGTAACCGTGAATTAAATAAATTAGGTTTTGCGAGCGTTGAAATTTAGGAGTTAGGTGTGGCTTGGAGAGCCGCCATTTTAAAACCTGATCGCCATTTTGAATCAAACATTTGTGAAGTTTAAATTCTTGGTACACATCATTTTTGCCAGGAGTGGGTTGGCAGACTGCCAGACAGGAGGGGGGTGTAACAGATAGCACTAACTGAGAGGACATAGCAGTTAGCTATAGGCCCAAATAGCATAGCTACCTGAAAGGCTAATCTAAGTCTTAGCATTTAAAATTGATTACAGCTATTACCATAGCCTAGCTTAGCATAACAAGCATAGCTAAGGCTAAGCTAATTAGCATTAAACTAAAAACCTAGCATATTAAATTGAACTTTGGGTGTTCCCATATATTAACTTAGCATAACGAGCATAGCTAAGGCTAAGCTAATTATAATTGAGCTAAAAACCTAGCATATTAAATTAGACTTTGGGTGTAACCATAGATGAGCTTAGCATAACTAGCATAGCTAAGGCTAACCTAATTAGCATTGAGGTTAAATAAATAAATAATAAAATAAAAAATAAAAACTAGCATATGAAATTAGACTGTGGGTATTTCCATAGCCTAGCTTAGCATAACCAATATAGCTAAGGCTAAACTAGCTAGCATTAAAGCTAAGTAAAATAACGGTTTAATTGATTTCAAATATCACTAAAAACGAGCATAACCAAGGTAAGCTAGGCCTAAACTCACTACCAGTAAAACATAGAAATAGCATTCGGCAAAAGTGCTATCAAAGATTAGCATCACCATAATAACACAGCAACACAAAAATGACTGCACGACCAATTGAGATAATGGGTGCCAAATACCCAGAATACATTAAGGATATCCCAGAACTTTCAAAGAAATGGGCAAAGCGCACGGAAAAAATGCCTGCACCGTGGCCGAAGGAGGGCACATTTGATGTGGGAGCCTGCGAGGACATGGAGGGTAAAAAACTAGTAAAAAACTACAAACCAAAAGATGGGAGTAAAAAAAGGAAAGGGAAAAGAGAGCTCGAATTAAAGGTTTTGAGCTTGTTCAAAACAGAAGGTGAAAGATACAGAGAAAAATTCAGAGTGAATGTGATAAATCACAATCAAATGAAAAAAGAGGCGTACAAACAGCAGGCTGCAGGAATCTACCCCAGCCTAGCTGGCAATATCATATTTACTGGGGACTTTGACCTGCAGCAGGAACAAACACAACAACAGTGGTGACACACTCCCCGACACCTTCCTCATCACTGGCCACTGTGAGGGATACCTCACCACAGGCCCCTCCGCCTTATGCACAACCCGAGCCAGGGGAGATGGAGGAGATATGTGGAGCTCAGGACTCGCAGGCCAGGGCCCCCGACAGTATGACAACACAGAAACAAGGTGTGAGCGACGACACGACCAAAACTCCGAGAAGAGCTAATTGCCAATCAGGCCTGCAAGCAAAGCAGGACAGTCCTTCTGGCTGAACATGGATACTGCAGGCACTGACCTACACAGAGAATTGAATCGATCAGGTCTTGTCTTAAGACTCCCTGACATTCACGAAGGAGCCAGCAAACGTGGAGCTAGAGGCTTGGCAGGCCCCTGGGGAAGACCTAATTTTGGATTCTAGGGTTGCCCAGAGAATCCTGAAGGGGAGGGTCAGTTTCCAGTGATAACAGTGGAGGCTGATGAAGAACCTATGCTGCAGGTTTAGAATTGAAGGTAGAAAAGTATCAAAGCTAGTGGACACTGGAGCCACTCACACATGTGTGGGTCCGAAGTTTGCGAAGCACCTCCCCATGTCAGACAGATTTGTTGAGACAGTAGGATTCTCGGGACAAAAGCAGCTAATTCAAATGACGGCTCCAGTGAAAATAACCACAGAAAACGAAGAAATTAAAATCCCAATTCTGGTTTCAAGACAAACACCTGTCAATTTGATTGGAAGAGATGCATTGTGTAAATTAAACATGACAATTTTGTGCTCGTCAAAAAATATGCAAAATTCAGTAGAAAACACCATTGACGGTCAAATGGCCGTTCAATCAGAAAGGGCTCAAGTATATTGGCTGGGGAACATCACAAAGCCAGTGTCAGAGGCACTCCAGAAATGGGGGAAATATTTAAAAGTACAACTCCCAAAAGCAAAAACACCCACACTAGACTATCACTGTACAATGTTTTATGATGTGGCTAGAAGTGAAGAGTTCGAAAGAAAGTGGAGAACAGAAACGGAAGGAACAGAAGTAGAATTAGTCACACAGTACATCATTGTAGGTGAACAAGGTGCAGCTCTCAGCGTGGAACCCAATGATTTCATCAATAAATGGCACAATGTTCCAGAATCAGTGCCTCACATCACTCTGCTGGTAAATAACAAGGCCAAGGCCAGAGATTCGGGTCCCATGATGGAAACTGCAGAATGGAAAGCAACCGACAATCCATTGATACTACAGACGCAAGACTCAAAGATGATCAAGATTCTGTGCGGAACATCGATGTTGGCCAAACCACAGGAAGTAAATATAATGGCAAAAGTTCTGAGTCACAGGGACACAGATGTAGAAGTGACAGAAAACAACCTGTTGGAAGAGATGTTGAAACAAGTGCCGGATCATCTGTGGCCAAGGAACGATTTTGATGTTGGACTGGTAAAGTCTGCCAGGCCAGTAAAGGTGGATCTTAAACCAGAGGAAACCCTCCCCAATCGTGACAATATCCGCTGAAGCCGTAAGCGGATGAAGGAATAAGTAAGACGATTTCTGGTCTGCTAAAAGCAGGGGTTCTGATAGAAACACATAGTCCATGTAACACTCCAATATTTCCAGTATTGAAAGCTGATAAGTCCAAATACAGGTTAGTGCATGATCTAAGGATTGTAAATGACTGAGTACAGGGCAAAGTAGCAGAGGTACCAAACCCCCAACGCTGCTCACAAATGTTCCAACGGAAGGCAACATTTTTCACGTTAATTGACCTGTGTTCAGCATTTTTCAGCATTCCCCTACATGAAGATTCACAGTACCTATTTGCGTTCACTTACAGGGGAAAGCAGTACACTTACATCAGAATCCCGCAAGGATTTCGGGAATCGCCGAACATTTTCAACCAGATACTAAGACAAGACTTGGAAGGACTGGAGCTCAGTGGCACACTGTTGCCGTACGTAGATGATCTGTTGCTCTGCTCACCGACATTGGAGGACTGCCACAAAGACTCCATCAAAATCCTCCAGCAATTGGTAGAAGGAGGACACAGAGTTTCAAAATCAAAACTTCAGTACTGCAAAACACAGGTTGAGTATTTGGGATGAAAAATTTCACAAGGAACCATTGCAATCTCACCATCCCAATTGGAGGGTATAGCTAGAGCTCCAAAACCACGTACTGTAGGACAGATGATGACATTCTTAGGAATGACAGGATTTATTTCTGAGTGGATGGAAGACTACGCAGAAAAAACAGCTCCGCTACGAGAACTAATGAAACAGGCAGGCACCCAGGTTTTAAAGGCTCCACTGAAGTGGACCACAGAGGCAAATATAGCCTTTAAAACTCTAAAAATGGACATGCAAAATGTACCAATACTAGCAACACCTGACTATAAAAAGCAGTTTGTTTTGTATGTAGCTAAGAAACAAAACAAGTATGCTTCAGCAGTATTAATGCAAGAGACATGTCACGGTAGGAGAAAACAACCAGTAGCATACTACAGCATAAAGTTGGATAATGTTGTGCAGGGATGGCCTCCATGTAATCAAGGCCTAGCTGCAGTGCATTATGCATATAAAAAGGCGGCAACGGTGACCATGGGATACCCAGTTACCATCCTGACACACCACAAGATCGTCGAGTTGGTGAATCAAGGCAAGTTTGTCATAACCCAGGAAAGATGCTTACAGTACATGACGTTGTTGACGTATCCCGACGTGACCACAAAGAGATGCAACACATCAAACCCAGCTAATTTCATGCTATCAGAGGAAGAGGGGGAGCCCCATGAATGTGTTGCTGAAACTATGAAATATACCAGACTAAGACCTGACATGGAGTGTACACCATTGTTACAGACCGACGTTACATATTTTGTTGATGGTTCATGTTACAGAGACCATGTAGGGACCCATGCGGGCTATGCGGTAGTCAAAAAGGAGGGTAGCGAGCACATAATAGAGAAAGCGGAAATGTGTGAGCAGCCATGCTCAGCACAACTAGCAGAACTAAAAGCATTGACTGAAGCATGTTAATTAGCAAAAGGAAAAACTGCCAACATATATACGGACTCAGCATATACACATGGAGTGTGTTATTTGTTTACGTCTGTGGGGAAACAAAGAGGGTTCCGGAGATCCGATGGCACCCCAATTCAACATTGCAGCCAAATTAAAGAGTTAATTGCAGCAATGATGCTTCCATTAAAGGTAGCAATAATAAAGTGCCAGGCACACCGGGAAGGGAACGATGACGTTATCCAAGGAAACAATGCAGCTGATGAAGCAGCAAAGGCAGCTTCTAAGTGTCAAATAGCTATTTTGGTCCCAATGGTGACATTGGAGCCTGTGGCCACCCCGGAAGACATCATTTTGATACAAAAAGAAGCGGCTGAGGATGAACGAGACATTTGGAGAAGGCGAGGGGCAACAATGAGTGAACAAGGGTTATGAGGTCACAAGACGGTTTGTTGGTGGCCCCAGTAACGTTGTTGTCCATGTTGATTTCTGAAGTACACAGTCTCGATCACTGTGCAAGGGGGGAAGTGATGAAGAAAATTCAACAACAAGGCTACTGGTCGCCTTATATGCAAGCAATGGTGAACGAGGTGTTAAACCAATGTGAAGTATGTGCTCAAAATAATGCAAAGAAAGGTGTGTGTCGATATGATAAAATCAGTTCAAGGCAAAATATACATGCTTGTGGTAATCGACAGAGTCCGCAGATGGGTTGAAGCTACGCCATCTAAAGACTTGAGCGCTGAGACGGTTGTCAAGTTTCTGATAAGAGAAGTAATCCCGCGATTTGGGATTCCATCAGAAATCAGCTCTGACAACGGGTCTGCGTTTGCCAAGGAATGGGCAAGGAATGGTTGAGCGAGTAAATGGAACCCTGAAGGCTAAGCTAAACAAAATTTGTGCCGCCACTAAGCTGGACTGGGTAGATGCTTTGCCACTAGCACTAATGAGCTATCGGATGCAAACGCATAGAATACCGACAAGCGAGGTTCCACAGAAAGAAGGAGTCGGAGACGAGGAAAAGGCGATCCAGCAGAACAGGGATCCACCAGTCCAAAACAGATGAGTATGATGCAAAACTAAACACTCTGTGCCACCTGCCAGCATTGTCAGATAGAAATAAATTTACAAACCCATTTGAGCGTCTAACACAGGAAAGCATAAAAATGCGAAAGAAAAGACAGAGTCATACAACATGGATTTGGGAAGATAAAATAATACTTCCAGAACAATTTACAAGGCCAGATCAGAAATATGAGTACATTGTGCATGTAAAAGTAGGTGAGACAAACCTGTGTGGTATAGACAGAGTAAAAGAAGGCAGCCGATGAGGGTTAGAACAGTGTCAGATCAGCATAATTAAAGGGCAGGAACTGACAATACAAGTTAAGTTGGGTAGACAATGGGACCGAAATTATGACCACAAAGCCTATATAGAAATAACTGAACAAACCCAAATGAGTGCTATATTGGGAGACATAAGTTTAAAAAGGGTGACCGACGCAGAGGTACCTGAGAAGTTAGAAGAGAACAAACTATTTAGGACAGAGATGGGAACAGGAGGGAGATTAAGGTTTGGTAGAAAGAAGAGAGGCGACGATTTCAGAAATCCTCAAAGATAAAAGTAAGTTATATGTGAGTGGATGTCAGATAAGTTAGGAGCGTCAGTGTGGGACTATGGGGCAGTAAAATGCTTGCCGGTAGTGCGAGAGGCGTTGTGCGGATGGATCATGAAAGTAGATAATGCAGCAATTAATATTGGTAAAACATCTGAACTGAATAGTGTTAGCGCTGCAGAAATAGGTGGTCAGATGAACGTGAAAGTACGATGGAGTGCAAGGTATGCAAAGCCAACAATGGAAGTGCTGTGTGAAGGGCTGGCGAGGGATGTGATCGCCGCGCCTGAAGAAGAAGTGACTACACCTGTGATTACAATTATTACTACAACTAAAAGTATTACAACACCAGCTAAGACAACTACTACAACTAAGTGTACTACAACACCAGCTAAGACGACTGCTACAACTAAGAGTACTACAACACCAGTCAGAACCACGACCACACATAAAAGCATTACAATCAGTACAACAACCCAGAGAACCACCACAGTCAACACAGTCTCACTCCCAACGCGTCAAAAACTGACGATCGGTCAGGGGCCTTTGGCGTTAGTTACGGACTAAAAAGGTCTCCTTAAACGTACAAACCCGACGCAGAGGGCTTTCAACTCATTCTCATGTAAGCCCGTCCGCGGCGATATTTGAAGCTTAGGGCTCTCCTTCAACGTCCATATTTTAAGTTTTGGGCTCTCCTTAAACGTCCATATTTGAAGCTCAGGGAAGTCCTTAAATGAGTTGAAAGCCCCCTGCGTCGGGTTTGAACGTAGGCAGGACGTATGCCTCTTTTCGCATGTGTCCATGGTGCATTGTGGGTCTATTTGATTACATCTTTTTTCATCGCTTGACACAAGGACTATTAAAGGTAAGTAGTTAGTAATAAATAGTGCTAAAAACGATTTTAGAACGATCAAATGTGTAAATCATTGCATTCTATGTCCTTTCGCCGTCTATTAATGTAATAGAAACTAGATTATTATCGGCTGTATAATGTTTTAAGAGCTCAGTTAACATTCATTTAACTAGGCAATAAAGCTAGTCAGCTAGCGCGGACAACCGCTAACGTGATATTAATCTTTGATGATGCTTTGTATAAATATCCGTTTTCATAATAGCTCATATTAATTGAAAGAGATCGCTCATCGTTATTGTTTTAGGTGTTTAACGTTATATGCGTTTACACGCTCCCAATTAGTCTTACGTTACATGAAATGGTAAGCTAAAATGATATGTATTTTAGATTTAATCTTTTCTTTTAATCAGGCTGTCTAGTTGAGATTAAAATATATTTTTAGACACCCTAGATTACGTAAAGACACGTACAGGTGCAAAGCCAGGAATACATAAGACACGGTAGAGGACAGACAAAACAGGTGTACCGTCAAATATGTGACCCATTTACTATGTTTGTGACTATTTGTGCATGTTTTAAGGAAGAATGCATTTGTTAATATACCACCTAACGTATTTTGTTTCAATAGACCTTTTCAACGGAATTCCATTGCTAGGCAACAGCCTTGTTCCTTGTTTACTTCCTGACAGCTGGTGTCATTCACATTCACTGCAACAGGAAATAAACTAGGACTGTTTTGGAATGTTTAAGTTTACATCTTTGAAAAGGTCTATAGGTATTTCTTAATTCATAACAAGCATTTATTGTTACCTTCTAGAGCCCTCAAGAAACTATCACATATACAGTTTTTATAAATTGACTTGGAAAAAAAACTAATTTGGGGACACAGGTCCTGAGTAGTATTATGCTGTAGCAGTTTTCTTTGAAGGCCAACATGTAAGAGCACTGTATTTATTGTGTTAATTTATTATTCAATGGTAACACAGCATGCAGTGTTCTCATTTCTTATTTCTGTTCCTGTCTCCAGATGCCTACTCAAAAACAATGCATCACATGCAAGGAAACGATTGGTGTGGCCAGCAAGATGTGTAAGCAGTTAAAAAAAATTAGAAAATCAAAAGAAGAAATTTGGCCATGATTGGAAACACAAAAAAACTGCAGCATCAACAAAATGTATGATGCTACAAATTTACTGGTAGGTTATTTTTTTTCTTTCAGACAGTTGTCATAAATAATAAGTAATTAATTGCTGATCTTTACATTTACATTGCTATATTTCTCTTACATTATTTGCTTTTGCAGCAATTTAACACTCATCTTTGTTTTATTGTGCAAGACAATCCTGAATCCGGAAGGACAGTGTGAGTGCGCCCTAAGTCACTGGTGAACAGGGTTATGTACTACTAGATCAGAGTCTGCTGTTATTGCGTATACATAAACACATTGCTATCTATCAATTTTGGATAAAATATCCTGAAAATGAACATTTACATTGCAGGATTAGAATTCGGAAGTTGTTCCTTAACGCATATCTGACGGTATTTGATATCTTAAAGTGTGGTTTTGACCTGCTCTTTATGAAAAGTGTCCTGAGACTACTTCTGTTATGATTAGATACCATGAATAAAATTTAATTGGATAGTTTGTAGCGTTAGCTGTGTTTTTAGATATTGAAGCATGTGATGCTTCCCTTGTCTCACACTGACTTGGAATAGCTGTGTTTGTTACCAAGGTTTTTTGTTTTTTACATTGCTACTAAAACAGTTTATAGTGACCTCACTCTGAGTCTCAATGTATAGCTTATATGTATAGGTATCAAAGCATAAAATATATTTTTTTATGTATTATGACCTTCAATTTATGTATCCAATTTTCTGTCTTGTGATTTTGTGCCAATTTTGTTTCAGCTCCACAATCGACATCCCATCCTCCTTGCCAGCAGAACTCCAGATGGTTTTACAGCCAAGTGTGTCTGTCCACGGGAAATGGACACTGAAGATGCCAGGAATGCCCTTATTACAATTAAGAGGATTTATGAAAGTCTTCTTAGCGGTAATGTACACAGTGCAGGCTATATTTTCAAGACTTCTTTGAAATACTGCCTTTGCAACATATTTCTGCATATAGCAAAGCAAAGTCTTTTTTTCTTTGTTAACATGTGAACAACATGGCTTAGGATGAAAATGCAGACCTGGTTACCCATCAGTCTTTAACTGTGTCCTTCCACAATTTGATGCGGAATAATGAATCTTGATTGATTCCATAGTGGTATTATGTCTCTTTCATTTGGTACTGAAATGTTCAGTTTGTACAGCAAACTGTTTTGTGCTCTAATCAAGTGTCACACACTTATTGTTCCTTATATCTTTCTTTCTTTTTTAAGGACCGTGCCGAGGTGTTGGTGCAGTGGCTGCCTTGCTCTGGATGGTGTGTATGTTCTTAAGATTATTTTACTGTAGATGAGGAAAATCCACTAATAAAAATAGTAAAATGTCTTCAACTTTAACTGCTGTTTAATAAGGGACAGCAAAGTCTGAGGGTCAAGCAAGTCACATAGCAGTCAAATGTTTTGGGCAGTATTGTGCATTGGACTTGAAATAAATTCACAGTATATAACATAATCAAGAAACCCCCTGTGCAATATCACTATAATGTGAAATGATTCAAAATTGTATCACCTTATAAAAGTGAACGCCACAATTTTCTCAGTTTTGGCCTGGTGTCTAATGCAATCTAAGAAAAAAACATTCCTCATAAAACGGCACAAAACTGCAAGATTTAACTTGGCCAAAAACATGAAGAAAAAAAGATTCACACTGGCAATACATTCTTTAGTCAAATTAAACCTAAATTTACAATTTTTTTTCCCCCATACAAATTTCCCATTTACAAAGACTACTCGACTCTGTGCTGTTGCGTCTCTGTGACTACCTCCAATGCCAGCTCAGAGGTGTAAGAGTTCTGTTGCCCCCATTCCTTCTCCATACCTTTCACACAGACATTGGGGAGTTTTGTTATACACTGTCTAAATATGATATTGAAAAGCTCATTTTCAAAAAAGAATGCATGCATACCTGTATAATCCATATCTCATTGTAAATAGTACAGTGTCAGTTATATTCTCAAAAATTATGAACAATTTGACAGTAATACTTCTTGCTGTGTTTCTGTCTTACAGTGGGGACAAATGGAAAAACTCCTGGGAGCCGAAAGAAAATGTTTTGCAAAAATAAATGTTTTTAAATCACATATACCAGTTACTGGCTGTGTTCCTTCATATACACTTGATTTCTATGATCGTTCAGAACCTTTCAAGAGAGAATTGTAGTAGTTGCAGTTTCCCAAAAAAAAAAAACATTTTGTGTTATTTTTACTGTTGGCAAATTTAGTGTTCAGTCACCATCTTAAAAACATGAGAAATAGAATGATTTACTGAAAAAAGGTGGATGTAAAACAATTATTTTTTGGCTTATTCCCTCACCATTTCTTAAAGCAGAAATAATTTTCCATTCCCTGGGTTTCTTTCTATGTATTATGTATTTGACGCTGAAGACAATACCCAGACAAAGGGAAGAGTACATCCTGTTCACACAGCTAAAAATAAACTTTTAAATGTATTCACATTCACCATGATCTACAGGCACCTTATCGATTCATCTGAAATGCTCATTCTTGGCTGGTGTAATAACACCCATAAGGATAAGGTAAGAAGATGCCAGAGAGGGATAACGTTTTTATCGTAGAATCACTTAGCTTAGACTCATAATTGTTGTCCTTTACTAAGTAAATAATTGGGCTTTTGTTTTTGAATACATTTATGACGTGACATGGGTTTTAAATCATCCTGCAGTCCCATTGGAGAACCGAGGACCCGCCTCCCGGAAGTATTTTTTTCAACAAATCTCCTGATAAAGAGTCCTTAATAACTTCACAATACGATGGGTTAATGCAATGGCCATAGGTTATAATTATTTCTTTCGAATCTGAGAAATATAGTTTTATTTTGTCACTTTTGGATAACGGAAGGCTACATTTTTACCCCCAGCCATCGTTGCGCTTGTTTGGCTTGTATTGCAGGCGGAAGTGGTGTGTTCGAATACTATTATGAGCTGTCCGCCGTGGATGGGCTTCATTCCAACTCAAATTGCCGCCGGTCAGCGTCACTAGCTCTGTTGATGAGACATTTTATAGCCAGTGATTGTAAAATATGAAGTGGCTCATTAATATAATTTAATATTATATTTTTAAGAATATATGGCTGATTATATTTAAAATAAAATCGTATTTCGTATGTGTCTTCCTCAATTAATATTGAACCACATACGAATCAGAATGGGTTTTTATTATCGTATTGTCATATTAAAAGGAAAAAGACCAAAAAATAAATAAAAGGTAAATACTAAATAATAGATAACAGGCTATAGACATTTGAATGTAATTCCCGTGCTAGGCAACAGCCTTGGTCCTTGTTAACTTCCCCAAATTTCAGTCCTGGAGGGCCACTGTCCTGCATGTTTAAGTTTCTCCCTGGTCTAACACACCTGATTCTAATGATGCGCTCGTTATCAAGCAGCTGAAGCTTGTCACAGGTTTGAAAATCATATAATGTATATATGTAATAATATGTTGCTGAGGATATTTGATCTACATCATCAAATAAAGCACTGTGTGTGTGTGTGTGAGTGAGTGAGTGAGTGAGTGAGTGAGTGAGTGAGTGAGTGAGTGAGTGAGTGAGTGAGTGAGTGAGTGAGTGTGTGTGTGTGTGTGTGTGTGTATGTGTGTGTGTGTGTGTGTGTGTGTGTGTGTGTGTGTGTGTGTGTGTGTGTGTGTGTGTGTGCGCGTGCGGCATTTGTGCGTCATACATAAAACATCATTCTTAATGCTTGCATTGGCTAATAATAACATATACACAGTGAATATTGTGATATATGAAGGTGACTCATGTCAGTGAAAAAAGAAACAAACAAAGAATGAAACAAACAAACAAACAAACTTTTATGCGTAGAGCCTTCAAAGTGCTGTCTGAATGTAGGGTTTGGATGACCTGAGTCCATGACATGAAAAAATTAAAAATTTGCTGTAGAGCTAAACCAAATACATCATTGGAAAGGTCTCGACCTGGGGAGTAATAATATGTTAATATTAATATTCTGCATGGCTCCTTTGAAATAATGAACTTTGAACCTTGACCTCAGGGCCTGTTTGAGGGCTTATAATTCTGCAATAAAAAGAAATACAGAAATGGGACCAACTGTTATAGAGAGCTCTTGACCCCAGCTATAACATGAGTACAATCAACAATTTTGGGTTTTGTCAATTATGGGTCAAATTAATTTTCACCTATGAAATAATTTGATTTTAAAAATCTGATTACATCAATGTGTTAACTATGCCCTTAAACTCCTCAATGTATTCTCATTTTAACAATTACAACTTCCAATTCTATGAAAAATACAACCTTAATTAAAGAACTACAACTCCAATGAGCCGCGCAATAACGCTAAGTACTACTATCTGCCATAGTTGTAGTTTTCTGTAGTTCTTCCGGTATGTAAATAAATGGGTTCACAAAAAAAATATATATATATATTCATATATCTAGAACAGCTAGATTAGTATTTAGATTACATAAAGATGGTCTATGTCAACAAAAAGTAAAGATTTTTTTCTTGAAATAGGTATGCAGTTTTCTGGTTTGCAAAAAGGGTAGTAAATAATGTGCCGCATACTTTAAATATTGAATATAGCCTAACTCCCGTTTTCTCTTCATATATATGGTCTTTATGTTAAGAAACAGTTCAGATGCTAGGTGTTTGAACAATATTTATTAGTTTTAAGTAAATTAGGGTTTGCATGCAGCGGACTGGCTCCGTCTCTATAGCCACTTCCGGCTTCCGCAGCGCGCGTGGCAACCACCATAGCAACAATAGAAAACGATGCATCTGTGCATTCCAACTATTTGTTCGCTTTGTAATAACTCATAAATAATATATCATAAACATTCACTGGACAAAGCTGTAGATTAGACATTTATTTGTGAGGCTTAATTCTTGCTTGAGGCTTAATTCTCTACGTTGTTATTACATACAAAATACAATATTTTTAAAGATTATCTCCAGACATGTTAGATGTATGAAAATACCTTGTTTGTAATAACAGTAATGTTTGAATGAGCCACCGGTATACTGGATGAACCAGAACACCATGGCACAACAAGCCCTAAGCTTCAAATATCGCCGCGGACGGGCTTACATTGGAATGAGTTGAAAGCCCTCTGCGTCGGGTTTGTACGTTTAAGGAGACCTTTTTAGTCCGTAACTAACGCCCAAGGCCCCTGACCGATCGTCAATTTTTGACGCGTTGGGAGTGAGACTGTGTTGCCACAGTAGAACCAAAACAAGTGACCACAGGGCTAATCATGACCACAAAAGTAGTAGTACAGAGAATGTATACAACAGACAATGCAACTAAAATTAAAGTAGAGTGTAACGATCCCCAAGGTGGGCTGGAGGTATTGGTGGACATGACGTGTAATGGAGACAGCCCCACGGCCGGTCCAAGAGCATTTCCTGTGGGAGGTCCGAGAACATTTAAACCTAAGTGGGTACGGCCAAAAGAATATAGAGAGATTAAAGATGAGCTGGAGGCCCAAGCCGCACTGAACTATTGGTACAAGAGTGTGTGGGCTACGGCCAAAGACCTGACGACAAACCACTGTTTAGTGTGTTCTAAAAGTCCCGGAGCGAGACCTACGGTAATCCCAGAAAAGTATAACTCTAGAGAGTGTGCAGAGTATCAGAAACAAGTCTGTAAAAAAGGACAGTTTAATAAGAATAAACATGCACCGATGTTCTTTCGCCAACCTGTGTGTGGTCTTGGATGTAGATTAATATATGGTTCTCAGAGAATACATTCATATTTGAGGTTTGGAGACAATAAATACAAAGTAAAATGTGCCGATTTTAAGACACAGACGGTTGAAGACGACGCCCCCCTGACAAATTACAACATAGACCGAGAGGATGAGTACAAGTGCTTCGCGAGCGGAGTCTTCAGGGACCAAGGTGGTGTTGAAGTAGGAAACACCACCGTAAAGTGTAGTGTTACTTGGGTACTATCTTGGTTTCCACATGTAAGCAAGACATCAATTACATCACCAGTGTGGTTCGAAAACCCTTCAGAGACTTTAGAACAGGATTGTGCTAATGTAACCATGACGGTACCCACACTATTTTTTTTTCGGTGACCAGACCTTTCCCAGTGCAGACAGTTATTGGATGTGTGGAGTGGATAGAGTGATTAATGTATTACCAACAAGGTGGGTTGGGCTGTGTACATTAGTAAGGTTAAAGGTGCCAATAACTGTGATATATTCAGGAGTGGACGAGTTAGTTGCAGGAGGGACTTGGATTAGATAGGACAACCACGAGGAATTCCATACGAGTTTAAGGCCCGAGATGAGATTAAAGCGGGTCTTGAGTCTATCATACCGTGGATCACCATTAACAAGAATGTAGAGTGGATAAATTACGTATACTATAACCAACAGAGGCTGCTCAATTACACCTTAGAGGGCTTTGAAGTATTTGGTGCACAGTTACATGCGACCTCCGAAATAATGAGACAAAACAGGCTGGCATTGGATTGGCTGCTAGCCGAACAAGGAGGAGTATGCTACATGTTTGGGGAGCAATGTTGCACATACATACCAAACAATACGGCCGCGAATAGAACTTTCTCTAGTGCTATGAACAATGAAGGGGCTGTGGGCCGAAATGACAAAAAATGCTGGCAGAGATGCACGTGAGTGGAGAGGACTAGAAGCAATAGCCTGAGAGTGGGGAGCATTATGTGTAAAACCTATTGCGATCATTTTCATAGTGTTCATTATTGTAGCATCCCTACACTGTTGAATCATACCCATCAATCATACTGAAAAGGTGGATCCAGGGAATGTTGTATAAGCGGGCAGTGGAAGACACAAGACTACAAATGGCTCAACTGGAGTTGGTCAGCTGAACCACTACCAAGGGCAAATGAACTATGGAATGTCTATGGTTTCCCACACTTCAGAGGAACATGGGCAAGTTTTTTTTTTTTTTAGCTGCAACGTGTTGAATCCAAGCTTTGACCGCAGCCATCTTACAACGAGACATTAGAATGTTGCTGTCACTATCCCACTGTTCAAACATACATGCACTTCATTCTGAAGTGAAAACTGAGATGAAAATTGAAACTTTGGAAATGTGGAGTGAGTGAGAAGAAAGGTATTGTTTGACAGAGGTATACTGAATGAAATAGAACAAATAAGAAGTGAAGCTAGCAGGCAGATTACGCAATAGTAAAAAAAAATGCATATGTCTGTGAACAATACCTAATACATAAAGTGTTCAGTCAGGTGACGGAACAGAGTGATAAAGAGCTTTCTTATTCAGCTGCCTTATTGGAAGTCTGCAACTTTGGGTTTTAGTGGTTTTCTATAGAAGGCATACTCTGTGTGCTGCTTTTCCTTTCTGATCCCTTGTGTGACATGTTGTGATGGTTGTGACTGTTTTGTCACTACTTTGTCAGTCACGAAACGTTACAGCTGTGTCAGATCAAAATGAGTTTGAAAATGGATGTGATCCAAGCAAGGGGTCAGAAGTAGAAGCTGGGAAAGGGCCCACCCACTTCAAGGCCTGAGAACAGTGCAAGATACAGTCACAAAACTTTACAGGTGTGTAGTTGAGATCAAAATGAAGGTTGAGTTCAAAGATAGGTGTGGTCCGAGTAAGTAGAAAATAGGGAAAGCAGTCATTGTCTTTGAGACAATGTCGATGGGTAGGTGGTTGCAATCCAGAAGGAAGGAGGATCTGTCTCACAGCTCCAGAATAGCTTCCAGAACAGCTCCACTCAGACATGCAGAACACTGGGTCTCTCTCCTGAGGTGCAGGCAGTAGGTCGTCAAGGATTTGTCAGAGGCCTAACAGCGGACCGGTTGTCCAACAGGGCAGCACCAAGACCCCACCACAGAGACTTCCTGGTTAATCCAATATGGAAGTGCCAAAAACTGCAGTTCTCCGAGTGTCCAATAGGGGTAGTTTGCACAATAAAGCAGTTTCTCATTGGCCCCCATGTTAAACAGGCCGATTTTCACAGCATAATTAAACCTATTTTGGACTTGTTTACAAAAAGACACTCTCGTCTGTTTGTTTGAGTCATATCTCCATGACAACACTGAGGAGGGTGAATATTTTGTACCAGGCTAGTTTTTATTTTATTGGAGGTTAAAGTCTATGAATAATTAGTGGCGTGGCCTCTTAAGTGACAACTAGCCTCTGGCCCTCACTTCTCCTCAGAGGCTAGTTGTCAGGATTAGCATCATTAGCATGCTAACTCCGTCATCTGGACCTGGACTGTGGTCATTTGTGTGGTGGTGTTTCCATAAGTGACAAGATGGTTTGTTCTTTGATTAACTGTACAAACAGATGGTTTAAGAACACAACGTGTGTTATGCTAATTGAACTTGCACCATGACTTGAATACAGCCTGCTATGTATGACACATACACTAGATGCTAATCTGGAGCAGCGGGAGGATTCAGGCCGTGAGGGTCGGTGTTTTACAGTCTAAGGGCATGGTACTGTGTTGAATATCAGTTTAAATCAGAGATCAGAAATGCTGGCTGCCTGTCTCGACTTGCCGAGCTGGTGTTTTGTTTTTTTCCAAAACTTTATTTCATATCATAGCCGGTGTAATCTCCGCTAGAGACACGGGACTCCCACTCCCGTTTATCTAGTAAGGTGTTCTGTAAGCCTACCTCCTGGGCCAATGTGAGCTAATTTGGCTAATTCTGTAAACGTCAGTCAGACGGCCGTACCTCCCTCCCCGCAATGTCACATCAATGCCCTTTTTTGGTAGGAGGAAATGAGGAGGAGTCAAAGTCTGACAAGATGGCCGCTCCCAGAGGCAAATATGATTGGATCAAGTTGAGAAAACTGTGTCCATTTTTTATACAGTCTATGGGCAGCACTCTGATACATTTACCTTGGCAACAGGATTTTCAGCTCTCGGAGTTTTCATGGTTATTCTGAATAACCAATTCTTCAGTTTTGAGCCACATAAAAAGTCTTTTTGAAATCCTAAGCAAGGAAAGCTTTTAGAGTTAGGTGGATTAGAGTCTGTTGGTCTCTTCTTGCAAGCTCTTGGCGAATACTGGGTTTTTATATAAACTTAGTACTCGTAACTTGGCTAAATGACAAGCTTAATTTCTCTGGCCGGGATAAAAATAAGCCTGAATCAAAAACATGAGGTTTAACTCAAAATGAGCAGGCTTGACTGATTCATAAAATATTATTCATCATATAGAAAACGGAACTTCTTTGAAACGAAAGTCCGGCACACTTAGTTACAAAGAGAAAGTTTCTGTAAAAGATAAAGACAAAACTAAACTAGATATGAGTATGAAGATATAGAGGTTATATAAAGGATAAGAGTAGACTAAAACAAGAGAGTAAACTGAACTGGACCGCTTGGGTTATTATCTTAAAAAGTCAATTTTTTTTTTCCTGAAGGATGATACGTTTAGTTTCCTACTGAAACTGGGACAAATGCCCTCTTCTTTTGCTCTGAGCAGGAGGAGCTCAGTTTTCACAGCTTTTGCTGACTCTGTAACTGAAAAGGTATTTCTTAATGTTCAAAACCCAAATTAAATAAACACTTGGGGTTTTTGCCATTGCTCATTCCTTATCAAACGATAACAAAATCCGGACAGGCACAAAGAAAATCAGACCTTCAAAACACAAACATGTGAGTTAAATGTAATGCAATAATTATTTTTTCTCTTCAATAAATATCCTGGGGAGGTAATTGGCAGTGACACAATAAAATCAGCACATTCATAGAGTGAAAATATTTTTCTGTCCATCCGTACCGAGCCCCATGCTTTAGGGTACTTGTCCCCCCCTCCATCTCCGCCCACGCCACAGGCCCGTTTGTACTCACACTACTTGGGCCTCAGCGAATGCTTCTTGCTGTCTATACGTCATCATGCCGTAACACGTCACACACATTGATTGACGTCATTGTTTAAAATGTCCGCTCATGGTCCATCCTTCTTTTTTGTAACATAAACATAAAATGACGTCAGAACCGCCGTAGGCCTCGTGCTCATGCTCGTACACGTGCACACACTATTGCTCGTACATGTGCAAACGTGCTTTACAAAAGCCCACCTCTCCCAAACGGGCCGTGGCCAGCAACACTCACACTGTTCATACGAACTAGACTTTAGCCGTGAAACGCGTTTGGGCACGGTATGGATGGACAGTGTGAGTGCGCCCTTAATTACAGAACTTCTCTTAGATTATTCCTTGGGTCAGTTAGTCTTCCCTGAAAACTCTCTGGAGCTGGCCAAGGCCAGATTTCCCTCCTGGTGTCTCCTATCTCATTCTTTGCAGGTCCTAGACACAGCTGCAGTAGATAGGGTTCACTGCCAATTAGACGATAGCACATCTCCTCTTGCTATAAGAATCTGATCTGCTTCACGCACTACTTTGTGTTGACGACTCTTCTATTTCTCCTTGGTCAAGTAAATAAACTCCTTCAGTATCAGACAAACAGGACTGGCATCACAATAAATCATTCTCTCAATATAACTTAATATATCTTTGATAATGTGTTAAAATAAAATCATTAAATTATTAATATTATAATATTATGTCATTATTTTAGTTGTACCTTTCTTCATTAGAGTAATATAGTAGCGTGTTTAATTATTGATACATCTCTGTATTTAGCGATAGTTTTGTCACAGGAGTAGTTTCAAACAACACATTTCTTTACAGATTAACAAAACTCATGTTATAAGTGGAGTTGTTAGAACATACTAAAATTAGTTTCTGGTCTTCTCTTTAATATGATATGAAGTTCCACAGGTTTGTTGTGAAATGGGGGGAGTCAGCAAATATGAAAAAAAATCATTGAAAGTTACTGACTTCAGCCTAAAAGAAGTTTCACTTAACTATTACAGCTTAAATGCAGATGACGGGTCAGTGGTTGAGTGATATAGACAGGAAAAGCTTTGTGGGTGCTGTGCTTCTTGATTTTAGTGCTATGTTTGATTTAATAGACGATAAGATGTTCTTAATTAAATTTGCTGAATGCTGGATCTTCTTATCTGATAGAATATAAGCTGTCTGCTTTAATGATAGTTTCTCTACTGTGATGATGGTACAGTGTGGTGTCCCCAGGGAGGTTGCCTGGGCCCATTGCTCTTCTCTATTTTTACGAATGGTATTGAGTTGACCTACTTTGAGTAAAGCATGTTTAGCTGTTTGCTGGTAATGCCACAGTATAAATGTCAGCAAACAGTGTGGATGAGTTGAATGTTCTCTTTTAAAAATGAAATGAAATGAAGTTTGGACTGTAAAAACAATCTAGATGTGAATGTGTCAGAGACTAAATGTATTGTCATGCAAGTGACACAGAGGTCATTAACCTCTCCACACCTCTGCTATAAAAAATGAAAGCCTTTATCAACCAGATGTTACAGAGTCCTGAGTGTGTGTGCAGGCGTTTGACCGATGAGTCATTTACCCTAACAAACAGAAACAGCAAGGTTACTCCAAGGCTGTCTAAACAGTAACTAAGCAACAGGGTCAAAGACCTGAAAATGAACCGTCTGTACTTTGTTTTAAAGGCTTCACAGTTCCTTTGTAAAAGTGAGTTTCTGTCACATGTAGATGATCTGAGACACCAACGCTTTACTCAATAAATCAGCCGCATATCCAGTAAAATCTCTTTGCTTGGAACAACAGTTTCTCACAGCAGTGCTGCAGGCTCCTCCCCATGAACTTTGGAAAGCTTTTTTTTCATCGACCTGTTTTCTGAAGAGTGACTTTCCATCCTTCTCATCTCAGCCTCTGACAGATCAGCATCAGAGTGAGTACACAAATAGCTAATAATATATGTAGATATATAGAAACTAACATGTAAACATCAATATGGCAATGACATGATGAGTGTTAAATACCTTTGCTTTGGCATGTTTTTGTACTGTTAAATGAGATTTATGTGGGGGGTAAAGTGGTTTAAGTCCTGCATGTTGAGCTTTTTCACTACCTGTTTGGATTGAGGACACAGATAACCAAAGCTTTATTTGTGGTTTCTTATTACGTCACACATTCAACATGGTGTGCAGTGTATGCCTGTGGTTTTTTATGATGTGGCGACTATGCTCTTGCATGGCAGAGTCGTACAGTATGGCATTATGGTGGCATGGCATGATGCCATGTGAAGAGGTTTTAGTCTGATGCTGAGCTCTGTGCACTAGGGTTGGTTTTGGAAGCTCTTGCAGTGTTATGAGCCAATTGTAGACTTTGTAGGGTGTAGGTTTCACTAGTCAATATCAGGGGTTTGTCACACTCACCTTTATTGTTTCAAGTCAGAATCTACTTACTGCCACGCTGATGCTCACTTTCAGGTATCACCACGTGGATCATAAAGGTAATCCAGTAATACAGAGGACTGTAAAAAAATGTTTATGTTAATGTGAGTTTTTTCATAGTTGCAACATGAGAGGCATTGTGTGATCTTGGTAATGTACTTTAGGTGCTATAATGTCCACTTTAGTGATCACCATAGATTCTGTAGTGTTAAGATCATGTGCACTGACATGGGAAATTAGGTTCTCTTTGTTCCCCCGTCATTTGTGGGATATAATGCACCAGACTGTGCAGAGGTGCCGCTTGCCTTGCCTAGTCAGGCAAGTGCAGGGCCTCAGGACAGAAGAAGGCCTCCGAGGGCTGATGAACTTTAAACTACAGCAGCACTCCTGTTGGAAGATTTTAAACATATTTTACTCCCGTTGCAAGTGACATTGAGATTCAGTGTGAATTCAGTGAATTTTAACCTATGCCCGAACAGACTGTAGAATTACCACTGAGATTGTGGACAGGGCTCAGGGATCAGTGTACAGCTGACAGAAAACAATGAGGTCCAGGACTGTGTCCTTGGGGGACACAACTTCCCTCTGTAGATCTGTTACAACGAACTGGACAAAAATTAAAAAATATATGTTTTGAGCTACTGCAAGCATGTTATCTGTTAAAAATTACCGCACTTTCCTCTGCTTTTTAATGGAATCTTGACATTGCTGTGATTTCTAATATGAACACTCTGTCCTCTTTAGATATGTTTGAAGCCTGGATCGTATTGTTTCTTCCCCTGTTAGGTAAGTGATGCACCATTCAGACACTTTTAGAACTGATTTATATATTAACGGACACTGCAGGCAAAAACATTATTTCATCATCTCATCTCATCTCATCTTCATCCGCTTATCCGGGGTCGAGTCGCGGGGCAGCAGCTTTAGCAGGGGACCCCAAACTTCCCTTTCCCGGGCCACATTAACCAGCTCTAACTGGGGAATCCTGAGGCATTCCCAGGCCAGTGTGGAGATATAATCTCTCCACCTAGTCCTGGGTCTTCCCTGAGGCCTCCTCCCAGCTGGACGTGCCTGGAACACCTCCCTAGGGAGGCGCCCAGGGGGCATCCTTACTAGATGCCTGAACCAGCTCAACTGGCTCCTTTCAACGCAAAGGACCAGCGGCTCTACTCCGAGTTCCTCACGGATGGCTGAACTTCTCACCCTATCTCTAAGGGAGACTCCAGCCACCCTCCTGAGAAAACCCATTTCGGCCGCTTGTACCCGCGACCTCGTTCTTTCGGTTATGACCCAGCTTTCATAACCATTGGTGAGGGTAGGAACGAAGATTGACCGGTAGATTGAGAGCTTTGCCTTCCGGCTCAGCTCTCTTTTCGGTGCGGTAGAGCGTCTGCAACACCGCCCCCGCTGCTCCGATTCTCCGGCTAAACTCACGCTCCATCGTCCCATCACTCTTGAACATGATCCTGAGGTACTTGAACTCCTTCACTTGGGGTAAGGACTCATTCCCTACCTGGAGTAAGCAATCCACCGGTTTCCTGCTGAGAGCCATGGCCTCAGATTTAGAGGTGCTGATCCTTATCCCAGCCGTTTCACACTCTGCTGCAAACCGATCCAGTGAGTGCTGAAGGTCACTGACCGACGATGCCATCAGGACCACATCATCTGCAAAAAGCAGGGACGAGATCCTCAGCCCACCAGCTGCAACCCCTCCCCACCACGACTACGCCTCGATATCCTGTCCATAAAAATCACGAAACAGGATTGGTGACAAAGCGTACCCCTGGCGGAGGCCAACCCCCACCGGGAACAAATCCGACTTACTGCGGAGGATCCAGACACAGCTCTCGCTTTGGGTGTACAGAGATTGGATGGCCCACAGCAGTGACCCCCTCACCCCATACTCCCGCAGCATCTCCCACAGTATCTCCCGAGGGACCCGGTCATATGCCTTCTCCGGATCCACAAAACACATGTAGACTGGATGAGCATACTCCCAGGCCCCCTCCAGGATCCTTGCGAGAATGAAGAACTGGTCCGTTGTTCCACGTCCAGGACGGAATCCCAATTGTTCCTCTTCAATCTGAGGTTCGACTATAGGACGAACCCTCCTTTCCAGCACCTTGGAGTAGACTTTACCAGGGAGGCTGAGTAGTGTGATACCCCTGTAATTGGCACACACCCTCTGGTCCCCCTTTTTAAAAAGAGGAACCCCCACCCCGGTCTGCCACTCCCTTGGCACTGTCCCAGACTTCCACGCAATGTTGAAGAGACGTGTAAACCAAGACAGCCCCTCCAAACCCAAAGCTTTCAGCATTTCTGGACGAATCTCATCAACCCCTGGGGCTTTGCAACTGTGGAGTTATTTGAGTACCTCAGTGACTTCTGCCAGGGATATTGACAACAATTCCCCATCAGCCTCCAGCTCTGCCTCTACAAAAGAGGGCGTGTTAGTCGGATTAAGGAGTTCCTCAAAGTGCTCCTTCCACTGGCCGATTACCTCATCGGCCGAGGTCACCAGCGTCCTGTCCTTACTGTAAACATCTTGGATGGTTCCCCGTTTCCCCCTCCTGAGATGTCGAATGGTTTTCCAGAAGCACCTTGGTGCCGCCCGAAAGTCCTTCTCCATGACTTCTCCGAACTCCTCCCACACCCGCTGCTTTGCCTCTGACACAGCAGAGGCTGCAGCCCTTCTGGCCTGTCAGTACCTTGCAACTGCCTCCGGAGTCTTCTGGGATAGCATATCCCGGAAGGCCTCCTTCTTCAGTCGGATAGCTTCCCTGACCACCGGTGTCCACCACGGTGTTCAAGGGTTACCGCCCCTTGAGGCACCTAAAACCTTGAGGCCACAGCTCACTGCTGCAGCGTCAGCAATGGAAGCTTTGAACATTGCCCACTCCGGTTCAATGCCCCCAACCTCCACAGGGATGCCAGAAAAGCACCGCAGGAGGTGTGAGTTGAAGATCTCTCGGACAGGGGCCTCCTCCAGATGTTCCCAGTTCACCCGCACTACTCATTTGGGTTTACCAGGTCTGTCCAGAATCTTCCCCCATCCTCTGATCCAACTCATCAACAGATGGTGATCAGTTGACAGCTCTGCCCCTCTCTTCACTCGAGTGTTCAAAACATACGGCCTCAGATCAGATGAAACGATCACAAAATCGATCTTCGACCTTTGGCCTACAGTGCTCTGGTACCCCGTACACTTATGAGCATCCTTATGTTCGAACATGGTGTTAGTGATAGATAATCCGTGACTAGCACAGAAGTCTAATAACTGACGACCACTCGGATTTAGATCAGAGAGGCTGTTCCTCCCAATCACGCCTCTCCAGGTGTCTCCATCATTGCCCACGTGGGCGTTGAAGTCTCCCAGCAGAACTATGGAGTCCCCTAACGAAGCCCCATGCAGAACTCCATTCAGGGTCTCCAAGAAGGCCGAGTACTCTGAACTGCTGTTCGGTGCATATGCACAAACATCAGAGTTTTCCCCCCTACCACTCGCAGGCGTAAGGAGGGGTGAACTCCAACAACGGGGTGAACTCCAACACCGCGGCGCTCAGCCGGGGGTTTGTGAGTATCCCCACACCCGCCAGGCGCCTCACGCCCTGGGCAACTCCAGAGAAGAATAGGGTCCAACCCCTATCCAGGAGTACGGTTCCAGAACCGAGACTGTGTGTGGAGGTAATCCCCACCAGATCTAACTGGTAGCGCTCCACCTCCCGCACAAGCTCCGGCTCCTTCCCCGACAGAGAGATGACAGTCCATGTCCTAAGAGCCAGCTTCTGCTGCCCGTGTCAGCGCACCTGACCCAAGTGGTTCCTCCTGCGAATGGTGGGCCCACAGGATGGAGAGGAGGGAGGTGCCACGTCACTTTTTCGGGCTTTGCCCGAACGGGCTCCGGGGCAACCCGGCCACCGGGCGCTCGCCGGCGAGCCCTCCATCTGGGCATGGCTCCAGTCTTTGTGAACCATTCTTAGTCCGGCCCCTCGCCTGAGACCACTTTGCCATGGGAGACCCTACCAGGAGCACTAGGCTCCAGACAACACAGCCCTCAGGTTCACAGGGACACACAAACCTCTCCACCACGATAAGGTGATGGTTCCCGGAGAGGTTAATTCATCATGCACTTTTCAATTTTGAGATTTTGGGCAATTTTACTTTCTCAACATGTCTTCTTTCAGACTAGTGGTCTGTAGATTTCTCCTAAATTCACGAAAATTTAGCATTAGATAATGCCCCATTTGCATATTTAAACAGAGCATTTAAAAAACATGTAATATAAAAACAAGTGTCTTAATGCCAGTAATCAACTGGGGAAGTTTCATATGAGTGATGTATTTTACCCTGTTAGTGCCTTGCAAGATGTATGGATTTTCACATGCAATGGCCGTGACGACATGGTGGTATTGGACACCCTGGGAATGAAAAAGGCCCATCAGAGCCTGATTTATACAAGTTTATCCATAAAAACATGGAGAAATCCATTTATGCCAGGACTTTCTGGTTCATGGAGTGAAAAAAAGAGATATCTGTAAAAACCTTTGACTCTCATATGTCAACAAAATGAAACAAGGATTTTGAACCTGGCTTTATCCGATGTTCATATTTCTGTTCTGAATATGTGTGCATATTAACTCATATTCCATAAGATAATGACTCATTTGCATATTCAAACAGAAAATTTCTGAAAACATGTAATACAAAAATATTTGTCTTAATGTCAGTAATTAACTGCCAAAGTTTCATGGTGATATATAATAGTTAAAAAACGCCATCCTATTTACCTGCAGCGTCTCTCTTTAACAACAACAATGAATCTTAACTTGTCACTCTCACACCACCTTGACTGCAGGGGCGAGAGCATTCATGATCCACAACACCCAGCGCAGCCTGTGCCTGGAGGACTCAGCAGCTCCAGGTGAAGTCCTGCTGAAGAACTGCAACATGGACTCAGAGTCTCAGCAATGGATCTGGATTGATGGGGGCATGCTGATGTGTGTTGATTCGTCCAGATGTTTGTCAGCCCTGCAGAGAGAGCCTGTCCGGACTCAGCCCTGCTGGGGGCCGGAGGTGGATGCCACAGGGTTAATGTGGGACTGTGACAGGGGCAGACTGATCAGCAGGAACACTTCAATGCTGCTGTCAATAGACGGCTGGCGTCTGATTCTCACACATGACAGCAAACAGTCAAAATGGAAATCTCTGGATGAGGGGGACATCTGCCAGGAGAGACTCAGTAAGTCAGTGAGGATTATAGGAATAGAAATATTTCCTGTACTGTTTGGGAGATCTGTGCTGTCAGGCACTGAGATTAAATTTATTTCTATATTCCATATTTGCATTGAAGGTTTCTGGACTGAACTGAGTTAAAACTTAAAACATTATTATTTCATCAAATAACATATACATGATATTAACAACAGTGAATATTTATACGTTTTTTACTTTCATAAAAGTTTATTATCTTAGAATCACAGCTTAACAATCACTGAATGACAAATCAACTGCTTGGTCCAGCATGTTTTTAGACAGAATATATATATATATAATGGAATAACATAAAATGTTTTACTTACAAAAGGGACTGATCATAAGTTGTTGTTTTTTTATTTAGTAAGAAATAGTCCATCTTAATTGCATTGTTAACTTCACTACCATAGACATATAATATTTTATTCAACCTTTGGTAGAGCATTATTTGACCCTTATCGATTTTTTGGCATATAAAGTTACATAAATCTGTTTGGTAAGACTTTGGAATCTATAATATGTTGAACAAAGACATCTATGTTTGAATTCCCACACAGAACGTGTTTAGGGTTAAACTTGTAATTGGATCACATGCCTGAAATGTATATTGGTTTGAAGTTCTACCAAGACCAGGCCGGTCTATTATTTGAAAGCCGAGTCCATAAAGAACCGAAAAATGTTGGACCCCGAACCCGACTGGACCTGGAAGACACAGACCCAGTTGGCACTGATTTCACAGCTGATAATTGAAGCTAATAATAAAATATAATTGTTTCAAAATATTAAACTGAATGTCTTTTGACAGACACTGTTGTCTTCAAATTTAACATAAAATATTTAGTGGATTGATTTGTTTGAGATTTTTAAGACATTATTTAGCGTAAGACTTATGATAATAAAAAGTCAATTAAGTGTCTGCGTTCGATGTGTCATGTGGTCTGTAACAAACAGTGCTGCTGTGTGTGTTTGTTCCTTCTCCAGGATCCAGAAGGGCATCTCAAGATCCAAAAGACTTTGCGGCTGTAGAGGAGCAGCTGGAGGCCATGACGGAGGAACAGAAAGAATACCTCCGCTGGTACTATCGCACAGAGGACTGTAAGTTCTGCTGATGATGATCCTACACACACTTACAACTGAGTTATAAGGGAGGCTTCCATTATTTTTAATTCCTGAAGCAACAGCAACAATAAGTCCTTACAAATGCAGCTTATTGATTGATTATTGAATTTCTCAAAAAAATACTGTTTGAAAACAACTTTGAGAAAGCATAATGCTCGCCTTCCCTCTGCTTGTCCAAAGTCGGTTTTCAGATGCGGCGTCTTCATCTGTGGTGTGTAAAGCTGAAATTGGCTCAACCCACTGGTACTTGGTTAAGAAGATGGGTTTACATTGCAGCAATGGCCTGTCATTGGTTTACGTAGAACAGGAACGTCCTCATGACTAAAGCCTCAGTAGCTTGCAGAATAACGATATGGGAATTGAACTTGAATAATTTACTCATTATCAGACCACAAATGAGACAAGAAATTAGCTAGAGAGTGCACCCTGGGGTCCCCCACCTCACTAGGTTACGAGAAGACTGCTTCACTGGTTCACTGGGAATAGAGAGGATGGTAAATCCAGCCAGGCAAACTTCTGCACCAGGGCTCACAGTGGGCTGCCTCCCCATTTATCACGGTTTCTAATTAAACTGAAAATGAACTTTTGGCGTCATGTAACATTAAATATAGATGTACAGTTTTTTGGGTTTTTCATATTTCATTTTTGTTGAAAACCATCAATATATCTAGAAACCTTTTTTTAATGTGACTCAAATTCATGTGGATTTTTTTTCAAGATGACAACAAGTAAAGAGTTTTGAAAATCAATAAATATTTATTTAAATTTGTAGTCCATAAGATTTAAGATTCCTTGTTTCTAGCGGCCTCTTTGGCTGTAAGATGTAACTGCAGGTGAGCCTGTTCTTTCAAAGCCTCCATCTTGTCACGTTCATGGTCACTTTGTGTGTCTGTGTGTGTGTGTGTGTGTGTGTGTGTGTGTGTGTGTGTGTGTGTGTGTGTGTGTGTGTGTGTGTGTGTGTGTGTGTGTGTGTTGCTCTTTTGTAAACTTTATTGACACACATTCACCTCTCTACTTCCGATTTACATACTGTATGAACTAGATTGCCCAAAAAAATAAAATTGGCCCAAAAGGATGTAAAGTAGAGAAGAAGAAAGATGAGGGGACAAAGAAGTGGCCATTCTTATACCCCATGAGCCAATCATAATAGTGCTTGTTTCTGTGCTCTGTGAACCAGGCGAAGTAGTGGGCTCTACAGGAGTGACCCATATGGCTGCAATTAGACTACTGTGGTTGGGTGTCATGTATAGATGGTAACTCAGGATTGGTGAAAGTCCTGAGATGGTTCCTCAGTCTCGCAATCCTGCGAGATGGTTTAGGTTAGGTATTATCTTTGAATGGTTTAGGTTAGGTATTATCTTTGAATGGTTTAGGTTAGGTATTATCTTTGAATGGTTAAGGTGTTAGGTATTATCTTTGAATGGTTAAGGTTAGATGGTTATGGTTAGGTACTATCTTTGAATGGTTAAGGTTTGGGAGGCTACAATCTCCCCTTATAAAGGATCTAGTAGCTCTACCCATTCGTTCAGAGTAGAGATGGACAAATTCCTTCAAAGGTGGTGGAGCAGCATTATGAAATATTTCGTGTATAAGGCGCATATCAGAATACAATATGAGATTATAAAGGTTAAGCATATTATACTTGCCCAGTATGGCGCAGTGGAGGTATTGCCTTGATCTTTTGTCTAAAACTTTAATAGCTTTTTTGTGAAGTGATCTAATGGATTTTAAGGCAGTCATGTTACCAGCCTGGGACCAGCTTGATATACAGAAATGTAGATGTGACATAATCATAGCATTTACACAAGTCATAGAAGCATCAAATGTTAAGGAATTTCAAGTGTGTCTAAAATTAGCTATGCTATATTTCAATGTATTACCCAGCTTTTTAATGTGTTTTTTAAAAGTGAGTGTGGAATCTCAGGTCATTCCCAGGTATTTGAACATTTTTTAGCTTTTTACAATCCACATATATGTTTGTAATACCACTTTGTTTGTATTTATTTTGGAAGAACATTGTGACGTTTCTTTCAGTGTGAACCAAGAATTACATAACCACCTGGTGATGGTCTGCATTGCTAGTGTCAATTTGGTAGCAACCTGTTTTGGGTCTTTACCATGTGTAAATAGAACTGTATCATCAGAATACATCAAGATCTCCACAGCGTTGCATATATATGGAAGGTCATTGATGTAAGTGCTGAATAGAAGTGGTCCCAAGATGGAACCTTGTGGCACCCCCATGGAACACGCTTTTAAAGATGATGTCTTATCTTTTATCCTAACACACTGAAAATGATTTGACATGTAAGACCCAATCCAGTTTAGTACATTTGGGAACAAATAAAAATGAGCTAACTTGGAGAGAAAAACTGGGTGGTTCACTGTGTCAGCCTTTTGTAAGTCTAGGAACATAGCACCCACTACTTCTCCCTTGTCAAGATTAGCCTTAATGTATTCAATAAAATAACAGCTTGCAGTGTCAGTAGAGTGATTAGCTCTAAAGCCAAGCTGCATGGGATGTATTGGGTTTTTTTCATTGAAATGTGCTATCAGCTGTTCTGCCACTGTTTTTTCAAGCATCTTGGAGACGGCAGGCAGTATACTAATTGGCCTGTAATTGTTAACTTCCTGTCTATCCCCAGACTTAAAAATGGGAGTTACTATAGCCGTTTTAAGTGCATTAGGAAAAGTCCTCAAAGCAATTTCAGTCAAAAGCAACTGGACTTGGTTATTTGTCTAGGAAGACGTTTCACCTCTCAACCAAGAGGCTTCATCAGTTCATGTACGCATCTACCAGGCTGGGACTGGTCCAACTAACTGGTGTGGAGACTCGGGTATTTAACCTCTCACAAGGCCGATGATGTCACTGAAACCCTTTGTGCTCTAAGTGCCAACGACCGTCGTTAGAGTGGCAGTCATTGGTGGTAAGTTGGTTTCGACTTTGTTAGTGCTCTATTGAGTTTTAACGACAGTCGTTGGAGGCGAGTCACAGGAGGCCTTTTGTGAACAGTTGTTCTATGAGGTTAGATTGTTGAATCTCCTGGGAAGGGATGAAAGGGCAGCATTGTAAATTTGAGATAAGTGGTGTCTCAGACCTCCTCCTCTGTTTAGCGATGGTTTCTCTACTTTTACATAGATGGCTTCTTTTACTCCTCTTTCAAACCATCTGTCCTCTCTGTCCAAGATTTGGACATTGTTGTCATCAAAGGAGTGGGCTTTGTCTTTGAGGTGTAAGTGGACAGCAGAGTCCAGGCCTGAGGAGTTAGCTCTCCTGTGTTGGGCCATGCGTTTATGCAGTGGTTGTTTTGTTTCTCCAATGTAGAGATCTTTGCATTCCTCGTTGCATTGGATAGCATGAACCAGATTGCTTTTGTGGGTGTGTGGTGTTCTGTCCTTGAGATGTACTAGTCTCTGTCTGAGTGTGTTACTGGGTTTGAAATGCAGTATTTGTTGAAGATCCTCCTGAGTTTCTCTGATACCCCAGCCACATACGGAATGACTATGTTGTTTCTCTTGTTTTCTTTTTCTTTCTCAAGCACTTTGGTTTCCTTTTTGGAAGCAGCTGCCGTTTCACAAAGGTCCAGCTGGGGTAGCCACAAGTTGTGAGGGCGCCTCTCAGGTGCTTGCGTTCTTCCCCTTGGGCCTGTGAGCTGGTGGGTACGTTATCAGCTCTATGCTGCAGTGTTCTAATAACTCCACGCTTGTGTTCCAAAGGGTAGTGAGAGTCAAACAGTAGATATTGATCTGTGTGAGTGGGTTTTTTGTATACCCCAATGTAGAGGCTCCTGTCATTCTCCGGTGGTCGTTGGCACTTGGAGCACAAAGGGGTTCAGTGACATCATCGGCCTTGTGAGAGGTTAAATACCTGGATCTCCACACCAGTTAGTTGGACCAGTCCCAGCCTGGTCAGATGCGTACATGAACTGATGAAGCCTCTTGGATGACAGGTGAAACGTCTTCCTAGACAAATAACCAAGTCCAGTTGCTTTTGACTGAATTTGCTTTGAGGATAACGATGACCTTGACAAATGAGAATATTCACAGGCTTATTAGGAAAAGTACTTTTCTCCAATGATTTTTTTTCATTGTATGTAATGGGAGTGGTTAAGACATCTTCGAATTTCTTTAGAAGAAAAGTATCTAGACCCCAAATAGCTTTTGCTTTCGAGTTAGATACTGTTGATAAAATTTACTTTACTTTCACGTCATCTATGTGATTAAAATTCAGTAAGGTGGATTTATTGGTTACATCCTTAGACAGTTGCTGCCCAATTCTAATACAGAATAAAAAAAAAAAAATTAAAACTATTGGCAATTATTAAGCTATCATCATGTGTAGTACCATTTATTGTGAGCTGTAGGAGTGCACTCTTTTGTTGTACTTTTCCAGAGAGCTTATCTATGGTTTTCCATAAAAGTCTAGAGTTGCCTTTTGCTTTTGTTATGATTTCAAGAAAATAATTTGCTTTGGCCTTTCTAAATTGCCATGTGGTTTTGTTTCTAAGACTTTTGTAAATCAAGCGATCAGTAACAAGTCCTGATTTTAGGGATTTTTTCAGAGCCGCATCCCTTTCCTAAATAAGTTGCCATAACATGGTGTTAAACCAGGGCAAGGTTTGTTTTTCGATATTAGCTGTAAGAAGATTTTAGATATAAGATGTTTGATAGTATCCAGTAGATCTCTACAGGCCTGCTCACTATTTTAACATTATCCCAATTTGTTTGTCTGATTTCATTTTCGAAGTGCTGTATTTCTGTCTTTGGGAGTCAAGTGAGATGTAATTTTTCCCTTCCTTGAATTCTGATTTCTAAGACGTTTCTTTGACAGCTGTCTTGTGACCAGTGTGAGATTATGATCTGATAACCCAGTGATTAAGTTGTACGTTTTTGATATGCGTTCTGTTTTATTTGTGAAAATGAAATCCAATAGGGTCTTTGAAGACCTTGTTATCCTTGTTAGTAAAACTTCTTTACCATTAAATGTTATTTTTAAAAAAAGTAAAGCAGACAGCTTATCGAAAAACATTTCATTTCCAGATGGTGGTCGATACAAAACGATAACATTTACATTTATAACAGTTTACTCTAAATAGATTCTTTAACATAGATCATGACACCGCCCTCTTTGCCATGGTTACGGTCTCGTCTGAAAACGTGGTATCCCGGTATATTGTAAACACCTGATGGAGTGGATGGATTTAACCACGTTTCTGATAAACACAGATAATCAACATTAGAGTCTGTCAGCAAGTGTTCAAGTTGTTCTGTTTTGGATACTTAGCTCCTTATATTTAAATGTCCGCCAAAGATCCCTTTTGGTTTTAGCTTCAGATCCCAGAGAACTTTAGCGTGATTTACGGTCTGAAACATCCTAGTTTTCTGTTGTTTTGTGCCCGCGATACTGGCCAGTTGTGCATGGGATATCGACGATGAAATGAGCAGACTGCATTTCGTTTTATCCAGTTTAAGAGCAGAATCGTTTTCAGAGTTACCTTATGCTTTGGCATAATCAGGATGCTCGCCATTGAAGAGGTGTATACCCACGGCTTCCGCAGCAGGCCCAAGGCCGCCAGTTGCAGTGCAGCCGCGCTGGTTCTCTCCAAATCCCAGTGGAGTATGGTCGCACTCATCCTGAGGTAGCCTACTGTTTCCCGGTCCGGAATTGAGATGGATGTCACCACAGAGGAGAAGGATGGTACATAACATGGTCGCAAACCTCCGATTACCAGGGAAAGGTCTCCCATGTCGCCGGGCTGACAGCGCACCATATCTGCGTGCCCGTTTGTCAACACAGTGGAATACAGGGTGAAAAGGCTCTGTGAATCGTGCGTTATGTGAGATTGCTGCATGCCTCAGTTCAGGATCTAATGCATGCCATCTGCCAGCTCCCTCACAAAGGTAGGATGATCACAATCACTAGGTACCACCATGATAATGATCTAACTTTAGTTCTGATAAATGAGGATGGCGTTTCCCTGGACAGTATTTGGGAAGGTGAGGCCACAGAACCTGCCAAGCCATGACACACACCTGTCGCCATCTTGCCTGTCATCTAAGGTTATATGGTTATGGTTAAGATGGTCAGGTGTCCGGGAAGCGAGTCTAGCTAGTTTTTTTAAATCTAGTGTTTCCATCTAAACACGACTGTGGTCGGGGAGAACTGCAGTTGTAGTGGGTGTTCTTCCATCAACAGCCACAAGGGGCATCAATGAGCCCGTTCCACACATGAATACAAACTTCAACAAGTGACGGCACGGTGAGATTTAAGCTTTATCAGAAATGTTTTCAAACAATATTTTAGAGTTTTACAAGAGGAAAGACAGAGAAAATTTAAGGTGTGCTAAGATAAACTTTCCTTCTTCAGCAGATGGATGGGAAAACCAATTCTGATGACATTCTCATTCTACTGACATAATTTACATTCTTTGATTGCAGTGAGTGCATTGACATGAGTCTATCCTGATTCTCAGCTCAGATCTCAGCACTATGTTCTTTACATACAGAGAAGAATAATCAGAAACCTGATCAAGTGTAACCTGATCAAGTGTTTAAATGTCACAGTATCCTGGTGTCTATCACATGCACATCAGTAACCCTGGTTTAGGGAATGATCGGACTATTGAAGTTCCCCTCTTGTACATGAGCAGGGGATTGAATGTATGTTAAGCTGAATGTTCTCTTCTCCTGTTTCAGCAACCACGTGGAAGTTTGTGCTGCTGGGACTGGCTTTCATCTGCCTTCTTGTTGGTGTTCTGCTGCTGGGAATGGGAGCCATGGCCAACAAGTATGGGCTGAATTTATAGAATGGCAACACTTATATACATCTATATATAATATATTTTATAGGTTGTTGAGTGACATCCTTTCATGACTTTTTCCCCCCTCAGGAACAGAAAGAAGATTGCAAAGTACAAGGCAGCAGCGGCTGCGGCTCAGAAAGGTGAGGAGCTGCAGAATCATTCAGCGCTCAGAGAAGACAGCTGCAGCAATCCATCACCATCACCGGACAGGTTGATGCAGGGAAACAAAGCCTCCCCATGCAACGGGGAGATGAGCGAGCTGAGAGCAGGAAACATCCTAGTCACCTGGAAAGATGGCAACACCTCATGCCTGTACTCAGATCCTGCAACAGAGGAGGAGAAACAGGATGAGAAGCAGGAGGTGAAACAAGAAGAGCAGCAGGAGGAGGATCAGGAGGAGAAACAGGAGAAGGTGTCAGCTGCTGAGCTGCAGGTTGATAAGGTTGAACAGCAGACGTAAATAATCGCAGCCTGTGACAGTTTGATATCACCGTGCTCCTAGAGTTGTTTGTGGAGACTTATTAGCAGCTTTTATGTGTTTTCATGTCTCTAAAATAAATAGTTCAACATTTTCTTAGTAATACACATATTTGCTTACTTTATAGAAGATAGATTTTGAAATGGCTATTATTACAGGCACTTAGCTTAGCATAGCATAGAGACTGGAAGTAGAGGGAAAGACCTATCTTTCTTTTCAAAAACAGGCCCACCAACAGCTGTAGCGCTCACTAATAATGTGCCGCAGGTCCTAAGACTAAACTTGAGTCCTTTTTGCACTTCCTGTCCCCTCATCTCAAAGTCATTGAGACCAAGAAGCCAACAGTGACCATTTAAAGGCAGACATAAATATCTTTACAACCTGGTACAAAAAATTGTTTCGGTCTCTATAGATAATTTTACTATTCATGACAATTGTACTGGGGGTAATTTGTTTTACAAACTATTCGAAAGCAGAACAAAACCACTGCATTATTTTCCATTATATTTGTTAGATTTTGAATTGTCAACCTGTGTTTTCCTTCACATAAATAGACAATTTTGCCATTACATGATACAGAAAAATCAAAAAAAGTGTTTGATGCTTAAAATGTAGCCCCCTGATGTTGAAATAAAGGCTACACCCTTGGTACACTGTACAGCTGTTCATTTTACTAGTGCATTGCCTGTAGAAAGTCTTATGGAAAGGTGGTAGCCCAATGAACCTATACATGCTCAAATGTAGCCTGTGTTTGAAAGTGGGACACAAATAGACACACAAACTCATTAACACTGCATGCAGTACATAAACATACAGTACAGACTACAGTTGTTGATGCTGATGTGAATCATGGACATCTAAGTTTGTTGTAAATTCGGAGCATAAACACAGGCTAACTTGTAGCGTAGCCTGCTAAACAAACTGTTGTTATGGGAAAAATCTGACAACAATGATTAGACACAAGCAAGTCTTGGCTTTTCTCCATGGTTTTATTTCTCAAAGCATTTTCTGCAGGAAAGGACTGTGCTCCGCGCACACAAACACAGGCTGCTGGAGAGACAGACCCAGAGCCAAGGGCCGTTCTCCTTTTATACATAAAATGAACACATAATCAGCATTTGGATGGGTTACTTACAAGGTAAAGCACTATCATTGGTCACATTCATCCAGCTGTAGGACAAAATAAAAGTTTCTTCTCCTGTGCTTTTCTTCTCCTGTGCTTTCACCTGCTTCCTGACTGTGTTCACAGTCCATGGGGTGAAAATGTGGCAGGAATTCAGTTCGTACTGTCAGGTTTTAGCCGGAGACAGGGCCCAAATCCAGAGCAACACGCAGGAGTTGAGAAGTCACAGTAATAACTGATTTAATACAAATAAAAAAGGAACAAACAAGCAGAGCTACAAACCATAGAAACAACAGACTGACAGGGAACAATAGGGAACCAGGGTACATAATGACAAGACCACAGACAAGACACAGCTGGAGAGAGCAACACAGGTGGGTCAAATCAGGGCAAGGGAGATAAGCACAGACAGGAAGAGAAGACAGGACACAAGAAAGAGAACCTCAAAATAAACCAGATAACAAACCAGGAAAACGACAAGATAAAACACCATAACAAAAGTATCTTATCTAGTTTAACCTTGGATTAACTACAGTTGTGAGCCTTTGCCTATCCCAGATTTAATAACATCACCAACCTACATGTTCATACCTGGTCACAGGTGTCCATCACTCTCACTGTGACTGGCTGCTGGTCCACCTTCTCTTCTGATGAATAGATATCCTCTAAACAGCAACCAAAGACACAGAAGAGGCTATTATTTTTTACTTCATCAGGTCTGAAATGCACATAATAATCAGTCTGAATAATACAGCAGCTGGGAGTGGCATTCTACCAACACATGAGGTCTGCTACAGAACCACCAGAGGGCCCTAAGGCAACAGCGTGGGCTCATACAGGCATACATGTCAAAGAAATGGGAATCTATAATACGGCATAATTACAAAAAATGATTAACATCAAGTGATGATATATGAATACCCAAAAAACCCAACAAATGCTAAACAAACAACAATATTCAACTAAAAAACAATGTTATAAACACAGGCCCCAGAGCAATTTCAGTCAGAAGCAACTGGACTAGGTTATTTGTCGAGAAAGACGTTTCACCTCTCATCCAAGAGGCTTCATCAGTTCATGTACGCATCTGACCAGGCTGGGACTGGTCCAACTATCTGGTGTGGAGATCGAGGTATTTAACCTCTCACAAGGCTGATAATGTCACTGGAACCCTCTTTCCTCTCTGTCCAGGATGGGGACATTGTTGTCATCAAAGGAGTGGGCTTTCTCCTTGAGATGTACAGTGGGTACGGAAAGTATTCAGACCCCCTTAAATGTTTTACTCTTTGTTAAATTGCAGCCATGTGCTAAAATCATTTAAGTTCATTTTTTTCCTCATTAATGTACACACAGCACCCCATATTGACAGAAAAACACAGAATTGTAGACATTTTTACAGATTTATTAAAAAAGAAAAACTGAAATATCACATGGACATAAGTATTCAGACCCTTTGCTCAGTATTGAGTGGAAGCACCCTTTTGAGCTAATACAGCCGTGAGTCTTCTTGGGAATGATGCAACTAGTTTTTCACACCTGGATTTGGGGATCCTCTGCCATTCCTCCTTGCAGATCCTCTCCAGTTCTGTCAGGTTGGATGGTGAACGTTGGTGGACAGCCATTTTGAGGTCTCTCCAGAGATGCTCAATTGGGTTCAAGTCAGGGCTCTGGCTGGGCCATTCAAGAACAGTCACAGAGTTGTTCCGAAGCCACTCCTTCGTCATTTTAGCTGTGTGCTTAGGGTCATTGTCTTGTTGGAAGGTGAACCGTCGGCCCAGTCTGAGGTCCATAGCACTCTGGAAAAGTTTTTCATCCAGGATATCTCTGTACTTGGCCGCATTCATCTTTCCTTCAATTGCAACCAGTCGTCCTGTCCCTGCAGCTGCAAAACACCCCCACAGCATGATGCTCCCACCACCACACTTGACTGTAGGGATGGTGTTGGGCAGGTGATGAGCGGTGCCTGGTTTTCTCCACACATACCGCTTAGAATTAAGGCCAAAAAGTTCTATCTTTGTCTCATCAGACCAGAGAATCTTATTTATCATAGTCTGGGAGTCCTTCATGTGTTTTTTGGCAAATTCTATGCGGGCTTTCATGTGTCTTACTCTGAGGAGAGGCTTCCGTCGGGCCACTCTGCCATAAAGCCCTGACTGGTGGAGGGCTGCAGTGATGGTTGACTTTCTTGAACTTTCTCCCATCTCCTCACTGCATCTCTGGAGTTCAGCCACTGTGATCTTTGGGTTCTTCTTTACCTCTCTCACCAAGGCTCTTCTCCCCCGATTGCTCAGTTTGGTTGGACGGCCAGCTCTTGGAAGAGTTCTTGTCATCCCATACGTCTTCCATTTAAGGATTATGGAGGCCACTGTGCTCTTGGGAACTTTAAGTGCAGCAGAAATTTTTTTGTATCCATGGCCAGATCTGTGCCTTGCCACAATTCTGTCTCTGAGCTCTTCAGGCAGTTCCTTCGACCTCATGATTCTCATCTGCTCTGACATGCACTGTGAGCTGTAAGGTCTTATATAGACAGGTGTGTGGCTTCCTTAATCAAGTCCAATCATTAGAATTAAACACAGCTGGACTCCAATGAAGGTGTAGAACCATCTCATGGATGATCAGAAGAAATGGACAGTACCTGAGGTAAATATACAAGTGTCACAGCAAGGGGTCTGAATACTTATGTCCATGTGATATTTCAGTTTTTCTTTTTTAATAAATCTGTAAAAATGTCTACAATTCTGTGTTTTTCTGTCAATATGGGGTGCTGTGTGTACATTAAAAGGAAAAAAAATGAACTTAAATGATTTTAGCACATGGCTGCAATTTAACAAAGAGTAAAAAATTTAAGGGGGTCTGAATACTTTCCGTACCCACTGTAAGTGAACAGCAGAGTCCAGGCCTGAGGAGTTAGCTCTCCTGTGTTGGGCCATGCGTTTATGCAGTGGTTGTTTTGTTTCTCCAATGTAGAGATCTTTGCATTCCTCATTGCATTGGACAGCATGAACCAGATTGCTTTTGTGAGTGTGTGGTGTTCTGTCCTTGGGATATACTAGTCTCTGTCTGAGTGTGTTACTGGGTTTGAAATACACAGGGATGCAGTGTTTGTTGAAGATCCTCCTGAGCTTCTCTGATACCCCAGCCACATACGGAATGACTATGTTGTTTCTCATTTTCTTTTTCAATCACTTTGGTTTTCTTTCTGGAAGCAGTTGCCGTTTTCAGAAAGGTCAAGCTGGGGTAACCACAAGTTGTGAGGGCGCCTCTCAGGTGCTTGCGTTCTTCCCCTTGGGCCTGTAAGCTGGTGGGTATGTTATCAGCTCTGTGTTGCAGTGTTCTGATAACTCTGAGCATGTGTTCCAGGGGGTGGTGGGAGTCAAACAGAAGATATTGATCTGTGTGAGTGTGTTTTCTGTATACCCCAATGTGGAGGCTCCTGTCATTCTCCATATGGATGTCACGGTCTAAGAAATGCAAAGTACTGTCCTTGACTTCTTCTCTGGTGAACTTGATGTTTCTGTCCACAGAGTTTATATGTTCAGTAAAAGTTTGCACCTCTTTGGATTTGATTTTAACCCATGTGTCATCCACATACAGTACAGACCAAAAGTTTGGACACACCTTCTCATTCAATGAGTTTCCTTTCTTTTCATGACTATTGACATTGTAGATTCACACTGAAGGCAGCAAAACTATGAATTAACACGTGGAAATATGTACTTAACAAAAAATTGTAAAACAACTGAAAATACGCCTTATATTCTAGTTTGTTCAAAGTAGCCACCTTTGGCTCTGATCACTGCTTCACACACTCTGCATTCTCTTGATGAGCTTCAAGAGGTCGTCACCTGAAATGGTTTCAACTTCACAGGTGTGCCCTGTCAGGTTCAATAAGTGGGATTTCTTGCCTTATAAATGGGGTTGGGACCCTCAGTTGTGTTGTGCAGAAGTCAGGTGGATACACAGCTGATAGTCCCACTGAATAGACTGATAGAATTTGTATTATGGCAAGAAAAAAGCAGCTAAGTAAAGAAAAACAAGTGGCCATCATTACTTTAAGAAATGAAGGTCAGTCAGTCCGAAAAATTGGGAAAACTTTGAAAGTGTCCCCAAGTGCAGTCGCAAAAACCATCAAGCGCTACAAAGAAACTGGCTCACAAGTGGACCGCCCCAGGAGAGGAAGATCAACAGTCACCTCTGCTGCGGAGGATAAGTTCATCCAAGTCACCAGCCTCAGAAATTGCAGGTTAACAGCAGCTCAGATTAGAGAGCAGGTCAATGCCACACAGAGTTCTAGCAGCAGACACATCTCTAGAACAACTGTTAAGAAGAGACTGTGTGAATCAGGCCTTCATGGTAGAATAGCTGCTAGGAAACCACTGCTAAGGACAGGCAACAAGCAGAAGAGACGTGTTTGGGCTAAAGAACACAAGGAATGGACATTAGACCAGTGGAAATCTGTGCTTTGGTCTGATGAGTCCAAATTTGAGATCTTTGGTTCCAACCACCGTGTCTTTGTGCGACGTAGAAAAACTGAACGGATGAACTCTACGTGCCTGGTTCTCACCATGAAGCATTGAGGAGGAGGTGTGATGGTTTGGGGGTGCTTTAGTGGTGACACTGTTTGGGATTTATTCAAAATTGAAGGCATACTGAACCAGCATGGCTACCACAGCATCTTGCAGCGGCATGCTTTTCCATCCGGTTTGCGTTTAGTTGGACCATCATTTATTTTTAAACACAACAATGACCCCAAACACACCTCCAGGCTGTGTAAGGGCTATTTGACCAAGAAGGAGAGTAATGGGGTGCTGCGCCAGATGACCTGGCCTCCACAGTCACCGGACCTGAACCCAATCGAGATGGTTTGGGTTGAGCTGGACCGCAGAGTGAAGGCAAAAGGGCCAACAAGTGCTAAGCATCTCTGGGAACTCCTTTAAGACTGTTGGAAGACCATTTCAGTCGACTACCTCTTGAAGCTCATCAAGAGAAAGCAGAGTGTGAGTGAAGCAGTAATCAGAGCAAAAGGTGGCTACTTTGAAGAAACTAGAATATAGGACATATTTTCAGTTGTTTCAGTTAAGTACATATTTCCACATGTGTTAATTCATAGTTTTAATTCCTTCAGTGTGGATCTACAATTTTCATAGTCATGAAATTAAAGAAAACTCTTTGAATGAGAAGGTGTGTCCAAACTTTTGGTCTCTACTGTATCTGAATTAATGGCTCAGGGTTACTCCTTTGTATTGAGAACAACTGTGCATCTACCCTTGTCTGCTGGAAGGATTGTGATGTTGTGGTCTTTGCTCAGTGCTGTTACTGCTTTTCTTTCCTCAACGGTGAGGTTGGATGGGGGGACCTTAGCTTGGGACAACATTGCTGACACTTTTAACCTTAGCTGTTCAGCCCCAGTTCCACTTAGGTTGTGTTTCTTTATAGCAGATTCTGTAGCTGTACTCAACTCCACTATGAGTAACTCTTTTGGAGTCATGGCAAAATTTAAGCCCTTTGCTAAGACCTCCTTCTCTGGGTGGGTAAGAAAAGAATTCTTTACCCATCAGAGGCGATATTTGAAGCTCAGGGCACTCCTTAAACGTCGCTATTTGAAGCTCAGGGCGCTCCTTAAATGTCCATATTTGAAGCTCAGGTGTGTAAAGGCATTCTATGTCCTTTCGCCGTCTATTAATGTAATAGAAACTAGATCATTATCGGCTGTATAATGTTTTAAGAGCTCAGTTAACATTCATTTAACTAGGCAATAAAGCTAGTCAGCTAGCGCGGACAACCGCTAACGTGATATTAAACTTTGATGATGATTTGTATAAATATCCGTTTTCACAATAGCTAATATTAATTGAAAGAGATCGCTCATCGTTATTGTTTTAGGTGTCTAACGTTATATGCGTTTACATGCTCCCAATTAGTCTTACGTTACATAAAATGGTAACAGACACCCTAGATTACGTAAAGACACGTACAGGTGCAAAGCCAGGAATACATAAGACACGGTAGAGGACAGACAAAACAGGTGTACCGTCAAATATGTGATCCATTTACTATGTTTGTGACTATTTGTGCATGTTTTAAGGAAGAATGCATTTGTTAATATACCACCTAACGTATTTTGTTTTCAATAGACCTTTTCAACGGAATTCCATTGCTAGGCAACAGCCTTGTTCCTTGTTTACTTCCTGACAGCTGGTGTCATTCACATTCACTGCAACAGGAAATAAACTAGGACTGTTTTGGAATGTTTAAGTTTACATCTTTGAAAAGGTCTATACGTATTTCTTAATTCATAACAAGCATTTATTGTTACCTTCTAGAGCCCTCAAGAAACTATCACATATACAGTTTTTATAAATTGACTTGGAAAAAAAACTAATTTGGGGACACAGGTCCTGAGTAGTATTATGCTGTAGCAGTTTTCTTTGAAGGCCAACATGTAAGAGCACTGTATTTATTGTGTTAATTTATTATTCAATGGTAACACAGCATGCAGTGTTCTCATTTCTTATTTCTGTTTCTGTTTCCAGATGCCTACTCAAAAACAATGCATCACATGCAAGGAAACGATTGGTGTGGCCAGCAAGATGTGTAAGCAGTGCGGGGCCAAGCAGCCTTACAAAAAAAATTGAAAAAACAAACAAAATGTATGAATGAATGAATGAATGAATGAATGCTTTATTTCAAACATATGAAAAAAAAAAAAATTACACTTGAAACACGAGTCATTAAAAACACTTTGTATGTTTGAAAAGGAGCAGGAAGAAGCATAAGCTTATTCATTCCTACCCCTTCTCCACTTAGTATCTATACTATAGGTTTTCTTACTTCCTGTTTATCCTGTTTCTTTTATTTTATTTTATTTTATTTTTTTCTTTACGTTTACATTGCTATATTTCTCTTGCATTATTTGCTTTTGCAGCAATGTAACACAAGACAATCCTGAATTCTCGATTTACTGTACCACTCCCAATTGTCTTGTCTTGTTGTCTTGTTTTCACTCTACCTAAGTCACTGGTGAACAGGGTTATGCACTACTAGATCAGAGCCTGCTGTTATTGCGTATATATAAACACATTGCTATCGTTTATTGCCCCCTTTGACCCGCAGTTGTTGCTTCTGCGGAAGGGGGAAAGCTGAACACCCGGCAGCAGTAGCTTCTCCTGAGGCCAGGAGCAGAATTTCTCCTTTCTTCTCCACTGGTCCCCACCAATGACAGGTTCCATTTAAGGCCGCAAATACAGTTCCTCTTGCTTCAGGTGCCCTCGTCTCCTGGTCTCCCCTCAGCCTGCGTTCTCTATTCGACCAAGGCATTTTGAGGGCCGGTTTGGAACGAGTGCTTAATCTTGTACCAGGTCTGATATCAAGTCTTGCTTCCGTCAGGGCCTGGGGGCGGGATTATGATGACCAACAAGAGAAGCATAAATGTTCTGAGCGCCATTTTTAAAAACACAGAGCTTGTGGAAACAGATCATTAACAGTTATAACCTCTTTGGATAAAATATGGATGCAAAATCAAAGCAGTGTACGGTGGAGGAGACAAACTGTCTCCTAGGAATATGGTCCTCGGCCTCAACTGAGGTTCAGAATAAACTAGAGGAAGCCTCGCAAACAAAACCCGTGTTGCACTCTCATTGGCTCCTGGATTCCCCCACAGTTCCAGATATTTAGCCTGCTAGATATCTTAAATTCATGCTTCAAAAATAATTTAAAAATATATTTTAAAAGATTGCTTGGGGCAAGTCAATTTCAAACACAGTTGTTCAACTGATTAACTGGGCAAAACAGGAGAAAATGTAATAGAAAATTATTGGGATCTAATAAAAAGTAATATGTAATATCCACAATAACTGGGCCCAATCTAGCTGAGTATAAACATATGATCTATTGTATTGTTTGACAAGATTTTAGTCAAAGAAAGTATGGCTTAGGATGAAAATGCAGACCTGGTTACCCATCAGTCTTTAACTGTGTCCTTCCACAATTTGATGTGGAATAATGAATCTTGATTGATTCCATAGTGGTATTATGTCTCTTTCATTTGGTACTGACATGTTCTTGTACAGCAAACTGTTTTGTGCTCTAATCAAGTGTCACACACTTATTGTTTCTTATATCTTTCTTTCTTTTTGAAGGACCTTGCCGAGGTGTTGGTGCAGTGGCTGCCTTGCTCTGGATGGTGTGTATGTTTTTTTAAGTTTATTTTACTGTAGATGAGGAAAATCCACTAATAAAAATAGTAAAATGTCTTCAACTTTAACTGCAGTTTAATAAGGGACAGCAAAGTCTGAGGGTCAAGCAAGTCACATAGCAGTCAAATGTTTTGGGCAGTATTGTGCATTGGACTTAAAATAAATTCACAGTATATAACATAATCAAGAACCCCCCTGTGCAATATCACTATAATGTGAAATGATTCAAAATTGTATCACCTTATAAAAGTGAACGCCACAATTTTCTCAGTTTTGGCCTGGTGTCTAATGCAATCTAAGAAAAAAAACATTCCTCATAAAACGGCACAAAACTGCAAGATTTAACTTGGCCAAAAACATGAAGAAAAAAAGATTCATACTGGCAATACATTTTTTGGTCAAATTAAACCTAAATTTTTTACATTTTTTTCCCCCATACAAATTTCCCATTTACACAGACGTCGACTCTGTGCTGTTGCGTCTCTGTGACTACCTCCAATGCCAGCTCAGGGGTGTAACAGTTCTGTTGCCCCCATTCCTTCTCCATACCTTTCACACAGACATTGGGGAGTTTTGTTATACACTGTCTAAATATGATATTGAAAAGCTCATTTTTAAAAAAAGAATGCATGCATACCTGTATAATCCATATCTCATTGTAAATAGTACAGTGTCAGTTATATTCTCAAAAATTATGAACAATTTGACAGTAATACTTCTTGCTGTGTTTCTGTCTTACAGTGGGGACAAATGGAAAAACTCCTGAGAGCCGAAAGAAAATTTTTTGCAAAAATAAATGTTTTTAAATCACATACCAGTTACTGGCTGTGTTCCTTCATATACACTTGATTTCTATGATCGTTCAGAACCTTTCAAGAGTGAATTGTAGTAGTTGCAGTTTCCCAAAAAAAAACAACATTTTGTGTTATTTTAATGTTGGCAAATTTAGTGTTCAGTCACCATCTTAAAAACATGAGAAATAGAATGTTTTACTGAAAAAAGGTGGATGTAAAACAATTATTTTTTGGCTTATTCCCTCACCATTTCTTAAAGCAGAAATAATTTTCCATTCCCTGGGTTTCTTTCTATGTATTAAGTACGCTGAAGACAATACCCATACAAGAGGAAGAGTACATCCTGTTCACACAGCTAAAAAAACCTTTTAAATGTATTTACAATCACCATGATCTACAGGCACCTTATCGATTCATCTGAAATGCTCATTCTTGTGTCTTCTGTAATAACACCCATAAGGATAAGGTAAGAAGATGCCAGAGAGGGATAACGTTCTTATCGTAGAATCACTTAGCTTAGACTCATAATTGTTTTCCTTTACTAAGTAAATAATTGGGCTTTTGTTTTTGAATACATTTATGACTTGACATGGGTTTTAAATCATCCTGCAGTCCCATTGGAGAACCGAGGACCCGCCTCCTGGAAGTATTTTTTTCAACAAATCTCTTGATAAAGAGTCCTTGATAACTTCACAATACGATGGGTTAATGCAATGGCCATCGATTATAATTATTTCTTTCGGATCTGAGAAATGTAGTTTTATTTTGTCAGTTTTGGATAACGGAAGGCTACGTTTTTACCCCCAGCCACCGTTGCGCTTGTTTGGCTTGTGTTGCAGGCGGAATTGGTGTGTTCGAATACTATTTTGAGCTGTCCTCCGTGGATGGGCTGCATTCCAACTCAAATTGCCGCCGGTCAGCGTGGTGTGTTCGAATACTATTTTGAGCTGTCCTCCGTGGATGGGCTGCATTCCAACTCAAATTGCCGCCGGTCAGCGTCCCTAGCTCTGTTGATGAGACATTTTATAGCCAGTGATTGTAAAATATGAAGTGGCTCATTAATATAATTTAATATTATATTTTTAAGAATATATGGCTGATTATATTTAAAATAAAATCGTATTTCGTATGTGTCTTCCTCAATTAATATTGAACCACATACGAATCAGAATGGGTTTTTATTATCATATTGTCATATTAAAAGGAAAAAGACCAAAAAATAAATAAAAGGTAAATACTAAATAATAGATAACAGGCTATAGACATTTGAATGTAATTCCCGTGCTAGGCAACAGCCTTGGTCCTTGTTAACTTCCCATCAGCTGATGTAATTCACATTCACTACAACAAATAATAATTGCAATAAAGTTTATATTTACAACTTTGACATTTTCCGATGACCAGTCCTGTTGCCCAGCAATGGAATCCCATTAAAAAGGTCGATATCAGAGGTCCCAAATTCCAAATTCCAGTCCTGGAGGGCCACTGTCCTGCATGTTTAAATTTCTCTCTGCTCCATCACACCTGATTCTCATGATGTGCTCGTTATCAAGCAGCTGAAGCTTGTCACGGGTTTGAAAATCATATAATCTATATATGTAATAATATGTTGCTAAGGATATTTGATCCACATCATCAAATAAAGCACTGTGTGCGTGTGTGTGTGTGAGTGAGTGAGTGTGTGTGCGTGCGTGCGCTCTTTTATGTGTAGAGCCTTCAAAGTGCTGTCTGGATATAGGGTTTGGATGACCTGAGTCCATGACATGAAAAAATTAAAACTTTGCTGTAGAGCTAAACCAAATACATCATTGGAAAGGTCTCGACCTGGGGAGTAATAATATGTTATACGTGGCTCCGGTTTTGAAATAATGAACTTTGAACCTTGACCTCAGGGCCTGTTTGAGGGCTTATAATTCTGCAATAAAAAGAAATACAGAAATGGGACCAACTGTTATAGAGAGCTCTTGACCCCAGCTATAACATGGGTACAATCAACAATTTTGGCTTTTGTCAATTATGGGTCAAATTAATTTTCACCTATGAAATAATTTGATTTTAAAAATCTGATTACATCAATGTGTTAACTATGCCCTTAAACTCCTCAATGTATTCTCAATTCAACATTTACAACTTCCAATTCTATGAAAAATACAACTCCAATGAGCCGCGCAATAACGCCTAGTACTACTATCTGCCATAGTTGTAGTTCTTCTGTAGTTCTTCCGGTTTGCAAATAAATGGGTTCGCAAAATACATATATATATATATATATATATATATATATTACATATATCAAATATCTAGAAGAGCTGGATTAGTAATTAGGTTACATAAACCTAATTGTCAACAAAAAGTAAAGATGTATTCTTGAAATAGGTATGCAGTCTTCTGGTTTGCAAAAAGGGTAGTAAATAATGTGTCGTATACTTTAAATATTAAATATAGCCAAACTCCCGATTTCTCTTCATATATATGAAGCACAGCACAGCGCGCGTGGCAACCACCATAGCAACAATAGAAAACGATGCATCTGTGCATTCCAACTATTTGTTCGCTTTGTAATAACTCATAAATAATATATCATAAACATTCACTGGACAAAGCTGTAGATTAGACATTTATTTGTGAGGCTTAATTCTTGCTTGAGGCTTAATTCTCTACGTTGTTATTACATACAAAATACAATATTTTTAAAGATTATCTCCAGACATGTTAGATGTATGAAAATACCTCGTTTGTAATAACAGTAATGTTTGAATGAGCCACCGGTATACTGGATGAACCAGAACACCATGGCACAACAATTTGTGACACGAATAATGTTACATTTCAAAACGCTATGTTTTTATTTTCTATGTACTCACATTAGAATATGCCACTCTCATGCAAAATAAAACACATCCCACTGTGATATACTGTAAAACTTACAGAATCTTTAAAATATTTAAACAAATAATTGGTCATACTGTCCAGCACTAGGCACTATATAAATGCAGCCATTTACTGAACTTCCACGAGTAACAAGTACAGCACTCTGCCCAAAACTGAACACAACTTTCGTCACCTGTTATGTAAACTTTATACAACAGTTAGTTTCCAGCTTAAACAAAGTATCAAGCTATTGCACAGTCAAATGTTTATGTGTTGCTTAGCCACAGCCCAGTTCCAGTCTGGTGCTTTGTAGAAAGGATGTATAAAAGCAATATCACATGAGAGGGAGTGATGTTGTGCTGAACATCATCACAGCTGTGAATATGTAAAAGACACACGGCCTGCGGCCTTATGTCCACAACTGAATCACAGCCCCACAGGCTTTACATTTCTTCCTCTGAAATATCTGGAGTGCTGTTGTCCTCCTGGTCACTGTCCTCTTCAACGTCCTCATTGTCTTCCTCCAACATGAAAAAGGAGGGGTCAGTGTCAAAATGGGCGTAAGTGCTGGTGACTGCGCTCAGTTTCTGCTGCAGAATGTGCAGCTTGCGCAGGAGACAACAGAGCAGCCCCCTGTATCCCTCTTCTCTCAGCTCTGTGGGAGGTGCTAAAATAAAATGTAAAAAAAAAAATTAATAATAATCAGATAGAAAATAAGGCAACTCTTTATGAACATTAAAATGCAGATTGTCTGCCCAGCTCTGAGACTGTACTACTACATACCATACTATGTTTCGTGATATTCTCTTGAGTGTGACGAAGGAGGCTGTATACTTTGTCCAAGGCCTTTCTCAGGTACTGGCAATGCTGGGTCATCTCCTTCACAATTATAACTTTTTCCTCTTCCATAGGCCTGACCAGCATAACCTGGTCAAAAAGTCGCCTCTTCAGGCAAAGACTCACCACTGTTTTGAAAAAGAGAACAGATGGGACAAAAGTAAAAACACTTAAGCCCCTTTCACATATACACTGCAAACATAAAATTATCTAGACAATCAGTATGTGAAAACACAAATATTTGATCCAGTCAGACTGGACATCAAGTGGAATTTACCTGGCCAGCTCCCAAGTACTACTACTATGAGCTACATGTCTCTTTTGAAAAACAGAAACAAGCAAAATTGACCATAAAAAAATAGTTTTGTAAAACATTTAGTGAAATGCATGGCAAGACTACCAAATCTATACACCCGTGACCATAACACATACCAGTGGCGGCCCACTGCTGGACGCCACACACCCATTACTCCGTGTCCTCCAGAGAGATGTTGAGCTCCTGCTTGAGACTCTCAAGATTAGCTCTTTCGATTTCTGCTCTCTGTTTAGTCCATTTAGAATGTTTAAAAAAAAAAAAAAACATAGATAAGTCATGGTGTGATCCGTAAAAAGGTATGTTAACATAGGGCATTAGAGATAAGAGAATAAAGATTTTTTCACATATGAACCCAGAATAATGTCAGAGAATCAGGTCCTGAGATGGTCCCGAGTTTCTCTTTCACACATGCAGCACACACTTAGATGTGTTCACACTTAATGTAACTACTCAGTTTGGTTTAGGCAAGGGGAGCGTGCAGCTGTAATCACACATGTGCACACTCTGGAATTACCCAGTCTTTGCACTATTAAGCTGGGAGGGTAAACTCCATTTGATGCCCGGTCCGACTGAATCCGATATTTGTGTACACACACAGCTGTACCAGGAAATGTTCAGATAGTTTCAGGTTTGCAGTGCATGTGTGACAGGGGTTTAAGATGTAGGACAACTATCTAGTGGAATTTAATACACCAAAAGTATTTCATAGTATCAGACAAAATATGTTATTTTTAAAAAAGGGGACAATATCAGTGAGTGTATCTCTAATCATGATTGAAAAACCTAAATGACAACACACAAAACATTCAAGCACAAATTGATGAGGATATTCTAAAAAGTATGTCCTCAAAAGAGACTATGTGCCTCATAAAACAATTATTTCCTTGTTATAACAAAGGCTATTTTATGGTGAAAGAATGCAATACATATATAAGAATGCTAATTGGATAGAAAGGACATTGAGTTGTTTGCTGCAGTCATTTAACATCAAAAACACTGAATGGTGATTTTTGTGAGTTGTCATGATGACAACACACACCAATGGGGCCGTCAAGTGTGCCACAGCTAGTTGGGAGGATGTTTGGGAGACTTTCTTCAGAGCGGGAAGGTGTGAGGAGAAGGGACTGTTAAACTCAGTAGCAGTGAGTCAGTGGACCATAAGCTAATTTTTCTGCTCAATTTTTGTAGCCAATGCAGCACAAAAACACAGTGATCCAGCAAGCCAGCAGCCAACCAGCATATGGCTCTGCCATGCCTCCACACCACACCAATCACAGGACATAGGCTGAACAAAGTTGTCACTCCTTTAACCTGTGATGCCAGTTTTCAAGCCCACAGAAAGTAACCATAAAATGACAAATGTTAACTTGCAGTAAAGACTTCTTACTTTGAAAAATCTTTTTGCCAGGGTCTTGTGCAGACTCTCTGTCTTCCTGTTGTTTCATCCCATGGCAAGCACAGTTATCATCTCTGCTCTGCCTGTAAAAAAAATATCCACACACAAAACCCCCCAGAAAATATCAAAATTCAGAAAAATTTTACAATCTGGTACCGTGTCAAGCCTACCCTTTTCTGACTACACACCAACCAGCATCAGCTGTTTTACATTGCTGACAGCAATGTGGAGTTACAGTCTCTGCGCCCAATTTCGAATTCAAGAGCTTTGGCATTGCAGCTCTGAACTGTTTTCTTGTCCATGCTGACATTGTGGGTGTCTCTTCCACTTTAGTCTCTGAAGATGTTGATCTTAAATAATAAAACACAAAAATTGATGTAAAGGACAGTGTATTAAAGACAGAAAAGTAATTTCCAAAATGGCTTTGTTACTGCATGTGCATAAAAAAATCACGACCACTACTTAAGTCAGTTGCCTAAATTTCACATTTTTAAATGGAAACATAAAGGTCGTCTTTAAGCTATTTAAGCTATCAGATGTCAATATGCGTACCAAGACTTAGGACATCTTGAGGAATGTCATCTGTCAGCAACTCCTCCACTTCTGGGGACTTCCTAGCGCCACAAGGTTTAACTATAAACACAAAACATAATGTAGAAAACATTACTGCTGACCAACTTGTGAATAACAGTATAACTGTATTATATTTTACTGACCAGATCGATTCTTCCTAAAGTGTTGAGCTATAATGTTCCCATTCTTGTCCCTCTTCCTCAAGGTAACTCTGGAAACTTTAGTACCTTTCTGGGTTTTTTTCGGAGGCTAAAAGTAAAACAAATAAGGTGATAAATTTGCCTATACTCAGGCACACACATCCTTTTCAGTTATGTGTAGAAGTGTACATTTCAGTGATTGATAAGTCAATAAATTAATAATTGCATTAGAGAGAAACTTAACCCTTTTTGCTTCCAACTCGGCTATCAGGGCTTTTCCTGCCTCCAACCATTCATTCAAAACTTGGGATGGCCCAGATGCCATTTTAGATATGAGAGAGAGAGAGAGAGAGAGAGAGAGAGAGAGAGAGAGAGAGAGAGAGAGAAGAAACTAACAAACAGAAGACCAAACAAAGGATACAGTCAAAGTAAAGACAAAGACAAAGAGACAAAATGACAAAGCAAAAGCTCAGAAAATTAAATTAGTGTAACAGGGAGAAGGATTAAGAAAATGGCTCTTAAAAGAACCGTTGGATTTGTGATATATGAAGAGAGTTTTTTTGATGTACAAAGACCTGGAAAATAAAAAAAAATGAAGCAGGATTAGTTGCACTTCCATAAATGTTACTTATTGCCACTAAAAATAAACATTTAGCAAAATGTAGAGTAAATTATCAAAAGAATAAAAAGAGAAATAAAATGTGTGCCTACAAAAGTTATGAGTACACTAACACTAATTAAAACTATCAGGGCTCTGTATTTGAGAAATGATTAAGTATCAACATGCGCTCTCTAAGCTCTTACAGTGCATTTTCACCTGTTTATTACCAAAATAAATAGTTAACAGATGTCCTAATACTGACGGAAATACACAAAATCACATAAGGTAGCATTTTTTTGTCAAGATAGCATAAATAAAAAACGTGTTAGCATGTGCGCTAACCTTAGCGCCTTATTGATAGTTAACATACGACCTCCGTGGCATTCCCAACTGAGTTGAAACTTAAACGTCAAACTGAACTAACTTAGTTACACATGATTTGCAGACAATCACCGTGATAGCTCACGCACAAAACACAACATAACCACATAAATTGAGTACACAAACGTGACGGACTTACCAATGCTACGACGTTCAGTGAAACGTGAATGCCACGCCTCCTTCTGGCGCATCACATTTTGATTGGTGCCAAAGGTTAAAGGGCAGACGATGACGACATATCCAACACACCGTTTATTGTAGTTATGTACACGACCGCTAAACTCGAAACGTGCCTATGGGTCGTAATAAGCTCCTTGATCAAACAACCTATGTGGTCGTTTTTGTGTGGAGGACAGGCTGCTTACATTGGTATGAGTTGAAAGCCCCCTGCGTCGGGTTTGTAAGTTTAGGGAGCGGCCCGAGGAGCGCCCCGAGGAGCGGCCCGAGGAGCGCCCCCTCATTCCAATATAAGCCCGTCTGCGGCGATATTTGAAGCTCGGGGAGCGCCCCGAGCTTCAAATATCGCCGCAGACGGGCTTATATTGGAATGAGTTAAAAGCCCCCTGCGTCGGGTTTATACGTTTAAGGAGCGTCCTGAGCTTCAAATATGGACGTTTAAGGAGCGCCGCAGACGGGCTTACATTGGAATGAGTTAAAAGCCCCCTGCGTTGGGTTTGTACGTTTAAGGAGACCTTTTTAGTCAGTAACTAACGCCAAAGGCCCCTGACCAAGCGTCAGTTTTTGACGCGTTGGGTGTGAGACTGTGTTGGTTTTTGTCAATATTCCGGGATTGTAAACAAAGACTCAATGGACAAACAACAAAGAGGAAGAGAGACCCTGCCCTGCCCCTCCGTCTGGAGCCAGGCCCAACTCTGATTTCCAGGTTGAAGAAATGATATCATGCTAAGGGGAGAGGCAGCAAAATATTATTAATGTTATATTGTGCTTTTGTATTAATTTATTCTACAACCCCAGGGGCCTGTTTCACAAAGCAGGTTTAGTGAAAACTCTGAGTCTGTTAACCCTGAAATGAGGGAAACTCTGAGATTTCCATTTCACAAAGGGAGGTAACTCAAACCAGAGACAGAGGGGTAACTCTAGCCTGTTTCACAAAGAGAGGTAACTTAACCTCTTGGTCAGTTACCATGGTAACATGCTCTCTGAAACTAACCTGGTCGGGACCAGGTTTTTCAATTCAATTCAATTCAAAAAACTTTATTTGTCCCCGGGGGGCAATTCAGGGCACACAGAGCAGCAAATCACGACAGTGCAATTATACAAAAAACATTTTAACCTAACACAAGAATAAAGTGTAAAAGAAGAGTAAGTGTCAGGATGTTAGTGTGTTAGTACAGGTAGAATAAGTGTCAGGATGTTAGTGTGTTAGTACAGGTTAGATACAGAGAACATCGTCGGCGTGAGATGTAGAAAGACATGTGTGTATCAGATGTAAGCAGACATGTGACGTGTATATGATGTAAACAATGTAAACATGCAGTAGACTGTTGAAACAGGTATAAACAGAACTGTAGTGCAGAGAAGATATAAGTGGACACTGGACAGTGATCGGATTCAGATGAGGTCAGACATGATACATCTGTGTAATGAGCAGACGTAAACAGAACTATAGTGCAGTAATAGAGTATAAATATAATATATAACTATAAGCTAAATAATAAAGTGATAGTGGTGCATGGCAGGAAAAAGCAGTCTAAGTATATGCTAGCTCTGTGTAACAGATGAATACTGAAAAATAAAGTGACCATAGTGCTGTGATGGATACAATATAAGACCTGATAGACAGAATAAAGTGGTGGTGTCCGGGGGGGGGGGGGGGGTGAAGTGTCCAGGGGAGGGTGTCAAGAGTGGGGAGGGGGATGGTCAGAGGGGTCAGGAGTTGAGGAGCTGGACAGCCCTGGGGATGAAGGTTGCTCTTCTCCTCTGTGTCCTGCAGCAGGGACAGCGAAGACGGCGTCCTGAGGGGAGCCACTCAAACGCTGAGAAGAGAGCGTGAGAGGGGTCCTGCATGATCCGACCAGCTAACCTGAGTGTTTGCTGGTCGACAGAGTTCTAACAGGAAGTCCAATGATCTTAGAGCAGACCGTGGCTACGCTCTGCAGGCGGTTTCTGTTCTGGAGTCTGGTGGAGTAGAACCAGCATGTGATGGAGAACGTGATGATGCTCTCGATGAAGGAGTAGTAAAAGGTCAGGAGGATGTTCTTGCTGACTCCAAAGGAATTGAGCTTCCTAAGGAGGTATTTCCGCTGCTGACATTTCCTGAGAATCTCCTCTGTGTTGGAGGAGAATTTCAGCAGGCTGTCGAAGATGGTGCCCAGGTACCTGTACTCCTCAACTGCTTCAACAGGCTTCCCGTGGATCACGGTGTTTGCTGATGCAGCCAGTTCCCTCTGCTTGTTGGAGAAGGTCACCACCATGTCTTTGGTTTTGTTGACATTCAGCTCCAGGCAGGAGCTGTCACACCACTCCACAAACTCCTGAAGAGCTGGTCCGTGGTGCAGAGATGGGCCTGACAGCAGAGACAGGAGGACGGTGTCGTCAGCGTACTTCACCAGATGACAGTTAGGCTGTGTGGTTCTGCAGTCATCGGTGTAGAGGATGAAGAGCAGAGGTGAGAGCACACAGCCCTGAGGGGAGCCGGTTGAGGTGTGTTGGAGGTCGGAGAAGGTGCTGTTGACCAGGACTCTCTGTGAACGGTTGGTCAGGAAGTCCAGTATCCACAGGATTAGCAGTTGGTCCAGATGAAAGAGGGCTGAGAGTTTGTCAGCCAGGATGTGGGGCTGCATGGTGTTAAATGCAGAGGAGAAGTCTGCAAACAGGAGTCTGGCTGCGGTGTTGGGGCGCTCCAGGGGCCTCATGTATCAATGTTGCGTACGCACAAAAACCTGGCGTACGCCATTTTCCACGCCAACGTTCGGATGTATCAAAAGTGAAATGACCGTGGAAATGTGCGGTGCGCCACGCAAACTTCATGGCTGGCGTACGCACGTTTCTACAGCTATTGTCTCGTTGGCGACACTCAGAGGTGATGCTGGAAAACTGTTAATCATGTGAAAACAATTCATCCTCAGTGTAATGTGCGCATCAGAAACACATTAATGGACAATTAACACACGTGTTTGCAATTATATGGATGGATATAAAAGCATGCGCAAAATGATGAAAAATGGCATTAACAATGGCAGCCTTGGCCTTGTTAGAAGACATTGCAAATGGTCATATCAGACGCGAGAGGGTGTTTAGAGATCGGGAAGATCTGTTAGCAAATGATGACAACTGGCTCATGAGTCGTTTTAGGTTGCCGAGGCCAGTGTTACTGGAGCTGTGCGCGGAGCTGCGGCCAGCCCTAGAACGACACACAGCCAGGAGCCAGGGGCTGTCCGTTTCCACACAGGTGCTGACCACTCTGGGGTTTCTGGCAACGGGAGCCTTCCAGCGGGAACCGGCCGACCGGTCAGGAGTGTGCCAGTCCACTCTGAGCCGAGCCATGCCCGCTGTGTGGGACGGGATCATAAGAATGTCATCCAGGTACATCAAATTCCCATACAATGCTGTTGAACAGGCCAACATTAAAGCGCAATTTGCAGCAAGAGCCGGTTTTCCTAATGTAATCGGCGCTATTGACTGCACACATGTTGCTATAAAAGCGCCGTCACAGGATGAATTTGTTTTTGTGAACAGGAAACATTTTCATTCAATAAACGTTCAAATTATATGCGATGCGCAAATGCAGCTCACTAACATCGTGGCAAGGTGGCCTGGTTCAACGCATGACTCGTTCATTCTTACCAATAGCATGGTTGGTAACAGGTTGGAGGCTGGCACGGTGCGGGATGGGTGGCTTCTCGGTGAGTAAATATTTTATCCTTTTAATCGCGCCCCGAACTTAAACCAGCACAATGCCCGTTTGGGCACGTCCATTCATATGTGTATTTGTTTTTTCCCTGGTGAAAAAGTGGCAGCGCTATCTTGTCTCGTTTTCAGTATTTGTCAAACGCGTAAAGAACGCGTAAAGTTGAATGTCACTGCAGTAGCCACGGCGCACCTCTGCAGTCAATATAAGTGTGATCAGTCTTGTCAATCCTTGTAATGAAGTTGTTTTGTCGTAGTGTGATTTATATTATCTAAATATCTCTTTAGAAAAGTGACTTAATCAAGTGGTGCATGAACAAAGGAAATTAAATCTTTCACATGTTGTATTCTTCCTTCATTTGACTCCAGGGGACAGTGGTTACCCCCTGAGAACGTGGCTGTTGACCCCTCTCACTAACCCCGGCACCGACCAAGAGGGGAGGTACAACGACCGCCAATCCCGAACTCGGGCAGTGGTGGAGAGGGCAATTGACCTATTGAAGGGGCGCTGGCGCTGTTTAGACAGGTCGGGCGGGGTGCTGCTGTACACACCTGAAAAGGTGTGCCGCATCGTGCTGGCATGTGGTGTCCTGCACAACTTGGCACAACGCCATGCCATTCCACTGCCAGACCACATCCCCCCACCAGAAGAACCGGATGCCGGACCCGTTAACCTCGACCCACCCCGCGAAGCGATACGGGCCCGTCAGCGTCTGATTTCAACGATGTAAAGAGGCAAGGACACGATTTACTTTTTAAGTGCATTTATTGCTTGACATATATCCCCAAGTGCATTTACAATTTGGTCAAGACGATCACTAACGCCTCGGATGGCGCGCACCATTTCCTCCTGTGATTCCAGCACAGCTTGCGAGAGGACACGGCCAGTCGGGCGGACGTCAGCTGGCGTGGAGTCGCCGGGGCGCGTGGTGCTGGAGGTGCCGGTAGAGTCGCCGGGGCGCGTGGTGCTGGAGGTGCCGGTAGAGTCGCCGGGGCGCGTGGTGCTGGAGGTGCCGGTAGAGTCGCCGGGGCGCGTGGTGCTGGAGGAGCCGGTGGAGACGCCGGGGCGCGTGGTGCTGGAGGAGCCGGTGGAGACGCCGGGGCGCGTGGTGCTGGAGGAGCCGGTGGAGACGCCAGGGCGCACTGCGCAGAGGGAGGAGCCCTCCCCTGGTTCATCGTCTATTGATTTAGAAATAATAATAAAAAATGAAGGAATCAAACATGAGTCAATGTGTTTATATCCTGACAACTTAACGCACGAGTGAGCAGCCTATTGTACGACCAGTATGACATTTCTGAGTTTAACACATTTACCTTGAGGATGATCTGTGTCGCCTTCATGGCCCCCCACAACTCCGCTTAGAGCTGTTCCCTCCACAATAGCCGCCACTCTCTGGTCAAAGGGGGTCAGTTCCTCCCCTCCTGTCACCCCGCCCGTTGCGGTGATACTTCGGCGGTGGGCCGAAATCCTCCGCTTCACGTCGGACCATTTTTTTATTTATTTCAGTGGTTGTGCGCTGCTCCGACCCCACAGCGTTCACTGCCTCACACACACACTCCCCAGAAATGTCTTTTTCTTTGTGTTTATCCCTGAAAAGAGGCTACCAAATAAAACCGCTCTTCGGTCTCCACTTCATTTAATAAAATTTCGAGCTTAGACTCGTTGAAGTTGCGCTTCTTACCTTTACTCATCGTTTAAATCTGATAGTGCAGAGAGGGAATCCCCGGTGCAGGCCCTATTTACATTGATTTGCATATTTAAATGGGGGCGTGGACAGGGAGGAGTTTAGCACTTCTGCATGTGCGCTCAATTCCACGTTGATTGGGATGTACAAAGGAAAAGTGCTTGGATCCATGCGTACGCACACATTGATACATCTGAATTTTTTTGTGCTTACGCCAGTTTCTGGATTCTAGCGTACGCCATGTTTTAGTAAGAAAGCCACGCAATTCTTAGTACATGAGGCCCCAGGTGTTTGTGAACAGTGTCTATTATGAATGTTGTTGCATCATCGACGCCCCTGCCAGCTCGATAAGCGAATTGGAGCGGGTCCATCTGGGAGTGGGTTTCCCTGATGATGTGTTGTTTTATGATCCTCTCCATGGCCTTCATCACAAGAGAGGTGAGGGCCACCGGCAAGGAGGTCATTCAGACATTTGACGGCGCTCTTCTTGGGGATGGGGATAACTGTAGAGTGTTTCCATTGCTGGGGGACTATGCTGCCGTCCATGGATCTTTGGAACAGGGTCTGAAACACGCCCCCTAGCTGCTCAGCACAGTGCTTCAGGACGCAGCCGCTGATGTTGTCTGGGCCAGGTGAGCTGTTCTCCCTTGTCTTCCTGAGGGCTTTCACCACGTCCTCTTCACTGAAGGTGAAGGCTGCTGAGTCACTGGGCTTGAGCTTGGACATCGCTTCTTCCAGCTGGGTGGTGTTGTCCTGCTCGAACCTTGTGTAGAAAGAGTTAAGGTCATTGGGGAGAGATGAAGAGCTGCTGCCTGAAACCTGGATGGTTTTTGTGTTGCTGGCAGCAGTGTTCACAGCAGCCATGTTCTTAAGTCCCTGCCAGGCTGAGCGGAGGTTACCCTGCGTGAAGCACTCCTCCACTTTGTTCTTGTACTCCAGCTTGGCAGTTTTTATGGCATGCTTGACCTCTCTGTTGACCTCCTTTTTCTCCATTTCAGAGCCGGTGAAGAAGACCCTTTTGTTCTTGTTGAGGATCTCCTTGAGCTCTTTGGTGATCCAGGGTTTGTTGTTGGGGTAGATAGTGACCGTTTTGGAGGGGATGATGTTGTCCACACAGAAGGAAATGTACGATGACACAGTGTCCACATGTTCATTAATGTCATCAGAGGGGGCCAGGAGGTTGTCCCAGTCAGTGGATTCAAAGCATCCTTGGAGTGTGATGATGCTTTCGTTGGTCCACTGCTTGATGTTCTTGACAACTTTCTTCACCCTTCTCATGACAGAGATGTAAGCCGGAGCAAGCAGGATGGCATGGTGATCAGCAGAGCCCAGAGGGGGGAGGGCGACAGATCTGTATGCGTCGGGTACTGAACCATAGCACTTGTCCAGTGTCTTCTCCTGGCGTGTGTGGCATGTGATATACTGTTGATAACCTTTGAATGATTTGTCCAGGGAGCAGTGGTTGAAATCACCCAAGATGAATTTGGGAGAGTCCGGTGAAATGTGGTCCAGTTTGTTTAAGGAGTCTGTGATGTGTTCAGTGGCTGTGACTGCGTTGGCTCTGGGGTGGATGTAAACCAGGATGACAAAGAGCTGAGGAAACTCTCTGGGTAGGTAGAAAGGGCGAAGGGAGACAGCCAGAAGCTCAATCTCCGGGGTGCACAGTTTCTCCCTCACGACGATCGTTGAGCACCGGCTCAGGGAGCAGATCCCTGTTTACACTGTGGAGAAACCGGACTAACAACTGATTCACCAACTGAATCAAAGGTTTAACCTCCTTCATGGAATCATTTAATGTCCCCCAAAACCCTGAGCTCTACAACATAATAAAACATACATTTGTCATATTTATATTCACCCTACACTTACGTGTTTTTTTTCTTATTTTTACTACGTCAGACAACTTTTTGAAAGTGTTGTTATTGATGTTGTTTGTATTGGTCTAATCTGTATTTTAAAAATGTTGCCTTCATGTTTTGTTATTTTTCTCCCTGTGGTATTTTCCTGGGTCAGTTAAAGTTTTTTTTTTTTTTTCATTGATTGATGATGGAGTAATAAAGTGAGACCCTTCAATATTCTACTCTGTGAAAAAAGTTGGCCCTTATGTATAACATGAAGCAATAATTTTGCAACTGGCTATTTCCAGTATTCAGATTTCTGACAATGTATGGACTGTGTGCATTTTTGTAGATAATGCCCGATTTCTTTACAGATTTAAACATAACATTTCACAAAAACAAACTACACTTGCACGCAGGTTTTGAAATTTCCGTCTGATGTGTTTGATCCTGAATTAGGGCGTTTTCTTTGGATTGTGAATATTATAATGATAAGAATAACAGCTACAGATAGTAACAGTAATACCGTTTTTTTCTATTTTTATTATTATTATTATTAGTAGTAGTAGTAGTAGTAGTAGTAGTAGTAGTAGTACGTAGTAACAAAATTACACTTAGGGCCCCAATTTGGCTGGAGGCAGCAATGGGTTTCATCATCTGCAGTCCATAATCATAAAAAGATTCAGAGAACCTGGAGAAATATCTGCACGTAAGCAGCAAGGCTGTAAACAAACATTGAGTGACCTTTTCGATCCATCAGGAGGCACTGCATTAATAAAATGACATCATTCTGTAAAGGATATTACCACTTGGGCTCAGGAACACTTCAGAAAACATTTGTCCGTTAAAACAGTTTATGGCTACATTTACAAGTGTAAGTTGAAACTCTACCATGCAAAGAGAAATCCATATATCAACAACACCAAGAAACACCACCGGCTTCTCTGGATCCATCTGAGATGGACTGATGCATATAGTAGGTCTAGACCACACTCTCTTCTTCTGCACAAAGTGGCAAATTCGAACAGACTCGCTCCTTTGTTTTGTTTTGCACTGCTCTGTTCGTCTACTGTGTTTCAGCGTAACACCATAACCACTCATAATACCACACACACTAGCCATGTGGCCATGGGTTGTATACATAGACTGTATAAAAAATGGACGTAGCCTCACCGCCAGGGTCCGTTTTCTCAACTTGATCCAATAATTTCTTTTTAAGGCTATTTTACATCAACTTCCATCCTATCTGTGTTCTCTACAGGCTCCTAGAAACATCAGAACCTGCACCACCCGCTCCAGCAGTCTTATTATGTTAAATGTTCCCCCAACCAACACTGTGTTTGGTGAAATTGCTTTTAAATATTTAGCACCCCTATCTTGGAATACACTACAGGATCGTTTCAAACTGGAATCCCTCATCAGCATGGACTATTTCAAAAGCAGGATTAAGGACTTTTTAAATACAATTTGCACATGTACTGTCTCTTAGCACTGATCTGCTTCTTTATTTTAAATGCTGTTTTATTTTGTTGATTTATCATGTTAAGTTCTGTGTCATGTTTAGCTGTGTGTTGTTTTGGTTTTAAATGTGAAACTTGTATGTTTATGCTGCTGTCATGGCCAGGACTCCCTTGGAAAAGAGATTTAAAATCTCAATGGGAATATCCTGGTTAAATAAAGGGTAATGAAATGAAAAATCATATTCGCCTCTGGGAGCCGCAATCTTGTCAGACTTTGACTCCTCATTTCCTCTGACCAAAATAAGGGCATTGATATGACGTTCTGGGGAGGCAGATACGTCCATCTGGGTGACGTTTACAGAATTAGCCAAAATGAGATCACATTAGCTCCCCCACCCGGGAGCTAGGCTAACAGAATACGTTACTAGAGAAACGGGAGTGGGAGTCCCGTGTCTCTAGCAGAGATTACACCGGCTCCGTGAGTGAAGTGCAGGCAGCGTTTCTGATCTATGATTTAAACTGATATTCAACACAGTACCATGCTCATTGACTGTAAAACACCAACCCTCACGCCTGAATCCTCCCGCTGCTCCAGATTAGCATCTATTGTATGTATTATAGATAGCAGGCTGTACTGCAAGTCATGGTGCAAGTACGGCTATTTAATTAGCATTTTCTGTCTTTGAACGTGGCAGGAGTGTTCAGCTGCACAAGCAAGGCCTCTCACAATGCGTCGTCACTGCTGAGGTTGGACGCAGTAAGACAGTCATTTTAAATTTCATCAAAGATCCTGAGGGTTATTGGACAAAAAGTCAAGTGGCATACCAAAAAAACATTTCACCTGCGCTGAGCAGCAGTATCTGACGGGCTGTCCGTGAAGACACAGGCCGATCCTCGACCCAAATTAAGGCCCTTACAGATGCTGACTGCAGCAAAAATAATAAACCCTCTCATTCTGGATGGCAGTGTGTGACACACACACAGCGGCGGGTGCACATGAGCCCGGGTGCATGTGATGTGATTTCTGATTTCTTAGCTGATGGTATATTTATAACTGTGGTTTCACTTTCACGGCGCTCTGTCGGGCTTCTGGTGTGTGTAGACTAGTCTGTGTGCGTGATACAGTTGTTTTCTGGTTGATTTAATGTAGAGAAATATACAGTCTATGGTCGTGCTAATAACGCATGGAGAGACTCCTTTCAGATTCAGGCTTCGGCTCACTTCATCTTCACACACCCCTCAGCCAGTACAGTGCATGATTTATGACACAGGATCTAAAAGATGGATGTTTTTTCTATATATATCGTCAGATCGCACAGCCCTACTAGAGTCGATACATGATGGTCAATTTATTTGCCTGTATGCTCAAAGAATAAATTGATCATCATATAATTTCACCTGAAGACGAACAGCCCTGGTTTTTTGATGGCTTTCTACACCACTTGATGTCAAGCAACACTTCCTGGATCCTGAGGTTTGAATGCGGGGGATGCATATTTTTACATAGCGGTGACTTTGACTAAAATCTCCTTACACACAAATTGCATTAAAAATGCTTCTTAAGTAGAAGTGCATACGTTTTTTCATAAGATGATTTTTTGAGTCGCAAAGAAAAAAAGGACTTTGTTCAGTATTTTTGGGATTTCCCACTAATCTTTGCTTTTTCTTTGTCAGCGACTTTTTCATGTGTTGTGTTGTGATCTTTGCAGCGCTTTTTCTTAATGCTGAAATGAAAATGTTTTCTTCATTTGCTTGTGTTTTGTCTATTTGCAGCTCTAAGGGCCACAGTAGTTTAGAGTTGGGCTGGTCCGAGCACAGTAATAATGCCTTAGTTCTCTAGTGATTCCCTGGACGAAGTCAGCATGTTGGGTGTTTACCAGACCCTGCTGCCTGTGTGGGTCTGGTAAAAAAAAAAAAATCAATATTAATACAAAATAAATGTAAAAATAAATGTATAAATAAATAAAATGGAAAAGGAAACAGAAAAGTAAATAATATGTGAATTATTACAAAGGTAAGAAAATAACAAAGTCAATTAAAACACAAATATCTATACATGTCACATTCTATCGATTAATCACATTAGTGAAACGGAGGGTGAAGAGGAGGAGACACAGACCGGCTGTACCGGTGATCGTCATGGGAAACGTGAGGTCTCTGGGGAACAAGACGAGCTCGCTGCGCTGATTAAGGCTCAGAGGGAATATTTGAGTGCAGTGTGTTGTGTTTCACGGAGACATGGCTTCACTCACACATCCCTGACCACAGCGTGGCAATTCCCGGTTTCAGCACTGTTCGGGCGGACAGGGACGTGACAAGCAGCGGAAAGAAAAAAGGAGGAGGGATTGCACTGTACGTGAGTGAGAGGTGGTGTAATCCCGGACACCTTCACGTGAAGAAACGTCTCTGTACCCCGGACATTGAACTGTTGACTGTGGGGATGAGGCCTTATTATTCACATCGGAATTCACATCTGCCATTATTATCGGTGTGTACGTTCCTCCCTCAGCTGATGCAGCGCTGGCCTGTGACGTCATCCACTCCGCTGTTGCCCAGATACACACGCTGCATCCTAACATTCCCTGTCTCTACTGGTTTTTGTTGTTGTTTTGTTTTGTATACATTATTATTGTTAGAGTATATTTTGCATATTTTGTTGTTTATATTATTATTGTTTATAGCACACTGTGCACTGTATATATACACTATGTCTATATTGGATTCTATTTATGTTATGTACAAAGTTTTTATTTGCTGACCCACTACTGCTGTTACAAAATAATTTCCCAGTCTGGGATCATTAAAGTCATTCTATTCTATTCTATTCTATTAAATGCCTATACTTACATGTCATTAATTTATTGATCATGTCATGTATTTCATTTTTATTTTGGCAGGTTCAGTCCTCTATAATTTTCTTTTTATTATTCCTGTTCAAATAAAACCAGAGAGATCTCACCTAGATGGGGGTCATATTCACTGATGAAGCGCGTTGTGAGGAATTTGCTGTCAGTGCTGTAAAACAAAGAGAAACAACAAATCACACTCTGACTAGGCTTCACAGATGGCCTTCTCCTCCCCCTCTCTTATCTATTTTGCATCCAGGGCTTAGTACCAGCCAAGATGTTTGTTATTGGTTTGAAGGGAAAGAAACAGCCCAAAGTGTTTTTTTTTTAACTTATACCAGAATGTTTACTCTTGACCATACTCCAGCTGACACAGTGCTGTGGAGATAGGTTTGGCAATTCCAGACTAGTCCTACAGTCTGACTGACTGACTACGGGGCCTCAGGGGACCAGGGTCAGTAAAAGCCCTGAGAAAACCACTGCTGCATAAACATTCACATTCAACATCAAAATAAACTCATAAAGTACAAATATTTCTGGATGCTATTCATTCAAAGTACACAGAGGGTCAGGGCTTTATACAGGAGCTTTGGCTACATTGACACTTTTTAATGCCACTTTAAAATTGTGTTTTAAGACAAAAACCATCTCCATTCTTATATGCGTTCTAACACTGTTTCAGAACCATTCTCATTTCAACACGTATACACTGGGCATGCACGTGCCAGCATGAGACTGAATGCCACTGGACATGGGAATTGTCACAAATGCTTGCATCGACAACAAGGTCAACAATGCTTGCAATTCATTATCCATGCTGAATTAACCACCGGTAGTCAAGGCTAAAGCTGTTTGTCAAGTGACACCTGAGTTTTCTAATTAAAACAGGCTCTGCAGCGTTTTCAAATGTTTTGGGGGATCAAGTGTGGACTCTAGAGCCTGACTGATTTTGGCGTAGCATGGGCGATATTAGATGGTGAAGGATTAGGGCGTGTTGACGAGCTGCCAAAGCAGAGAGATCGTATATCGTCTATAGGACAGTCTATCCACTGTTCTATGCTCTGCACAGACTTGCACAGTCTCCCATATCGTCCACCCATAAATTGGCCTATCACAGATGTATCAATATTGTTTTGTTTTATGTTTAATATAATATTGGTCGATTCATTTTCCAATAAACTGCCTTTTGATAACTTTGGTTTACAACATATAATGCAGAAAAGATGGGTAATTTGGAAATGTGTTGCTACATAGTTTACATTATCTGACAACAAAGAGTAAAAGGAAGATGTGCTAGTGTTAAGAAGTATAGCAGCCACCTCACTAATGGTTACAACTATAAACCAGCACAAAAGTGAATATTACCAACATAAACCACCATCTTCTGAAGCAATAGGAAAGGGGGGGGGGGGGTCAGCAAAGGTCGTGGTCTAACCTGGGCCACTGGGCTGGCACCCCCCCTACCAGGTGAGCTAGTCATTTCAAGATTCAATTCAATTCAATTCAATTTTATTTATAGTGTTGAATCATAACAAATGTTATCTCAGGACACTTTACAGAGTAGGTAAAGACCACACTCAATGACTTATTTATGATTTACATAGACCCAAAAATTCCTCTGTAGAGTACGGTGGCAACGGAAACCTTCCCTTTAACAGGCAGGAACGTCAGACAGACCCAGCTCTGTGGAGGACGGCCATCTGTCTTGACCGGTTGGGGAGGAAGAAAAGGAGAGAGAAAGAGAGAAAAGACACACAGATGGACAAAGAGAGACAGACAGACACACTTCCAGAGATGCAAGCAAAGCCTAACAGTAACTATAATAATATTTATAGTAATGTGAATATAACTTATGTGTTAAGACAGTTAATACAACAGAATAGTAGAAACAAGCACAGCTAAGGTGACAGAATATGAAAATGATAATAATTATGGTGGCAAACATGATCAATGATGAGTAGTGGCAATAGCAGCTACGATACAGCTACAAATTTTATAGTTTATTAAACTAGTGATAGTATATATGAGTAACAGTGATAATAGCAGCAGGAAGCATCATGTAGGACCACAGCAGCAGGCACCACCACGATCAGCAGAGACCTGCGAGACGACAAAGCACAAACAGCTCCGGGGAAGAAGCTGAATTAGTGACATGCATTGATGAGACATGAATGGTACAGACAGAGAGGAGAGAAGCTCAGAGTATCAGGAAAAGTATTATCCCCCGGCAGACTAGGCCTATAGCAGCATAATTAAGCAGAATAAAGTCTTATCGTAAGCCCTAGCTGTAAGCTTTATCAAAAAGGAAAGTTTTAAGTTAACTCTTAAATAAGGGGACAGTGTCTGCCTCCCGAATAACATTTGGGAGTTTGTTCCACAGGAGAGGAGCTTGGTAGCTGAAGGCTCTGCCTCCACTTCTACTTTTGGAGACTCTAGGAACGACGAGTAGCCCTGCATTCTCAGAGCGCAGAGATCTAGTTGGGTGATGCGGTACTATGAGCTCTTTAAGATACGACGAAGCCAGACCAATAAGAGCTTTGTACGTAAGGAGAAGGATTTTAAATTCTATTCTAGATTTTACAGGTAGCCAGTGCAGAGAAGCTAATACAGGAGAAATATGTTCTCTTCTATTTGTTTTAGTTAGTACACGAGCTGCAGCATTTTGGACCAACTGGAGACTCTTAACAGACTTATTGCAGCAGCCTGATAATAAGGAGTTGCAATAGTCCAGCCTAGAAGTAACAAATGCATGGACAAGTTTCTCTGCATCTTTCTGAGAGACAATCTTCCTAATTTTTGCAATATTACGCAGGTGAAAATATGCAGTCCTTGTTGTTAGTTTTATGTGAGAATCGAAGGTCATATCCTGATCAAAAATAACACCCAGATTCCTTACTGTGGTACTGGAGGACAACACAACATCATCCAGAGTAACAATGTCTTTAGCTATTGAGTTTCGGAGGCCTTTGGGGCCAAGTACAATAACTTCAGTTTTGTCTGAGTTTAACATCAGAAAATTGCAGGTCATCCATCTTTTTATTTCCTTAATGCACATTTGAAGTTTATCTAACTGATGGGTTCCTTCTGGTTTGATCGACAAATATAATTGTGTATCATCAGCATAACAATGAAAATTTATGGAGTGCTTCCTTATAATATTTCCTAAGGGAAGCATATATAAGGTGGTTATTGACCAGAAACTACACTCAACAGGAACCTGAAAAAAGTATTTCACATCATTAACTATGATATTTTGATAGATAAACTGGAGAGATATGGTATTAGAGGTATAGTACAGGAATGGGTCAAGAGCTACCTACACAAGAGATCTCAATTTGTTAAATCAGGTGATAATACATAAACTTGCTCGGGCATAGTTTGTGGGGTCCCACAGGGGTCAGTTCTAGGTCCAAAGCTGTTTATACCATATATAAATGACATATGCAAAGTATCCAATATTCTGAAATTAATATTATTTGCGGATGATACTAATATTTTATGTTCTAGGAATGATTTAAACCAATTTGTGGAAACAGTCAATAATGAAATGGCCAAGCTTCATGTGTGATTTAATATAGATAAACTATCACTAAATCTAGAGAAAACTAAATACATGCTGTATTGGGAAAAAGGCTGCAACAAGTGTATTAACATTGAAGTTAATGGAGTGAATATTGAAAGTTAGTGAGAACAAAGTGCTGGGAGTGATTATCGATGACATGTTAAGTTGGAAGCCATTCATAAGACATTTAATTTATTGCTAATACTCCAAAAAAGAGCTTTGAGAATTCTACATCAAACTCAAATGACATGATTTAACAAGCTTTCGAACAGTAAGGCTGCCAACAAAAGCCTCCCCCACAACCTGCAGAAAGTATTTTTAGACAGAGGGGAGGGACACAATCTGAGAGGGAACATGATTTTCAGGCAGAGAAAGGTACAAACTACATTAAAATCCTTTACCATGTCATGTCAGGGGGTCAGACAGTGGAATGAACAGCAGAACTGAGTGTCTTTAAAATGAAATATGTTAATATGACTATTAATCGTTACAGCTGTAATTAACAGTCATATTTACAGCTGTATGTAAATATGACTGTTACTGGTAACAGAATGACCCAAGATGAGGGCTGATAAAGGTCAAAGGCAGGGGTCAGCAGACACTGTGTTGAGACAGGGTGGAGAAAAAGCAAAAACCACTTGTACCCAAACAATAGCAGACACTGAAAAGCACAGTACGAGGCAAATGTTAACTTGTGCGTAAATAAGATGTGTTTGTCCTTTTTTTTTCTTCTTCTTCTTTGTGACTTTGTGACATGACAGGCAACAGGACAGGACTCTTGCTCACTCATGACGGACTAATATGGACACTGTGCCTGTTTGTCTGTCTGGAGCTGGACAGTCTGACTATAGCCTGCTGTTGGAACAGGTTAAAAGACAAGAAAAATAGTATGATGAAGATAATGGATTCTGTGGTAACGGGGGCGGGACTAGATAAGCTGTTGTGAATTGTATGATTTAAACTAAGATAATGTGTGATGATGATTGATCTAACTGACATGAGGGGCAAATCACAACAGCAAATAGAAAAACGCAACAGCAATTCCGAAAGCACAACAACAAATCGTAAAACAAAACAACAAATCCTAAAGCACAACGACAAATCTGAAACCACAGCGACAAATCTGAAAGCACAACGACAAATAGGAAAGCACAATGCCAAATCCGAAACCACCACAACAAATCGTAAAACACAACATTAACTTCTATCGGAAAGGGTAGGTCTCTCTGATCAGAGGATGGACCCTCCTGATTGGACAGACGAACTGTCTGTCTTTTAACAGGAAGAAGAGATGGAAACCCGGAAGAGAGCCTATTTTCAAAGCATGAGTATTTCCGAAGACACTTTCGCTATTATTAAGAGTTAGTTTTGATGCAGGGCATCCGTATGGCGTGACAGATGATATGTTGTCAACCAACCTAAACATCAGGATGAGTATATCGGACTATGTGGGAAGTACTTCAGCAAAAACACAGCTGCGTGTTAAACGCAACCTTTCTTCACAGCAGATAGCCGAGTAGCTGCCCTGGTCCACGCAGCTCTGTGAGGACGGCACGTCTCACCTCATTTGGATGTGAACAGTTTTTCCTTCTATACAACCCTGCTTCTCTCAAATGTGACTTTCATTATGTACCGTTACACTACGTGTTTGGGGCTGTAACAAACCACAGGAGAGCGAGGACAGTCTGACTGAGAGAGAACTCATTTATTATTTTTACTTTATCACATTTTCTAGACAAAGCGAATCTAAAATAAACACTGATGCTGAGTGTTCAGCAGCTTTTAAAACCCCGAACTCATTGGTTTTGTACCATACCTAATGTTTCATATGTAAGGTTGACTTATCTCTGAACTTGCAAATACAACTAAATAGATGAATAGTAACATTAAAAAAAGGGTATCCTAGTAAAAAAGGGTATTGAATCGTATTTGAGGTGTTTATAAGTCCAGTTTTAGCTGAGATGAGTTCATCACAATATGTCATTGAGATTATCATATAATATTATCATTGAGGTCAGAGGGACTTGTAGAGTTGTGTCTGACTGCATTATACTAAGTGATGTTATTTTACACAGCATCATGTCAGTGGAGTGGATACATCTGTTTACTATACAACATGTACAGTTAACAGTTCATGCTAGATAGCAGAGTAAATGCACATGTGTAGTGGTTAGCACTGTCGCCTCACAGCGAGAAGGTTCCAGGTTCGCATCCCGTCCTGGGCCTTTCTGTGTGGAGTTTGTTCTCCCCGTGTTTGCGTGGGTTTTCTCCGGGTACTCCGGTTTCCTCCCACAATCCAAAGACATGCACGTGTTAGGTTAATTGGATGACTCTAAAGGTCATGAATAGTCTAGGTGTGAATGGTTGTCTGTCTCTGATCGTCTCTATGTGCCCTGCGATAGACTGGCGTCCTGTCCAGGGTGTACCCCGCCTCACGCCCAATGTCAGCTGGGATTGGCTCCAGCACCCCCCCACGACCCCGACCCCGGGATAAGCGGTTGAAGATGAATGAATGAAAAAACGTTAACACACCACCATCGCTGTTAACGTTACTTGCCTGATAGCTTCGTTTTGACTGACTGTGGACTGTCTGGACCCAGGCAATACTAGTCCTTACAACCATAAATAGCTGTGCAAACATCATCTCAAACTAACGTTCTGTAACTACACTTCAGGGTTTTAACATTAGCGAACTGATGTAACAGATTTTGCTGGGTTAACCTGTAATGTTAGGTTTGATAATATCTGATGCTAACCGCTAATGCGGGCTAACAATACCGTTAGCTTGTTAGCTGGTGTGTTTCGGCTGCTTTACAGCAAGAGTACTAACCACACTTCGGTTCTTATGACTTAAACACTTATGCTGTTTCATGTGAACGCTGACAAACATAACAAAATTAAGCTTACGATGCACAGTTCATGTTTTCATCCAGCTGAGTCTTCATGGCCAAGACCATCCCTCCCACCGGAGGCGTCAGCTGCACCGGAGGCGCCAGCAGCACCGGAGGCTGACGAAGCTGCTGCACTGAAGGAGGTGCACCAGCTGTCTGCCTCACATGTGTGTCCGTGTCGGCTTCAATATCTCACTCTGAAACCCGTCATATCACCGGGAAAATCAGAGAGCGCCCTAATGTTACACGGCCATGTACAGCTGCGGCGGGTATCATCTCTTCTTCCTGTTAAAAAAAAAACAGTCCGTCTGTCCAATCAAGAGGGTGCATCCTCTAATCAGAGAGACCTACCCTTTCTGGTAGATGTTAATGTTGTTGTGTTTTACGATTTGTCATTGTAGTTTCGGATTTGGCGTTGTGCTTTCCTATTTGGCGTTGTGTTTTCTATTTGCTGTTGTGATTTGCACTTCAGGGCCACCGTAGTTGCTCAAAATAAACAAACAAACAAACAAATAAATAATAAACGTAGCAAGTATGAGTGTGGATGTAGAACCATAACATAGGCTAATACTGGAATGAATATCTAGTATGATTTATGCAACTGACCTCACAACATCCAATCAACTGTAAACTGTGAGCTAAGCTTTCATGCTTAGAACCAAAATCAAAACAGATCCCATTTTCAAAAAATTAAAAAAGAGCATTCAAATCAAGAAGACCAATTATTCTTATGAATATTTGCTACAAATAATGAAACTGTGCTAAATAATGAAAGGCCTGTTGTTCAGTAAACTAAGTCAATATTACTGTGGTGGTTTGTAATGCAGTCACCTGCTCACTCTGTCCTAAATCAACTACTACATGAACAAAACCGCAGTTTGAAGGTAAGGCTGATATTTATATACGGTATAAATATATATATATATATATATATATATATATATATATATATATATATTACTGGTTATAAATATATATTTATCTATAAATATATGAATGTTAAAGCGGGACCTGATTTCCCGGAGCCGATCACACCTAGAAGCCGGTGTGATCGGTAGCCAGGTTACATTCGGCTGGCCCTGCGTCAGGATCCCCGGCAAAGATCCTGTTACACGGCTTCACTTTCCCAAACATCAGCGCCATGGTTCTCTCCTGTTGTCTCTGCTCTCATGTGAGGATAATGGAGAAGGCTGTGGCTTTGGGTGTGTTCTTCCTTTCTTGAAGACGGCAGTCAGAAAGAGACAGAGTCCTGCGCACGTCCTGAGAACACGGTCACCCAGAGACTGAGCTGGAATCTGCGTCAGCCTTGTGTTTCCTGACAGGAAAAGAGCAAGGATGCACTGACCTGTCCCTTTTAGGAGAAACTTGGACTGTAACTTGACTGAAGCCCCGGCCACTTGACTGAGCTGGAAAGCTTTATTAAGCAGCCGACAGTGGATGTGGGCCTTTTTTGATTTGTCTTGAATAAACGAGGCTGCCCTAGAATTCTCCACCACATGAACTAAGATCTGCTGTCCTCTTTTAAAAGTAGACTGAAAACATTTCTATATATCCAAGCTTTTAGTAAGGCTTTATGTTTGTGGTTTAGTCTATTTTAGAATCAGTTATTATTCCCTATTTTTAAATATTAATAGGCCTTCTTGTGTTATGCCCTTTTCATTATAGGCATATGTTTTTATGGTATCTTCTATGTTTGTTTATTTTTAGATTTTTTTTGTTGCAGTTTTCAAACCTTTTATCATTCAGGACATAGAGAGGGGGAGAGGTGCAGCAAAGGGCCGCAGGTCGGAGTCGAACCCGAGGCCGCTGCCTCCAGGACCTTCAGCATCTCCACATGGGATGACCGCTGTTGCCCTTTTTGCTTTTCATTGTGTATGTATAAAATATGCTATTCTATAAAGTAAATATCCTCGACTTGACAATGTTATTGGTGAAATCAGGAGCTCCCCTGTTTTGAGGGTTTGTTTCCCTCCAGGGGCACTTAAACTGATATGGATTCAGGTTGGCCTTTTTTAGGTGTCTAAAATATTGTAGTGAGGGAGTGGCATGGGGCGGAGGAACTCCGCAGAGAGGGGGGCAATCAAGGGCTGATGCAGTTCACCTGGGAGGGGGAGGAGGGAACGGGGTCAGCAGCTGGGAAGAAAACAGGCGGGGGAGAGAGCGAGTGGTGGCAGAGACGGGAGAGCTGTCGGCCTGAGCTTTTTGGGAGCCAGTGGCACTGTGGCGGGTGGGTGCTGTTCGCAGCTTATAGTGCTGCCGGCAGTGAAGACAGCTGAGTAGGAGAGTTCGTCGTGTCGATCAGCCCTGTATCAAGAGGGGAGGCCAGACACCTCCTTTAGGTAGCGAGGGACTGGCGAGTAGTCGTGCCTTACCTGTGCTCTCATGCAGCAGCCACATCAGTGACGCCGACCATGCTGAACGACCTCACGCCTGCCAGCTGAGCATTCTGTTCTCCGGTGCACAGCCCCGTTCCATTGCCTAGGCCCCACGGGGGGGGTCTAGTCACCAGACCGGGGCAGGATAAGTCCTCTGTTTTAATGATTTTCATATAAACTTACTTGTAGTCTTGTCAGTTAATGTCCGAGTGTTATATGATTTTCCTCTTAAAGAAAGGTTTTTAATTAACTGACGTCAGTGTGCCAGCGGCCCGTTAGGGGCGGCTCATTGCTCTTGCGGTGCTCTATCTCCCCCTAGTGTTTGGGAGTGGGTTTCGACCCTCTGTGTTGTAGTGGTCCCTAAGGAGCCCGTGTGATTTTTGAGCTCCCATTGTGGGTAGTGTGATACCGGTCCTAGTTGCTGTGAAGTGATTTGTGTGCAGTGTCCCTTTTTTGGGTGTGTTCTCTCTCGTGTGCAGTGTTGGTTTCGCCAAACGCTGGAGTTACCTTTTTTGAATTGAATTGAATGAATTACCTGCCTGACCTGCTGGAGCTGCCCTCATTGGCCTGCTGAGTGCAAACGTCCCTAAATTAATTGGAAATAAAGATTGTCTATTTTTATACATGTCTGTGGTGGGTGCTCTCTGACCTCTAAATACCGGACCAGACCGGGTTAACAAAGGTGGTGGCAGCTGGACGCTACTCTAAACATCCTAAACAACAAAATTCATTACAATACGTTTAGCTGCTGCCTCCATTACAGTGAGCTGAATGATCGGTCGGCAGCTCCTGTGTGGAGTGCACCCATGGAAGCACAGACAGCTATCACTGGATTACTACTGAAGAAAACTTCAAAACAGGATGATTCTCAGGCCCGTTTTGCAGCGTCTTTTCTCCATGATTTCTAAGTGGATTTATGGACATTTGGCAGTCAAACAATTAAAATGATTGTCTCCTATGACACAAACTTGCCTACATGTTGTATTTGGCTGTGGATTTAGAGTAAAGTTGGCACTAGGAATGTAACAGAATGTGAAAAAAAATAACATACAGAACATGATGATTCATTTTGGAGTCTTTGTCTGTCACCAGATCAATGTCACTCTCTTTCAGCTGTCTCTACCAACTCCTGAGGAAAATCTGTTTTACTAAAGTCACCAAATATCAGGAGCTCATTTGAACTTTAATAGACAAAATGCTGTTGCTGTTGAATGGTAGTGGTGCCATTACAGAGTCTATCCACCAGAGAGCACTATTTAGACACAAAATGTCACACTCATATCTCAGTCACAATTATTAAAGCTATCTATCTATCTATCTATCTATCTATCTATCTATCTATCTATCTATCTATAAAAAAATGCTAAAGAAAATATTTTGGTGTGTTTTATTCTATGTTGGTATTTGTCTGGATTTACTTGTGTCATAACATATCATACTGTGACATATATATCTGTAGTCCCTAGACAGAAAACAAAAACGGAAAATTACATAATATATATTTACAAACGTACAGTACACAGGTAGAAAAGGAATGTAATTCACTAATTCTTTTTAAAGCTGATACATGATACTGATTATTGTTTTCATCTGTACTTACTTTTAAAGGTGATAAGTTGGAAAGTACTTAGTTACAAGTAAGAGTGCTGCATGTCCTGCTCTCAACTTTTCAATGACTGCTGAAACAGTGGCATGCACACTATGTGACTGAGGGGAACAACCTATTGTTACAGTTAAAGTTCCTGCTGCTCAAGGACAAATCTTCAGCTGTTCAACAACTGTCAGCCACAAACAAAGAGCAAAAGGAATCATCAGCACATTCACAGCTACCCTACAATTATCCAGCTCCTCTTTCTCCTCTGGCTACATGTCATCATAACGTACTTGAACTGTGTCACACGTCTGTCTGCTATGTATAGAGTCTGTTGTCGGAGCTGTGAAAAAACAGAAATCTCTTTGAGCTATCTGCGCTGGATAGGAGGCACTCAGTCTCACCGTGGTAAAACACCACCAGTATGCAGTTCAGCTGAGATGTGATGAAGTTCCACGGCAGGGAAGTGGAGTCCAACAGCTGTCCATGCTTCAACCAGCAGCCAGGACACTGTAAGCCACCAAGCAGCCTGAGGGTCAACATCGACGGCAGCTCTTTCACTGTGGATAAAACCACTCTGACTGAGAACTGTGAGTACTTCAGAGCATTGTTCCAGTCAGGGATGAGAGAGTGCCAACAGGAAGAGATCCACCTGCAATGTGTAGGGGTTCTGGGGTTCCTGGTCATGCTGCGGGTCCTGGACGGGGAGCGCCCCGTGCTGAACAGCGACCAGATCGTAGAAGCGATTGAGTGCACGGCTTTCCTGCAGGTGCCGGCTCTCACCGATCATTTGATCAATATTGTCAATTCTGAAAACTGCCTGCTCATGCACCACACAGCTGCCACCTACGGGGTGTGGGAGCTCTCCCACAGTTCAGCCTTATTCATCAGAGATATTTACACTGACCTGAAGGAGGATGTTCACACCTTACCCAACAAGCTGGTAGAGTACATAGAGTCCCTTCCCCCGAGTAGCTACATGGCGGTGTGCAGTCACTCACCATCCACTGAGCTGTTGCAGGATCTCCAGAGGACTGTCTGCTACCTAGATGAAGACAGCAGAGAGTGGAAGGTCCTGACACATCTACCTGTGAGCACGAGCACCACGATGGCAGGCGTGGCCATCCTGAACAACAAACTTTACATTATCGGAGGAGTGCATGATGTGAGCAAGAAGGTAGTAGAGACTGGTTTCTGTTACGACCCTGCAGCAAACACATGGTCCACCATCTGTGGCTCCCAGCAGCCACGCTACAACTTGACTCTGATAGGTCATGAGGGCTGCCTGTACGCCCTGGGAGGTGAGTATAACATGAAGGCCCTGTCGTCTGTAGAGAGATACAGGGTGTCTAATGGAAGCTGGGGTTTTGTTTCCCCCCTCCCCTGCAATGCAGCCTCAGTGGTGTCTGCTGTAGCCATGAACAGGATCTTTATCTGTCTCTGGAAAGGTAAGGGAGCCACAGATATACATGAGTATGTGTCTACACAGGACCAGTGGCTTCTGGTGACCACGCTCATCCGTGAGCACAGTTATGGTCTTTATATGGTGGCCCATAAGGATAATCTTTATGTGATGCGCAATGGACCCTGTGATGACTTCTTACTGTGTTTGATGGACTCCTACAACCTGAGCTCAGGGCAGTGGACGGCCATGTCTGGCCAGTATGGGAACAGTAAAGGCTCTCTGCTCACTGCTGTGGTCAGAGGAGACTCTGTGTTCACACTCAGCCGGCAGGTGACCATAGAGTACACCGTAGAGGATTACAAATGGAGAGTGAAGCGTCAGATGAACGGTTTTGGTCGGATTGGATCCATATATACATTTCTGATGAGGCTGCCTAAAGTCACTGTCTCCCCCATGGGAAACTCTCCAGATCTGATCGGGAGCAAAGCCTCAGAGACTATTCCTCACAATGCTCTGTTAACCTGTAAGAGCTGCTGAGAGAGCTGCTTTATTACTCCATTTTTCTGATTACTTTGGACATGGTTCAAAAGTAGACACAACTAGTAGGCAGTAGTTAGCGCACATTAGAGGCTTTTGGGCTGATGGATAATGGTGAATCAGTAGCGGAGAGAAATCAATCTGATTGGCAGTTCAGTCAGTGCACAAGAAGAGAAGCTGTAGAGAGGAGAGTAAACAAATGGCTTAAGTTAACAGGCTGTAGGTGTAAAACAAACTAGTTATATCAGGTCAGATTTAGCCATTGATTCCTTTAGCACTGCCACTGCAGGCAAGATTGCTGGATGAATATATAGATATTTTAACTTGCTGCTGCTCAAGGGGTAATTGTTGGGTCTCTGTAAATCATAAATAAGTCACAGAGTGTTGTCTAGACCTACTCTATATGGAAAGTGTCTTGAGATGACTTGTTATGATTGGCACTATAAATAAAATTTGATTGAATAGCAGAAACAGTTCATAAGAGCGTGTATGTGCACGGTTAATATAACTTATTCTTTCACCATTGGGCTGGGTTGTTAGTATGCTAACTGGCTAGGTTTATACTCCCGACAGTGTACCCTGCACGAGGGGTTACACATGAGGAATAACATCACCAAGTCGCTCACAACCGGCACGAATCATTTCAACATGGACAACTGGGAAGACTGGCCGAGCAGAATGGTCTGTACAAACATCTGAACAATTCTTCAAAGACCTCAGAGTTAAATGTTCTTGATCACATGACGTAAAAGAGAGAGCCACCACACTGGTAAGAAAGAGGCATTTTGCTTGAGGATGAGGAAAAACATATGACTTTGGCAAAGCTGTGTGGAGGAAGATGGCTGTAAACTATAAATTAATACAGAATGCAATGATTTGCAAATCATTAAAACCACATATGTAACTGAAAATAGCACAAAGACAACTTTTCAAATGTTGAAAGAGAAAAATGTAATTGTTTTAGAATTTGATGCCATCAGCACATTTAAAACAGTTTGGACAGGGTCATGTTTACCACTCTGGTAAACATCACCTATTCTTTTAACAAACCTCTGTAAGCGTTTGGGAACTGAGGGTTGCTGTCATTATGAAATTGGGTTTTTTTTTTCTTGCTTGATGTTGGAGTTCAGCTGCTCCACAGTTGAGTGTGTCATAATTCCCCAAACATTTTTAATAGGTGACAAGTCTGGACTGCAGGTAGCACCTGTACTCTTTTACTATAGCCATGCTATTGGAATACGTGGAGAATGTGGTTTAGCATTGTTGTGCTTAACTAATAAGGCCTTCCATATGGCAACATACAGTATGTTGCTCTAAAACCTGTATACTCTGGAGATCATAATTAGAGAACACAGTTATAATTCTTGATTTATTCTGAAATACTGTTATTTTTTATTGTTCAAAATTTCATAGAATATTCTCTGTGTCTATACCACTGCTGTACTAGCAGGTTTTTAAAAAATAACCTAGTCACTTCAACAAAAACCTTTATTGTGTGAAAAAAAGTGATCAAAATTAGAGAAAAGTAACCATTGTGTCAGAAGATTTCAACTATGTTTTCTTAGGGCTATAGGATTCAAAAGTGACTTTTATTGCCACTGTCACAATTTATCAAATTCTGGTATCAAATTCAAAATAGGCATATCATGTTAAAAAAAATAATGACATTTCTTAGTTTCAACACTGGATACGTTGTCTTTTTGCTTCAATTAAATCTGGTGTTTCAATGTTTTGCAAATCATCACATTCAGCATCCCTACTTGTTTTGGAAATGGGGTTGTACAATTTTAAGATTTGGACCTGAACCTAAATAAAATGTCCACACATATTCGTGTTTAGTTGGAAAAAAAGTTTTTTTGAGGTTTAGTTACTCTTGTAAACCAATGGGAATATATTGTGTTGATGTTTATCAAAGCTTCCTGTTGGTGGGAACCAGTCCCTGATGGATTCATTCCAGGAAACAGGATAAATAGCAAATAGCATTCATGTGACAGCGTGAAAAACAAACCTTAGTGGATTTTCATGACATGTCTTTAATAAATCTATCACAATTACAACTACTCAGATCACTTGAGACTGTTACACAAGTTCACTCGACTTCACACAAGCCAGGGATACACTGTTAATAAACACTGGCGTCATAGACATCATCATCCTCCTCTTCATCATTTTCAGCATTATCACCATCACTGTCATCATCATCATCATCATCAATGCAATATATAAACAATATAACTGTCCTGAAGGCCACGTCCATCTTCAGCTATAATAATGTGTGTTTAGTCGTTCTCTCTGTGCATTATTAACATAGATTATATATTTCCCTGCAGTAAATAACTTTTAGGTTGCAATTGAGTTATATAAAGTGTGTGTGTGTGTGTGTGTGTGTGTGTGTGTGTGTGTGTGTGTGTGTGTGTGTGTGTGTGTCTGCCATCACACCACACGCATCATCAGCTCCTCCAGCGCCCGTTCTCTGTGGTTTTCATGCACCAGCAGCACTTCTTTGATGGCGTTCTGCTGGAAGCCCATCTCATTGAACTGACTTAGCAGATGAAGGAACTGCTCGGCCTAAAGATGAACACATCACTGTGTAATTACCTTTTTATTAATAAAACTGACTCTATGAGAGGAAAAGTGTAAAGATGTCTGGATGTTTTACCTTTGTTTCACAGTTGTGAAACATCTCCAGAGCCTCTTCTACCAGAGCCGTATCATAACCCAGTTGACACAGGTGGTCACATGCCACGAGGTAACTCAAGATCTGCAAACACAGAAACATTTGGACATCAAATAGGGTCAAAAACCAAAAGGAAGAATGAAAGGTGTCCTTCTCTGTTACTAATCAGTTGGGCTGAGAGAAAAAAAGGCAGACAACTTGACTTATTCTGGCCATTAATAATAATAATAATAATAATACTACTACTAATAATAATAATAATAATAATAATACATCAGTGGTGGAGGAAGAATTCAGATCCTTTGGTTCAGTCAAAGTCAAAGGCATTGAAAATCTTCCTTTACAAGTATATCACTGTTAAGAAGTATAGAACTGTTATTACTATATTTTATATATATATTATTACTATATATTATTATTATTATTATTACTATATGATTATTTTCTTTATGGATTAATCTACTGATTATTTTCACTATTAATCAATCAATCAATCAATTGTTTAGCTTGTAAAATAAAATTGTGATAAATGGTGTCACAATTACCCAGAAATGATTACAAATCAATTACATTTAAAATCACAGCAAGGAAAATCAAGAAATCCTGAGCTGGAAATATTTTCACATGAAAAATGACTTTTCTATTATCAAAATATTAAGCTGTTAATATGTTTTAGCTGCATGCATTTCTGAAATGTAGCTGCAGAAGCAGAGGAAGAGCATGAATTGAAGATACTTAAATAAAGTACAAGAACCTCAAAAGTACAGTACTTCAGTCAAAGTAATTTGTTACTTTCCACCGCTGTCATCTGGTTAAAGCTCATGCTGTTGGTCATAATCTATAAAAGTCTAAACCTGTGGATGTTTATTCCAACCATCTGTATCCACTGTCTATAATAAATAATGATTTCACATCTCTGCGATGAGTTAAGCAGCTGAGCAGAGGCTAAATCCACTATGTTCTGACATCAGTGCAGTGAAATACAATCTGTGTGACCTGAGTGAGCAGCATGAGACAGAGTCATACACTCATCAAGTCACTGGCTCGTCCCTGCAGCTGCTGCCAGATCAGACAGACTGAGACAGCAGGGGCTGATCTGAAATCACACTATACACTTTGTCAACCCACTAAGCATTCCAATGAGTGAAATAAAAGCACTGATCTGAATATCAGTGCTGCAGGATTCTTTAACCCACTTTTCATCAACAGTGAAAAAACAAACCACGCTGCATGAAGAGTTCTCGTCAATGAACACACTTATTGTCAATTGCATTTAGGCAGAATGTGTCTTTTGTAACTTTAAGGCTAATTACATGGAACTTACTCAAAGGGTTAAAATGCATCAGAATTTTAACAAGCAAATATTCCAAAGTCAGCTAGTGTGTCCATCTGTGTCTCCCACTGTGTGTCCCCCTTCTGTCCTTACTTTACCATTAACCCTGCTGTGGCCTGTGAGCCTGTGACTTACTCTGAGCCGATGTGAGGTGAGGTTATTGGAAAACACAGAGCAGGCTGTGGAAACTCAGCTCTATTTTTACACTGGCTTAAAGTGGCTTAGGATACTCTCTTTTGGTTTCGTTCCCACCTACAGTTGGCTAATTGGTTATATATATATATATATACATATATATATATATATATGGGTTTTTTTCTGCAATGACAGCAGACCCAGTGTTTTGCAACTCTGTGACTCTGTAGATACAGCCCTGATTTGGGTAATGTAGTCCCTGCTGAGGTCATAGGACTACCTGCTACAGTCAACCCTGGAGTGGTATGCTCATCAGTACAGCGGCAAAACTCTCTACTGGAGGCTAATGCTGTTCATTATGCTGCCACTGTGTGTTCCACCGCCACATACTGTTTCTACAAGTGTTAGTTCACTGTCAGTGAAAGTAATTTCATACTGTGTATCTTTGCAGATGTTTCCAAAGTAAATATTTGAGCTAGCCTTATCTTACATGGCTATGTTAGCCTAGCCACCATACCACCTTTTGCCCATCTGTGCGAATGCCACGATGATAGCAACTAATTAGGCTACTCATTCATAGTAGCCTTTTTATGCTGAATAATAAATAATATACCCTGTGTATGCCTGGTTAATGTTGTGCAACATGTTTCATATGATGTTACGTGTGTTTTATCACTGACAGTGGTCATTTCAACTGTCACAAACAGTGTATGCTGTTGTAACACAAGCACACAAACACAAGCAGCATACCACTCCGGGGACTGGTGCAGATGTAATGAGCAGCATAAGCCGCCAGGGGATCCGTTTACGCCGCTGTGGGCTACTGACCATCAAACCATTCCAGGGATCAGCTTATGCTGCTGTACCATAGTGGTTTACCATAAGTCACTTTTCAGTCTCTCCAGTATGATGGATGGGATGTTCTCTTCTCCGAGGCTGAATATGTAGATATAGTGTTTCCATAAATATGTCCACATATGCAGACAGCAGTAGGCTATTATTAAAGTTTTACACAAAAATTAACCATAATTCATATTTAACTTTACTTCAGAATCTCGTTTTGTTTATTCTCATTAGCTTCTTTTGGAGTTGTTGGAAGCTTCTGCTGTTTCCTGTCTTTGAGCTATGGTAACAGAGTGTTTTGATTTTGTAAACTAAACACAGGCAACATTTTCTTTGATAGCAAAGATTTTTGTAAAATTGTATTTAGCACAAAGTTAGCTTCTTTAACTTCAGGTTCCATTTCAAGAATGGTTAAAATGTTACATATTTGTTAAAGAGTAGAATATTAGCAAGTCCAATTGTAAATGAAGGCTAGACCGCTAAATTAGCCAGCATACTGTATATTATAATATTATATACTGTATATACACACACAATTGTTTGTTTATGTTCTATCATGTTGATGCATTTTTTCAGCAGTGTGAAGCCACAGTCCAGGCTCAGAGTCAAGAGTGGTCAGGTCTTACTGTATGTGACACTGACTGACCTGATCCGGGGTCTGCTGGCCTGTCTTCTGCAAGGTGATGATGGCAGTACGGAATGGGTAACCCCGGGCAGTGATGGCCCCGAGCAGCTCTCTCTCCTCTGGGCTCAGAGCTGACAGGAGCTCTGCTGACGAGTCTGAACCAGAAGAGAAGAGACCCAGGGGAGGTGAGGTCACAGGGGTTCTACAGGAGTCTGGGCTGAGAGATGTCTAGGAAACAACAAGAGAAAAGAGGCAGGCAGTGAGGACACAGAGAGAGCAGCATGTCTCTGGTTCTTTCTGTAAGGCTGACAGCAGCTTTGCTGAGAAAGACATTTTCCGAGGACTTCCACCTGCTTATCCTGATAAATCTCTCATAACCTGGCTGGATTCTGGGAGCAGACTTTACACAGTCTATTTTTATAGTGCAGATCCCTGAAAATATTTAGGAAATGTGAACTGAACAGTGAATGACATTCATGAGCGTAATTAAAGGACGTTTAAATGGACTGCATTTATATCACACTTTTCTAGTCTACAGACCACTCCAAGCTTAACAACACAAGCTAACTCACACATTCCTCACTAATGACACAGGCTGCCATGCAAGACGCAACCTGCTGATTAAGCAGTTAGGGGTTCAGTGTTTGCTCAACGCAACACTCAACACTCAACACTCAACACTCTCTCTGTTGAAGCAGGGGATTCAAGCAGGAACTTTCTGTTTAGCTTGCTAGAGGACTGGTGTCCTAAGCCATTCCAGCCCTTTATTTGAAGACTGACTTATCACCAACTTGACTTTAAATACAATCCAACCAATCTTGCTGTGTTGGGCAGTGAAGGTATGTGTGTAATACTACAGTGAGTCCTGTCTGGGCTTGTGTGTGGAGATTATAGTAGGGCTCAGGAGAGGGTAATGCCCTGGGCTTTAAGCTCTATTCATAGTCTGCTCCTGTAGACTGGAGTAAAGGGCTAACTATGCCTCAGATTCCAGGGGTCCGTTTCACAGAGCAGGTTTAGTGAAAACTCTGAGTCTGTTAACCCTGAAATGAGGGAAACTCTGAGTTTTCCGTTTTACAAAGAGAGGTAATTTAACCTCTCGGTCAGTTACCATGGTAACATGCTCTCTGAACCTAACCTAGTCGGGACCAGGTTTTTCTCAACAAACCTCGAGTTTCTCTCTGTCTCCGCCCTCTTTCAGCCACACACGGTATTTGATTTCCTCATTCATTCAGTCAGCAGGTGAGTTTCGGCGTAGTATAGTTCTGGCGTCTGTTTTTTCAGAAAATCTTTGCAAAAATCAGACATTAGAAGTTATATTAGGTGGTGAATATTTCCACTACCATGGCATGTCCTTTGATAACGATCCCGTGGATGAAGGTGCAGCATAACCCACAACAGCCAGAACACTGGTTGCTTACAGTCTTTAAACTATTTTAAAGAGTTTAAAGACACAAACTTGGATAATAGCGAACACAAAACAACACCTTTTTGTATGTTCTGTGGAAATAAACTGCAGCCATATTTACAAAATTAATTCAATGGATCTTATGAGCAAGTTGAATGAATTTGACTTAGCGTTTCCTAAATATAATCCCAGCTTTTCTTGCAATTCATAGGTTCAAAAGTGTGTGCTTTTAATGTGGTTACCTGTATATAAACTACTCCTATAGGTCGAAACAACAGCCTTCTGATCCAGAATATCACCTATAATGCGAGGGGGTGCATTTCACAGCAGGGGTGCTGAACAGGGCACAACACCGTTTCATGTCACAGTCCATCATTTACATACACAACCTTATCCGTCCTTACATTACCAACATTAACAACCAAAGTCATGCTCTTATATCCCAGCAGATATTGTGTGTTGCGCTGCGTTTTTTTGCAAACGGGAGTTTTTTATACAACATATAAAACAGCCACTTACGGTAATATTTACTTTATAATGTAAAACATGCTCAAAATGAGGCGTCACCATGAGATTGTGCCGATGTTATACCTGTTTGAACAATCTTTTTATGTTTCATCTTAAGCTACTGCCAAGTGCGCTTCTCCCCCGTGGGACTGCACCTAAATGAAATAAACTAATAGACTACCACTCAAGCAGTCCCCCCTGTGATATTATTGTGATTGCAACAGGACTACATTTAAACTTACGCACTGACCCGAGTAGCAATGTCCTTCTGCACCGTCTCCCTCTCTTTTGCTGCTGCAGCGGTGTTACACTTACAGTGAAAAACCTGCTCAAACTCTCCGTGTGAGCGCATTAATATTTACAGTTCCAGTTGTAGCGTAGCCCTCCCCTTCCCCGTTGCCATGGTGACTCGTCGAATCAGAGCTCCATTGATGCTGTCTTTTTTTACTTGTGGTGCACGCGCTTAACTCCAGGTCAAACTACTCAGAGTTGATCAAACTAACGCAAATCTGCTGTTCTGGAACTGAAAACTCAGAGTTTCCTATCTCAGAGTAGATCAACTCAGAGTTCAGGGTTAGACTCAGAGTTTTTTGAACCTGCTTTGTGAAACGGACCCCAGAGCATTAGCTTTCCCTAAGCCACACTATAAACTCCCACTCATAAGACTAAATAGACAGCCTCATTAAAACATTAGGTCATATCCCATATTACAATCTGACAGGTATTTCGGTCTATTAAGGTCATAGGATGCTGTTTTATACAATACAATAAATATTTGGAAAATTACATTTTTAATTGTTTACTCCAGCATAATTGATTTGAAATTATATAATACCTATGATGTTAAGGGGCTGGCTTTCAGTGTAAAGCATTAATTATTTTTAATATAACCAATGGATCAACAACTTTGTGTATTGGGAACTGTGTCAATTGTAGTGATAAACCCACAGAAACGTAGGCTCAGGTAGGCTGTACTCTACCTGCTCAGGTAGGCTGTACCCTACCTGCTCATGTACACTGTACTCTACCTGCTCAGGTAGGCTGTACTCTACCTGCTCATGTACACTGTACTCTACCTGCTCAGGTAGGCTGTACCCTACCTGCTCATGTACACTGTACTCTACCTGCTCAGGTACGCTGTACTCTACCTGCTCAGGTAGGCTGTACTGTACCTACTCAGGTACACTGTACTCTACCTGCTCAGGTACGCTGTACTCTACTTGCTCAGGTACGCTGTACTCTACCTGCTCAGGTACACTGTTTTCTACCTGCTCAGGTACACTGTTCTCTACCTGCTCAGGTACAATGTACTTTACCTGCTCAGGTACACTATACACCTGCTCAGGGACTCTGTTTGGAGGACTATGTCTAAAGAAGGCTACAGTCCCTACACACCTCACATTAAAGTAATGAGTAAGTTAGTACTTTAGGACAGAATCAAATAAATGATACATGTATTTCTGCAGTATGATAAAATACAGACATTTAGTGAGATTCTCCTATTAGAAATTTCAAACGCAGACTTTTCCTTGGTTCAGCACCATTCTTGATTTGAGCATCACTCGGTTATCTTTGACTAGTGCAAATAAAACTGTAGCTCTATTGGTCAAAATACAACATGTTCAAATGTTAAGCTCTTACTGTATGTGTTTTGTTGTGGTTGTTGATGCCGGGGAGCTTGTCGACTGTATTGGCTCTGGTGGTGGGGGTCCTGTGTGAGAACAGGCTCTTGGCTTGGCTGTCTGTGCTGGGATCATGTTGTTGGGATGTGTCCAGCACTGATAGGGAGCACTGTCGGAGGTTCTTCCTGCGCTGGTGTGGCAGGCTGCTGAGGCAGGCAGGAGGGTTCAGGAGGTCTGGGACAAAGGCTTTCTGTGCTTTCCTCTGGCCAGGCTGACATGAAGCTGCAGGACGGTCTCCACCAGAGTAGGCTTTCACTGACAAACACATCTTGGCGCTCTCTTCATCATCAACAGAGTCTGAGATGGTCAATTTGGTGCGCAGGACGGCGGGGTTGAGGCTGTTGGAACGCTGTCGTGGATTGGGCTCCCAGAAGTCGGAACAGTGACGGCTGGCCAGGCGACTCTGCTGCGGGCTGCTGAACATCATCCAGTATGGAGGACAAGATGGCTGCAGTCCTGATGGAGGGGGGTGGAGCTGAGGCCGATGGTGGCTGATGAAGCCGCTCTGCAGCCCAGTGAGCACCCAGTTCTCCAGACTGAATTCATACTGTCACATGGACAGACAGCATGTTAGTGAGGGAAGGCCGTGGGTTCATTAACATCAACGACAGGTGTTCATGGACATCCTCCTCACGCTACTGAACACACCACTCACCTCTGTGTCCTGCAGTCTGGTGAGATAATCAGGGACAATCACTTCAACTTCCTCTATGACTTCCTGTGAGGCATTCTGTGGCATCTTCAGAGGGATCCCGTCCATCCCACACACCTACACACACACACACACACACACGCACACACACACACACACACACACACACACTCACACACACACTTTGACTTTGGGTTCCTGATACCATTCACCAACACAGTGTAGGTAACTGCACACTAGCATACACACGCCTGCCACTTTGCATATCCAGCACAGTTTGTATCAGTTCTCATCATTGTTCATTGTTTTATAACCAAGACCTGATTTATTTCCTGTTTTGTTCATTTACAGCTGAGGTTTTCAGACAATTTACATCCAAAATCACACTCCTTCTTGTCATTACTCAGTCACACAGCTAAAGTTGTTAATTCAACATTGAGTTGTGTGGAGTTGAGGTTTCCACAGCCGTCAAACTTCAAATCAATGCCTTTAAATCAATGCCATTCAGTCAACATTGACTCAATGGGCTACTGCCAACTTTCCCTCCAAAATATCTTAAATGAAATTCTGCAACCTGGTTTTAGATTTAAAAGAACAAGTGCCCACCGTTCTCATCATCTCCCACCAGCCTGTGGAGAAGGAAGGTAAGTTTGAATCTGTTTAAGGAACTCAAATATTATTGTTCCATTGATTGTATTAGTCGAAATCAGTAGGCACACAGGCACAGTTTGTTTCTTTCACCTGCGACTAGTGAACAACTACAAATCCATCTGCTGCTTCAGCACCACAGATTTATCAATATAGCACAGTTATGCTGCTGCTATATCAGAGCCATGGTCCGGGCCACAGATTCTAACTGTCACAAAAATGATCGTTGTAAATTTACAGCAGGATTTCCACAGTATCATTAAATACAGGGCTTTAATAGTACTAAATATGATTATCTGTTAAATTACTGAATGTTATTTTTGAATCTCTCTCTCTCTCTCTCTCTCTCTCTCCGTAAAATAAATAAAAACGTTCATACTGCATTTTCATTGGCAGTACAAAACTGTATGGACAGTAAGAAACTGATAATTTTACCCTAACATAATGGCAACCCTGCTGCCAGTTGTTTACTGTGGAACTAGAATGTCATTTGGACTCAAACAGGCACAGCAAATACCAGCAGTAGTATGAGCTTTAATACAGTTTCTAAGTGAAAACGCGTCATCCGGCAGGTGCATGTACTGCAGTGACACAAAGCTGGGTGAAAATCGATAAAGTTTCCCATGAGGTAAAGGATTCATGCGGCATACAGTATGTCTGATGATGTCAATCTGCTCAGTGTCCTTTGTCCCTGCTGTCCTGGGAAAGCTAATCAGATATTTGCTCCAGTAACACCAAAACACCAACAAGCCAGATGGTAGAGGACTTACTAACAGCAGAGAAGACAGGTGTTCTGTAAGCTCACTGTGTTGTCTCTGACGTGCAAAACGAAACATGTTAATGCTGCTGGACAAACAACATGTACAAATGTACGTGACCACTTCCAAGTAGTCCAGTTTAAGGCCAGTACAACTTAACTTACGAAAAGCAGAATATGTAAAACATGTGCATCATTCGATCCCCATTTCATATACGTCCTGCAATAAACAAGTCTTTCCCAAAACAAACACTTTGTTATGTAACACTAGTGAATATCGTGAAAGACCTGAAGATCAGAACATACTCAACATACATTTTAAAATCACTTCTTAACACTTAAACTTTTATCACATTTAATTGTATTTGGTGTAGGATTTTATTATTAGGGTTGGGCATTCAATATGATTATTTATTGTCTTTCAATCAAATCGAATTATGCTGAAATCACACAACATCATTAAATTGATAATAACAATCACATACTAACTCAAACTTTTCAGGAAATCTGAAGTGAAATATTTGAAATAGCTGTTTCATAGAGACTTTATTTATTATTCTCAGCCGGAAAACATGCTATATTATGACTTGATGAGATTTTGACCATTCACCCAGCCCTAGCTATTATTCTATTTCATTCACTGAACTTTTATTCACTAGATTTTTTTTTTGTGGTGCTGACCTTTGTTTCGCCTTTGCAAAGCCCTTTAAAATGTTTTGTATTATTATTAATATTAATTGTTACAATAGAAACCGCATCTTATCTCACTTATACAGTGTATGGGTACTGTCATATATAGTTCATGTAACGGAACTAATGTTGCCACAGCAACTTGTAACATTGTAATGCAGAGCAGTTAATGTCTTGTTGCCTTGGTTACAGAAGACGCTTTTCTTATGCCGGTTTGTTGAGATGTTTGCGCTGTCATTAAAGTGAATATAAACGGATCAAGCCGACCCTCGATCATTTTACAGGTACTGTATGCGTATGTGCCCGGGAAATCAATTAAATGTAAAGCACAGTCTAACTTTTCAATAACCTTTGTGTTGTGTGTATTAAAGATTATTCCATTGAAACTATATTTGAATGTTGTAATAAAACAAATGTCAGCTTACCTGTGTTGTCTTGGAGTTGCTGTCACACTGTCAATGTCCTCTCAGGTGCGTGTGAAGCTCAGACTGACACATTAAAGGAGAGCCACCTGGAACAGTAATCTACTGCCTTACAGTAACCTACATCACCTGATTTACTGTCCACACACACACACCCACGCTCACCAACGCACAATCAACAAAGAGTAAAGGCCTGTTACGTCAGACACTATTATAGCAGTACAGTCAGCTGATAGGATCCTGTCTGAACACAGTGATGTAAGGTTGTTCTTTAAAGGCTGCTCTCTGTGTAACTTTCAGAAAACTCTTGTTATTAGCGACACCAGTGGCCGTTAGTGAATTGAATCCTGTTGCTGGTGTGCACATGCTCGCACACTCCCACACTCCCATGGGCTGAGGCCCCCAGTCCATCATTTGTTTCCTCAGTGGGATCTTCAGCAGCACTGGCCCAATCAGACCGTGAGGTGTCTGCTCTAAAGACTCCTCTTTGCCCTGACTTCAGCGAAGAGAGCGGGTGACTTGTGTGCACTGTCTGTGCATTCATCGGAGGGCTTTCTTCCCCCCTCCTCATGCAGAAACGCCTGCACACATTGTATCCTATCCTGTGCGTTCACTCAAATATTATGAAAAGCTGTCTTCAGGAGGTCTGATTGGCTATTTGTCTGCCATGGTAGCTGGACTTCAGGAGCATCCTTGTCAACAGCTCGTCAATGGATCTGTCACACAGGAGTTATGAAGCAGTGGGTCGCCTTCGCAGAGAGGGTCTCCACCAGGGGGGATCGCTCCATCAATAGCATTGTTCAAGGATGTCTCAGTGGAAGACATCCGCCTGGCCACCTCTTGGTCCTCTACATCAATTTTTACGCAGTCATCTCAGGGACATGATTGTTGGCTCTGTGTCTCATTAGGGGCTTGGTGCACAGTCTGGAAGACCTCGTCTGTTGCAGGCTAAGGTATGTTTGGTATAAGAGTTCTGGACTGTGTTTGTTTCTGGCCCAACTGGGGGTACATTTGATCCCTACAGCCTTCGCCTGTATAGGGAATAGGGAAGCCCATTATAGGGCGGAGCAAGTAGGACATACAAATAGTACTTACATGGATGTAACTCCAGTTCGATGAGTAAGTGCAGAGCCCTCTAACTGTGGGCCCCGGGTCCTTTGGTTGAATTTCCTAGATGAGATGAGCCGTGGGGGAGCAGGGATTATATAGGGGGAGGGCACTGGACAATCGGGCGGTGAGTTAAAATATACCTTATCTATCTATTGTTTTAATATGGGCATAATGCTGTAAAATGAATTACAATAACAAAACAAAACTGCCCTCTGCACTGTTAGACTTTGTTGTTGTAAATTGTAAATTGTTTATTGTTACATGTATAAATTGATGCAATTTGTTATTTGTTATACATATGTACTGTTATCATATTTTATATGTATATATTATCTGTTTTTTATCCACTTTGCTGCTGCAGCAATGTAAATTTCTCTCCTGTGAGAGACTAAAGGACTATCTTATCTTAATTATATTTATGCTAACAGTAGCTTGTGTTACAACCCAGCTCGTGAGGGGAAAGGGAAGCAACATAAAACCAGCTGTTGTTGGTAATATGAAAGGTATTTATTAACAATGAAGTAGAAAATGAAAACATACAGAACTACAGCAGAAGGAGAGGGCCTAAGGGTGCTGCTTAAGGAATGAACTGGAAAAGGACTCTTTAAAACTAGAGCTGAAACAAAAGGCAAACAAAAGATCATCCACTTAACTAATCCTTTAAAACAAAGCACAATGTGAGCAGCACCCCTATCCCCAGTGTTACTAACATGAGGCAGCTATGGTCTAAGCGAGATGCATGTGAGTAAACCTACCCTGGCCCAATCTCTGGAGTAGAATCTCACAAAAGAAACAATACCACAAAGCAGTGCCGGCCCTGAGTAATTTGGTGCCCTAGACAAGATTTTAGCCGGCGCCCCCTTGCATCACAGCAGTCAATTTCACAATCAACGTTACACGTACACTCACACAGAAACTGCATGTGTGTATCCAAGATTTTATTTCTTTGAGTAAAAAATATCACACCAAATAAAAACTAAAGAAATAAACGTGATAAATTACAATACAAAATATATAAGACAAACATATTAAGATAAACAGTGCACACATAAACAAGTGATATAATATAAATTAAAAATACAAAATAAATAAGGCAAACATTAAGCTAAACAGTGCACATGTAAAGCAACATAATATGAATTAAAAATACAATATAAATATGGTATTGCACAAAATAAATAATGAAACCAGTGCATATATGACAACACACAATAATGCACAAAGTAAAGAAAAATGAGATACACCGCTATTTACATAATTCAAACAGAGGGGGCTATCTGCACGGTAACTGTATTAAACAGTAACACCTCAAGAAACTCACTTAACAGCCTTACTCTTCTTGACTTTCTAGATGCAAAGTCATCTATAATGTCATTATATGACAGCTGTTTTCCAACAGTATAGTTGATGCTTATAATGGAAAGCCCACTGAGACGCTCTTGTGCCATCGTTGATCTTAGAGAAGCTTCTTTCCGCAGAGCCACTGTAACAGGGAGAGTGGCAGATATCCTCAGAGCAACCCACATGTTGGGATAATTCTCTGTTAGCTTTTTCTTGTGCAGGAAAGTCAGGAGTTCCATGGCTGTCACACAAAGTTCCCTGTCATTAATGTCTGGCTGCCCGTCATGGGTCAGAGCAGTGCTCAGGTTCTGACACTGTTGTAGCAGCTCTTCTTTTGCTGCGTTGGGGAAGTTGAGGAGCACTCCAAACTTGTCCTTTACCTCTCCAAGGTTCTGAAATCTCTCATCAAGTGAAAGGACAACTGTATCCACGACCACATTAAAAAATGTGGTTTCCATTTTTCTGAGTGCATTATTGATAGGCTCATCTGGAGACTCGTATGCAAATGCTATTCGTGGTTCTCAACCGCTGTTGTTTCAGTACAGTCTCCACGTTTATCTCTTCACACATCTCCTTTGCAGTTTTCTGTGCATCAGAAAACGCAGTGGTTCTGTAGCAGGCCATGGAATCTCTGGTTTTCTTCAGCAAGTCTACAGCCACATCTAGCTGCATGGAGGGTGACTGCAAGAATTTACACACATGCTGGATTTGGTTGAGGATGTCGTACCACATGGCTGTACAAATGGAAAATCTGTAAGATCCTATCTCCTCAGCCAAAGACTGGGCTTCAACTCTCACCCCAGGGTCTGCAGTAGTTTCCCTCACCTCCAGGAGAGCCCCTCTGACTTGCCTAGCCTGGTACCTTACTGCCTCAATGCTTTGTATCCTGCTTTCCCATCTTGTCTCTGACCATGATTTCAAAGTAGTTTTAACATGATTCAGCAGTGTATCCCATCTCTGGGTGAAGGCTGAGAAGAGCTTGAATAACTTTGTTAAATGTCCAAAGTAGCTGATGGCTTCTGGTGTGCTCTTTGCAGCATCAGCTATGACCTGATTTAAAGTGTGAGCACCACATGCAACAAGAAAAGCTCTCGGGTTCTGTTGAAGCAACCAAGCCTGAACACCTTTATTCTTCCCCTTATGTTGGTTATCATAGGATTGTCCTCTGCAGTTCTCAAAGGGGATGTTCAACTCCTCCAGCCTGTTTAGGATGAGAGATGACAAACTTTCCCCTGTTGTCTCCTCTGCCACAAGAAAGCTCAATAAATGTTCTTTAACTTGTGATAAGTCACCTAGTGATACTGTCCTGACAATGACAGACAGCTGCTCCTTATGACTCAGATCAGGGGTGCAATCTAGAAAAATAGAGAAATATTTCATTGTTTTGATCTCGTCCACAATGCTTTCCAGTATTTTGGAGCTCAGTTCATTTTGGATTGATTTGCCCAGATAATGTGTGTGACTGCTAGCTCCACTTTCCACCCTCCCAACATGCTGCTTCATTACTGGATCAAATTTTTTTTTCAAATTATTCTCTTTCAGAAAGTTGCCATTGTCTGGTTTATTTAATGTATCTGTGGACCCTCTTAAAGCCATGTTTCTTTCAGCTAGGAACTGAATTATTGCCACCAATCGAGAGAGAACATCACGCCACCTGTTTCTCTCAGCCTCAGCGAGTGCCATCTCTTGCCTATATATTGTTAACCCCTTTGCAAAATGGACATCCAACTCCTATGTTGCCATGAGGTTATTATGCTCCTGGCTATCCTCATGAACTTTCAGCAATTGGCTTGCATTTTTCCAGTCCTTCTTTGTTAAGTTTGTAATCTTTTGTAGAGAGCATTTTGCAGCAAAAGCAGTGCAAGCTATCATTATTTTTGGAATACATCAGCCAGCTTCTTTTGATTGTTTCCCCAGTAACTAAGACTCTTTTAAAAAAGTCTTGTTGACACCTTATCCCATCTTTATTTTTCGGAAATGTGTAACTGTTTTTTGTTTCAAATGGTCCTCTGTGTACTAACTCTCTTCTTACTTTGTCTGTAAGAAGAGCTGGCCAGTCAGCAGGGTCTGTTGGTGCAGCCTTTGGTCCTGATGCTGTGTCACTGGCCTGTGCAGCGGTAGATTGGACAGGAGCACCTGATGCTGTGTCACTGGGCTGTGCAGAGGTAGATGGGACAGGAGCACCTGATGCTGTGTCACTGGGGGTGGTACTGAAATACTTTAAAAGTGCATCTGAAGAGAGGAGAAAAGAAATGTGACCGCTGGATGTTACATTTTAATAACAAACAGATGTTTAGTGTGCTATAAGACTAAAAGGAAAATATGATGAGATTCATTAAACTTTATTGTCATTGCAATACAATTCAGTCTAACCAGAGAGCAAAAAGCAGTAATGTGCAGTGGAATCAATATGTATTTTTTGTCTATGAATGATATGGGGAAGCTAAGGTGTGGAGTATTAACAATAATACATTTTAACTGCACTTAAACACTGAACTATAACAAACATAACTGACACACAATTAACAAAGGCTTACAGCTAGACTATTACAAAGGGGGTGGAAAATTAAAAGCATTTTAACTGACATACCAGCAGTAGACACCTGTAAAATAACAGCTGAACAGGTATAACGTTAACTTTTCAAACGTCCCTGATGTTTGCGGCGCCCCCCGCGGATGACGGCGCCCCTAGCATTTGCCTATACTGCCTATGCCCAGGGCCTGCTCTGCCACAAAGAATGAACAGTAAAGCGCACAACAAGGCACGAGGCGTCTGAGTCACAGAAACAGGCAGTAATCATCACTCAGGGAAGCCATTTATAGGTGAGTCAGTGACGCTGAAGTTGCTGGAGCCGCTGGAGCCGCTGATTGATTGGTGGGGGAATACTGCAGGCCGCCACACCAATCCGGATCCGCAGGAACCAGGAAGTGGGTTGTGCCAGACAGAACCAATCCCCGTAGGAGGCCACACATCCAACTTTGCATATACAAACACTTAAACATATGAGTGGGGAATAACAACAGCCGTAACAGCTTGCTTTTTGTAAATCATTCCATCAGCCAACATCACAAAGCCACTGACAGTAGATATATGTCACGCACTTATGTTCCCCCAGCTCGCGAGTAATTCGGCCACATTAGCAAGGAAGCTACCATTAGCCAGAAGCCTGTGAATGTTCTCATTTGTCCAGGTCATCGTTATCCCCAAAGCAATTTCAGTCAAAAGCAACTGGACTTGGTTATTTGTCTAGGAAGACGTTTCACCTCTCCTCCAAGAGGGACCAGCTACCCACTGTCCCTAGGCCCTGAACATGGCCTGTATGGAGTAGGATCAAAAGCCAGGTTAACCAACCGGTTACCAACTCAACTGAGCAGAACAAAGAGCGATCTGAGTCCTCTTTTGTCAAACAGCAACAACCAAGACATCTCCCATCTCATGGGCTGGTAACTAATCACCAACTGGGCATTACTACATGTTATAAGACTGTATGAATGGCTAAGCATAGAACTGTGACTTTGGCATAACCTGAATAAGAACTCCTGAGATCAGGCCTGCTGGCTTTTGTGTAACTTAATGTTCACACCTTTTCTGCAGGGGTCCAAGCCCACACCCTTCCTCCCTCTCTCTTTGTCTTATTCACACACACACACACACACACACACACACACACACACACACACACACACACACACACACACACACACACACACACATTTGCTGTTCTCCGTGTGAAGTTTTTTAATAAATTAAAGTTATTCATTTTTAGTAATTTTTCTTTATTAATTTCCTTTTTCAAATATTTCATTTGATAGTCACACTTTTGATCCAATTAATCCTAAAGTACCTACATTGGTGCCCCGTGTGAGGCTTAGTTATATTGGCTGTTGGCAATAATTCATGTGTGATATTAATATTTGTCATATTTTTGATTTTTGGACATTTTACAATTTTTGGATTTTTCATCCAACATTTTCCAAAGTTGTTTCATTGAACTCCACTTGTCTTCCACAGGAGTAGACATCCAGCTGTACTTACAAACGAGTATAAAGTGGTGTTATTTGAATTCTTCAAATTTAGCTAAAGCGATTTGAGATTATTGATAACCTCTGTAAACCTTATAGTTACCCTTAAGATTTTGCTATGGTTGCTAGCTATTCAAGTTTGGTTTAGCATTTGAATATCACATATTCAATGCAATCAAATGAGTCTTGTCGTAAGTTGTTGCTAAATTAAGTGCTCCTTCCCCTTAACTCATAGCGTGCCCCTGGCCCTATGAACCAGAGAGCTTGAACTTTGTTGGAACTGCCTTGCATTTCAACCTGAGTGGATATAGATAGAGTCACAGAGTGCTACAAGCCCTGTGAAATAAAGTTACATACCCAGCTGTTTCTTCCGAGTGTCTCAGTTTGAGTAGAACTTTACAGATATAATTCCCTGACTGACTGCCCTGCATCTCAGTAAGTGTGAATTCTGGTCCCAGAATCACATGGTGCTGTAGCTGCCCCTCCCTGTGCAGGATGCAAGCTACCCACATAGTGTAGATCAGAGGAACTGTTGTTTTAGGCTAGTGTACTACCCAAGTCACATCACAGGGTGTCTGCCAAGCAACACCAGAGCCAAAACAATTGCATTGTTGTACTAGACAACAAGTTTTAATCTCACCTTCCATTTTAACAAAATGGAGAACCCACATGTAGAAAATTTTATTTCTTCCCTAGCACAGAGCCTTGAGCTTGGCTACCCTGAGTTCATTAACACATTGAATCACTTCTGAGTGACACATCTAAAGGGTCAGTGTTGAGATATTTGCTCCTGAACTTCCACCGGCAAACTAACATTGTCTGTCAGAGCAATACAGCATTAGAAAAGGAGATAGAATCCCTTAAAGCTCAAAATGCTAATCTCATTAGTGGAGTTCAGATAGCAAATCATAAAGTCCTGCGTTATTTAGAAGATTTGCACCCAGCAGAGTCAGAGCTCTTCTCACACAAAAAGAAATTGTTAGGGCTCAGAACAGAAACTCTTGCCCCACCAAAGTCATTCAGCTACGCTGATTCTGGCTTTTCAGATTCAAATTTCTCCCTCAATGAGAGATTAACGCCCTCTCTAGAGCAGACCAGGAAAGTTCAGTCCTGCTCTACCTCCTCACTGTATCACTTTGAGAGTGATGACAGAGTGCCTTCACAAACGATGACCTCACAATGTCCCCGCCTTGAAGAGCTTGAGCTTCTAGCTAAAGATATGGACATGTTTGATCCAGACAACTGCGATCATAACATTGAGGACCATTTTAGGGAATTAGATCAAAATCTAATTGACCTGCCCAATGCAACGCAGAGAGAGAAAGTTAAACTTGTGTGGAAAACCAGCTCAAAAGCTGTCCACAAAGTTTTACACTCTCAACCTGCCAGAGTCAGAAATGACTACAATGAGCTTCGTCATGCACTGACAGAAGAATTCGCTTCTACTGCAGCCGAAATCACTTCTTTGGTTGCAGCTAGTCAAATTAAACATTCCCGTCAAGAGAGTCCCAGAGACTATTATAGACATTTGCGACGTGTATACTTTCAGGGAAAGAATGCACCAGGCTTAGAAGAGAACCCAACCTTTAAGTCCCTGTACTTGCAGAATCTTCATCCTTGTACGCACGTTATTCTTGAGACAAGAAAAGATAACCTCTCTCTTAACGAGGTTAGGAAAATAGCACAGGTAGCTTGGGAAACTGTTGTCAATTGCAAATCAAGGGAAACAACATCTGCTTCCAGCAGCTCAAACACTGTGAGGTCACACAGACCTTCTGTCTCAGAACCTCATCCTCTGGACAGATCGAAGAAGGGGGACAAAAGACAGCATGGGGACGCAAAGCGTAAACGCCATGTCCGCCAGCTGCCACGGGATAGTCATGCCCACAGCAGGAGCTGTAGAAGGCTATATTCTGAGATTCTGGCCCAGCATAACGACTTGCAACTGACAGCTGCATCTCATATGTATCTCACACTTACACATTTACATAACTAACACTTCTGTTCTCACTAACCTGGAGAGTAGCTGAGAAACAATGTTTATTATGTGTTTCGTATAGTGCCATTGTCATGTTTAGATTTTGTTTTGTAACTTTTGTTCTTGCCTAGCCGAGATATTAGTAGTGTTTAACCAATTCCCAGTTGGTAAAACAACTGCCAAAAATGTTGCAGACACTAAATTAACTGACAAATTAACTCTGTACATCTATGGACTGTGAAAGCTGCTCTTAAAATCGCACATCGGGTGCAGTCTCAAGGACATAGGGGGGATATTTAGGTGCAACCGGCATCCCAAAGATGATTGTTCATTTCTGGATTAACTTGAACTTTCAGTTTGATTATGAGAAGGCCTCAGCCTGATCGAGCAAAGGGAAAACTTAACTAGAGTAATTTTTATTATTATCTTTGATAATTATTGGTGATAGCTAATATTTACTTGATTAATGATAAGTTTATTTAGAATAATCAATCTCATAATCTGAACGTGATTCAAGGCCCTACATTTAATTGGTTCTCCGTGTGAAGTTTTTAATAGATTAAAGTTATTAATTTTTAGTAATTTTTCTTTATTAATTTCCTTTTTCAAATATTTCATTTGATAGTTCAGTTCAGATAGTCACACTTGTGATCCAATTAATCCTAAAGTACCTACATTAGTGCTCTATTGAGTCTTAATGACAGTGGTTGCAGGAGGCCATTTGTGAACAGTTGTTCTGAGGTTAGATTGTTGAATCTCCTGGGAAGGGATGAAAGGGCTTCCATCCCTTCCCAGGAGATTCAACAATCTAACCTCAAAGAACAACTGTTCATAAATGGCCTCCTGTGACTCAAACTCCTTGGATGAGAGATGAAACGTCTTCCTAGACAAATAACCAAATCCTGTTGCTTTTGACTGAAATTGCTTTGGGGACGACCATTAGCCAGTTAAAAGCACAATCAAAGCACAATATATTCGACATGTCAGGATTTCTATCAGCACAGGGTATTGTTGTACTATGATGTTCCTTCACTACGGGGGCGGCTGTGGCTCAGAGGTAGAGCAGGTTGTCCTCCATTCGAGAGATCGGCAGTTCGATCTAAACCCCAAATTGCTCAACGTACCGTGCATGAATGTGTGAATGTGGTGTGGATGGTTAGATTAAATTAGATGGTATGTAGCTCCACCGCCATCAGTGTGAATGTCTGTGTGAATGGATGAATGTGACAAGTGTGAAAGCGCCTTGAGTAGTCAGAAGACTAGAAAAGCGCTATACAAGTACAAGACCATTTACCATATATATATACACACACACACTCACACACACACACACACACACACACACACACACACACACTGTATATAGGCTTTGTAGGAGAGGAAAGCCTAGCAGATATTGTGCTACTGCTCAATAGGCATGTCAGTAGTTTAAGGGCAGCACTGAAGAGGTATATATAGTATAACTGATTTAAAATGAACTGATTTTAAATTCCTCTCCGGGAACCATCACCTTATCGTGGTGGAGAGGTTTGTGTGTCCCTGTGAACCTGAGGGCTGTGTTGTCTGGAGCTTAATGCTCCTGGTAGGGTCTCCCATGGCAAAGTGGTCTCAGGCGAGGGGCCGGACTAAGAATGGTTCACAAAGACTCAATGGACAAACAACAAAGAGGAAGAGAGACCCTGCCCGGAGGAAGCCCGGGGCCCTCGTCTGGAGCCAGGCCCAGACGGAGGGCTCGCCGGCGAGCGCCTGGTGGCCGGGTTTGCCACGGAGCCCGGCCGGGCACAGCCCGAAAAAGTGACGTGGCTCCTCCCTCCTCTCCATCCTGTGGGCCCACCACTTGCAGGAGGAACCACTTGGGTCGGGTGCGCTGCTGCACGGGTGGCAGTGAAGGTGAGGGGCCTCGACGGACCAGACACGGGCAGCAGAAGCTGGCTCTTGGGACATGGAATGTCACCTCTCTGTCGGGGAAGGAGCCGGAGCTTGTGCGGGAGGTGGAGCGCTACCAGTTAGATCTGGTGGGGCTTACCTTCACACACAGTCTCGGTTCTGGAACCGTTCTCCTGGATAGGGGTTGGACACTATTCTTCTCTGGAGTTGCCCAGGGTGTGAGGCGCCGGGCGGGTGTGGGGATACTCACAAACCCCCGGCTGAGCGCCGCAGTGTTGGAGTTCACCCCGGTGGACGAGAGGGTCGCCTTCTTACGCCTGCGGGTGGTAGGGGGGAAAACTCTGACTGTTGTTTGTGCATATGCACCAAACAGCAGTTCAGAGTATTCGGCCTTCTTGGAGACCCTGAATGGAGTCCTGCATGGGGCTCCAGTAGGGGACTCCATAGTTCTGCTGGGAGACTTTAACGCCCACGTGGGCAATGATGGAGACACCTGGAGAGGCGTGATTGGGAGGAACGGCCTCCCTGATCTAAATCCGAGTGGTCGTCAGTTATTAGACTTCTGTGCTAGTCACGGATTATCTATAACTAACACCATGTTCGAACATAAGGATGCTCATAAGTGTACGTGGTACCAGAGCACCCTAGGCCAAAGGTCGATGATGGATTTTGTGATTGTATCATTTGATCTGAGGCCGCATGTTTTGGACACTCGGGTGAAGAGAGGGGCAGAGCTGTCAACTGATCACCATCTGGTGATGAGTTGGATCAGAGGATGGGGGAAGATTCTGGACAGACCAGGTAAACCCAAACGAGTAGTGCGGGTGAACTGGGAACGTCTGGAGGAGGCCCCTGTCCGAGAGATCTTCAACTCACACCTCCGGCGGAGCTTTTCTGGCATCCCTGTGGAGGTTGGGGGCATTGAACCGGAATGGGCAATGTTCAAAGCTTCCATTGCTGAAGCTGCAGCAGTGAGCTGTGGCCTCAAGGTCTTAGGTGCCTCAAGGGGCGGTAACCCTCGAACACCGTGGTGGACACCGGTGGTCAGGGAAGCTGTCCGACTGAAGAAGGAGGCCTTCCGGGATATGCTATCCCAGAAGACTCCGGAGGCAGTTGCAAGGTACCGACAGGCCAGAAAGGCTGCAGCCTCTGCAGAGGCAAAGCAGCGGGTGTGGGAGGAGTTCGGAGAAGCCATGGAGAAGGACTTTCGGGCGGCACCAAGGTGCTTCTGGAAAACCATTTGACATCTCAGGAGGGGGAAACGGGGAACCGTCCAAGCTGTTTACAGTAAAGACGGGACACTGGTGACCTCAGCCGATGAGGTAATCGGGCGGTGGAAGGAGCACTTTGAGGAACTCCTTAATCCGACTAACACGCGGAAGTCACTGAGGTAGTCAAACAACTCCACAGTGGCAAAGCCCCAGGGGTTGATGAGATTCGTCCAGAAATGCTGAAAACTTTGGGTTGGGAGGGGCTGTCTTGGTTGACACGCCTCTTCAACATTGCGTGGAAGTCTGGGACAGTGCCAAGGGAGTGGCAGACCGGGGTGGTGGTTCCTATTTTTAAAAAGGGGGACCAGAGGGTGTGTGCCAATTACAGGGGTATCACACTACTCAGCCTCCCTGGTAAAGTCTACTCCAAGGTGCTGGAAAGGAGGGTTCGTCCTATAGTCGAACCTCAGATTGAAGAGGAACAATGTGGATTCCGTCCTGGACGTGGAACAACGGACCAGCTCTTCATTCTCGCAAGGATCCTGGAGGGGGCCTGGGAGTATGCTCATCCAGTCTACATGTGTTTTGTGGATCTGGAGAAGGCATATGACCGGGTTCCTAGGGAGATACTGTGGGAGGTGCTGCGGGAGTATGGGGTGAGGGGGTCACTTCTGTGGGCCATCCAATCTCTGTACACCCAAAGTGAGAGCTGTGTCCGGATCCTTGGGAGTAAGTCGGATTCGTTTCCGGTGGGGGTTGGCCTCCGCCAGGGGTGCGCTTTGTCACCAATCCTGTTCGTGATTTTCATGGACAGGATTTCAAGGCGTAGTCGTGGTGGGGAGGGGTTGCAGTTCGGTGGGCTGAGGATCTCGTCTCTGCTTTTCGCAGATGATGTGGTCCTGATGGCATCGTCGGTCAGTGACCTTCAGCACTCACTGGATCGGTTCGCAGCCGAGTGTGAAACGGCTGGGATGAGGATCAGCATCTCTAAATCTGAGGCCATGGCTCTTAGCAGGAAACCGGTGGATTGCTTACTCTTTTACCATAAGTTTACTTATCGATTTTGATAAACGCTTACTAAATATATTACATTTTATTTTACTTAAATTAAGTGTTAATTTAGAATCAAACCATTTTTAGCAATGCCAATTCATTTTCAACTGTATCCAAAATTTGCTTCAGATTCTCACCAGAACAAAATAGATTTGTATCATCAGCCGATAATATCAATATTAATACTTTAGAAACCTTACATATGTCATGAATGTATAAGAGAAACAGTGATGGGCCTAATACTGTGTCTTGGGGCACCCCACATGTGACCTACAAAAATGTTGACTTGCAATGATCTATTTAAACATGTTGTTGTCTTTTCTCCAAATAACTACGTAACCAATAATGAGCTACCTCTCTAATACCATGTCTTTACAATTTTTCGTAGTAAGCAGTATCAAATGCTTTTATAAGATACAAAAATACCGGCAATGTATATTCTGTATTTTCTATTGCAGTGGGTGTTTTCTACAAATTCTATGAATGCATGTGAAGTGGTCGTATTACTTCTTAATCTATATTATCTTGACAACGTACCACTTTATGATTTGTAACAAAGTAATTTAATCTAGTATGAAATTGTTTTGTGTTTTTAATTTAATATATTCTGGAAAACGGTGATTGCAAAAAAACAGGCCTATAATGTGCATGTATAAGTGCATGACCAGCCTTATGTATGGGTATAACTTTGGCAGTTTTCATTTTACTAGGAAATAGGTCCTTTTAAAAAGACAAATTGCAAATAAATACTAGTGGTTCCCCAATACACTCAATAATATAATTGACCAAAGACATATCCATGTCGTTCCAGTCAGCTGACTTCTTATTTTAAAATGATTTAACTATATCAATAATTACTTTTTCATCTGTTCCCCTTATAAACATTGATTGCTTATTTACCTTAGTGGATTTTCTTTCTATATTACTTTTTTTCTCCCCATTTTTTAATTAAATTTGGCAGACAATTACACAAGAGAAATCATAACAGCTGTACAGTGTCTGCCTTAAAGTGAAAAAGAGAAAGAGACAAAAAAACACAACACGGACCAGCCATCCCTCCCAACAATCCATGTCAGACACGGCCACAACACCCAACCACACAACATATAACAAAAGTAGATAGGCAAGGTCAAATAAAATAAGATAAATAAATAAACAGAAATTAAAAATTTAAAAGATAAAACTAATGACAAAAATTAATAATTCGAGGAGGAATAAAATAAAAAAGAGAAAAAAGGGGGGGGGGTCTCTCCTTCTATTTTTTTTCTTTTAAAGAAAAAATGAATAAATACATGTGAAAAGTCAGTAAAAGTGTTTATGAAGTCCATGAGGCTTTTACAAAGTGCTGTGTTTACAAGTTCAAGTTGCTCCATGGAAGGAGCTGTTTTTGTCCAGGGTTCGTCTTCTCCGGAACTCAGTGAGCACCTGTTTGCACACAGAGACACTGTCTATTACTGTCTGATGGAGAATTCCACAGTTTCATGCAGACGATGCAGATGATCAGCTGTATCAGTTCCTTGTGGTTTACTGTGGGGATGTTTTCCAGGACACAGCTCATCACAGATTTATAGGACAACTCAAAGTTAACACTGTACACTTTGAGTTTGTCCCACACCTCTTTTGCTCTGTAACATCCCATTAACAGATGCTGTTGTGTCTCATCATCGTTGCAGTGGATCATTGGACATTTTTTTGTTTTGACGTAGCAACTCCAAGACACGACAGCTCTGACAGCAAGTCTGTTTACGGACAAGAGCCAGCGCACATCTCGGATGCTCTCTGACAGGTTTTTATTTTTTAACACTTTCAAAAACTCTGAGCCTTCATTTTAAGTTATGTGTTTGTATTTAATGTAACCACCATATCTGTAATTGTTGATTTTGACCATTTTGATGCACTCTCCTCCAGAATCTGCTTCTTCTTCATCCTGGCCTTTTCAGCCCCTCCTTTTTCCTTTCTCTTCTTGCCCTCCATCAGGTGTAACTGAGCAAATCAAACACACAAATCCGATTCCTTTTCCACTATAAGAAAATCCACTGCTCCGACCTTTCCCCTTTCTCTCTGTCTGACAGCCGCTCATTCATCCCCATTCGTTCATTGGATAAACGCGGAGCGATCATTGGAGCGATACGCAGTTCCCATTTCCCATGAGGCTTTGCTCCATCCATTCTACATTCATTTATGAACCAAAAAACTAATTCAATCGTTGGCCATTTTAAATTTGTGGTCATGAAAGTTATGTAACGTCTGAAAAAGAATTAGATCAAGATAAGAGGCTAAACAAAAATCAGTAGGCTGGATTAATGAGAGTGAGTGTGACACTGTAGCATCCATTAGTGAGATGTAGAGACACAACAAGTGTTATATATAGTGGTAGGACTCTCTGTGTCCTCAATGTGCTTGATTCTGAAGAGTTTTAACTCAAAAGGCCGGTCATGAGCATCATACGGCTGCGCAGGGCAGTCTGCCAGCCGGTTCACTTGAGCTTATTGGCCCTGACGAGAACTGTCATTGGATGTTGGTGGTGAGAAGAGAAGCATTGCACACTACTTTAAGCTCTATCTATAGTGATGTGTAAACTCTCCATAATAAGCCATTTTGAAAATCAATTTGGCTATGCATACATGCTCTCAGTTATTTAAAGGTTTACACAATACCCTACATTGTGTCCTTTCACTATTATCACTAATACCCAGGGTTTCTGCCTAATTTATGTTGTGTTTCCATGTGATTAATAAAAGGTTTTGTAGCCGCATGACAAAAGAACCCTTTTCTTGGATCCACTCGGGGAATCCAAAGCTAAGATAAAGACGTGCCCAGAGTCAACAAGGTAAATTTGACTGTAAAATGTAGTCGTTCTTGTTTCTAAATTATATGCAACAGTTTTTACTCATGCACTATTTACATGCTTTTAGATCCTTTAGAGCCACTCTCCCTCATAGCTGTCAACAAGATGGCCTAAAAGTGACTGTGAGGTGCATTTACGTAAACATTATTGTCAAACTCAAATTTAGTAGCAATTTGACTTGTATGTAATCAATGGGGGTGGGGGGAGAGTCATAAACCATGCAATACCTTTTCCATTCTACTAATCAAAGTTCTCTTCAGTTTGCAGAGAAAATTTTACAAGGGCAGGCAATAAATCTGGACCCATCACAAAAGGCCGTTGACAGCTTCAGACTGGACATAGCCACGTCCCTCCTCAGAGAATCTGGTGTTTCCTTTTTGCTCAACATTGTCAATGACTTCATGTTGACAATTGTTTTTTATGCATGCTGATTCCAGTGAATTAATACTGTGCAGTGCTAATTGTAGTAATCAGAATCTATTTGTTCTGTATTGTTTGTTTTAACAGATGACCTGAGCAGTATGTGCTTCTTTTGTGGGATGAAGGACCAGGACGAAGCAGAATGGGTAATGGGTATTCACGTTGCAAAATGTAAAAAATGAAAAGGAATCGTTTTTTCTGACTTTATCAACGTTAGGGTTGCTGTGGTAATTACAACAATCTACTAAAACAGGCATCATTAATGTTGTGCTCATTTTGTGTTGACATGTAAGATTACTTTCTTTCCATTGTACATGTGCTGTATAAAATAGTTCTTTAGCCAGAACACAACATTTATGTTCGTTAGAACATCCAAAAACAGAAGGAAGATATTATTAAAGATATTAGTAGTCAATAATTTAGAGTTATCTTTTATTAAAGGATACATTATAATGTACAACTTGCATACAAATACACATCCCTGTTTTCCCAGATTTGCTGTGACATCTGTCAGAGGTGTTACCACCAGGACTGCGTACACAGGTCACGAGTGGATGAGGAGTACTTCAGGAGGATCCAGAAATCTTGGACTTTCTTTCTTTTTTTCTAACATGTTGAAATGGCAAATATATGCGCACTACCGAGTGCCTCTTTAGTTTACACATTATTTAATTAAGTATTAACTCAATATATATTGTATTTATTTTTATATTGTTTTAGTATTTATATATATATTTTTTTCTAGTGAGACATTTAAGAGTTGTGTTTTTTGTGATGGTGTTCAGTGTTCAAAGTGTTTTTTTATTTCAATAAATTCTGTAAAGTCTCCCAGCTGCTGCTGCTGTGTGTTGTGATCCTTTCGGTCCTATATTACTTTTAGTGCCAGTCTTTGTAAGCTCTTTAGCTAAATTAGAAACAACTTTAACTAAAACAATTTAAATTAATTAATTTTGCGATCTGTTCCTCCATCATTAATTGTTGCATTATTATTTATCCGAAAAAAGGTTGGGTAACCTGTCCTTCCAACCACATTTTTAGGTATTTCATTTAATATTTTTCCTTTACTATATACTATACCTATCCCGCTACTATAAGAGTTTCTCTTACTGTTCTTCTTCATATTAGTCAGTGTATTTTTGTTTAACTTGTATGCTTTTACGTAAGGGACGTAGGCCGTTATTATTTACTCTGGGCGCGTGACAGTGTTTAGAGGCGGATGCGCGCGGTGCATCGGGAGCGAGCACACGCGAGCCTGAAGACGGCAGAAAGTGCAGAGAGGAGAGAGAGAGCGGAGACTGTCAGTCAGACACTAATCTATTACATTTGTGTGTGTGCGTCCATGAGACCTGTAAGTGCTATTATTTATGTTGCTAGTTCATTATCCTTTGTTTTCATAAGATGATAATTATAGCCACCTAGCTTGGGGCTACTTGCTAACTTCCCAGCATGTGGTTGTTAATTGGTGGATGTGTAGCTACGTATTTGTTCAGTATTTAAGCTAGTGAGTGTGCTGTTTATACTAATTAGTTACACTGCATATAATCTACAGAAAGCTGTGTGTTTATTACAAATATTAAGGTGCACATGCAATATATGTTTGTGTATGTAATGTGGGCCTGATAATGTTTTCCTTTTTTTTGGGCAGAACCACTCACACAAAGCTATGCCCATGTTCTGTATTGTTGCTTGAGTTTATTAAACAATCAAACTAAGAAGAGTTGTCAGCATCTGTGTTTTGGCAGACACACCTGGGGCGAAGCTAGAGATCAGGATCAGCGAACAACCATTATACAGTCCTTTATTACAACCCTCAGTAACAATGCTTGTCTTTATATAAAAAATCGATATAATGTATTTTTGCTTACTTTTAGTTAACCGTGGCTTTTCAACAAATTTCTACTCCACCACTTTCCTTACTAAATATTACTATTAATATATAATAAAAGTAAATAAATCTGCTAAAATACATAAAGCGTGTCCTTAACAAGCCGTGCACTGTTAACAAGCACTGTGGTTGTGTAAAACGTGCCGATGGAACCACGCTGTTTCTGCTGAAATATGATGCACGTTTATGCTTGTCGAACTATTGGAACTTATTGCCCCCACCAAGGAGGTTAAGTTTGTTGACTTTCAACTGGTGAAGGTTTTACTGCACTTACAATAAAACGTGTCGTCGTCTCCACCTGGGTCACTTCTCTCCTCCCTCTGCTGCCACTGCACACGCCGTGTGTGTGTGTGTGTGTGTGTGTGTGTGTGTGTGTGTGTGTGTGTGTGTGTGTGTGTGTGTGTGTGTGTGTGTGTGTGTGTGTGTGTGTGTGTGTGTGTGTGTGTGTGTGTGTGTGTGTGTGTGTGTGTGTGTGTGTGTGTGTGTGTGTGTGTGTGTGTGTGTGTGTGTGTGTGTGTGTGTGTGTGTGTGTGTGTGTGTGTGTGTGTGTGTGTGTGTGTGTGTGTGTGTGTGTGTGTGTGTGTGTGTGTGTGTGTGTGTGTGTGAGAGAGCAGCCCCGCCCTCAGTGATCAGAGAGATAGAGCAGGGCAGGAAAAGAGCAGTTTATGGCGCTGTGGAAAAAAACTGCAGTCATCGGCCACTATCGGAGCCAAGTTCCACCAATTCTCATAGTTTGTAAAACGTCCTATCAAACGCCAAAACGATTAATCGGCCGACCTCTAGTGCTGAAGTCATTCAAGGCTGTGGCCTCTACACTTCCTGTTAATTTTTGAATCCTATAGAAGAAAACATTGTTGAAATCTTCTCTTCTGACACAATGGTTACTGTTCTCTATTTTTCTTCACTAAATAATGTTTTTTGTTGAAGTGCCTTGGTTATTTAAAAAAACATGCTAGGACAGCAATGGTATAGACACAGAGGATATTCTATCAAATTATAAACAGTAAGAATTTCAGAATAAATCAAGTATGAATACTTTGTTTTCTTTTGATCTCCAGTGTAAATCAACAGCTGGAACTTATTCTGAAACTAAGAAGGAAGTCTAAAGTCAGGACTGACATATTTTTAGGACTTTCTAACTCTGCCAGTTAGGCAGGTTTTATTAAATCTTAAAGGATTGTTCAGGTATGGTGGAAAATTATGAGGGACCAAAAGGAACATGGTACAAGAATAAATACATGTGCAGTATAAAGATAGATAAATATGAAATAATAATGTTCAGCTAACTTTTAGTTAACCGTGGCTTTTCAACAAATTTCTACTCCGCCACTTTCCTTACTAAAGGACAATTTACTATATATTAGTATTATATAAAGCACTGAGTACTTTCTCATTTTATTAATAACTTTAGTGCAAAATGAACAGAACGTGTAAGGATCAGAAAGTTATGAATTACCCAAATGACACTGAATAAAAATGAAACATGTACATAAAAAACCTCCATAAATATATAGTTGGCGGGCATTAACTATAGGATACCAGTGTCTGTAGTATGTCAACTAAACACTAACACAAAGTATACTTTCCAATAATAAATGAAGCAGAACCAAAGCTATGCTGTTCACATGTGAGCTTCAATATATACTGTATACTGTGAACCAGAAGAGAAAGAGAATGAGATTATCATCACTATGAAATGTCTTTTTTTTAAAAACAAAAAAACAAATTGTGCCAAAATGTGAATCTGCATTTTATCATGAAGCCTTTTTACACAAGTACGTCATCACACAACATGAACATCCTGGATAGAAGGTTGTTTTTTTAGGGATTTGGAGGAACAGCAATGACATGTAAACCAAAGATGATGGATTTGAAAACCTTGCATTTTGTTCTGTGACCTCAGTAGTTCCAGCCTCATCACTGTCATTTATTAGACCTGACATAAAGAGTCACGCAGTCCACGATGCTGCCATTCACATAAGAAGCATGTCAAAGTTAACTGATCACATCACATGGTCATAATTTATAGTCTTAACCAGAGGGTTTCCAACAAACAACTTCTAAATCCTGTATTAACTTCATCAATCTTTAACCTCTTATTTACATGTCTTCTTCACCTGGGTTCATACTGACAGTCCTTCTACAGACCCCTGTAGTGCAGGCTTGGATGTAGTTTGAAGTATCGGATGTCAGGCACTGGTTGAGAGTGCCAATAGAGGACCGAGGCTGTCACTCTGTGTCAGCTGTGTGCAGAACAGAGGCCCAGGCCTGGTCTGATGGGGCGTCTGGCAGGATCCAGGTCTGAGGAACCGCAGAACCGTCAGGATGATCCGCCGGAACCACAAAAGCATCCCACTCTCTCCTGAAAGCAAACCAAGGTATTTAATTATTTCAAAAGCACCATGATAGCAGGGCATGCGTGAGCCTCAACATATGTTGACTAAATGATGGATTGAATATCAGGCTCCTGGTATTGTTCATCCTGCTCCCTGGCAGGTCCCCATCCAAATGTATTTTAAGGGAATCTCCAAACACTGAATGAATGTTTCCATCCACTTCTGTTATGTGTTTATTAGTATAATATACAGTGGATATCAAAATTAGAGAACAAAGTATTACTACTTGATTTATTCTGAAATACTGTTGTTTTTTTACTGTTCAAAATTTGATGGAATATCCTCTGTGTCTATACCCCTGCTGCCCTAGCATGTTTGTGCTGAAGTCATTCAAGGCTGTGGCCTCTACACTTCCTGTTCATTTTTTAATCCTATAGAAGAAAACATTGTTGAAATCTTCTCTTCTGACACAATGGTTACTGTTCTCTATTTTTCTTCACTAAATAATGTTTTTTGTTGAAGTGCCTTGGTTATTTAAAAAAAACATGCTAGGACAGCAATGGTATAGACACAGAGGATATTCTATCAAATTATACACAGTAAGAATTTCAGAATAAATCAAGTATGAATACTTTTTCTTATGATCTCCAGTGTTAATCAACAGCTGGAACTTATTCTGAAACTAAGAAGGAAGTCTAAAGTCAGGACTGACATATTTTTAGGACTTTCTAACTCTGCCAGTTAGGCAGGTTTTATTAAATCTTAAAGGATTGTTCAGGTATGGTGGAAAATTATGAGGGACCAAAAGGAACATGGTACAAGAATAAATACATGTGCAGTATAAAGATAGATAAATATGAAATAATAATGAATAATAATAAGGACATCATAATTTGAAACCAACGCAAGAATTCTTCTAATTTTCTTATTTTTCTCAAAAACACCTCAACTGATTGATATACTGATGATTTGCAGCAGAATGGACATTGAAGTGTTCGCTGTGGTCCTTTCACGCGTACTTTCTGCACTCATTTTATTTTGCTCTATGGTTTCCTGCTTCATGAAGTCAAATAGCTTTTGGCTCCAGTAATCCAGTCTTTCTGAAAATATATTAAGGGACAGTGAATGTTTTGAAGTGTGGTTGTATGAGAATACATAAATGTGTGTTAGCTACAGACAGTTAGCATACCTCCAGTTTGGAGAAACAGAGAGGAGTACACAAAAACTAAGCAATGTCCTTCTAAGGACGGGTGCAGAAGCTCAACTTATTTTAGACACAAACAAATTAATATCACTTTAAATGTACGCATATTCTCACAGTTTTACCTTGCTGTCAGACAGTTTTGCACTTTAATATGTAAACGTTTGTTTGTATTTTATGTCATGCTGCATTATACAGTGACATAAAATTTGTCAAAATAAAATTAACTTAAATGAAATTAAACAATTTGATTTTGTGAAGGAAAATTAATTGTTTATATTAATTGACTAATCAGAAAATAGACAAGACAATTGATAGAAAAATTGTTGTTAGTGGCAGCACCATACATGGGCAATAGAGAATATTCTATTCTTCTGTGTGTATGTATTGTTTTACAGTTATTTATTTCTAAGTTTATCTCCACATGTATTTATTTTCATTAAACAGTATAAGTAAATGTCAACATAAATGTCAAATTTGTAAACAAATTGCTGCGTTCACCTACTTATGTACAGAGTTTTTTTTGTTCAACTTTTTAGCTGTATGTCTATTTCTATGTGAAAACATTGAGAGTTCAAATGCCATGTATGTAATAAAGCTGATTCTGAAATAAATCAATAAAAAGATAACCTTTTCTATTTTTAATTAATCATTCACATTTATTTATGTATATATTTATTGTCAGTGCTCCTTTGAGGGCTACCATAGCTGTATTAATACTCTTATTATGTAACACAGACTGAAGATAAAGAGGAAAATGAACCTGATTAGTAGTAAAGCGTGCAGTGAGCGCTCGCCGTGGGTGTAATATTCTCTGAAGGGCTGCAGAACAGAATCAGCAGGAAGCTCATCTGAGGAACACACAGGGAAAGCTAATTACATATTGCAATATAATAAAATGTATTTGATACAATCATAGAGTTGTTAAACTATGAAGTATTGTTCTCCCTGTGGTGTGGACAGGGTGTGAGGTATTACCTCCAAACAACATGGCTGCCACTTTGCGTTTCCTCTGCAGGTGTCTCTCCCTCTCCTTCTTCACTCGTTTCTCCTGCTCTCTCCTCCTCTCCTCCTCCTGCTCTCCTTCCAGCATCACCATCAGAGCGTTCTCCTCTGCTGAGTAAACTGCTGTCCTCTTCTTCATCACACACCGCAGCTGCTCCAGTCTGCTGCTGAACGCCTCGTCACATGCTCGCTCAGTGAGGATACCTCACACACACGCACACAAATATAAGTAAATTGTGTGTGCGACCTCTGGTCATTACTTTGATGATCTAGCATCTGTCAGAGGAGTATGGTGCAGGGCTGAAGAAGTTACCTTTCCTCGATGCTGCCTCTTTCCTCAGTCTGCGCAGTTTCTCCAGAGATCTCAGGATGTCTTGCATCCTCTTCACATCTGCCTGCTTCTTCCTCACCTCACAGAGAACGGAGTCTGCAGCCAGCTTCAGCTCCTGCTCCTGGTACAGAAACACATCGAAAATATGACCGTTCTTTAATAGCTTCAGCCACAAAATAAACCTACTGTGGTTCACAGGTCAGCATGAGATAATTTCTGTTTACTATAGCTATTACTCTTTAAATTAGGACTTTGATCATTGATTTGTCAACTAGGGTTGGGTGATAATTCAAAAACAATCATTTCACATCCATGAACGGAATGGTATTGTAATAAAACCATATACTGAGATATTGTTATATATATTGTTACGCTGCCTAAACTGATAACAAGCTGCACACACTGGCCCTCATTTTTCAAGCGAACATACGGCATAAAAACGTGCATACGACCATTTCCTGGCAAACTTCGGCATTTATCAATTTGGACGTGAGCGGGAGCTACGTTCAAATCTCACGTCTGGTCTGAGGTCGTGTACGCGAATTTGAGCCTGTGTATTTGCGGTGCAGCACAGCAAAAGCTGGCTGAAATGAATTAACAAACCTCAGCTGTCATTAAGCATAAGCAGTCACATCTTAAGAACAGATCAAAACGGATTCTTAAAACGAATTTAAAAAAAAAAATTGTGGTTGGAGCAATTGATTGTACTCATGTGCGTCTGAAGGCACCATCCATGAATGATTACGCATTCATCAATCGCAAAAACTACCAATCGATAAATGTGCAGGTGATTTGTGATGCCAAGCTATCGCTTTTTAACGTGGTGGCCAGGTGACCGGGACACACACACGATTATTTTATATTTTAAAACAGCTCGGCTCCAGCCCCCCGCAACCCCGACAGCGACAAGGTTGAAGATGAATGAATGAAAAGGAAAGCGCACTGCAGAGCCAAAGTCATCTTCTCGGTAAGTGGCTACCCTCGATAAATTGCGTTAAATAAAACAAGGTATCAGATGATTAACATCTTGGTATGGTTCTTCTAGACGACAAAGGTTATCCTCTAACGGAATACCTAATAAGCCCGCTGGCAAACCCCGCTACAGAGCAGGGGCCGTTCAGATGTATCAAAAGTGAAATGACCGTGGAAATGTGCGGTGCGCCACGCAAACTTCATGGCTGTCGTACGCACGTTTCTACAGCTATTGTTTCGTTGGCGACACTTAGAGGTGATGCTGGGAAACTGTTAGTTATGTGAAAACAATTCATCCTCAGTGTAATGTGCGCATCAGAGACACATTAATGGAAAATTAACACACACGTGTTTGCAATCATAAGAATGGATATAAAAGCATGCGCAATTTAATGAAAAATGGCATTAACAATGGCAGCCTTGGCCTTGTAAGAAGACATCGCAAATGGTTATATCAGACGTGAGAGGGTGTTTAGAGAGCGGGAAGATCTGTTGGCAAATGACGACAACTGGCTCACGAGTCGTTCCAGGTTGCCGAGGCCAGTGTTACTGGAGCTGTGCGCGGAGCTGCGTTCAGCCCTAAACAACACACAGCCAGGAGCCAGGGGTTGTCCGTTCCCACACAGGTGCTGACCACTCTAGGGTTTCTGGCAACGCATGACTCGTTCAATCTAAACAAAAGCATGGTTAGTAACAGATTGGAGGCTGGCACGGTGCGCGATGGGTGGCTTCTCAGTGAGTAAATAATTTATCCGTGTAATGCGCCCCGAATTTAAACCAGCACAATGCCCGTTTGGACATGCGCATTCAAATATGTGTATTTGTTTTTTTCCCTGGTGAAAAAAGAATGGCAGAGCTATCTTGTCTCCTTGTGTTCAGTAATTGTCTCAATAAACGCGTGCGTAAAGTAAACTTCAGTAGCCACGGCGCACCTCTGCAGTCATTAATATAAGTGTGATTAGTCTTGTCAATCCTTGTAATGAAGCTGTTTTGTCCTGTTTGTTATCCTGGCAACTTAACGCACAAGCATGTGTAATGTGAGCAGCCTATTGTACGACCAGTATAATGACATTTCTGAGTTTAACACATTTACCTTGAAGATGATCTGTGTCGCCTTCATGGGCCCCCACAACTCCGCTTAGAGCTGTGTCCTTCACAATAGCCGCCACTCTCTGATCAAAAGGGGGTCCGTTCCTCCCCTCCTGTCACCCCGCCCGTTGCGGTGATACTTCGGTGGTTGTGCACTGCTCCGACCCCACAGCGTTCACTGCCTCACACACACTCCCCACAAATGTCTTTTTCTTTGTGTTTATCCCTGAAAAGAGGCTACCAAATAACACAGCTCTTTGGGTCTCCACTTCATTTAATAAAATTCCGAGCTTAGACTCGTTGAAGTTGCGCTTCTTACCTTTACTCATCGTTTAAATCTGATGGTGCAGAGAGGGAATCCCCGTTGCAGGCCCTATTTACATTGATTTGCATATTTAAATGGTGGCGTGGACAGGGAGGAGTTTAGCACTTCTACATGTGCGCTCAATTCCACGTTGATTGGGATGTACAAAGGAAAAGGGCTTGGATCCATGCGTACGCACACTTTGATACATCTGAATTTTTTTGTGCTTACGCCAGTTTCTGGATTCTAGCGTACGCCATGTTTTAGTAAGAAAGCCACGCAAGTCTTAGTACATGAGGCCCCAGGAGCGCAGGTTCAGCAGTGCGCACACACGTACAGGCGCACACGGGTCACAGTGGAGTGCTGCTTCGGGTTGACTGCCTCCGTTATTCTTTTCCATACAGCGTTTATATGGGCCCCTTTTATTCCACTCTTAAGACGGCCAAAAAACACGTCTTTAATTTGCTCCATCTCCGATGTCAGGATGCCGATCTGTGTGTTTCTTTTGGTACCAGCGTTTTTCCTCTGCATGTTTGACCTCAGTGGGCGAGGCCTCCAAACAAGGAATATTTAAGGGCGTAACATGTTAATGACAATCAAATTCAGCCGCCGCATTTATCAAGGTCCGCTCATTCGTACGCTGAGATTGGTCCGATACGAATGTTTCATAAATCACACGTGGGTCCTGTCATACGACCAATTCTGCGCTCAGATCTGCGCCCGTTAATAAATGAGGCCCACTAACTCTAATTTCTCATCTGATTGGAAATATTTTGAGGAAATATCATTTGAAGATCGTAGTTTTGTTTTTACATCATACTTTATATTACTACTCAATTCAATGTGATTAACTCTACCTGGAAAACGTTAAGCTTCATTACCCAGTAGTGTTGTCACGATACCAAAATTATGACTTCGGTACGATACCTGCCTAAAATATCTCGATACCGATACTGAAACGATACCATGGCAGAAAACTAAAACATCAATAAAAGTAATGGAATAAAATATTAGATGACAAAATGTGGAACTTAAAATTATTTATTTTTATTCATTACAACACTTAAACTTAAAAAGTCAAAATAAATATAGAGATTTTTGTCAAAGCTGCAGAACTTTATGCTTATGCTTCAATACTACTAATATTATCATCATTATTTCAGGCTGATAGTTAACTTAGCTGCCAATGTGGTTACAAGAATCTCTGTGTCCAAAAAGACAAGTGTCTTGTGTTGTTTATTTGTCTTGTTTGCTCTCACAGATTATTTAATGACCTGATTTTCCATTTAAAGCTCAGTGTTTGTAATAGAAAAAAAATGAACAGCACATTAACTACAATTCTATTCAGCATAAAAATAATTGTAAATCTGGCAATTCATAAAATAAGATAATACTTTATTCGTCCCACAAAAGGGAAATTTGCAATTTGTATTTTAAGTTGATAAAATTCAAACCTTGTATTATCAGCCTGCAAACTACATTAGTGCAGTAAAGTATAACACAAATGACCCAGACCCGGTGGAGGTCTGTGCTCTTACCATACCATTTTCTAATAATGTAAATTACAATATATCTTGTAAATTTTTGACAATAATGTACATGCTATGATTATATTACTAGCACCGGTTGACTTAAAATGAGTGTTGTTGTTTATCATACTTGTGAACACCAGCGCATGTTATCGTAAAGTTCATGTCACCAGTGTGAACGTTGCGTTAGCAGACAGAGATATGTGGAACCACATCGGACTGTTAAACAGCTTCTCCCCTGACTGCCTCCTGCAATTCTGATGGGGAAAACAGTTCGCTTGACTTCATCCGGGGGATATTTAACGTTATCTATTGCTAACGTGCAGCTCTTTGAACTCTCGGTGCGAATCGGGGTGTCTGTCCGCGAGATGCTTCGCCAGGTTGGACGTGTTGCCTTCCTTGGTCATCACCGACTTATAGCATCTCTTACATACGGGCCTTGTGGTCCTCGCTGTCTGCAATGTGCTCCGTGCGTCTGCTTTTACAACAAGCCTCGGACGGTCGGCAGGAGCACTCGTGAGACTTTCGGCCATGTCTGTCTCGCTCTGCTCTGTGACTGTCTGTCACCGTAAAGCCACGCCCACTCCGTCTGCAGGCAGCGAGGAAGCAGAGAGAAGCTGCACAGACACGCTGTCGCAGAAAATTCAGAAAGTACCGATACTAATAAAACATGAAAAAGTATCGTTCTTAACGGCTGGGTACCGCGGTACCTTTCTAGTATCGGTATACCGTGCAACACTATTACCCAGAATACAACAGTGCATACAGCTAAGGACAGGGTTCTCTCTGCATAATAATGGTGGAGAGTATTGTGTAAAGGTCCACCTGGAACCCAAATATTGGTTAAAATAAATTGAGTAATGCTTTGCAACAGTTGTGTGCCGGATTTTCTTCATTCATTCAACATTGTATGCCTATACAAAATAATTCTGCTTATGGGAATTTCATCTCATCGTCAACCGCTTATCCGGGGTTGGGTCGCTGGGCAGCAGCTTTAGCAGGGGACCCCAAACTTCCCTTTCCTGGGCCACATTAACCAGCTCTAACTGGGGGATCCCGAGGCATTCCCAGGCCAGTGTGGAGATCTAATCTCTCCACCTAGTCCTGGGTCTTCCCCGAGGCCTCCTCCCAGCTGAAGGTGCCTGGAACACCACCCTAGGGAGGCGCCCAGGGGGGATCCTTACTAGATGCCCGAACCACCTCAACTGGCTCCTTTCAACGCAAAGGAGCAGCAGCTCTACTCCGAGTTCCTCACGGATGGCTGAACTTCTCACCCTATCTCTAAGGGAGACTCCAGCCACCTTCCTGAGAAAACCCATTTCAGCCGCGACTTCGTTCTTTTGATCATGATGCTTATGGGAATACAGTGTATTTGTGAACATGCATGTAAACTGGTGTCTCTATAATTTCCCTTAAAACTGTCTTTTTTCATTTTGCACTAAAGTTCTTCATAAAATGAAAAATACATATGCTTTTCATTTGTCATGTATTTAATTCAAAGGAGTTTATATAGACCAGAGAACATGCTTTATCATGAATCTGAATATTCATCATTATATGAAATTACCTAGATCTGGATAAAAGATTTTGGCCATGTTGCTCAGTCTTAAAAGTGTTGTGCTTTGTACTGTACAAACTAACTTACACTCTTCCCAATTGTTCTGTATGGAGGCATAGAACTCACAGACATTTCTTCACACCAGAGCAAAAAAACAACTTGCGGTCCGGGAGGACAGTGTGAGTATGCCCTTACTTGGCTAGATGTCATTAGCTTGGTATGTTTCCAGGATATTGTGAAGCTGAATTGCAAAAGTAATGAATTGAAAATGTTGAATAAACCAGGGAGAAAACCTCCCTCAAGCATGGAGTTAGTAGAGACCAACCATGAGCTAAAGGGAGAGAGATTGTTGGACTTGAATTAGACATCCAATCAACACAAGAACCTCAATGACAACTTCATGAGGTGCTTTGTGGGTTTGCTTTATACCTCTTCTGCCCACAAGTGGACAAAAACAATGAATACAACTTTTAATCCTCTGATAAATGTACCTACCCTCTTCTTCTCCTCCACTTGGTGTATCCGCTGCATCCTCCATGTATTGATGGCAGCCTCTTTCTCAGCGATGCGCTCCTCTCTCTGTTTTTCCTCCATCTGGAGCAGTTTCCTGGCTCTCAGTCGCCGGGCCCTCCTCTTAGCAACACGGGCTACTTTAGCTTTCCAGCTATCTAAACCCTCCCTGTCACTGAGGACTTTGAGTGTGTCCTGTAGCTCTGTCTTCACCTTTAGAGCCATCGGATAAGAGTCCGCCCAGACACGCTCGTTCTCCGCGTTATTCCCCAGAGTTTCACAGGACTCTCTCAGCTGTGACACGAGCTGAGCGGCCCTGCTCAGAGCTCGTCTCAGGTCCGGAGCACAGCGGAGCCGCGGATGCTGCCCCCTCCCCGGGCTCCTGGAGGTTTTGTCTCTGCCTTGTATGAAACGTCCGAGCCACTGTTGATCCTGCCTCCTCTGAACGGCTGCTTCATCCTCGGGCCGTGTTGTTGTTGCCGGACTCCTGTCATGGACCTTGCCCTGCGGAGGAGCCAGCGGGGGGCCGAACCGAGCTCCTCTCTCAGACACATCCTCATATCCGTGCTGTTGTTTCTGGCTGGAGTTCAGGTCGTACAAAGTGCCGGGTCCGGCTCTGAAATGCTGGGGAAATGTTTGAAAGGGTGAGGCTCCCCTGCTGCTGTATGTGTTGGTCGGAGCGGTGACCACCATGTTATGGAAGTGTCCTGGTGGTGGGCAGCCGAAAGGAGGTGGGGGTACAGAGGGGTCAAATCCATAAGCAAGGGCCAAGCCAGGCCCTCCGAACCCCCCTGCTCCGGGAGACGGCGCGGGGAACTCGCACCTCACGTTAAATCCGTACGGGTGAGCGTCATATTCCCGCGAAGGCGACCATCGTGGAGCGCTGTGGTCCGGCTGTGTGGGTTCGTGAGCCGTGCTGCTCGGAGGTGGTCTGTTCGCTGTGTAAGGCGTCTCCAGATAGCCGCTGTTATAGACCAGAGGGTGCTGTGCCTCTGGCGGAGCGTGGTGGTATCTGTTGTCCATGTCGTGTACAATAGTAATGTTGAACTGAATCTATGGGAAAGGATATGTACAATAATAGTTAAATCCAATACTCCAAACTCCTCACAGGAGTATGTTTCCTTTTCTTCTTCTTCCTGTTTCCGGCAGCTTTCATACGTTTAGTAAGTTACATCGCCAAGAGCGTGTAGTGGCTAGAGTTGGTACTGCAGCCCACGACTCTGACGTGACCCATAAAAAATAAACATTTTTATATTTTACCATAAAACTGCTAGGGAAAAGTAAATGTAAGAAATAGTTATGATCGTTAAGCATAACCATTTTTTTCAAATGTTATGTTTAAATATGAAAATGAGGCATTATTATTATATGTGCTAATTTAATTTAGGATAAAGGTTTGAAACCATAATAGCAATGCTGGTACCCTGTGACCTTGAGACCTACCTTTTCAATAAAGTAAAAGAAAAAAAAAAAGACTGCACTGGTTGCAAAAAGAAGTCTGTTTATATGGAAGCCTAAGCTTCTCACTTGATTTATTTCCTCAGTAAACATTTTCCTAATGACTTTATGGTCTCAATCTCTAGTTTTAAGACTTCTTCAATAAAAGATAATGTTCATTTAGTAAATTATGGTCCCATTTAGAGAAACATTTGCAGATTACAAATTTTCTGAAATGTTATGTTTGCATTATCTAATGCTACTTTTGTTGGATGTATAGGACAATTTTTTCAAGTGTAGTAAAATAATATTTTATTTCCACTGGTCTGAAAGAAGACATGTTAAGGAAGCTGAATATCCCTAGTGCATGAAAAAAATAGTTTTTTGGCCTGTAGTGTCTCCCCTAAAGAAATGTTTGTGGTAGTTGGCGTGCAGTTGTGTGTAGCACCGACCAGAGAGGAGGCGTTGAAAGAAGCTGTGTCCAGGGGGTGACAGTCCTCTCTTTGGAGAGTGCCCAGGCCGTTCTATATGTCATAATCATAAAACAGCCTGGTCATTCAAATATATAATCCGTCATATATGACCAAATTAATACTATTGTAGAATGAAAGCTGTCACAAACTTTTCGCCCACTTGCACTTAAAACACTGACCTCAGTGTTGTGAGGGGGTGTATTGTTGAGCGACATAAGCCCAAAACTGCAGCAGATTCAGCTCCTAGGACTTCATTTGAAATTGATGGCCAAGATGGCTAAACTGGCCCATTAACAAAAATGTTTATGTGCACTGCCCCTGTAAATTTAAATTGTATAAATAATACAATTTAAAAAAATCAAATAGGTACTGTGTGTGTCAGTAATGAATGTGAGCAGATGAATCACACCTCACAAGTGCTGCGGTTGGTTAAATCCTTTAGGGGTGCACCCAGACAAAAACTCACAAACCATACATTTGTAATAGAAATACCCCTCCTCAACTAGTGTGAATGGATGTGTGCGCATGCGTAACTGTAGCCCACACAGTCAGAGGACAAGACGTGGGAAGTGCTAACCGCTGCAGAGGGCTACAGCTAGCTGTACATACTTAGTGGGCTAACGTTAGCGTTAACACACACACACACGCACACGCACGCACACACACGCACACACAGCCCAGTAGGCGGTGGCAGCATAGACATATAAAGAGTAGACGCCGCATCGAACGTTTGGCCGCGAGAAATGCGGCCGCCATCTTGGACCGGTCATTCTCCCAGATCAGTTCTATGAATGACTCGTTGAGCCTATGAGTTGAGCAGCAGAAGGAACAAGATGCCAGAGCACTATGCAGCGTATTCCTGCTCTAATCTAATATTACAATATTACAATTCATAATCAGTACGGTACAGTACAATTTTAAACAATTATACATAAATCCATGCATTTTTGAATGTTATAGTGAGTCCCTCAGGCTGTGGCAGGTAGATACATATTTAGCTGCCAGAGGAGCTGCTGTCCCTTATTATATTATTATTATCTTGTCACAGTAGAGGCATGGAGATTAGCCTCTGTGGGAATCTTAGTGCGTGCGTGTGCGTGCGTGTGCGTGTGTGTGTGTGTGCATGCCCGTGTAGATATGAAAGGAAAAGCAGGGAGGAGAGGGGTTGTCGTACATGTGGTCTAGTGTAAATGGATTGCACATTTCCAGCAGTAGGTCAGCGGAGGATGTGCTGTGGTTTCATGAGAGGAAGACACTTCAGAGACAGTTCATCTCAGGTCACCTCAGATATTCTCAGTTTTGTTTTTTTAAATATTGAACATGACATTGACATGAATTATGAGATCATTTTTCATGTCATGTCACTTTTTTTTTTTTAAAGTTTAGTCTATCAAAGGAGAAGTGGCAGAATCGGATCAACATCCTTTGCTGTTAAACTGTTTCATCAAACAGGAGCAACATGATGTGGGGTTTATTATAAAGAATGAATTAGAGATTTACGAGGCAAGCGTGAACATGTATTTCCACTCTGTGCCCGATATTCTCACAGCTGAACTAAATGTTCCATACATTTTTACTTGGTTCTCCACATCTCCACTTAAAGCAGGACGAACGTCACATGTTTGTAAACCAGAGCTGATGAGTCCAGGCTTTTTTAGTTCAGTTGTACCACAGAAGTTGAAACAGTCTGAAAAGAAAAAATCATACATTTATTTAACTAAGGAAAAATCTTAAATGGTTTGTATAATTTAAAATGGATATTACTGAACTATGCCCCGTGTTTTTGTTTGCACATTAAATACATTTACTACATCATTAAAATATAAATAAATAGAGCTACACTCTAATTGGTAATTGTGCAAGAACAAAACAGTGTGAAAATGATCGATTTAACAAAATGTTATATATATTTTTATACCACACACACACTCGCTCCCTCTCCTCTCCACTACCACGACTATGCGACTGGCAGAGCATGGATCATTTCCAAATATTTATTTTTGTGCTATAAATGGAAGTGTGTCTGTTTGACTTGTATTTAGATGTGTCCAAAATGTCATCTCTCTCTCTGACCTAATTGTATTGATACTCTTGATTTATATGTATTTTAATTTTCTCTGTGTGTGTGTGAGTGTGTGTGTGTGTGTGTGTGTGTGAGAGAGAGAGAAAGAGAGAGAGAGAGAGAGAGAGAGAGTGAGAGAGAGATGTATGTATTCATGTATGAAATATAGCCTATTAATACTCTATAAATGATTTCTATTGTTGTGTTTATATTTATAGTGTTTGTAAAACACCTATCATACATCACATATATCATATATCAGAATATTCTATTACTGTTAATCCCACTATGAATATTAAAATACGCCGAACCGTGTCCTGTCCTTACACTGAGTGGAGCGGGCGACCGGTCCAAGATGGCGGCCCCACCGCTCGTCAGCGCCAATAGGCCCAACGTTCGATGAGGCGTCTACTCTTTATGTCTATGGGTGGCAGGAGCTTTGCGGAAGTGTCTGACACCGGAGTCATATGACCAGGCAGCTGGAGAAATGCTACCTAGACATGGATAATATTCCTCGGACACGGTGACTAACATCCGCAACGAACACGGTAACTGTACCCAGAAATCCTATTTACACACAGTAAATAACGTTATATGCAGTCGTTAGGTTCTCACCGTAACTGCTGTTAACGGCCACACACTCATGTTGATTATCTTTAACGGTTAGCAGTTAAGCTAATATAACAGGTCAGGTGTATAACATCTGAATGATTGGAAGTGTTTAGGCAGCATATTTTCTGAATGTTTGTCTCTAAATGTGTCCTCAGATGGAGGAGATTAAAGTTTCTCCTGACTATAACTGGTTCAGAAGCACAGTGCCCCTGAAAAGAGTAAGTAACGTTACCTCATGATTTCTGATGTGTGATGGAGGGCCATAATCACCGGGCCCACTGCCTCTTACCGGACAGCAAGTAGTCTACACATGAACACATAGGCCTAACGGGTCGAAAGAATCATGTTACAAAACAATTGGGATGCTGTGTAAAATGTAAATAGACAATGAATGTAAAGACATCTAAATTAAAGTAACACTAACACATACATCCTCAAAGCAATTTCAGTCCAAAGCAACTGGACTTGGTTATTTGTCTAGGAAGATGTTTCACCTCTCATCCAAGAGGCTTCATCAGTTCATGTACGCAACTAACAAGGCTGGGACTGGTCCAACTATCTGGTGTGGGGATCCAGGTATTTAACATTTCACAAGGCCGAGGATGTCCCCTGGAACCCTTTGTGCTCCAAGTGTCAAAGACCATTGCTAGAGTGACAGTCGTTGGTGCGAAGTACGTTTGGACTTTTTTAGTGCTCTATTGAGTCGTAACGACAGTCGTTGGAGTCACAGGAGACCATTTGTGAACAGTTGTTCTTTGAGGTTGGATTGTTGAATGAAGGGATGAAAGGGCAGCATTGTAAACTGGAGATAAGTGGTGTCTCAGACCTCCTCCTCTGTTTAATGATGGTTTCTCTACTTTTGCATAGATGGCTTCTTTTACTCCTCTTTCAAACCATCTGTCCTCTCTGTCCAAGATTTGGACATTGTTGTCATCAAAGGAGTGGGCTTTCTCCTTGAGATGTAAGTGGACAGCAGAGTGCAGGCCATTCCTGTGTTGGGCCATGTGTTTATGCAGTGGTTCTCTTTGCATTCCTCGTTGCATTGGACAGCATAAACCAGATTGCTTTTGAAGCCATCTATGCAAAAGTAGAGAAACCATCGCTAAACAGAGGAGGAGGTCTGAGACACCACTTATCTCCAAATTACAATGCTGCCCTTTCATTCCTTCAGGAGATTCAACAATCTCACCTCAAAGAACTGTTCACAAATAGTCTCCTGTGACTCCAACAACTTTCGTTAAGACTCAATAAAGCCCTAACGAAGTCGAAACCAACTTCCCACCAACTACTGCCACTCTAAGGATGCTCGTTGGCACTTGGAGCACAAAGGGTTCCAGTGACATCATCAGCCCTGTGAAAGGTTAAATACCTCGATCTCCACACCAGTTAGTTGGACCAGTCCCAGCCTGGTCAGATGCGAACATGAACTGATGAAGCCTCTTGGATGAGAGGTGAAACGTCTTCCTAGACAAATAACCAAGTCCAGTTGCTTTTTCATCGCCTGGGCACTGCCGAGGTGCTGTTGAGCAAGGCACCGAACCCCTAACTGCTCGGGGCGCTGGTCACCGGCAGCCCCCTTGCTCTAACATCTCTCCATTAATTGCATGTGTATAGATCCTGTTTGTGCATGTATGTGTATTTCAGGCCTGTGTGTGTGTCACATGAATAATCATAATAATAGAGTGAAAAAAATCTAATTTCCCCGTTGCGGGAGTAATAAAGGAATTATTCTTCTTCTTCTTCTTGACTGAAATTGCTTTAAGGATAACAATGACTTGGACAAATGAGAACATTCAAAGTTTTACTAACGCATACATATAACATATAAAATGCTGAAACTGAGAAATATTGTTTTTTGAAAATAATATGCCCATTTGACTGCAACAAATTTTGAAAAGTTGTGACAGTGGCAACAACAGAGTGGAAAAGTTGAGGGAATGCTAAAAGAAAACACCAGCTGAATGACAGGCTCTAGGTGCACGGAGAAGCATGTTTTTTCCTTAAACCAGATGATTTATGTTGTTCTATCTGAGCATAGTGTCGGCTTCAGTGAATATGATCATAACATATGTTGCTGACTGCATGTTTAAAAACAGAGAGGATTCTGGAGTGGACATCAGTGCATGGGCTCAGGAACACTTCCAGAAACCATTGTCTGTGAACAGTTCATCGCTGCATCCACAAATGACAGTTCAGAAACCGTCTAGAAACCAGATCCAGAAACGCTGCCGCCTTCTCTGGGCCTGATCTCATTTAAGATGGACTGAGGCCAAGTGGAAAACTTACTGTTGTCCGACGAGTCAACATCTGAAATTCTTTTTGGAAATTATAGACGCTGCATCCTCCAGGCTAAAGAGGAGAGGGGCCATCGGGCTTGTTCTGAGCACAGTTCAAAAGCCAGCATCCGTGATGGTATGTGGGTGAATCAGTGCACATAGCATGGGTCATGTGCACTTTTCAGGGAAGAACTTGCTAATTTCAGCACGGCAATGACAAACCACATTCTGCACATATTCCAACAGCATGGTGCCGTAGTAAAAGAGTCCGGGGTAAACTGACCTGCAATCCAGACTTGTCACCCAGTTAAAAATGTTTGAAGCATTATGAAACAAAAAACAAGACAAAGCCCTTAACTGTTGAGTAGCTGAAATGCTACATCAAGCCAGAATGGGAAAACATTCCACTTTCATAATGACAGCAACTGGTCTCCTCAGTTCCCAAACGCTTACAAAGATTTGTTAAAAGAAGAGGTGATCAACAGAGTGGTAAACATGACCCTGTCTAAACTTTTTTTTAAAGTGTTGGTGGCATCAAATTCTAAATGAGGATATCATTATCAAAAACAATTACATTTTTCTCTTTCAAAATTTTAAATGTTCTCTTTGTTATCCTACATGATGTATTTATTTCAGTGTTTGGTGTTGAATGATTACATTTGCATATCTGCCTGATAGCAATGTGTGTGCATCCCAGGAGGTTTCAGTTCAGTGTGTTCAGTCAGAGCTACAAACCTGCCTAATTGTCATAAAAGCAGTCCAGTTTTTTTATTTCCATATATAGCATATGGTGATTCTGCTATCAGGGATGCCCTTATAGCAGTATCAGGTCAATACAGACTCAAATAGCGGGATTAGGTATCAGTGACAATGTGGCCCAGCTATTTATTTCACCTCTTGTAATAAAAAATATCAATTCAGTAAAAACATATAGGAAAGCATTGCTCATGCCTTATGCATAACAGAATGATCCCAGTCACTTCCACACAATGAGGCAGATAACTTATTAATGAAACACTAAAGCCCAGGTATCAGGACAGGATTGGGTGAGAATTTCCAGGATCTCAATCCCAAGAATTCCACCTGGACCTTGGATCAGTGAAAATCCTCATACTGAACAGCTCTGTTTGATTACAAATTAGGAATGATTATGAAATAAATTAAAACATAAAAGCCCGGCTGATGTCTAAGCTGCTCAGCTACACTCCTAAATACTCTACTGCTGTTGGTGTTGTTTAACTGCTCAGCTTGCATGAACAGTAACACTGTTCACACTGATCCTCTACTGTCTACATCAATAACCACTCACATTCCTATCTTCTTTATTTGTAGCACACAAAGCTTTGTACCTTTTGGTTTCCAATATACAATGCAGTTTCACTTCCAACCAACTACTGAGCTTCTAAGAGTACAGTTACAGGAAGGCCTTGGCCATGTTGAGCCAAGGCTTTTTACTCCTGTTGTTGTAGACGATGATTTGAAAACTTAACTAGTCACCGAGAGGCTGAGCGGAGGAAACTTTCTCGATGCCCTGGCTGTCAATCATCCACTGAAGCTTTGAATGAGTTTTTTAGTTTATTAACATAAATGTCTCCAGAGGCATACAATACACAAAACAGTGAAAATAGCGAAGTATCTTAATAATGAAATGGAGTAATAGTGAAAGGTACGTAATAGTGGTCAGCAAAACGTAGAATTCCTCCAACATTACTTCTCCTTCTCCTTCCATTCACAAAAACAAACCAGGTTAAAGGTTGATAAGCCTTACTTCCGCCACAACCAACCCCGCGTGACCCAATAATTGTAAATTTCCAACAAAAGGTCTTCAAAATAACAGTTGGTTAATTAAATTCAATTTGATTTTATAGTGCCAAATCATAACAAAAGTTATCTCAAGACACTATACATATACAGTAGGTAAAGAACACACTCTATGACCTACTCATAAGAATGTGAATTAGTAACATGCATTATTGGGACATGAATGATACAAAGGATAGAAGCTCAGAGTATCACAGGAATTCAATTCATTCATTTACGGTGCCAAATCATAACGACAGTTAATTCAAAACACTTTACAGAGTAGGTACAGACCACACTCTGTGACTTATTTATGATTTACATAGACCCAACAATTCCTCCGTATGCAGACAGTGGCAACGAAAACCTTCCCTATACCAGGCAGGAACATATAACAGACCCAGCTCGGACCCAGGACGGACATCTGTTGGGGAGGAAGAAAAGGAGAGAGAAAAGTGTGACTATGACTTATATGTTATGGCCGTTAATATATCAGAATAGTAGAAACAAGCACAGATATGGTGATAGAATATGACAATAATAATAATTATGGTGGTAAATATGATAAATGATGAGTAGTGATAATAAAAGCTGCGACACAATGAGATATAGTACTGATGATATTTTTATAGCTACAAATGTTACAATTTACAAGACTAATGATAGTATATATGACTAATAGTGATAAAAGCAGCAGGAAGCATCATGCAGGACCACGGCAGCAGGCACCACCACGATCAGCAGAGACCTGCAAGACGACAAAACACAAACAACTCTAGGGAAGAAGTTGAATTAGGAACATGCATTGATGAGACATGAATGATACAAACAGAGAGGAGAGAAGCTCAGAGTATCAGGAACAGTATTACCCCCCGGCAGACTAAGACTATAGCAGCATCATTAAGGGCTAGGAAGCCCTAACTATAAGCTTTATCTAAGAGGAAAGTTTAAAATTTACTCTTAAATATGGGGACAGTGTCTGTCTCTTGAACATCACTTGGGAGTTGGTTCCAGAGGAGAGGAGCTTGGAAGCTGAAGGCTCTGCCTCCCATTCTACTTTTGGAGATTCTAGGAATAAAAAGTAGCCCTGCATTCTCAGAGCGCAGTGATCTAGTCGGGTAATACGGTACTATGAGCTCTTTAAGTTACGACGGAGCCTGACCAATAAGACCATTGTAGGTAAGGAGAAGGATTTTAAATTCTATTCTAGATTCTACTAGGGCTGCCCCTAAAAAGTCAACCAGGCACTGGTCGACCAAAAATCATTAGCAGACCAAAATTTCATTGGTTGCAGGAAAAAAACATTTGGAGCTGTTTCTTGTCAAAATTAAGTGAAAATCTATGTTACTGGCAGCTAGTATTGGGCCTTAAAGGCTGGAGAGCTTTTAATTTGAAGGGCCAGATACAGGAAGTCGTGACACTCACTCACTGTCAGTGTTTTTTTTTTTTTTTTACAAGGCAGGAAGGTCCCTGCAGAACATCGCAGACAGTTAATAATTAACAGCCAATCATGTTGGGTAAGACGTCTAAAATATGGGATCACAACTCAAAACTTGCCTATCACTCGTCCACGACAAACATGACCTCCCACCTTCAACATGTAAGTAACGTTAGACGAACATGACCTCCCACCTTCAACATGTAAGTACATTAGACGAACATGACCTACCACCTTAAACATGTATGTAACGTTAGATGAACATGACCTCCCACCTTAAACATGTAAGTAACATTAGACGAACATGACCTACCACCTTAAAACATGTAAGTAACATTAGATGAACATGACCTACCACCTTAAAACATGTAAGTAACATTAGACGAACATGACCTACCACCTTCAACATGTAAGTAATGTTAGACGAACATGACCTACCACCTTAAACATCTATGTAACGTTAGACAAACATGACCTCCCACCTTAAACATGTAAGTAACATTAGACGAACATGACCTACCACCTTAAAACATGTAAGTAACATTAGATGAACATGACCTACCACCTTAAAACATGTAAGTAACATTAGATGAACATGACCTACCACCTTAAAACATGTAAGTAACATTAGACGAACATGACCTACCACCTTAAACATGTAAGTAACATTAGATGAACATGACCTACCACCTTAAAACATGTAAGTAACATTAGATGAACATGACCTACCACCTTAAAACATGTAACATTAGATGAACATGACCTACCACCTTAAAACATGTAAGTAACGTTAGATGAACATGACCTACCAACTTAAAACATGTAAGTAACGTTAGACGAACACGACCTACCACCTTAAAACATGTAAGTAACATTAGATGAACATGACCTGCCACCTTCAACATGTAAGTAACATTAGACGAACATGACCTACCACCTTAAACATGTAAGTAACGTTAGATGAACATGACCTACCACCTTAAAACATGTAAGTAACGTTAGACACACATGACCTCCCACCTTAAACATGTAAGTAACGTTAGATGAACGTGACTACCACCATAAACATCTAATTGGGTATACTTTGATTAGTCGACAAATCACTCTAAATGACAACCACTGTTCAACCAAGAAAATCCTTGGTCGGGGCAGAACTAGATTTTGCAGGTAGCCAGCGCAAAGAAGTTAATACAGCAGAAATATGTTTTCTTCGACTGGTTTTAGTCAATACACGAGCTGCAGCATTTTCAACCACTTGAAGACTCACTTATTGGAGCAGCATGATAATAAGGAGTTGCAATACTCCAGACCATGGTCTCTGGCAGGGACCAGTGGTTACTGCCACTAGGGGCACTAGAGTAAACGGTCGTGAACAGTTCCTCAGTGGTCTGGGCCCTGGTCCCTGTGGCCTTAGCCCTGGTCCCTGTGGTCTGTGAAGCGGTCTCAGTGGTCTGAGCTGTGGTCCCTGTGGTCTGTGAAGCGGCCTCAGTGGTCTGAGCTGTGGTCCCTGTGGTCTGTGAAGTGGCTTTAGTATTTCCTCCTGTTCCCGTCGTTTTAGCAGCACAATAAATGTCAGAGATCATAATCTTTAGTCTATATAAATCACTACATCAGATATATTATGAGTATTATTGTTATTAATATTGATTATGAAGATCCGTGTGGTCAGGACCAGTGGTCTCTGGCACATACCTGGGGTTACAGGTTACAGGTGTCACAGCAGTCATGAGCAGCTTCTTACTGACACAAAGGGCACTAAAATGACTGGTCCTGAACACCTCCTCTATGACCTGTTCTGTTGTTTGGGCCAGTTGAGTGATCCGTGGAGTGTGGGTTTGTTTGTTTGTATTCATTTTTAATACATCTTTTCCCGTTTCTCACTCTGAACAGATTAGCCTAAATGTGAGAAGCCATAATCGTTTGTCTATCTAATGTTTTTGATCACTATTATTAATAGAAATCATAATAACAATGATTCAATTAGTATTAGTCGTAGTGGTATGAGTAGTATTATTGTTTATGCTGTTCAGTGTGTTCGTGACCTGCCATAGTCCTGACCAGCTCCTACCAGGCACGGACCAGTGGTAACTACCACTAGGGGCTAAAGACACTGGTCTGTCCAGTGGTCCTTGTCACCTACCTGTTGTCTTGACCAGGTACTGAGAGGTCTTTGGAGTATAGTTATTGTACATTTATTACACCTCCCAGTGGCGCAAGCCTTGCGTTGGGCCCACAGGGTTACGTAAGTGCGGTATCCTTTGTTACACGACCCCCTTGCTCAAAACCAGGGATTTTACTGCTCGTATTATATCCTATGGCTTTCTCACACATCCCAGTCAAGGTGCTACGTAATCTCGCCCAACTCATATATTTTCTCCATTTTCTTTAATATATGTTTATTTGGTTTCAGTAATAATACTGGCCGTGAATAAACAAAAATCATTATCACAATTACTTCATTTATTTTGTTTTATTCTCAACATTAACAAAAGTACATGGCGTGCTGGGAAATCTGTCCGACCAATGGTTGAAGAAGTAACAGTTAAATCGTCTTGATTCATCCAGCACCTAAACACTCGATGATCTTTCCAAGGATTTTCTCTGCATAAAATCTGGAAAAACCCACAAATCTCACCAGGATGTCAACTGTGGCCTGCATAAGGAGACATCAGGACAACATGGGGGAAAAAAATAAACAAGGAAGAGGACACATTACCAGCTCTATTAATGTTAAATTAGAAGATGTAATTATGTTTATGAGTGATAAAGTAAATAGTCGATAGTACCACTCATACAACTACGACCAATAATATTAACAATTTAATCATCGTTATAATGATTTCTATTAATAATAATGACCAATCATATTTGACAGACAATGATAATGATTAAAGATAAATCATTACATAAAGATAATGATTTTATTTTTACATTTATTCAGCACAGTGTTTCCAACATAATGAGAAAGGGGAGAAGGTGTATTAAATGTATAATAACTACTCAGTAACTGGTCAAAACAACAGGCAGTCGACAAGGACCACAGGGTGGACTAGTGTCTTCAGCGCCCCTAGTGGATGTGACCACAGGTCTGTGCCAGATACCACTGGTCCTGACCACCCAGATCTTCATAATTAATATTAATAACAAGATTAATCATAATATATCTGATGTAGTGCATTATATACACAAAAGATAATGATCTCTGACATTTATTGTAGGAGAGGAAATAAAGAGGAGGAAATGCGCTTCTCAGACCACGGGACAGCCCTCAGAATCGGCTGCAATCCCCACTCTAAGTTTGTTTAAAAGAACCCAAACCAAAATAAAAAAAATGATGTATCACTCACGCCTCCGATAATAATAACTTTATTTAAGCTTTATTAAGCTGAAGCCTTGTTTACCGTCTTCTTTGATGACGCACACTAACGTGAACAGGATCTGTAATAGAGAGGCCTAAAGCTGTTTCAGCCTGTGTCAAGCCTTGATTCAAGAGAGATGGGATGGGGATCCATATTCTCCTGCTCCTCTGACATTGATACAATGAATCATGATTCCTGCAATGATTTAATAGACTAGACCAGTGGTTCTTAGACTTTTTACACTGTGTACAACCTTAGGCTCTCCTAGTACCACCCTTATGACAGACGTTAAAATACAATAGCGTAGGCCGGCCCTATTCAGCTATGGACATTTCACACAGGAGGCAGGTTTAATCAAAAGACATATTATTTGTTGGTAACTGTTGTCAAACTGTACAAACGGGTAGCACTACAAATGCAACAAACTCTTTCACATAACTCTAAGTATGCAAGGGCTGAGCCTCGCACGGGCACACACACACACACAGCATTAGGGAACATTAAGAACTCTCTCTCTCTCTCTCACACACACACACACACACACACACACACACACACACACACACACACACAGAGCAAGTGGGAACATAAAATATAACAACTGTATTACAGTCTCACAAAAACGTTTTGTTAAGGCTAAATACTGATGAAAGCTGCGGACAACTTACAAGCCTAATGAGAAGGGTGAGCTTGCTTCTGAGACCAAAGTCCTGCGATATCTGGGTAAATTTGAGCTCAGTGTCAGGTCGGGCTCAGCACCCATCCTGCTTCCATGATTAGTCTTGATGACAGTGGGCAAAGAGAAGCCTTTCTCGCACAGATATGTGGTTGCAAAAGGAATGAGAAAGCACACGGCCTGGTCTGCAAGTGCAGGGTATTCACTATGCTGCTGTATCCAAAAGTCCAACAACGACTGTCTTCTGAAAGCAGACTTCCATATGGCATCGCAAGACGGTTCTATTAGACCCTCCTACTCACCAGCTGTGAAATCCTTGGTCATTTCGGAGGTTTCGATGTTGAAGGGGGTTCTCACCTAGCTGTTTGATCCGGCCATCACTGGGAAGCACTCACGGAACTGTCCTCCAAACGAGACGAGGTGCGCAATGATGTTGTCTCTGACCCCATCATCAAGGATCAGAGAGAAAACTCTCCAAAGCAGTGAAAGCAGAAACATCACCTGCCTTGACTTTGATAACAAACAACTCCTAGAGAGTTAACCTGATCATCTTCAAAATTGGCCTATACCACCTCAAGACCTTTGTGATCAAAGTTACCTCATCTTGTAACCTAATTTTGCAGCATGTGGCCATGGTGTGGTGGCGAATATTGGCGTTTTTCCATGAAACAGGAAGTAGCTAATAACTTCAGCATACATTGCCCGATCTGCTCCAACCTTCTGAGGAATGATGAAAGTCAGGCCCTGAACAGAACCCCATCTCAATATTTACTCATAGTCAGAGCGCGCCCTATTAGCGACAGGAAATATGTTGCTTTTTGATGGTGTCATACCTTAACAAACTCCTCCAAGAGATTCAACCCGATCGGCTTCAAAATCTGCCTGTTCCATCTAAAGACCTTAGTGATCAAAGTTACCTCATATTGTAACCTAATTATGGAGGGTGTGGGTGTGGCCGTGGCGTGACGGTGAACATTGGCATCTCATCCGAACCCATAAAGTAGCTATAACTTGAGCAATAGTTGTCCAATCTGCCCCAAATATCTCGTGCATGACAAGAGCCCCTCCTGAACAAACCTAGATGACAACATTGACTCATAGTGAGAGTGCCCCCTACTGGCACACCTTAAATTACAGCCCCTCCTCCAGAATGGACGCACTTTTATGAAAATCGGTAGGCATATATAACATCTCCAGGCGTACAAAAAAGCCTCTTGGAGCGAAATCCTAAACTCAACAGGAAGTCAGCCATTGTGGATTTTATAGCCATTTTCCAACATTTGCACTATTCATACTTTAATAGACTCCTCCTAGAGATTTGACCTGATTGACTTCAGAACTGGACAGTACCATCTCAAGACGTTAGTGATCAAAGTTACGTCATATCGTTTCATTTTTCTGGAGCGTCTGACTGTGGCCTGGCGGTAAATATTGGTATCACGTTATGGAACAGGAAGTTTCTCTAACTTGAGCATACATTGTCAAATCTTCACCAAACTTCTGATGGTTGATAAGAGTTTGATGCTGAACAGAACCCCATCTCAATATTTTACTCATTGTCAGAGCGCCCCCCATTGGCGACAGGACATATGTGGCTTTTTGATGGTGTCATACTTTAATGAACTGCTCCTAAAGATGGAATTCCATAACCTTCAAAATTGGCCTGTACCATCTCAAGACGTTAGTGATCAAAGTTGCGTCATATCGTTTCATTTTTCTGGAGCGTCTGACTGTGGCCTGGCGGAAAATATTGGTATCACGTTATGGAACAGGAAGTTGCTGTAACTTAAGCATACATTGTCCAATCATCACTGAATTTCTGAGGCATGACAAGACCCCCAGCCTGAACACACCAACAACTCAATATTAACTCAGAGCCACAGCGCCAACTGTTGACCAAAGGAAGTCAGCCTAATATGAAAAACTTCATCCTATTCACATCAAATTTTCAAAGCGTGTTCTTAGGCCTGTCAAGATAATAAATTTTGCTGGGTGATTAATTGTCCCAGAAATTATTGCGATTAGTGATAATATTGCCGTTTTGAGACCATTTTCAACTGATATGATGATAATGGCATAATAATGCAAATACACCCTTTCAAGGATCAATAAACATTTACTATATTTCTAAAGAATATTTAACATGAGAGCTGGAAAATATTTTGAATATCTAAAATAAATAAACAAAACAACCAAAAACAATAAATAATATGCACCCTCAGTCTATTTGAACAAAAATTGCACTTGAATGAAAACACACACAACCGAAACAATAGATTAATTGGATGTTAACTAAATTGCACTTATCGCGACAGGCCTACGTGTTCTTCGTTTGATGTATAGCAAGGCAAAGCATGTTTGATAGGCACTCTCTAGCGCCACACAGTGGGGCAGGTTATGAAACAGGAAGTTTTTGTACCTTTATCATACATACTTAGCAAGTCTTTACCAAATATCTTAGGCATGACAAGACCCCCAGCCTGAACACACCAACATCTCAATATTAACTCACAGGGACAGTGCCACCTATTGGCAACAGGAAGTCAGCCTAATATGACAAACTTCATCCGATTCACATCAAATTTTCAATGTGTGTTCTTTGTTTGATGTACAGCAAGGCAAAGCATATTTGACAGGCACTCTCTAGCGCCACACGGTTGATGCAGGAAGTGCGGCAAAAGTTTCCATAGATTGCCTGCAGTACCACGCCCTTCATGTAGTGTTCGACCTTAGCCGAGACACGCGACCGCACCAGCCGTAGTCCGGCCAGTTCCCCCGACACGCACCGGGTGCGAGGGCCCGTTCACCGCTGCTTGCAGCTTTAATTTGCTTCGCCTTTTCTGAGTTGGGTGGAAGTGCTTCCAAGCACTAGCTTTTGATGCAGAGGGTGTCGGTGTGTCTGATTAAATGTTTTTTTTTTATTAACCGGTGACAGTGAGACAGATGGGTCAACTAACCAGGAAATAAACATTTCTCCTCTCTATCTCATTCATTTGTCGGTGTCTTTTGAAACTTTGAGATAGAAACGTTTGCTGGGACATTCGTTGTGCTCTCAGCAGAAACACATGGAAATACTAGCTGTCTTTATCACAAAAATAGCAACCGTTGTTTGGAGAGTGTGTTTTCTTACCATGTTCTGTACCGTTGCCTTCAAAGTTCTTTTGCGTTCTGTAAACAATATTTTATCATTTAACATTTAGAAAATTGATTTTTGACGTGTGAATTGATTCAGAATTGTCCAAGTCCATATCTTCATATTGCACAGCCCTAGCACAGTGTCGACTGGGATCTGGCTAATGGTTCACACTGGCTGCTTCATCACAGGTTGTATGTGTTAGAAGCTGTGAGCAGCTCAGTCAAACATGTTCTCACATTGTTTAGCATGTAAGGATGAGAATTGAAAATATTTTTATTGATACCAATGCTGGCCTGTGTAAAAAAACCTGGAGGTAGGGATGGGAATCGAGAACCGTTTCCAATTGAGAACCAGTAATAAATTGGAATAAGAATTTTACGCCTCTGAGCTTATCAATTCCTTTTATAATTCCTTTGATCACATGTTTTTTGGGCAATTGTGCATTACAAAGCACTGACATCAAACTCCTGCATCTACACTGCTGGAAACAAGAGGGAGTCATGTCAAAGAGGAAGAAACGGTCCAAAGTGTGGTGTTGTAACATTCACATCCCAAAGGCAGGCTTAGTTGATATATTATATATATTAATATTCTCTCATTTTATTACACTGTGTTAAAACTCCCAGACAATAAAACAGTTACATTGACACTAAAAGCCTTTGTAGGCAGACTTTCTTCTAAAGAGAAAATTGCTCAGAAATCAGTAAGGTAATCAATAGGGAATTGGACCCATTAGCAGAATCAATAATGGCATTGGTATCAATAAAATGTTATAGTTCCCATCCCTAGGCACCATGATAAGCCCTGGTTGCAGGTTGTAGTTTTCTCACCTTGTGTTCTTGGCTCCACCAGATTATTGTTGATGATGATGACAGTAAGGTGTGGTCGCTGTATGATGCCGGCCCAAAGAGCATCAGGTGTCCCATCATCTTCCTGCCTCCAGTAAGTGGGACAGCTGAGGTGTTCTTCCAGCAGGTGCTGGCTCTGACAGGATGGGGCTACAGAGTCATCTCGGTGAGATCAACAGCTTCATATTTACTAGGGCTGCAACTCTCATTTTGATTGATTCATCTGCTGATTCTTTCTCCATTTATCCTATTCTTCTTAGTTTTGTCTATGAAATGTTTGAAAACAGTGAAAAATCTTGATTTTCTCAGAAGGTGGTGTCTTTGAATGTGTTCTTCCTTATTACTGTGAAACTGTAAAACTGACACCAGTGAATCAGAGGTTATTTGCAGATTCTGTTCCCGACAGTAATAGTCAGATAGTACTTGATTAATGGACTAATGTATGACCTTGTTGGCCATGACTTACATGGGTGTTAAACTGATCCAGTAAAGGGCCGTGTGGCTGCAGGTTTTAATTCCAACCAATCAAAAACACACCTGGTCCAACAAATCAACTGTGTGAAGACAGTTCAGGTGATTGAGTAAGTCGAGTCAGGTGTGTTCTTGCTTGGTTGGAATGAAAACCTGCAGCCACACGGACATTTACTGGATCAGTTTGACACCCCTGGTCTAAGTAGAAGCCAATCCTGATTATAGGATTTAGTGTGTAAATGTGAAAATATCTGTGTGTTTTCCAGCTGCAGTATCCGGTGTACTGGGATCTGCTGGAGTTCTGTGACGGCTTCAGGAAGCTTCTCGATCACCTGCAGTTGGATAAAGTACGTAGGAGTTTTTCTTTTGTTTCAGACAAAGAGAGAAAGAGAATATAATACTGATAGTTTGGAGCAGGAAAAAGCAGCTAGCCAATTAATCGGGGGGTTGGCTGGTTTGTCTCAGCCAGCAGCTGAGATTGGTCGACCCCTAGTTTTGATATACTATAACTCTTGATGAATGAGCATTGCATCACTAAGTGGAAAAACAATAAACACATGTTCACTTCACAGAAAACGATATCAATTATTAAAAATGGTCAACTTATTCATAAAATACTGGCCATCTAAACGGCTAATAGTACTACCAGGAATTGTCATGTCATGGTCATAGGAATATGAGTCTTATTATTTATACAGTAACGGAGGAAAGAATAAGAGCCATTCTGCTCCTGTGGATAAGCTTCCATCTTACAAATACATTTATTCATTTGGCAGAAGCTCCTGTCCAAAGTGACATACAAATGAGGTTCAACCCAGCCACAGTAGATAGAGAGAGGGGGTGAGAGAGAAGTGAGCATTAGTGAGTTGAACTTGTTGAAAGACATGAAAAGAAAGGGCTTTTTTTGGCACGTTGACGACCAAATACGTTACTGCATCTTGTGGCAAAAACATCACATACAGCTGTGCTCTTGGAAGGTTATAGAAATATTATAGAACACATTGGCTTTAAAACTGAAATCGACAACTCTAAAACACAAAGGCTGATGCATTTTTTTATACAGTCTATGGTTCCAAGTGGTGACCCATACCGCACAAACTAAAAACAAGTGCAGCTTCCTGCAGCGTGCCTCGCTCTGCTCACTAAGGCAGTCCTGTTAATGAACTCTGACTCAGAAAGTTGTTGTTGGCTATCTGAGGCTCATGCTAACTCTGAACTAGCATGTTGAACAGAAGCAACTGCTAGGTTAACATAGGCTGAGAGCTGATGTCACACAGCAGGACTGGAATTTCACTTAAATGCATTTTAGCTGTGGTAGCAAGAAGTCACAGCAACAGTATTGTCTGTCCTCGGGACAGCCATCATGACTCCTGTGTGCAGACAGGAGCTACCCAAGTCATTATTTGTGTTATTGTATTTTATTTGGACTCTGTAAGATTTTCATCTAGTTAATTGTCTTTTAAGTTCATATCAAAGCGTGAGTTAAAACAATGGTGATTGATCATGTGACCTAATAATGAAAGCATTTGTTGCCTCTTTGCTGAGTATTACAATCTGTGTGTCTGTGGAGACATTCCCTCGCTATATCACCTCCATGTTAGTGACGCTGCTGACAGCAGTTGGTCTGCCGGTTATGCTGCGTTGCATTGTAATTGGAAATTGTGAACAAAGGGCAAAGGAAATTCCAAGAAAAGGAGATCCAAGAATGTTAGGTGGTGCTGGTAAAGACCAGGGTCTTTTAACTGGTTTTAACCCTCTTAACAGTGGTTTTTTATCAGTTTTAAGCCATGGTTTTTGACCTGTTTTATCGTCCTACTTACCTTTCTCTGACTGATCTGCATTGGAAACTGAGGCAACACAATGTCTCACCTCAGTATGTTGGGCCTTTTTTGGCCGTGGATGCTGATGTCACTTTTTATGCAGTCTTTCTGTGTATGGAGAGCTCTTCAGTACAATCAGGAATTCCCTCTTCTACTGCGCCGTACCAGTGTGGGCACCATGGATCCCACGGAGATGATCTCCCACCGAGATCATCCGGCCGCCGAACCCTCTTGCAAGAAACCCAGCCGGGCACCCAGACCGACGATAAGGAAAGGAGGTAGCCGCGGTGGTGTGCGCCAGAGGCTCCGGAGACAGGGTCACCATAGGATTTCCCTGCCTACCGTCATCCTCGCAAATGTCCAGTCAGTGCGCAACAAAGTTGATGAACTTCAGGCAAATGTGAAAATCCTGGCGGAATTTATCTTCTTGCCTTAACGGAAACTTGGCTTAGGGAACATGACTTACAGTCCAATTTGGAGATAAGCGAGTCCCCTTTCGTATGGACTGAGACCCTGCAGTGACCGGTAAGTCTCTTGACCGGGGGCTGTGTCTATACGTTTACAAAGAACGTGTAATACAGTAGTCATAAGAGTCCCCGTGTACGCCCGACATTGAACTACTTTCTGTATCTTAACTTCCTTTTTATCTCCCAAGAGAATTTCTGCACTTGTGTACAGGGCCTGAAGTTAACTATTTTGGCCACCCACTGTGGCAGGTGGATTTGGAGAGATAGAGGAAGTTCCATCGAGTTTTACTAGTTCCTCCACTATTTCCACAAGCCTAGCCCGTTCCACCCTTCTCATTTTGGAAAATAGAAGATAAGACAAGATATCACTTGTCCTCGAACAGTAGCTTTAAGTGCTTCCCATAGAGTGCCGCTGCAGACATCAGGGGTGTCATTAAACTCTATGTAAGAGCGGATTTGAGTCGCAACAAAATCTTTAAACTTACTCTCCAATAATAAGTGTTAGCTGAACCTCCACGGTGAACGTGGAATTGTATCTTGTGGAAAACTAATGTCAACTGTGGTAGGAGCATGGTCAGAAGTGACTATATGGTGATATTCACATGCATTCACGCAGTTGAGGAGGTTGTTATCGATTAAGAAGAAATCAATTTGGGAGAATGTGTGGTGTACATGGGAAAAAAAGGAGAAAGCTTTCCCATTGGGGTTTCTAAACCTCCAGGGATTAGAAATTCTCAACTGTGATGCATATGTTTTTACTGTGTGTGCTGATTTGGATAGCGTAACCTGTGTAGGAGAAGATCTGTCAAGAGTCACATCCTGCACCAGGTTAAAGTCTCTGCCTATGATAATGCGATGACTGTCAGCGTTTGGGATTTTGGAGAATAGCCTTGTAAAAAACTGTTCATCGTCCCAGGTGGGTGCATAAACCGAAACTAAGACCACTGGTGTGTTCTGGAGCGTGCCCGAAACTATGACATAGCGGCCTTCAGTATCTAGGATTTTTTTTTTTCCTGCTTTGCTACAGTGCGGACGCTTTTCTGCTTGCTCTCGCCTTTGCTTGCATTTTTTGCTACTATCTGCTACTATTTGCTTCTCCTCAATAAGAAACAAAGAGCAACAGCTCCTGGATACTTACAAAACCAGTGGGATTATATTTATTTTAGATAACAGAGGCATTTTTCAATATTTTTACGACTTCCTCAACGCTAGGCAGGGAGGCCTACCATTCAAGATAAGCCTGAGCCTGTGCTACAGTGCTAAAGGTAATCACCAGAAGATGCCTCCCTTCTCTATGGAAGATTACCACAAACTACTACAGAAGATTTTGCTGTTGGAAACAAAAATTAATCGGCTAGAAGTATTTATAGAAGTGAATGGATATTGTGACAACAATACCACTCTAGCACTGACTGAAAACAGTGGACAGGGGCAGGCCAGAGCCCAGCTAACTAGCAATGATGAAGCTACAAGGAAACGGGAGGTCCCTGCACAGGGTAATAAATCTACCAGCGATAATCCTCCCTGGAACACACTTGGGGCAAAGCCAAAGAGAAGACCACCTCCCTGCGACAAGGGAGAACGGATAACCGGGAGGACCCAGCGACCCGATATTTCTGATCTGACCGGTTGGCCTGCGCTACCATCTCTATCCAGGCATAGCGCTTCATCAACTCCCCTGCCACGTAGGACACAGCAGCGGACAGCTGAGAAGAGGAAAAGTACCAAGAAACTTCCCCAGCAAGCAAGTGTTCAACTAAAGAACAGGTTTGCTCCACTGTTGCCCGACAATGGATCCCCCTCTGATTGCCTGAATAACCCACCATCACCACGCAGAAGGGTAAGACCTGCTAACTTAAAACCACAGAGAAAGCTAACAAGTGGGCCTGAAAATCTGATTGTGGGTGACTTTTCTATAAAAGATATGAAAAGCAATAATAGCACCAAAGTACTCTGCTTTCCGAAGGATACGGTGTCTGACTTGGAAAAAAGAGTCCTGGATATTGTGGCTGCACACCCAAATGTGAAAAATGTCATTCTGCACATTGGTTTTAATGACATTGGAAAAACAAAAATCAAGGGAGCTGAGAGAGCACTCCAATAAACTCTTTGAAACAGTCAGCGCTGTGAATGCTGAGGTGTTTATCAGTGGTCCTCTACCTCCGATCAGGAGAGGAGCTGAGAGATTCAGTCGACTTTACTCGCTGAATGAGTGGCTCTCCAGCGTTTTTCTTGCTCGTTCGATGCATTTTATTGACAATTTTAGCTTTTTCTGGGACCGCAGGCATCTTTTTAAGGCAGACGGACTTTGTCTAAATAAGCTGGGAGTAAAGCTTTTCATGACCAACATGTCTTACTTCCTGCGTCATCCATCTATCATCACTGCCAAGGACAACAGACAAGAGGAACCAACGGAAAAGACAGACACAACACAGCTTATCATGAACGTCGAAGGAGGACCGCCATTGCAAAAGGAGAGCGCTGACCATGAGAGACACCGGAGCAAAGAGGAGACGTGTCCATCCCCCTCTACCGCCCCTTTCATTTCAAATGGGCGTGAAGATCCCTCCCCCCCACCCCCCAAGACTAAATCCAGGTCTCCATCCTTCTCCCTTCCTCAAGTAAGCCTTTCTCCCCCCTTATCCCCCTTGGAGTTCCGGGAGCTACCCCCACCCACTCCCCGCCCTACTCCTATTTTTACCCCCCTTGACCGACCTCAGCGATCCCCCCCTCAGCGTCATCTCAGTGGCACCTCCCTCCCACCTCCTCCCCCCCCTCCACGAAGGCGTGCTTCACAAACCCTCAGCCCTACTCCGCCCCTCTTACGTAAACCCCCTGTACGCCCTCAACGTCCACCTCCAGTAGTTCATTCCAGCTCTGACGCTGCCCACTCCTCCTCCCCCTCATGGCCACCCCTACCCCGCCCTGACAGCAGTCCTGAATATTATTGATACAAAAACGGGTTCAGCAGTAGACCACATTATCAGCTGGGCCCAAGGCTGCCTACGTCAAAGCTTGGCACCTTCTACATTCCTGTTGTGACTACCAAGAGAGTGAACATTGGGAAACGTAGACACCCTGCTAACCTAAACAATCTCATTCCTATCCTCTCCAAACTCCAAAGTCAACATCGAAGCCTGTCAATAACACCATCAGGATGGGTCTGCTCAATGTTAGGTCTCTGAATAACAAATCATTTTTAGTCAACGATTTTATTACTTCTTCCAAACTTGATTTTATGTTTTTAACTGAAACATGGCTGGAGCAATATAACAGTGCAAGCATTCTGATCGAGACAGCACCCCCCAACTATAACTTTATTGATGTATGTAGATCTGGGAAAAGGGGGGGAGGGGTTGCTGCTATATTTAAAAACATATTTCAGGGGAAACAGATGTCACTTGGTGATTTTACATCATTCGAATACCTGTGTGCTGTGTTGAAATGCTCTCCCAAAATTCTTCTGTTAATTATTTACATGCCACCTAAATACTCAGCAAATTTTTTCGAGGATTTTACCGAATTATTGTCTAGTATCTCCACTGACTTTGACTGCCTAGTTATAACTGGTGACTTTAATTTTCATATTGACGATTCGAATGACAAGGGTGCAAAGGAACTTTTTACTATTTTAGATACATTTGACCTGTCTCAACATGTGAAAGAGGCTACTCATTGTAAAGGACACACCCTGGACCTGATTATCACAAAAGGTCTCAATGTTTCTGATGTTCTTGTGACTGATCTTTCATTGTCTGATCACTTCTGTGTTTAGATAGATAGATGCCTCTATTATCAACAACTACAGACCAATTTCAAATCTACCATTCATAAGTAAAATAATTGAGAAAGTTGTACTCCAACAACTAAATCACTTCTTGGCTTCTACTGGCTGCCACAACAACCTCCAGTCAGGATTTAGACCTTTTCATAGCACCGAGACGGCCCTTATTAAAGTTATAAATGACATCCGTCTTAACACAGACTCTGGCAAAACTTCAGTACTAATGCTATTGGACCTCAGTGCTGCATTTGACACTGTCGACCACTCAATACTTTTGGACAGGTTGGAAAACTGGGTGGGGCTCTCGGGCACAGTCCTAAACTGGTTCAAGTCATATCTACAAGATAGGAACTATTTTGTTTCCATTGGCGACTTTGTATCAGAACAAACCAACGTAACGTGTGGAGTCCCCCAAGGTTCAATCTTGGGGCCGACTTTATTTAACATCTATATGCTCCCACTAGGACAAATCATGCAAAATAATAACATTGACCACCATTGCTATGCCGATGACACCCAAATCTATGTAGCGCTATCACCAAATGACTATCGCCCCATAGATCTTCTGTGCCAGTGCATTGAGCAAGTCAAACACTGGATGTGCCAAAATTTCCTTCAACTAAATGAGGATAAAACTGAGATAATTGTTTTTGGTGCTAAGAAAGAAAGGTTTAAAGTCATCCAACACCTTCAATCACTGTCCCTGAAAACCTCAAATAAAGCCAGAAATCTTGGGGTTATTATGGATTCTGATTTACATTTCGACAGTCACATCAAATCAGTAACAAAATCGGCCTATTATCACCTTAAAGTCTTGAGCTGACATGAGCCCTCTAAGTCTTGTTACATTACAAGACTTAGAGGGCTCATGTCAGCTCAAGACTTAGAAAAACTTGTCCATGCCTTTATAACCAGTAGACTAGACTACTGTAACGGTCTCCTTGCAGGTCTTCCCAAAAAAACTGTCAGGCAGCAACAGTTTGTTCAGAACGCTGCTGCTCGAGTTCTAACAAAGACCAAAAAATGTGAGCACATTATACCAATTCTTAAATCATTACACTGGCTTCCTGTACGTCAGAGAATTGATTTCAAAATCCTCCTGCTCACATATAAATCACTACATGGTCTAGGGCCGAGGTATATCACTGATATGCTCCCACTACATAAGCCTTCTAGATCACTAAGATCCTCTGAGACCAATCTGTTAGTGGTTCGCAGAGTAAACTCAAATCAAGGGAAAGCATCTTTCAGTCATTATGCAACAAACAGCTGGAATAAACTTCCTGAAGATTTGAGACTTTCACCCACTCTGACCATTTTTAAAACTAGACTGAAAACTTTTATGTTCACCTTAGCTTTCTGCTAAATCTTCACACTTTTAACGTCCGCACTGTTTTGATTATTGTCTATGTTTTTATTCTCTTTGTCTTTCTGTAAAGCATTTGAATTCATGACATGTTGTGCTGTGAAGCACTTTGAGTCTGCCTTGTGTATGAAAAGTGCTATACAAATAAAGCTGCCTTGCCTTGCCTAGGATTACATTTGTTGGCTCAAACAGAACCTTTTATGAATGATGATAGCTGCCCCTCTAACTCTATCTGTAAATTTAGAGTGGAATAGGTGGCTCATCCACGCCCTCTTAATAGGTGAGGTTTCGGCTGTTTTGAGATGTGTTTCGTGCAGAAACATCACATCCCCCTGAAGTTGCTGCAATTGTGTCAGGAACTTACCGATTCTAAAACCTAAACAGTTTTCTTAGGCGGCCGGTGGCACAGTGGTTTGCTGCCTCCCTCTCCCTCTCTCTCTCATCCCATTTCCTGTCTGTCCTTTATAATAAAAGGCTTGAAAAACTGCCAAAAAAATAATCTTTTCTTTTATTTAAAAAAAAAATCAGTTTTCCAATGAAAAACATCCAACTTACATTATTTCATGAATGATTAATGATTAAACGGTCAGTTGTTAAGGTGACCGACTATCGATTAAAGAAATGGCTTAAAAATGTGTGTCCCTATGATGCAGTTTTGACATGAGCATCAGCCTCTTGTACACTCTCTCTCTGTGTTTCATGAAGATCCTCCGTCTTTCTCCTAAACCCTCAGGTCCATCTGTTCGGGGCATCCCTGGGTGGATTCTTGGCTCAGAAGTTTGCAGAGTGCACACACAAGTCTCCTAGAGTGCACTCACTGATCCTGTGTAATTCATTCAGCGATACCTCCATCTTTAATCAGACGTGGACAGCAAACAGGTGCTTTTTGAATGATTAAATCACAGACTTTCCTTTCTGTTTACATGCATTGTTAATGTTTAGTTTCCATGTTCCTCCTCAGTTTCTGGTTGATGCCAGCTTTCATGTTGAAGAAGATTGTTTTGGGGAACTTTGCCAAAGGACCTGTGGACCCTAAGATGGCAGATGCAATCGACTTCATGGTCGACAGGGTAGGTGGACTTGTGTGGTGATACAATGACCCTTATAATGACCACACAGAGGTTAATTACGTGGGACTCCCCACAAGGCAGTTAGAACAAAAGAAGCTGTAAGGCAGTGACACACCGGGCTGATAATTAAAGTGTAATTCCGGCGCAAAATCATCCCATGGTCTTTTTCAACACTTACATTCATCAAATAAGCCATCATGACAGTTTTTTTCATGTAACAACTATTAACGGAGAAATCCGGGAGAGTTGCTAACAGCCAAATACAGTTAACACGGATTAGCTCAGGGCAGTACGGTGAAGGCCGTCAAACGTCTTTTTTAACCACTAATACTGTTCAAAATAACAGCAAACCTCTGCAGCAGCATGAGAAGAGTCCCTACACAGAAAACAAAGCACCAATGGGCTCACTCCTTTGGGATTGACTTTGGTAATCCACTTGAATGGACTTTACTATGAGAGGAGATGGTACGAGGCCAGTTGGTAAGTCTTTAAAACACTCTTTAATAAACTCTTGGTTCCCTAACTACATTGTTGGTGCTTTGTTGAAAAAGAACATGGATGATTTTGCGCCGGAATTACACTTTACAGTTGGGTCAACGTTAAACAACTGCCGCCTTGGTGTTTGTGGTGTGTCCTTAATCGTTGGCACTAGTCGGCCCATGTCAGCTGAATTTCGCTGATTCAGCATGTTGAGAGGCTTCATTTATCAATCAATAAACTTTTATGTTTATAGCACTATTCAGTCCCTTCTTCTCATATGGGATCCCATGGGAAAATTATGCCGCTAAAGTTACCTTCTTTTTAGCTGGTGTTTTAGAGCTGCAGCACACTTCTCCCACTTGGCTGCATGCTGTCAAATTAGTCATGCTGTTGGCACAGACTTTAGAGCTACAGTTACCTCGAAGTTGGAAGCTGCAAAACAGAACTGCTTCTTATCTTGAATGGTAACACCTGTATTATGATACGTATCATGTCGCCTTCTGCTTTGACTTGGAGAGAAATGAAGAAGGAAATGGTGGATGACCTCAGCGTAGACAATTGTAGCTTGTTGAAGAACAGAGAAGAAATTAAAAGTTAAGTTGTTAAGTGTTAGTAAATTTTCAGTATAAAGTTTTTCATATTTCCTGACGCTGGTTTGTTTCTGTAAACAGCGCCTCTGCTAACAGAATGGTATTCATCATGTGTTTGGGGAATATAACTAACCTAATAAACACCACATCCTGCATATGATCATAAGCCTCATAAACTGGATATTCATGTCCATGTAAATGCACTCATTTGTGAATGTGCAGAGATCTCAGCTCCTGAAAATATAAATATGCTGATATTCCTTAAAAAACATGTAAATTCCAAACTATGAACAATGGCCAAGCCTTAGTTTGTTTGTTTTTTTTTTTTTTTTCCACTTCAGTTTTGATTGTTGTTTTCATTTAACAGACATTGCAAAAACACTACCGACAAGTAGAGGGAGTCTCTCTTGAATATTTCAGTCTTCATTTACCACGTCCTCGTGTCTATCGCTGTTTGAGTTCTTGCATATAGTCCATTTCTCCCATTTTTGCTCTCGTTGCACCTCTTGTAGTCTCATACGAAGTGTCATCTTCTCCATTGTGTATATTTCTTCGACAATTGCCATCCACTAATCCTGGTACGGTGGGTCTACCTTACACCAATTTCTAGTTATAGCTTTCTTACACGGAATCTATAATATCTTTACCAAATCCTCGTCCTTCATCCAGGTCACACATGTACAGAGTCTCACAGGTCATGGGGATATTATATCCCAGTATCTTCTGCATGACACTGTGTACCAAAATCAAAAAATATGATAATAATATACATATAATATAATATATGCTTCTAAGTCGCCACATTCTCTCCAACACAAGTAATTCATTTTTCAGTTCAGTTCAGTTCAGTTTATTTTCAGACATTTCAGACAAAGACATTTTGTAACAAACACAAAAAATAAATGTATAAGGTCTGAAAAAAGGGAATAGGCAGAAGCTAAAGCTTATAACGCCTACCCTTTAAAATACATAAACTTAGGTAGCAGCTACACACAGGTCAAAAAGAAAATGTCTAATAATTAATTTATTGCTGCTGTCAGCGAAACACAATCAACATATGTTTGAATAATGTTCCTCTTGAGAACAGTTTTAAAGTAAATTAATGTTCTGCAGTCTTTTAAATCTATGGCCAAATCATTCCAAACATTCACTCCAATAACAGAAATACAATGCATTTTTGCATTTGTTCTAACACTGGGCTTTTTCAGCACGTCTTGCCCTCTCAGCAGATAGGTACTTTCCCTTTCCTGAAACAGGTTCTGAATCAGAATGGGGAATTGATTATTCTTTATTTTAAACATAAATTGTGCCGTTCGAAAGTAAACCAAGTCCTTGAATTTCAAGGCTTTTTTTCGGATGAAAAGTGTATTTGTGTGTTCCCTATATCCAGCTTTATTTATAAGTCGCATTGCCATTTTTTGGATCAAACTGATTGGTTTGGTGTTAGTTTGGTATGTGTTTCCCCACACCTCCAGACCATAGGTCATGTAGGGAAGCACCAAGGAACAATACAATACATATAGCGTTTGATCATTTAAATATTCTTTAACCTTACTAATGACTGCTAATGATTTGCAAACTTTTGCCTTTATATAATTTATGTGATTTCTCCAACTTAGCTTATTTTGCAATAGTATTCCTAAAAACTTAATTTAATTTACTTGTTCAATCTCTGTATCGTTTATAATTAAATTTGTTTCCACATTGATTGGCAGTTTTGCAAATATTATAAATTTAGTTTTCTTTAAGTTCAGAGTTAATTTATTTGAGTCGAACCAATGCTTCAATATTTTCAGTTCGTTTTCTACAGCTTCAAATAATGCCTTTAGATCTCTGCCACAACAAAGTATGTTTGTATCATCTGCAAATAATATAAAGTGCATTGTTTTTGAAACCGAACATAAATCATTAATGTAAATTATGAACAACAAAGGACTTGACACTGACCCCTGGGGGAGTCCACAGGTCACTGACATGGTCTCTGAGTCGGTGCCATCAAAGTGGACATATTGGGATCTGTTGCTCAAATAACTTTGGATCCAGGAAAGGGCCACACCCCTGATCCCATATCCATTAAGTTTTTTCAGCAAGAGATCATGGTTCACGGTGTCGAAAGCTTTGGTAAGATCCAGGAATAAACCAACAGCATATTGCTAATGTTCTATTGCATTTGTTATATTTTCAACTAGGTCCACCAAAGCTATGGTTGTGGTTCGGTCAGGTCTAAAGCCATATTGCTGCTCACAGAGTATGTCATATTTTTCTAAATAATTATTTAATCTTAAATGGAAAAGCTTCTCCAATATTTTAGAAAATTGGGATAGTATGGAGATAGGTCTATAATTTGTGAATGTGTGTATATCACCCAACTTGTAAATCGGAATGACTTTTGCCATCTTCATTCTTTCTGGGAATATTCCTGTTTGCAGGGACAGGTTAAATAAAAAGGTGATAGGAGTTATTACAAAATCAATTATTTCTTTTAATATTGACTTGTCCAATCCATCAGAGTCTGATGGCTTTTTACTTTTTAACTTTTTCACAATGGAAAGAATTTCATTTTCATCTGTAAGATGTAGGAATATACTGTTTTCCTGCTTTGGAAGTTTGCTGAGGATATCCTCCTTATTATGGTAGTTTGGTATTTCTTTTTCTAAGTTAGAACCTATTTTACTAAAGTAGTTATTAAATTCTGGGTGATCAGATGTCCATAATTTATTTCAAAGTGAGAAGGGAAGTGGGACTCCTTATTTCTTCTTTTAATTAATTTGTTCAAAATGCTCCATGTATTTTTTATGTCGTTTTTGAATATTTATTTTTAATTTTAGGCGTAATAAAGAATCGTAGCTATTTTAGTTGGTTTATATCATTTATCTTGTATTTTTGGACCACTTTGAACCATAGATCCAACGTGAATGAGGTAATTGGGTTTATTATTTCCTGTATTTTTTGTAGGTTTCCTTATCCCCAATGATGCTCTGGGGTACCCACCAAATTCCTTTTCCATGTCTTTCCAATTAGCCACGTAGTCCAGCCTACACTAGCACACTATTGATCTAAATTGGGCTGCATGGTAATATTCCTTTAGTCTTGGGAGACCCATACCTCCACTATCTCTTGGTAGCTGGAGAGTTTCGTAACTTACTCTGGGGCTTTTTCCTCCCCAAATAAATCTTGATAAAACTCTATCCCAATTTACAAATTGAGTTTGGGGGAACTATATAGGTAAAGCTTGGAACAGGTATAAAAGCCTAGGCAGTATATTGATTCTGACCGCCTCAATTCGTGAGCTGAAATCTAATGGTAAAATAGACCATCTTTCTATGTCCCTTTGAATATCCTGATTGTTATTGTTGTAATTTGCCTTATACAATTTGGTTAAACTTTTAGTAATGCAAACCCCCAAGTATTTGATTCCAGTTAAAATTGTAAGATTCTTGTATCAGCCTTGATGGGGTATAGTGTAATGTTAAAACCTGGGGTTTTGATATATTAATCTTATAACCTGAGATATGTCTGTATGTTTCGAATAATTTCATTAGTGTAGGGAGAGAGTCATCCGGCTGACTGGGGTAGGCCGTGATGTCATCAGCAAAGAGCCCTAGCTTGTGCTCCATACCATTTATAGTCACACCTTTAATTCCTTCATTCTGTCAGACTGCTTGAGCTAGTGGTTCGATAAAGAGAGCAAATATCTTTGTAGATTTATCCTATCCGTCAGGCTGCCATTGATTTTGATTCTGGCACTTGGTTGATGGTAGAGTGCTTTTATAAATTGTACTGATTTGCTATTAAATCCGAATCTTTCTATTACTTTGTATAAGAATTTCCAGTTTACAGAATCGCCTTTTCGGCGTCAACACTTAATAACAACATATTCTGTTTTTTCTTTTAGGCTTGCTGGACAATATGTATAATTCTCCTAATGTTATCCTGTGCTTGTCTATTTCTTATGAATCCCGTTTGATCTTCTTCTATGATGTCTGCTACAAATGTATTGATTCTGTTTGACATAATTAATGTGTATATCTTATAGTCTACGTTCAATAGTGAGATTGGTCTATAATTTCCAGATTGTTCTTTATCCTTCCCAGGTTTTGGGAGTATAGAAGTTATCGCTTCATCCCATGAGGGAGGTATTTTATTGTGTCTTAGTGTCCAATTGAATGACGCCAAAATTAACGGTGCCAGTTCTTCCCTGAGTACCTTTTACCATTCGGCCGCATAACCGTCACTTCCCGGGCTCTTTTTATTTTTCAACTTTTTAATTGCATCTGTCACCTCCTCCATTGTAATTTCATTTGTTAATATTTCATTTTGTGAGGCGCCAATTGAAGGCAAGTCTAAAGAATTCCGAGATTCCTCCATCTCATCCTCTCCTGCTGATACAGGTTGGGTATACAATTTACTATAATACTCCTGGAAGACCTTCTCTATATCTTCTGGCGTGCAAAACAGCTCTTGTATCTCTTATTTTATGGATGCTATTAATTGTTTGTTGCTTTTTTATGCGCTTTGCCAATAATTTAGTAGCTCTTGGTCCTATTTCATAATAGTTATTTCAGTAACCTTTTTTTTTCTCTACTTCGTCTGTTAAAATATCATTTATTTTTGTCTTTAACGCCGTAATTTCTCTGTATATATTTTGGTCTTTTGTACTCTGAAAGTTTCTCTCTAGTACTCTTAAATTTTTTGTGTATTTCCTGTATGTTTCTATTCTATTCTTTTTTAATAGTGCTGTTTCTGCTGTCAATTTTCCCCTAATAACCACCTTCATGGCGTCCCAAAGTACTGTTGGGTCTACTTCACCATTATCGTTTGCCTCAATATATGTGTTGATTTCCTTTCTGATCCTTTCCTTTCTCTGTTCATTATTCAGTAGGCTTGTATTCAGCCTCCATGCTGTTTGCCGTTTTCTATTACGGAGGCCGATTTTTAAGTATAATGAGTTATGGTTCGCTCCAGAGCCGGTGCGCTGTTGCTCCTCCTCGCTACCGGTGCTTCCCCCTCCTCACCTGGATCTTCCATCGTGTAGCCCTGGTCATATCAAGCGCTGCCTCTCTGGGATCTTCATACACTTTAACTCCGTCTTCCCAGTATATTCTAATTTTAGCCAGCTGGGTCTGGAACCGGATTCCTTCTTGTTTTAGTCACGACCATATGTTTTTCGCTTCTGGATGACTTCGGTCGCATAGTCATGATCAAAGAAAACTTGTTTGTCTGCGATCTTTATCGTTTTCTTCTCTTTGCCCCATACCTTCTGTAGGATCATTTCTTTAGTGTCGTATTGCAGAAAGTTGGTGACTATTGATCTGGGCCAGGTTTTTTCACTAGGGCTCGGTGACAGCGCTGAATGTGGAGCTCGGTTCCTTCTGGCAGTCCAAGTTCAGTAATCATCAAGTGCTCCACATATTTGCTCAATGACTCATAGTCCTTTTCTATGTCTTCCGGGACTCCATAGATACGGAGGTTATTTCTCCGTGATATGCCTTCTAAGTCTGTTAGCTTCTCTTGGAGCCGGCGGGTCCGCTCCGACATCTCCCACATCAGTGTGCCCGAGTCTGCCTTCCACTCCGCAAGTTCAGCTATGCTAGGCTTGCTGTGCTGTGCTTCCTCTATGCTAGCTGCCTGAACATGCAGCTCTTTTTAATTTTTGCGAGCATTTGCGGTCAATCTCCACTCACATTGCGCTTATCTCACCCTTTATCTCTCCTTTGAATGTGGCTAGGTCATTGCGGAACTCACTTCTGAGCCCCTTTATTATGTCCTTGATAGCGGTTAGCCTGGCTCTGAGCCCCTCCGTGTACTTCGCCGTTTCAGTTTTCTTGTTAGCTTCTTCGTCTGTGTTAATGTTTCTAACTTGTTCGGGGTCCATTTCAGATTTTCCTTCTTGTTTATTTCTATTCCTTTGCCTTCTTAGTGCTGTCGCCTTGTTCATATCTTGCCTTTGGCTGTTGAGTTACATATATTATACGTATGTTTCCTGCCGACTCGAGGGAGCTTGTCAAGTGTACGTCCACTCACTCCGCCATCTTCAGTTTTTTTTTTTTTTAATTCAATTATTGTTTTGTTATTTAAAAAAATGTTCAGTTTTCCTATTAGAAAGAAAAGTAAATATGCACTGTTTTGCAGTTCATACCCAAGAAATAATGATTCTTTAATTGGAAAAAGAAATTGTATAAGAGAATATTTTGTAGGTTTTAATAAAAATGATCTTTTCACTCATGATTTGTCTTTAATCTCATTGTGTTAAAAAAACAAATTGAAAATAACATTGTGATTGCAGTGTAGTGATCTCAGTATCGTAAGTTCAGTGTATTGGTACATCCCTATTACAGTCGCATGTCAAGCAAACGGCGGCCTCCTTCAGGACAAGGTTTATTTACTGCTGGTTTTGAGTAATTCTAGCGGATTTCAGTTAGATTTACCATTTTAAAGCGTAAAAGTGATTTTATAGTGTAAAATGATTGTGTAATGTAACATTGTACTTGGTTAGTTTTGGGAGATTATGCTAATAAATACATCTACTTTGCAAGTTATTCTGAGTTTCTGATTTTCCTTCATATGCTTCATGTTTTTTTTTCAGTTTGGATGTGAAATGGGTCTTAATTGCGTTTCTGATGGTCTTAAAAAGGTCTAAAAAAATCTTTCATTTAAGTGGTTGGGACCTGCAGAGACCCTGGTAATGTCTTTGTGTTTGAATGTTAAGCTCTGCCCTCCATGTGTTGTTTGTGCTGTAGTTGGAGAGTCTGAACCAAAGTGAGTTAGCATCGCGGCTAACACTCAACTGTCAGAACTCTTACGTGGAGCCACACAAAATAAAAGATGTTGCTGTGACCATTATAGATGTAAGTGTTAAAGCATCTCTTTCTATCGGCTGTACCATTCATGAACATTTCTACGACAGTAACCTGACTCACATGTTTTTTCTGTGGACGGTGTTGAGGTTTTTGATCAGAGCGCTCTGTCGCTGGAGGCCAAGGAGGAGATGTATAAACTGTATCCTAACGCCAGACGAGCTCATCTGAAAACAGGAGGAAACTTCCCGTACCTGTGCAGGAGTGCTGAAGTCAACCTCTACATACAGGTACGCTCTGGATTATCATTCACTAGGAAATGATGATGGTACAGGCACACAGGTGGTATTCATGTCATATCTGACCTGTTTCCCTTTATTTCTCCCCACAAAAAACGATTCATTCCTAAAACAATTTGGCGGTTCTCTCTTCCAAATGATGCAGCCAGGTAATAGGCCACAGAACAGCACATCGCAAATTGTAAATAAAATAAACGTATTCCAATAATGTACACAGGAAATCCACATGTGCACATCCAGACCCTAATCTACCCAGACGTAGGGTCTGGGAATGATCAATAGACCTTCCCAACTCAAGGGGCGACACAAACGCATGCAGTCCAAAATACCAATGCACGCAACTGGATATTATTACGACTAATCAAAGCAATGAACAAGGTGACGTATATACTGTACGTTTAGGAGGCCTCTAGCGTTAGCAGACGCTCGTCCTGTAAATTTGCATTTACCTCGAGGGAGCCTATCTTGTAGGAGTGTGGTCGGACACTGTGGTGTGGACGTGGTCCAGCTTTGCTTCGAGCGTTTAAATGGAGGCTTTGAACTCGGCAGAGAGGGCTGCACCGTGATGCTCCAAGAGGTTAGTAATGGCCGCCATGCTAATCTCGCCACCTGCCTCCTCCGCGGTGCTAGCCTTCGCCCCCTGGTCTTTTACAGTCTTTCTGGTCGGATGTGTCGGCATATTTAGGTGGTGTATCCGTCAAACAAGAGGAATATTAATATTGTTGTGACTTTCGGGGGTCCTGAAATGTAAAAATGATCAAAAGTCGCGTAAGCAAGATTCGACCCGTGTTACTCCAGCTCAGCCAAACCGGAAGTCATGAAGTACAACTTTAAGCGAGAAAACCCCCAAACATTATCCTGCATTATATGTTGTTTTTTTTTTTTTTATTTATTATATAAAAACAATACCCGAATACCAAAAATTTAAATTGAATACCTACCCAATGAGTATCTTTTTTTCTGTTGTATAAATCACAATGTAATAGGAAATAAGCCTTTCCATTTGATTTACAGAAAATGTGCTATATCATGATGTATATTATTATGGGGATACGAAATGACCTATATGACGATGTGAGATTTGTGTCAGCCCTAGTCCTCGACCATCCCTCTGAGTGAGAAGTGACATTGTGATGCTTTGTGCCTGATGTGAGGCATTGGTTTGAACAGTTTTTTCTTCTTTCTCCGCTGCTTGTTTGTGAATGCACAGATTCACTTGCGTCAGTTCCACGGGACAAGATACGCGGCCATCAGTCCTGCCATGGTGAGTGCTGAGGAGCTTGAGGTGCAGGAGTGTCGCCTAAGCAGGAACCAGGACTCTGATGACGACCAGTGAGACAGCTTCTCCCTCCAGGCAGTTTCCTCTAAACTTTTCCAACAGTTTCTCTCGCTCCTCATCATTTCACAGGACTGCTCCAGATTTTCTGTGGAGCTCAGCATTCCATTAGAGAGTCAACTGAGAATATTTTTATTTGACAGATGAAGCAATATTTTGATATTGACCTGTACATAAATGGTGTATCGGCCGCTTTGCTTTAAAAACATACGATACCTTGCCTTATGTGGAATGAATTTGATATTGTTGCACTCATAAACTGCCTGAACTGTTTGCCTCAGGTGTTCATTTCTGTGTGTCATATATATTGTGATTAACACAGCCTGCCTGTTCACACAAAGATGAACACACTGGAGATCTATATTTCAAAGTATTTGTGTGATTCCATGAGATAAAATTGCATTTTTTTCCCCATTTGTTTTTAGACCTACAGTAAATTATTTACATTTCCACATGTGCAGTTATTTCCACTCCCGTATCATAGTGGTGAGCTGTATGAAGTTAAATACTGTAAGAAGAGCCTAATCACTTTCAAACACAAATGTTTTGGACTCTGACAAATGGACTGGTTCACAGAGACACTGCAAACTGCCAAAGCTTCAGCCAAGTTATTTTTTTTGCCAGCTGTATATGAAACCCAGGTTGCAAGTGTCACTGGGCGTGTGTGCTCACACTGATCACTTTTCTTTCTCTGCTCCTGACAACGTCAAATAAATGAAAATGATGTGCTGTGCCTTTTTATAAGATATCATGTTAACATTCTCTACACTGTGAAGCCTTTCCAAATCACTTTCTAGCAGATATACATTGAAATCTGCTCTCATGTACCACCAAAGAGGAATAGCAGAATGTGCTGCAAACTCTTTGTTCCCTTATTACTTTCACTTCAGTATAACGACGTCTGTTAGAGCTGCAGCAGGTAACTTTTTAAATCAAAGGTTTTGTTTGTCATATTTGCTGAAACTGTCACTATATCCTGACAGTCCTACATGAGACAGATGATCCATGTAACCATCAGATTCCTCTTCCTCCACCTGGTGCTCCTAATGGCATCTGAACAACAACCAATGAGAGCAGAGGAGTCTGACAGTGTCAGTTACTGTTCTGAACTCTGATCATACTAAAACTAGACAGCACTGATCAAATATGAATCCGGATTCTGTTTCTGTATTAACATATTTCTCACATTAAGTGTTTTTGGAAACATAACAGTTACTGTTGCGCTGTAACATGACAAAGTTTGGCTGGCTGGTTGGCTGGTCGGTGGGGCTTGGTTATGACTCGATTTGGTCACAAACTTTCTCATTTTGCAGCTAAACAGTAACTTAAATAACACTTTTATGAGAGGAATAGTTAATATAGAAACGAATTTGGATTCACATTTCATCAGCGCAGGGCCTACTCCTTTTGAGTATTTAGAGTTCTGTAAAGCTGTAAATATCAATGGACCAAATGACAGCATGTAATGTGAAAGAGGTCACTTATGACACAATCAAAATGATCACCTGACTGCAGTTCAGCTCTACAGAGGCTCTCATTGTTCAGCTGTCCTGCTGCAGCTTTACTCTTCTGGTTCACTCTGGGCTCTTAGAGCGTCATTTCCAGCAGCAGCAGCTGTTTTCAGACACAGCTGTAAAAAACGGCAGGCAGTAACCGGTGAACGCAGTGGAGCAACCATAGTGTGGTTCACGAGTTAGAGCGGGTCAATCCCTGACTACTCCAGTCCACATGTAGTGTCCTTTGGCAAGAAACTGAAGGCTGTGCTATGGGTTCGATTAGTTCCTAACGAGAGCAGGTATGTCAATGTGCATGTAGTGTGGAGTCGGAAGATCAAAAAGGGTCTGTATAAATAGACATCCATTAACCATTTAGCATCTAAAGAGAGAGACGTTTTATCAGGAGTTGGTAGAGGACGAAACGGCAAAGCGATCATCTTGGACATTCATCAGGTGACACAAACACATAGGCTCCTAATGACCCAGCATGCTGCTCTCTACTTTGCTAATTCCAAAATGAGCCTAAACGGTGCTGACATGTCACTGTTAGAGTTTGTGTTCTACAGCTGAGAGGGAGGCTGTACCTCAGCTGGTAGAGCAGCTCTCCCACTCATCACAGGGTTGCTGTTTGAGCCCCAGCTCCTCCAGGCCACATGTTCTACAGTGTGTGTGTGAATAAGGCAAAGTGCTCTAGATGAAGAACACAGTTACAGCTGGAAAAACAAATCATTGGCTGCAGGTGTAATGGCACACAAGTTACAGACATTCATCTCCTATGGGTAGAGCAACTACTACATGAAATGACTGCCTGCATGGCATATAGTTTTTTGCATTCTGGGTTTTTTGACCTGATGTAATTCAAATCAACTTTATTTGTGAACTTAGAACATTTAGATATGTGTGAAGTTACAACACTTGCAACTGGAGTTCTACATTGACCATTTAAAAAATGGAAAGAATGAGTCAGCACATATAATTTGAGGACCGACCTGTTAATACGGTCTGAACAGCAAGAAAGCTGGAGGTCCAGACTGACTTAATGACATTTAATAGAAAGCCTGAAAGCAAGGTGTTTTCATCAGAACTTTAATCTGCACGACATTCATTATCTTCACAATTTACACAAGTAGCATTTTCAACCCGAGACTCATTTGTATCATCAATCAAAACCTAAAACCTCAGTCTTTTCTCTGAGACTGCAATTTATGATTTTCATCATCTGCAGATTATTTTGTCGAATTGATCAAAAAAAAGCCAAGAAATCGTGAAAAAATGTCCATGGCAGTTTGTCAAATTGCCAAGGAGATGTCCTGTTTTGTCCCAAACCCGGAGACATTCAGTTAAACAGAATATAAAACAGAGAAAAGAGGGAAATCTCCGGCAGAAAAAAGCATTTTCTGCCTTTTTGCACTTAGTTACGTTTCAGATGAATCGATTATGAAAATGGCAACAGTGATTATTTTCCTGACAATCGACTAGTCCTTTTGTTGACCTCAACCATAAAATCATCAAAGCTTTAAAACCACCCTGTGGGAAATTCACATCAGACTCATGAACAAAAAAAAAACGACAAAGATTTGTGTGAGCTCATCAAGTGCGCACTGCTTCTAACAAGCCACCACCGTACAGGCACCAACGTTTATTACATCTCAAGTGGAACCATCAAAACTGCATTCAAAGTGACGAGTGGATCTCAGATAATGCATAAAAAATTTAAAAACATTTAGCATCAGGAGCCCAAAGGAATAAATAAGATAAAAGACTTGGTGCAAGTTCAAACGGGATTAATTTAAGTAACTGTATTCCTGATCACAACACACTTCCTACACAGGAACGTCATGGTCGTCTCTGGGCAATATTTATTTCATGACAAAAAAGAAATTGTCTAAAACATGAAGCCGTCATTAAATAAACTCGGGAAGGATCTTAAAAGACGTGTGCTTGTTCTCAGTGTGCCGGCGACAGCCGACGTGTGCAGTAAGTATAAAAGTTCAATGTGTTGAGCTTGTTCGTCAGTAGAAAAAGGTGCCAAAGTCGCCCATGCCGTTGCGTCGGAACTGGTTTCCCTGAATGGAGAGGAAGATCTGGTGATCCATCAGATCCTGGACTGCTCGGCTGCAGGATGTCTCCTTGTTTCTGCTCAGCTGACGGGTGAACTGCCACTTCCTGCCTGAGGTGGAGGCTACGTCAACACCGGTGCCGTTATCCTCTGCTGTCTCAGGCTGACCGTCTGCTGAACTGCTGCTGTTGCTGCTGCTCAGCTTTGTTGTTGATGTTGTGGAGCTGAGGAGAGGATCAGTAACACCTCCCTGCTGTTTGTCTTCAGCAGTGGGCCCAGCAGCAGGGTCTTCTGGGAACAAAAAGTCTGTTCAGTATTGATCAATCAAAGCCCACCTTCCTTTAAGGAATGTTTGTCATGACTGGAGAGCTTCACCTACCTTCATTTCTGTCCAAAGGAGCTCCATGTTGTTCCCAGTCGTTGGGTTTCACTAGAATCACCCCGTAGCCTTCATTGTTGTGGATCACATTGTTCTCCATTGTGATTGATGGCATCACATCAAGCTCATCAGCAAAGTCCTGCACACACACACCAAAGCAAAGGATTTGAATCAAAAATCAGGGGGACAGCCCTGCACTTAGAAATGGGACTAAAAGTAGACACACGTGTGCGTGTGTGTGTGTGTGTGTGTGTGTGTGTGTGTGTGTGTGTGTGTGTGTGTGTGTGTGTGTGTGTGTGTGTGTGTGGTGAAGACACTTTAGGAGATTTAATATGCACTCTAAATCTGTTAACCACGTGTATCATAAACATCAGCACATGATGTGCCTACAGCACCACACATGTTCTGGCAAACATGTCATTAATCTTGTCAGAGCTGTGGAACTTTTCATCCTTCAGCTGGCAGGAACGTTCAGACTGAGACTTCTCTTTATTGATCCCTTTGGGATGAACTCCCGCAAGGCAGCTTACAAAAACACGAGGTATAAAAAAATACAGTGTAAGATAACCAATAAACTCTTATCATGTTTATGTTAAAGGCAGAGGCACAGGTAGACCACCAGTTTATATACTTCAATGTTCATGTCATTCAGTTGATGTCGGGAAACTAAACGTTTTTTTTACCATTAAAGCTGATAAGATACCAGTCTTTTTTGACTTGAATATACATCAGATAAGCCACTGAGACAGTTTTTTTCATTGATCACCTGCCTCTCAATGTGGATGTAGCCGGGTGCTAAGGCTTGTAGCATTGTAAAACAGTGAACCCAGAGTTGATTTAAAAAAGACTAACTACGTTGTTGGTGCTTTGTTTTCTGTGTAGGGACTCTTCTCATGCTGCTGCAGAGGTTTGCTGTTATTTTCAGCAGTATTATATCAACGGGAAAAAAACGGTCTCGACGGCTTATTTGATGTTCATGGAGAAAAAGGCTGTGGTGTGTAATTTTGCAGGAGCTACACTTGAAATCCATCCTGCGTGATCAGATCACAAGTGAACAGCTAGGAATTCACCCAGGACTCATTGGGGACCGATCCCTGGGAACACACTCAGAGGTGGTCTCAGACACTTGGATCCAGATAAGTTCTGCAGTGTGAACAGAATGCGTCTGTTGGTCACAGTGAAGGACCGCCTACTCATCCGTTAGCAGAACAATGTCCTCATTCACTGGTTTTGTCCACAACTTCGAAGACAGGGAGCTCTGTGTATTTTTGCCATTTTTATTATATAGTCCCACGCCAGACGCCTGTTAAAGTGAGTCCAAGCTTCCTGCCCATGGAGCCAACGTTAGCGATCTACAACTAAGTTATAGTTTAAGCAATCTGAGCCCAGTGTCAGTCAGACCCAGTCTCGGATGAGGAATATGTTATAACAGACGTATGAGAATGTTGTCATTAGCATCATTTCTTAGTGTCTGTTTGTTAGCTTGTAACTGTCAGTGGCTGACAGCTGTGATGACAGTGGGCTTTCTGTCTGTACTGACAGTGAACTCTGCAGTGGAGGTTTCACGTTTCTTTGCTGGCTTTTGCTTATCAGACAGCTGATTGGTTTATGGATTTATGACGTTACAACTGAAGCTGCCCGGGATACGTTTGAATTTCACATTACAGGAAAGAAACACAAGAAACTTTTTTGAATGGAGCGGTTTCCTTAATACCATTATCAACAGTGAATATCCAGATATTCCTGGTTTGATATTTGGAGTAGACTGCTTTCATCTTCATTAAATCTCCTGAAAGCAACAGCAGTCTGCTACAGTTGAAGCACACAGACCTCTACACACAACAGACAGCTCGGTTATGATGAGACTCGTGAGTGTCATGCAGAGGCTGCAGTGTTTCAGTGGAATTCATACATGAGCGGTTAATTACTGGTAATTGCTCCAAACACTGAGTAACTTTCTGCTTACATGCACATCTTTGAAGCCTACATTGTTGAAACACAGCAGTTAATGTTGGCAGTAGAACAAGAAGTTGGAGACTGTCCTGCAGCTGCTCTCTGTTGATTACACAGCAACCGAGCGTGAGGAGACGAAAAGAGAGAAGAGACAGTAAAAGGACAGCAAAACACAGTAAAGACCCACACTGAGCTGAAATGGAAACGCTGTGATGCAACACGTGTCTATCGCTTTAATTAAAGAGTATTCTTTTTTTAACGAACCTATTAAAAAAAACAACCAACGAACAAATATTAATATATTCAGGTCCAGCCCTACTTTAAAGATTAGTATTTTAAGTATTTCTCATGTCTAATGATTGACAGTCAATCGTGTGTTCTGGTTATTATCAGACCGTCAGCAATGTGTCTGTGTGTTTGTTCACCTGCACTTATCCAGCTCTCTGGAGCACTTCCCCAGTTGCCTTTTCAAAAAAAGCAGCCCCAGTGACCGCTGGTGGATAATAACCTTAGTTCATTCCTTCATAAAATGTATCCGGATTCACAAATATGTAGGATATATTACTACAGCTCTTTCTGTTCTTTCCTTGTAACGTCTGCCGATGCTATCGACAAGCCAGAGCGGCTGTAAAACGTGTCATTTCCTATAAATTCTTCACAATAAAAGTCTCGTATTTTTGTTATCAAAACGCTTTCATTGTGAACCAGCAATATCAGGAAATGTTGGCTTTTCTGCAGCAGTAACTCAACACGGCTCCTATACAGCTGAAAGAACAAGAAACGGTCAAATAAAGCAACTAACAGATGTATGGAGAGCTGAACACTTGTGATGTGATCACTCAGGACGGATGTTAATACCAGGCGCTCTGTGTGCTGATAATTAGAAAAACATCCACTCAGAACCGAGGAGTCTCCGAAGCAGCTTCCATAAACTAGGCAGCGCTGATAAAATATCAACTAACATTCCGCCACTGTATCGCATAGTTCTTGCCTTAAGTGAGACACATTTTAGTTATTGTTTAGGTGACAAAATAAGAAAGCTCCGGCGCTTAAAATCACAGTTTTATATGGACGTTGAAGCCGTTTAAGTCCAGTTTAAGTTTTGGTCAATAATGAAATGTTACTACAGAGAGTTTCTCATTCATTTTCTGGGCACTTGAATGTTGTCTGGTCTGAATACAGATTTCACATTGTTTACCATTGTTTACCATGATGCATATCAAGTTAAAAAAACGAATTAAAACTATAATTTGTCCCAGCCTCCATTAAGCTGATGGACAATGTACAATAGAATAATGTGCAATAAATGGCATTGCACTTTATACATAAGTTCTAGTGAAATACATACAGTACATTAACACCTGCACTTTATCCCTACAGCATACACTTTGATGTAATAGAGCCTTGTAGTTTTACTACTTTGTACCCTTGTTTTACACCTGTAAAGTATGTTTTTATGAAGCAATCCTGCACTGTGCCCAAGACGAGTTTAATACAATAAAGTTTAACTTGACTATTTGTAACATTTGTTCTGTTGCTGTGAACTTCTTTGAATGAGTGTTGTGTTGTTTATTGGTGTTTCCTTATGTAATACAGCTCATTGGTTGTTCCTGGTACGAACACTGAAGACAGTATTTGTTTCCGACAGGCTGAATGTTTGTATGAGTCGTGGTGTCTTTTCTCACCTTGATGAGGATGCCGTCCTTACAGTGATGGATACCGTTACCAACCAAGCTGCAAACACTGCCCGGGTAAATCTCCACACCAGCCCCCTGCACACAAAACAAAGCAACATGACTCAGCACATAAAGTCACAAGACAATACCAGCAATATGCTGTGACAATACAGAACTAAATGTATAGAAATGCCAACAATATTTTTGAAGTCATTTAGAGCCGTGTCTCCAACAGATGTGTTTATTTTGACACTGTAACATGTCTTACTCCCAGCACATAGCGAGGCTTCTCTGGGCTTTCCACCTGTGATCAGCATTATACAGCCCTCACCTTGGAGCCGTACAGGTCACACCTGTTCATGGTGAGACGGGCTGATGTTCGGACGATCACTCCTGTGGTCTCACACTGCAGCACACAGTTCTCCATATTCAGAGTCCCCTGACGCACACCTGTCAAAAAGCAAACAGGAAGCTGCACATCAGGAGGGACAGCAAATCAGCAGAGAGCCTCACGCTTTATCCCACAGAAACATGTGTACATGTGTGCACATAACGCCCCATGGGAAAAACAGTGGTTATGACCTGGACACAACAGTTCGAGAAGAATCCTCCATCCCTGCAGTGCAGAGTCGAACACATACACCGGAGATCAAAATTAGCGAATACATTTTAAATTCTTGATTTATTCTGAAATACTGTTATTTTTTACTTTTCAGAATTTGATAGAATATCCTCTGTGTCTATACCACTGCTGCCCTAGCATGTTTTTTAAATAACCAAGGCACATTTAGTGTAAAAAGACACTGAGTAAAGTTAGAGAACAGTAACTATTGTGTCAGAAGAGAAGATTTCAACAATGTTTTCTTCTCTAGGATTCAAAAATGAACAGGAAGTGTAGAGGCCACAGCTTTGAATGACTTCAGCACATCTGCGCCCACAGGACATCACTGGTTTCTCACACTGCTCTGGTCTGATCTTGGTCAATCCTGACTCGGTCTCTTCCACAGTTCACTAACTGGAGTGGGTTCCTTACACATTACTTTGTTGCCAATGATTTTTAAGATATTGTCTATGGGGTTTAGATCTGGACTCTTGCCATTTTATTGTTTCAATATTCTTCACTTCAAGGAACTGCTTCACTGGTTTCACAGTGTGACAGGGGGCATTGTCTTGCATGAAAATTGCAGCTGATGTGAGACAGTTGCAGTGGAGGTATTGCATGTTGCAGAAGGAGGTTCACATAAACATTTGTATTCACCCTGCCATGCAGCTGTACAAGAGGCCCAACTCCTGCTGCAGAATATATCCCCAAACCATGACACTTCCTCCTCCAAATGGAACTGACTTCTTTACACACTTTGTTGAAACTGAGATTTAGTAACTGTTCAAAGAAAATCGATGAAGCTGAGACTTATCAAAAATGAACACAGTTAACACACGCTAAATTACGGTTGATCAGGCTTACGTTATATTATAACTCTGTTGGTAACTTTACAGGTTGTAACCTTATATCATGATTTTGCATTTAATTTTACAGGTATTACAGCTCACAACTATATGGATATGGACACAAACATGGGTTTGGTCACAATATTTACAAATGTTCCATTACTTACTAATTTTTTATCACATGCCAATTGGTTAATGTGAAGAAATCAATGCAGCCTCTGCACAGGTTTAGCGTGGTCATCTGTTATGAATCTGTTTGGGTCTAAGCAGAGGCCATGGGGACTATGCAGGACTGTTCTCGCCACTGAATGATAAATGATTAAGAATGAAATGATAAAGAATGAAGGCCAGTTTTCACCTGTATGTGCTAGCGGATGGCGAATTGGTTTCTAACCACAAAACTTTAATGAGAGTTAAGGAACCCTCAGAGAAGGGACTATATAGATTATAAATGTATTGTGTACTCTGAACTTATGTTTGTGTGCTTGGTGGTGCTGGCAAAATCACGATGTTGCCGAGAAATAGGACACTATGTTCAGGCCAAAGAGCAAGATGACCGGCCAAAAATAATTAGGCCAGAGTAGGAGGACATTGCTTGGAAAACAGGATATTGCATTCCTGGAATATACTGGCAGTTCCAGGAACTCATCACGGGCCACAACAGGAAAGGTCTTAGTGCCGATATTCAAACAGGTGTTGGACAGCTGGTCAATGGTAAGTCATACCAAAAAAGGAATTATATTTCTAACAAAATGCTGACGTCAAGACTAACGTCTTGGTTGTTTCTGCATGATTATACAGAGTCTTGTAAAGGAACTTCAATGCTTTTTCTGACTGTGCTTCCTGGGAAGACAATAAAAGTCCATCAACTGTGTTAATTTTTGAGAAGTCTCAGTGTCATCTATTTTCTTTGAACAGTTACTAAATCTCTGCTTCAACAACTTTGGGTTCAGTCTTTCCTCAGTGCTACGCCCATCATATCCTTTGTTTCTGCCCTACATGCCAGACGGCATATAAGGCAGTAAGTAAGTCCAACATAATGTTTCCCATCAGACCCAAATAAACTGAACGTCCTCTCAGCACTGAAGTCACTCTGGACCAGTTCTCCTCTGTCCACACAACATGCTCCTCAGCAAATGTGTGCAAATACTGTGTGCAGAGAAAGATCCTTGCCCTGACCAGCACTGAACAGTCTGAAAAAAATGGTTGGGACTATCGGGCACAGCACTAGGATGGTTTCAATCCTGCTTTAAGGACAGAGACTACTTTGTTTCTATAGATAATTACACATCTGAGTGGGCAAAAATTACATGTGGAGTTCCCCAAGGCTCCATTCTGGGGTCTCTTCTGTTTGATATTTACGGGCCAGTTGTTCAAAACATTTAATGTCGATCAAAATTATCTGGATTTGGAAATCCCATTTTTTGCTATCCAGGATCAGGTAATCTGTCTTACTTTTATGTCGGTTTTTCAAAGCAACATTGGATTGGATCACTCTGATCCAGATACAGTTTTCAAGATTACCAAATCCGGATTGCCAGTGCTCTAAATGGGACAACATATCACAATGTGGGCTACAGCTATGTAAAGAACAACAGGTAGAGGAGCCAACATGGGGTCGCTGTAAGTGTTTTTTCATTTTGAGACAAAACACAAATATAACAAACTCCACTTCCATTCATATTTTTTTCATGACCCCGCATCTGAGCCACAACAAATACAAAACAAATATGCAACTGCATTGTGCATATTTTGAAAACGTCTTAAATGAAAAAAAAAGGCTAAATGTCCAATAGTTACAAAATAAGGAATGTTCAGGGTTCTTCGTCATTTGAAGAGGAGAGACCAGCATTTTCAAGCCCTGCTTTTAGTAGGCGGATCAGAAGTTTCACATTGGTTTGCTGTAGTTTGGTCAGCTTGATTTATTCCTATGCTAGGAGTATCTGTGCTTCTGCTCTTTCAGTTTCTCGTTTGAGAAGTGATTGATAGGCATCATCATTATTATTTGGGTAAGGACGCCCTTTTCTCATCTCCTGTGACTGCTGGCTCTACCAGTGAGGATCCAGGTTGTTCTTCAGAAATAGTGCTGAGATCCAGAATGAATGTTTCCATTTCATTTGGAGGAACTGGCTCACTTTCCTCTACCATCAAAGGCTCACCATCTCCTACAACACCTTGAATCCCATGCAGAGCTTTAGAGTTCTCATCTCCAATAATGTCCAGAACCCCATCGGTGTATTCACCTCTCTTAAAGGGTTTGTTGCCCGTTTGGATGTTTTTTGCTTCATCAAGGTCTTTTGTTGGTCTGGCCCCCAGATTTTTCCATCTGAATTTCACCTGCTCCAAGGTCCTCTTCTGGCCAGACCCCATTGCATCAACATGCAGGGTAATTTCAACCCAAATGTCTTTCTTCTTTTTGTTAGTCACCATTCCACTTGCAACAGAGCTTCCTACTATTGAGGCATAATGGCACTTAACACCCTCCAGCAGTGCATGGGTTTCTGCAACGGTGAAATTAGGTCCTTTTGAGTCCATGGTTGCCCCTCATCTGTCTTAGTGAACATAGTATTTATAGGCCTTGGGCTTGATTGATTTAATTGAACACAAGCCAAAGCACATTAGCTAATGAGTGGGTGGGTATTTGACAGCCATCTTATATTCAGCCTTTAACAGAGAGAGAGAGAGAGAGGCAATGACATGGCAGGTATTGTCCATCGCAATCACCATTTTGGTGGAAGAGGATACCGTCAAAGGGTATATGTTGAGCATGCAAAACCACTGGAGCAATACACCGACAAAGAACTGTATGCTCGCTTTCGCCTTGGGAATGCTGATATCAGGTACATTGCAGACCTTGTCAGGCTAAAGCTTCAACGGAGAACCCAAAGGAGTCACAGTCTGTCTGTGGAAGAACAGGTCCTCATTGGTCTGCGCTTTCATGCATTTGGGACTTTCTACCAAGTTGTTGGTGACAATATAGGAGTGGACAAATCAACTGTGATGTAGTGAAAGCTGTGTCCATTGCATTGGCCAGCCTGGTCAATCAGTTTGTTTCTCTTCCAAAGGATGACCAGATTGCCCAGACCAGGCACAAGTTTTTTCTTTTGGGGAAAATGGCCAATACTATTGACTGCACTCATGTGCATATCCAAGCACCTCATGAGAGGGACTGGGAGTACATCCACTGAAAGGGGAGGCGCAGCATCAACATCCAACTTGAGGGCGACGCTGACCTCATTATCACAAACTGTGTCGTGAAGTGGCCTGGGTCTGTTCATGATGCACGTATCCTGAGAGAGAGTGCTTTATACAGAGAGCTCCAAAACAACCGACCGGATGGCATGCTATTAGGAGACAGTGCCTATCCACTTCTACCCTGGCTTTTCTTGCAGCAACCACACCTGCGCAGGCACGCTTCAAAACAGCTCATTGCAAAACCAAATGAGCAATTGAGCGTTTGAATAGAGTTCTGAAGAGACGCTTTGCGTGCCTCAACTACTTGCGAGTGGAGCCAAAGGGAGCATGCAACATAATACTCGCGTGTATTGTCCTGCACAACATCCCTACCAGGCGCCATGTCCCTCTCCCTGATGATGTTTATGCCGTTCTGTCAGAATGAGGGACTGACTGGACGTGTAGTAAGGGATGCCATTTACAGACATTATTTTTGACAGTTTCATCTGTGATGATTGTTTGCTTGAAATGAATATAGTCATGACAGAAAAATGTTATATTATTTTTGTTTGTTATTGAAATCTGGGGTATTGTTTCACGGTTTCATTGTTTTCACAAGATCATTTTTATTTTATTTTATTTTGACTTTACTATACTGAAAGGCTTATTTGGTAGCCTATGTCTACCTAATTTACTTCATTACTTTAACGGTTAAACAAGTCAAGTGCAAAATATAAATAAAAGTATATACACTAAATGATACAAATGTATTATTTTAACAATTTTACAGTTTTACTACACTTTCTTCCTGAAATCCACCTTGAAATTCTACCTCCTGTTGGGATCAGGATACTCCTGTTTTTTTGGATCAAAGTTATCCAAATCCTACTGAAACGTTTTGAACAACATAAAGTGAAGATTTGATCCAGATTAAAACTAGGATTGGATTCTGTGATCTAATCAGATTTCAAAATCCTTCTTTCCCTTTTGAACAACCCATTTTCAAGATTTGATCCAATCCGATAACCAAAATCCAACCGGATTACCTTTGAACAACTGGCCCAACATGCTTCCACTGGCTCAGATCGTGAAAAAAGACAACAATAAATGTTACCAGACCTACGCAGACGACACACAAATTTACATAACAATACCACCAGGAGACTATAGTCCAATACAGGCACTGAGCAGATTCATTGAGCAAATCGGCAATAGGATGGAGAAGAATTTTCTCCAATTAAACAAAGAAAAAATTGAAATAATTGTTTTTGGAGCCAAGGACGAACTATTAAAAGTCCCATCCAGCTTCAAACTGTAATCACAATCGGAGCAGCTAGTGGCTGAGTGGTTAGAGCAGCCGCCCCATGTAATGTGTCATGTCGGCATGTCTCCCACTCTCTCTCTCTCACCCTATTTCCTGTCTGTTCTATATAATAAAGGCTTGAAAAACTGCCAAAAAAGAATCCTAAAAAAAACAAAAAAAAGACAAAGCCAGAAACTTGGGTGTAATCATGGACTCAGACCTGAACTTCAACAGCAACATTAAACAATTACGAAGTCAGCCTACTATCACCTAAAGAATATATCAAGGATTAAAGGAATTATGTGTCAGCAGGACTTAGAAAAACTTGTCCATGCATTTATCTTCAGCAGGCTCGACTACTGTAACAGTGTCTTTACAGGAAAACGGCAGATCTGCTGCAACTTTTAGTTCTTTTAAATCAAGATGAAGACTTTCCTGTTTTCCGCTGCCTTTCATTAAATAATTTTAACTGCTTGTACTGTATTTTAACTTTTCCTGATCCTTTATGTTTTTTATTTGAATGTCATTGTATATGTGATTAGGGCAGTAGGATTTTATTGATTCTGCGATATAAATCGATATTTGTGTTTCCACAGAAAGTAACAATTTTTTGTCCGCAAGTATCAATACATCAAGTCCCATTCAAACCCCGTTACTCTGCTCACGATATATGATTTGATGACTGTATTTTACACATATATAATGTTAGCGGATCTACTGGACAGATTTCTTGGTAAAAGCACTAAAAAAAAATTGAAAATCCTTTACAATATGTGTGCATTGTTCTAAACTGGTTTACAGTGTGGAGCCACAACAGTGACAGTGGCTGGATTTATATATACTCACTAGGGGTGGAACGGTTCACAAAATCCACTGTCCGGTTCATATCACGATTTCGTGTCAAGGTTTTTTGGTTCGGTTGTTTTTTCTATTTCTTTTAGATTCTTAAAATACCATGTATCAGATCTGTAGCCTAAGAATTAAAAAAAAATGTAATCAGATATTCTTAAGGACATGTCATGCAATCATGCAAAAACTGAAATAATGAGGCAGCTTGCTTAGGGATTACTGTAACAATCTTAAATGAAAGTGAAGTGAGATTTTGAAACCGTAGGAGACACATTGCTGCATTTACGCGTTTATATAATTAGTTGGCAAAAAGGTAAACAATTGTTTTCCTTCTGGGTCCGCTGCCTTTCATTAAATAATTTTAACTGCTTGTACTGTATTTTAACTTTTCCTGATCCTTTGTTTTTTATTTGAATGTCATTGTATATGTGATTAGGGCAGTAGGATTTTATTGATTCTGCGATATAAATCGATATTTTTGTTTCCACAGAAAATAACAATTTTTTGTCCGCAAGTATCAATACATCAAGTCCCATTCAAACCCCGTTACTCTGCTCACTGCCCATTTTCTCCCCTGTTCCCTTTGCAGGAAAAGCTATTAAGTCGGCCAGCCGCTAGTGTCGCTGTAGAGCATTTCTAGCTGTCTGTCCAGCAGAGATGGGGACTCAAGATTTGAGACTTGTGCACAGTCTTTATATTTATGTTCTTTTTGGAGATCAACATCAGGAGCAGAAAGTCATTCTCTCCCACAGAGATGTGGGAGCGGCCACATTCCGCAGATGACAGGAGAGCATGTCACCTGCTGCTGCTGATGACCGAAGTTAGTTTTAAGTTGGATATTAAACATACCCACTCCTGTTCCAGTCCATTCAAATATTCAACTTCACCCTGGTCTGCTGCTGCAGTTTCATTACTGTTTGTCATACTGTTTGGCTTTAATAACTTCAGGCACAGCCGAAACAAAACTTTTGTTTTAAGCTCAGCTGCATAAACTATCAACGTTAGCTTGTTACTAATGTTAGCTTTGTGAGAGTTTAACTTTTAGATTGGTGTTCATTAAATTACACATTTTTGAAATGTGTTTTCTTGCCGGTGCTGCCTCCATCTGCTGGCTAACGCTGTTAAACCGGGAGAAATAACCGTTTATTATTAATGTCCCCTAAAGGCATGTTTATGTTACAGGTTTATTGTTGACCACATAAAGTTAATGTTACTGCGTTATTAGCTTTAACTATTACACTGCGTTTGAGAGGCTGGATGTTTTTTTATTTATTTTTACAGGAAGAGCTCAACGACATTAAATATCTCTTTTTTCAGAGTGTCCTGAGACAGACAGCAGCACGACTGACAGCTTTTCTAACAAACATAATGAGCAGCCAATACAAAATACATATTACTATAAACTATAATACAACAAAAATATATCAAATAAGTGAAAACAGCAAATATACATCAAAATCAAGCATAATCATGAATATATCAGTCAGAATATCTACAGCTGATGTGTCTGCCTCCAAGTTATTATCAAATGTCTTTAAATCCTCCAATGAGAGCAGGACCTGGAGCTTCAGGTGTGTCTGTAATTAGTTCAGGTAAAGAGAGCATCAGACTTTCTGTATTTACACAAGAGTGTTGGGACTTTGTGTAATTATACAATGAGGTTGCACTTCAACTCTATTATTTATTAAAACCATAAGAGACTCGATTAGGACTTGCTGCTTTCCTCAGAGACTTTAGACTTGACTTGGACTTGCACAAAGTGACTTGTTACCACCTCTGCTGTCCAGTCAGAGCCATATGTTGTGTAATTGATTCTTTCAGTTTTTATTTATTCAATCCCAGTCAATGGAACACACAAGATGTCACCAAAATCACACCGTCCCTTTAAAATCTTTCAGAAAATAATGTAAGTGTATCGTGTCCAATCGAATCGTATTGGTGGCTAAATAACATGATATATATCGCATCGTGAGCTGAATATTGTGTATCATATCGTGAGATTAGTGTACAACCCTATATGTGATTATATGTAATTTTATTATGTAATATATGTGTTTTTTTCAAATGTTCTGTGTAAAGCACTTTGAATTGCACTATATAAATAAACTTGACTTGATTTCACTTGACTGAACTGGTGAGCAACCCCAGCTGCAGTGTTGAACCAATTCCTCATTGAGAGTCATCTCATAATCCTGTCCTCTCATGCAGTTGTTTTACGTGGACGACCGGCCTTTTTGAGGGACTTAAATGAATCTGTCCTTGTAAAGTTTCAATCTTCTTGAAATCACAGACTGTGAACGGCCAACCTCTCTCTGATGGCTGAGAGGGCCGTCCCTTTGGCCTTCAATCTGGACAACCTGCTGACTCAGGGTTTCAGTCTCCTTAGAGCAGCTGCCATCTTTCAAAGTAAGCAGGAGAGCTGCAGATAAATAGGGTGTGTCTGACAATGAAGCAGGGCTCCAAACTAACTGTTTTTACTAGGAGCACTTTGGTCCCCAACTGAAAATGTATTGGGCGCAACCGGAAATTTTAGGAGTGCAACCGGAAATTTTAGGGGCACACAGTAAATCAATAATAGATGCAGAAATTACAATGTGCGGTTTTAAATTCAGTGTCACATTTGTATTGTGCTATTTTGAAGATGCAACATAGAAGATAAACTGATTTAATTTGATGACTGTATTTTACACATATATAATGTTAGCGGATCTACTGGACAGATTTCTTGGTAAAAGCACTAAAAAAATTGAAAATCCTTTACAATATGTGTGCATTGTTCTAAACTGGTTTACAGTGTGGAGCCACAACAGTGACAGTGGCTGGATTTATATATACTCACTAGGGGTGGAACGGTTCACAAAATCCACTGTCCGGTTCATATCACGATTTCGTGTCAAGGTTTTTTGGTTCGGTTGTTTTTTCTATTTCTTTTAGATTCTTAAAATACCATGTATCAGATCTGTAGCCTAAGAATTAAAAAAAAATGTAATCAGATATTCTTAAGGACATGTCATGCAATCATGCAAAAACTGAAATAATGAGGCAGCTTGCTTAGGGATTACTGTAACAATCTTAAATGAAAGTGAAGTGAGATTTTGAAACCGTAGGAGACACATTGCTGCATTTACGCGTTTATATAATTAGTTGGCAAAAAGGTAAACAATTGTTTTCCTTCTGGGTCAGAATATAAACACTTTTACATTATCAAATCTTAGAAAAAATTAAGAAAATAGGTTTTCTTTCACTAAAATACGCACAAACAGCAATCACTGAACTGACTGAATAAAGGCTACATCAGGGCTATTCAGTTAATTTGGAATTGAGGCCGGTTGACGAAAATGATCCAAAATGAGGGGCTGTAAAAATATGAGCATCACATTAATGGAAATTGTAAAACAATGCAGTGACATAGGAGTACATACAGTATATTGTCTTTATTTTATCAATGTAAATATTAGTCATAGGCCTCAAAGTGCAACAAGCTTGTCAAAAACAACCCTTGTTGAATGAACAAACCTGTGAACCAGAGGTTTTCACTCATTACAGATCAATTATTACCTCTACAAATCAGTGGAAATATTCTACTTTTTACTCCACTACATTTATCTGATTACTTCAGTTACTAGTTACTTTACCAGGCTGACAAGCACATATGAAAAATTAGTTTATCCATCAAAAACTGGACTGACACAAATGAACGTAACATAAATGCAGAGTAGCATGATTTTTATCAACTTCTCCTCTTTATACGCAGATATGGCTGCAGAGTAAACACAGGCTTCAGAGAGACAGAAACAAAAACTTCTCTGGTGAACTGATGGTTTTCTGTGTCAGAGTAGAAAGAGACATTGATATGGTGATTTAACCACAGATTTAACCAGAGAAACGATTGAGAACAACAACAGAGCGGAGCTTAGCGAGCTGTTGCCAGGAGCATTCAAAAACCCACGAAGAAGAGCGTAGCTGTGGCTGTGTTCCTACAGGGAGAGCATGGAGCAAGTCTCCCAGTGCGCCGGGATTTGACGCACTGAGACTTAGTGCTGAGACAGATACGAGAGAGGACAGCGGTCATGAAGGCTTACGCTACGTTGCACTTCATAAACCAAACGGTACACACTTGTACCGAACCGTGACATGCGTACCGAACGAGACAGATTTTTTCGGTAAACCGTTCCACCCCTAATACTCACACAGAATGCCCTCGATAGCATCGTGTTGGATGAACTTGATGTTGGACAGTCTGACATCAGCTCCTGTGGACTCCACAAATGAGTCGCCCTTGTTCTTCTTCTCAATCACCACCTCATCAGGAAGCCCGAAGCCTGGCACACAGACACAACAAGAACACAGTCAGTACAGAGCTGTAAAATAAATGGTGTGTGTTTTTTTAGACTGCAACGCGCACATTACAGTCAAAGTACATGAGGAACGGACAGGAGTGTACGTAGGCGCAGCGCAGCAGGGTTTTTTTTTTATCTGCTACACAGACTCCATCAATAGTGTGTGGCTGGCTGCTGCCAGCTTCACTGTAATACAGGTGGTTCTGCATGTTTGGAAGCTGTGCTGCCTCACATTGGCCTCTGGTACAATGGGGTATGTATCTTAATCATTTTAAACATATTGTTCCATGTAGCTTTTACCTGTTAGAGGGCTGTGTGGACAAGATGCATAAAAATACAGTTGAGCCATGTAGCAGCTCCAGATGGATATAATGGATGCTCTGCTGCTGGCATGCTGCGACAGCCATGTTGTGCCGCTTTCGCAGCCCATGTATGGCCATTAGGTTTATACTCAGAGGGATGTCTGAGGTAAGGCGTCATCCCACTGGGGTTTAATTAACACATGATCTTAGTAGAAACAGCCATTTACCTTCTATAGCGATGGAGTCTGGTAGGAAGATGGTGCTGCTGACACTGTAGTTTCCTGGGAGAATAATGACCACGTCACCCTGATGGCCCGTTTCCACTGCTGACACTGGGTCTCTGTGGAACTAAACGCACGTATGAGAACACACTGCTAAGTCACCTGAATCCACCCACTGTGTTTGTACCTACTGTACAGTTTAGAGCTGAGCCTGAGAGAGCTCCTATAGCAGCTTCCTGTGTTTTTCTTTTTTCTGGCACCACCTTCATGACAAACTTTAGACTTGGCCCAACTAGTCCTTGCATGTGCCTTTGCCACGCAGTCTTGTGAAAACAGCTTTGGAGGGCTTACTAGGCAGAATTACAGTATTGTATTGTTTTTTTCACTGCATCCCCTTTATATACCCATTTCCTTATCATGAAGAGGCATTTTTCTTTATCATTGTTATTATTATTATTATTAAGAGGCATATTTTTTATTGCGAAAGCACTTAGGTAAATGTGTTTTGCATTATGTGGTTGGTCAATACTTCTCATGCTTCTTTCTGACAGCTGGAATCAGAACCACCCCAATATTGTAAGTATGTGTGGCACTGACCTGAATCTCGGTGTCCTCAGAGGAACACAGAGGCAGTAGTCTGTCACTAAGGAGGGACTGGAGCTGGACGCTGCTGCAGGAGGCTGTCACCACATGGACCACCTTCATACCTGATTCTCTGAGCCCTCGGCTCTGCACACACTGCTGCCTTGCATTGCCTCTGTAGCCCAACACATACCTGGAGAGGAGGTGATGGACATGAGCATGATGAAGATACTGAGGAAAGGTTGGATATGAGAGGCAAAGAGGAAGTAGTGATGGTATATGACATTTAATGAAGAATCTCAACACATATCTTACCTCAACAGGGGGTTCTCAATGATGGTCAGCTTACGTTTGAATGTTTCCAGCTGGTCATAGAGCTTTAGGCCTTCCACCATGGATACGTTGTCAAGCTCTGAGTCAGAGTCAGTGTTAAGGCCACTGCGCAGCACAGAGAACTGCTGAAAGCACTGGGAGCAGTTTTCAAGCACAGACCGGTACACTTCCACCAACCCTGATGGGACTCTGTCTTCTAAGATGTCGTAGTAGCTGGAAGAAGACACATTTATAGGATTCATTGAAATAAAACATATTTTATATACTACGTCATAACCCAGACAGAAAGTGTACTCACAGCCTGAGACGGGGCTCCACACAACGAACAAAATAGTCAAAGTCATCATCTTCATCTTCCTCATCCCACTGCCTCCAAATATGTTTATAGAAAAACCTGAGGAAAGAGAGGTAGAAGACAGAATGGCACATCTGGGCAGAACTCTATCAAACTGTTTAAAACACAACAAGGCACAGGATCAACTCAGGAGTCCCACCTGAGATGCTCGAGGGCAAGGGCAGTCTGATCAAAGTCCCCAGACTGCTCGTAGACCACCTCCAGGTCCTGCAGAGGGACTTTGTGCTGAGTGGCCTCTAGCAGGGTCTTCATGGCATCCTCAGTGAGTTCACAGCCTCTGGTGTCACACTGCAGAGGCAGGACAAGCCTCACACACGCCTTCAGATCTTTCAAGTCCACATCATACACCTGAAATCATGAACAACCGTTAACATGTTCAACCAAACGATCTCTGGGGTTACAGATTTCTTTTGAAGGCATCCTTGTAACTGTGTGTCAAATCAATGATCTGCTCTAAACACAACCTTTACCAGTTATATTTCAAACCAAATATTGAATTTCTAAAAGAATAGAAAGCAAATCAGTGCACATTTCCATGAACTACTGTTTTGTGGTTAAACACAAAAATGTGTATGGAAATGTTCCTCCTAATATTATTACAAACAGCGTGTAAACACCAGTGGAACACTGATAGTTCTCATACCAAGTACTACAGCTGAGGAATTAATTTTTGACCCGGCTTCATCTGGTTATAGCTTATTTAAGGTAAATGGTTTGTGGGTAAGGCTCAACCTTTAAAAGTGGTTTCCAGGTTAGTAAGCAGACATCAGCTTTAGAACCTCCGCCATGAAAATAGAATTTATCATTGTATACAGGGAATATGAATAACCTGAGTTCTCTGTTCTCATGTAAACACTACCCTGGAGATCAAAATTAAAGAACAAATTATACAGTACATACTATATTGAAATACTGTTATTTTTTATTATTCAGAATTTGATAGAATATCAGCTGTGGCTATGCTTAATTGTAAGTATTTGTTGGACACCCTATTTATCTGCAGCTCTCCTGGTTACTTTGAAAGATGGCGGCTGCTCTAAGGAGACTGAAACCCTGAGACAGCAGGTTGTCCTGATGAAGGCCAAAGGGATGACCCTCAGCCATCAGAGAGAGGTTGGGCATTCACAGTCAGTGATTTCAAGAAGATTGAAACTTTACAAGAACACAGATTAATTTAAGTCCCTCAAAAAGGCCGGTCGTCCACGTAAAACAAGTGCGCGAGAGGACAGGATGATGAGAAGACTTGCAATGGGGAATCAGTTCAACACTGCAGCTGGAGATGCTCGTCAGTTCAGTGCTGAACAGGACAAGGATCTGTGTCTACACAAAGTGTCTCACTGTTTTAAGACTTTTTGGAGTGAAAGCCCACTCTGCAGTGACCAAACCTCTCATCAGCAGAAAGAATAAAAAAGCTAGACCTGCCTTTGCTGAGGAGCATGTTGTGTGGACAGAGGAGAACTGGTCCAGAGTGACTTCAGTGATGAGAGGACGTTCAGTTTATTTGTTTCTGATGGAAACATTATGTTGGCCGTAGGACTGGGGAAAGACTGAACCCAAAGTGTGTGAAGACGTCAGTTAAATATGGAGGAGGAAGTGTCATGGTTTGGGGATGTTTTCTGCAGCAGGAGTTGGGCCTCTTGTACAGCTCCATGGCAGGGTGAATGCAAATGTTTATGTGAACCTCCTTCTGCAACATACAATACCTTCACTACAACTGTCTCCCAATCAGCTGCAATTTTCATGCAAGACAATGCCCCCTGTCACACTGTGAAACAGGTTAAGCAGTTTCTTGAAGCTAAGAATATTGAAACAATAAAATGGCAAGAGTCCAGATCTAAACCCCATATTGAATCTCTTAAAAATCCTTGGTAACAAAGTAATGTGTAAGAAACCCACGCCAGTTACTGAACTGTGGAAGAGACTGAGGAAGAATGGACCAAGATCAAACCAGAGCAGTGTGAGACTCTAGCAGAGTCCAGTGTAGGCACCCCTGTGTCAGTCTCTAGTGGAAAACACACCGGCTCCTGGAGTGAAGCGCAGCCAGCATTTATGATCTCTGATTTAAACTGATATTCAACACAGTACCATGACCATAGACTGTGAAACACCAACCCTCACGGAATCCTCTCGCTGCTCCAGATTAGCATCTAGTTTATGTGTCATAGATAGTAGGCTGTATTCAAGTCATGGTGCAAGTACGGCTATTTAATTAGCATAACAGAGCTTACGTTAACACGGTGTGTTCCTAAACCATCTTGTCATTTATGGAAACACCACCACACAAATGACCACAGTCCAGGTGGAGATGCTAATCCTGACAACTAGCCTCCAAGGGGAAGTGAGGGCCCGAGGCTAACTGCCACTCAAGAGGCAACGCCTCTAATTATTCATAAACTTTAACCTTCAATAAAATAAAAACTAACCTGGTACAAAAATATTCACCCCCCTCAGTGTTGTCATGGAGATATGACCTTAACATACGGACTAGAATGTTTTTTTTGTCCCAGGCCTTAAGTAGGTTTAATTATGCTTGGAATCGGCCTGTTTAACATGGGGGTCAATGAGAAACTGCTCTATTGTGAAACCTGGCCACTAGTGGCACTTCCTTATTGGATCAACCAGGAAGTCGCTGTGGTGGGGGCTTGATTATAACGAATAATATCTCATAGCCCTCCGTTTGAGGTGTGGATCTGGAAAATCTCCTTTTGGAGGGACATTTTTTCAAGTTGGAGGTAAAGAACAAACTGCTTCAGCTACATTGGGAGGGTCACTCTACAGAGTGAAAGTATTACATAAAGTATCTGAAACCCTTCCTGTAAACCCCACCAGAACGAGGCTCCTTTAACTGACACTGAAACTGAGATGTTAAAGTCAAAAACTGGCCAAACATTGTGGGTGGTGAGGTAAAGCAGGCCCAACATGATGTGTGACAAACTGTATCTATCTTGACATCCAGTACAAAGCATGCTGTTCAGACTCTGAACTTAAACTTATCAGAAAACTGAAATCAGAAACAGAGGCTAAACACAGTGGCCTGGATTTGACTCTGACCTGCAGCCCTTTTCTGCATGTTATCCCCTCTCACTCTCTATCCCCCATTTCCTGTCAATTTTCAGCTGTACTGAGCGGCCTTAATGGGTCATGTGGGGTGAAAATAAAAAGGTACATTCACAGTATTAACAGATACATATGTGAAAGTTGGTCTTACCTCCACCAGGACATCAAAAACATCAGTAGTCCACAGAGCCAACCAATCACATGGTTCCACTACCTTCTCCAGGTAGTCTGCTGTGAAGGCCTTTACCTCAGATGTCTTACAGTCTCCTACACACAAATGCGTACAAATATACATAAATTAAAATTATTATTACTGTTATTATTATATTGTACTTTAGTCTGAATATGTAAGAGTGACTGGAGTAGTCACCAAGCATGTAGTCTTGATAGGCCTTGAACCTCTCATAGAACAGCAAGTGGCTGGTCTGGAAGGTGTCAGGAAGACTTGAATTTGCTCCTCCATGGCGCTCACATCTCTGCAGCTGAGTCCCTGACTTTACAGAGTTAAAATGGTCTGTGCCACTGTCGTCATCATCGTCATCAGCACTCTCATCTTCATCCCCCTCTTCATTCTGAAACAGAGCTGTTGGAGAAAACAATGGTTTTCATGCGTTTCCACTGTAGCGGATTGCCTGAATGTTCTTTTCTTAGTGTGCCAGTAAGTGTTTAATCAGACAATTTAATGGTTAGGTTCGTATTAAAGGTCAATCCCCACATGGATAAATGAATCAGTGTTAAAAGGCGTTAAAATCAACAGACAGAAGGATCACAATTATACAGGAATAATTAGAGCCACAATGCAAACTCAGTTTAAATCAGTGTTTCACACAATGAGCTACACTCGGCATCAGAAAATGTATTTCAAATAATTGTCCAAAAGGTCCAAATAATGTTCCCCAACAGAAACAGTCCATAGTTTAATCATAAATCACTTTATGGTTTCAAGGACAACAAAATAATTTTGTTTAGTTAATTCTTTTTTAGCTGTTTTTTGTAGGAGGGGAGCATCAATCTCACATGCTGTCGATTTTTCTGAGAATTGGAAACACGCGACCATGTAGAGACAGAATTTACAATAAGATAAAAACATATGGCTGTTACTAAAAGGACAAAGTATAGAGCTGTTCTATAGGAAAGGAATCCTTAAATGACTCCTGTTGGGATCTGATGCTCTTCAGAAAATACAATTATGTAAAATGTATCTGACTTTCAAGGGGGGAGGAGGGTGCCATTGTGGGGGGCACAGCGCCCCCCTAATATAATGGTAGGGGAAACACTGCATGATCCGGCTGCATGAAAGCACAGGCACCTAAGTTACCATGGAGATTTATTCTGCTCTCTCTTCCAGACCAGGCTAACAGCCAGGTTTGATTAATCCTACTACTTTATCTGTTCAGTCAGCTGTCAAATCATACATGTTTCACAATTATTCCATGATCTTTTAGCCTAGTTCCATTTTTATTAGCCATGCAAGTATCAGGGATACATTGTGTGTGTGGTGGAAAGTACGTACATTTACTCGTACAAGTATTGCACTTATGTACAATTTTGAGGTACTTGACTTCTACTCCACTACATTACAGAGGAAATATTGTACTTTTTACTCCACTACATTATTTTGGTAACTTTAGTTATTTTACAGATTCAGATTATTAATAAGAAATATTGCCAACAAATTAAATACCATATATTGTTATAGATTGAGCTACACAGCAGTATATAAAGTAAATCAAATTAGCCCATCAGCTACAATATTAAAGTGATATTTATATAAATACTGTATATTCATAATTATACTATTCTGAAATCCCTTCTGTGTGGAGTTTGCATGTTCTCCCTGTGTCTGAGTGGGTTTTCTCCGGGTTCTCCAGCTTCCTTCAACAGTCCAAAGATATGCAGGTGTTAGGTTCATTGATGACTCTAAATTGCCCGTAGGTGTGAGTGGTTGTCTGTCTCTGTTTGTCTCTATGTGCCCTGTGATAGACTGGTGCCCTGTGATAGACTGGTGCCCTGTGATAGACTGGTGCCCTGTGATAGACTGGTGCCCTGTGATAGACTGGTGTCCTGTGATAGACTGGTGTCCTGTGATAGACTGGTGTCCTGTGATAGACTGGTGTCCTGTGATACACTGGTGTCCTGTGATACACTGGTGTCCTGTGATACACTGGTGTCCTGTGATAGACTGGTGTCCTGTGATAGACTGGTGCCCTGTCCAGGATGGACCCTGCCTCACGCCCGATGTGTGCGGCTGAGAAGTGACTGACACGTCATGTGACAAGGGTTAATTCCTCATTGCGCTGAGGAAGAGAGAGGGCTCAGTGGAAACAGATAGACCGGAGTGAAACTCTTGTCATCCAGTCTCTTTGATAGAGGGACACCGGGAAAACGGAAAAATCTAAATTATCGCAGCTGGAAAAGTTATACAGCTCATTAAAATTTTTCGTGCGATTAACCAATTAATCGATTTATTGCTTATTGCGACAGGCCTATGTCCGCTATGTAAATGCCAATTATCTATCAGGCAGTGATTGTTGCTGTAGCATGGCTGAGGCGGGCAGGGGAGCGAAAAATTTGGACATGCCTGTGCACGACAGCCGAAACATGCACGCTCGTCAAGAAACGGGTGCAGCCACTGAATACTGAACCAACATTATGTGCCCAAAACCACGTCCACCTGACCTTTCTCATTCATATAACTCTGTCACCCACAACCCAAGAACCAAGACAGTTCCCTACAAAATATCACTCACTGTTAACATTATTACTGGAGCGTCCCTCAGTGACCAGACGGTGAGACTTTATCCAGTTTGTTGCAGCTTTATTTCTGACTGAACACAGGCTACTTTGGCCCATAGCTGACACCAAAACAGGACCACCTTAAAACCCTCTTTACACACTAGCTCCTAGCTTATTACCTTCCCCAAACTCCTGCTATTTCCACGGCCACCCCCCTTCTTCTCTCAATCAACTACGGGTTTACAGCTTCTCAAAAACAACATGTAACTTCACTGACCTGTGGGGCATCTCAGTGATTCACTCCAACAGTGACACTCCCATTTTAACATCAACAGTCACTACAGTCCGTTACATTACTATTATTTCCACCCTTATTGTTTGTGAGCGGTAAGTGTGCCAGAGTTAACGTCAAAACCCAGAGGTTTAGCATTGCGCTAGTTTGAATAATCCAAAACGGATTATGTCAGAAAATAAGATCTGTTACTCACGTTAATGATACTAACACGTTTAGTGTAGTCAATCTTTACATACTGGCAGGGCCGCTGGAAGTAATTTTGAACAGGGGAAGCTGTGAAAAAAAAAAAAAAAATGTTTTGATAAAAAAAAAACTATGAGCCTATAGGCCTATTTTAAATACATTTTAAAAATAAATGGATTGAGATTGACTACTTTATTCTAGTAGTAAACTTCAGTGCACACACCCCGGGGTCTGTAACACACAGATTGCATCAGTTCTCAGACGAATGTGCACTATTAATTAAACTTCACAATAACGCTAGAACAATGCAATAGATTTGGTCAGCTGGCATTAACCTGAGTCACTGCATCATCTATGTTTATATCCCACACAACTCTATTAGCACCAAAATCCTTTTACGCACACCACAAGGAAATAATATCTGACTATTTAAGTGCATAAGTGAACGTTCCATTACGCAAGGAACAGACACACTAAATAACACTCTCCATCCCCAACACCTTGCAAAAATACTATAGTGTGATGTTAAACTGCATAAAAATATACGGGATGAAATTGCACGCCGGCACCATACACTTACTTTGAGCTACAGGCAGGGCGCCATAGTTACAGGTGAACAAATGTTGAGGTGCACTCTGGGGTCGGGGAGATAAAGTCTCTCATGAGGGGACAATGAACTGAATAATCAGTTTTTTTGTCTCTGAGCGGGAAACCTCTTTACTCAGCGTCCAGTAGCCTGCCTGGCGCTGACAACGTAACTTCCGTGAACCTGTGCTGATTAGGCCTCAAAATAATTAAATTAAAATCCAAAATACATGTTATAGCCTACGTGTGTCAAAACCATTTTCCTAAATATTCATACTGAATTTATAAATTGTGCAGAAATATATTTAATACATTTATGGAAAATGTTCTCCCTCTCGGTGGCAAGAGGATGAACTATATTGATTTTCAATCAAGATTCCAGCGCAGCGGCCGCCTCCAAATTTAGAATGCAGAAAAAACTCTGTGGAGTGAAGATATTTGTATAACATGAATCTAAACAACCACGTACCAACGTGTCATGCTTGTTTTTCTGAAATTAGGCTAAATAACGTTCCTACATGTGTCATGTGTGATGACGTTAGTCTCTCAATAGGAGACATTTCATTGTAGTGATGCATTTTGTGTATAAAATGAGCTGTGGTGACCTCTAGGAAGCCTCATGAAACTTTACTACGTATACTGATAATTGAGGGGGTTTCTGAGCAGTATACACAACACAAGTGCACGCCATCCAATCGTCAAAAAATGCATGACTTGACATGGTATTCATTCTTTAGCTTAGAGGGATATTTTGCATTACACCTTTCATGAAAACAGAAGTACATCTTGTTGAATGCATAGTCACTGTGTTGTCACTCTCAGCAATAGACAACATTTGTAGGGTTGCTACGTCAAAGACATAGGTTCAATAATAAGAGAACCATCAGTTTGAAGTTGAATGTTAAATTTTGTTTTTGTTTTGCTACGGGTGTATGCCTTGCTAAAAATCACTTAGAACTAGAATTTTCCCCCCAGATGGTTCCAGGGCTCATAATGACGATGATGTGCATATTTGACTGTGACACAGCATCATCAACAGATCTTGATGCTTAAAAAGCTTCCACTGACTTCCATTGATATTCTGCAAACAGTAGCAACAGTAGCAGAGAAATGAGTGACCGCTCCAACTGAGTACTGAGCAGTTTCATGGGTTACAGGTGGAAAAGACAATATTACGCATGTGTCCGTTTCTGTCTGACCATAGCCTAAGATGTCTATACTGTTGAATACACAGGAAAAGCAGGTGGCATAGTCACATATATATAAATGACTACAGCCTTCAAGTTCACCAGCATTCGGATGTATCCATGAAAAGAAGGTAATCCAGTTTGCCCCGCAGCCCAACATGACAAAGGTGAGGTAAAGAGAAGGCAAAAAGAAGGTATGAGCCGACACAGGATCCAAACAGACACTTGGAATAGCTTTAGTGATATCTCTAACCTGCGCTGAGCCCAGTTAAAGTCAGAGAAGTGTCCCATATCAGTCAATTGACCCCAAAAGCATCTATTTTGATGGCCGATAATCATTTCAGTGAAATTTCCAGCAAAAAGACCAATAATGTGCTTATTTTCGCTCCTCCAATATGAACATTTTCTGCCAATTTGTGGTGTACATTGTTAATCAACAAAACAAGACATCCCCTTAGACTTTTTCTAACAATTTATAGACCAACAAATTGATTAATCAAGAAAAGTGTATGTAGATTATGGAAATAATTGTTATACTGGGAAAACATGAGCCTAGTGTTAGTGCAGGGGGTGGTAAAAAATAACATAGCTAGATAACCTAAACTGGAAATACCTGTCGTTTTCCAGGAAGTACTAACACCCAGATTTCATCATTCATCATATATCATCAGTGGATTTTATCTTGTGGCGCAGACATGTGCTCTGGAAGTGTTGGAAAAGTACGCGTCTTGTCTTGCTATTGTCACCTTAAAACACCGACTCACAAACTACATAAAAGTTAAAGCACATAACCTCTTTGGTACATCACGACAATGGAACATATAAACGAAGGTTAGCATAACGTTCAAAGTTAACTAACAAGCTAAACGAATCATTGAACACTGACATTAGCTACCGCTGAAGTATTATAAAGTGAACAGAAAACACGACACGGACCTTGAGTTGCAGCGTTGCCGGACAAATCATGTCCCACTTCAGACACCCCGTTGTGGTTTTCCATGTCGAGTTCAACGTTGACGTAGGACTCCAAATCAACCACCACGACGTCGGTCATCTCGTCCCCAGTTCTTCTCGTCCCAGCCAAAGAGTTGTTTGGCTCCATGAACAGTTAAAAACAACTAACGTTAGGCTTCTCAGTGTTTCGCCAACTAACGTTAAGTGGCTCTCCGAAGTTTGTCAGTTTGACAAACAAACACACACGTAACCGCGCACACCCAACTTTCAAAATATTCCCGGTCTAAGGAGCCACGGCCAATCGATAACAGCAAAACTGCAGGATGTCCCGCCCCCTAACATCCGAACGCCTACGAGCCAATGGGAAAAGGGAGCAGTCAGGGAGTTGTTTTTCTTCACCCGTGTGTGTGCGTGCGTGCGTGTGCGTGTGTGTGTGTGTGTGCATGCCCGTGTAGATATGAAAGGAAAAGCAGGGAGGAGAGGGGTTGTCGTACATGTGGTCTAGTGTAAATGGATTGCACATTTCCAGCAGTAGGTCAGCGGAGGATGTGCTGTGGTTTCATGAGAGGAAGACACTTCAGAGACAGTTCATCTCAGGTCACCTCAGATATTCTCAGTTTTGTTTTTTTAAATATTGAACATGACATTGACATGAATTATGAGATAATTTTTCATGTCATGTCACTTTTTTTTTTAAGTTTAGACTATCAAAGGAGAAGTGGCAGAATCGGATCAATATCCTTTGCTGTTAAACTGTTTCATCAAACAGGAGCAACATGATGTGGGGTTTATTATAAAGAATGAATTAGAGATTTACGAGGCAAGCGTGAACATGTATTTCCACTCTGTGCCCGATATTCTCACAGCTGAACAAAATGTTCCATACATTTTTACTTGGTTCTCCACATCTCCACTTAAAGCAGGACGAACGTCACATGTGTGTAAACCAGAGCTGATGAGTCCAGGCTTTTTTAGTTCAGTTGTACCACAGGAGCTGAAACAGTCTGAAAAGAAAAAAATCATACATTTATTTAACTAAGGAAAAATCTTAAATGGTTTGTATAATTTAAAATGGATATTACTGAACTATGCCCCGTGTTTTTGTTTGCACATTAAATACATTTACTACATCATTAAAATATAAATAAATAGAGCTACACTCTAATTGGTAATTGTGCAAGAACAAAACAGTGTGAAAATGATCGATTTAACAAAATGTTATATATATTTTTATACCACACACACACTCGCTCCCTCTCCTCTCCACTACCACGACTATGCGACTGGCAGAGCATGGATCATTTCTAAATATTTATAAACATATAGGGTTCGGCTCTTGCTTTTTTTTTAGTGCTATAAATGGAAGTGTGTCTGTGTGACTTGTATTTAGATGTGTCCAAAATGTCATCTCTCTCTCTGACCTAATTGTATTGATACTCTTGATTTATATGTATTTTAATTTTCTCTGTGTGTGTGTGTTTGTGTGTGTGAGAGAGAGAGAAAGAGAGAGAGAGAGAGAGAGAGAGAGTGAGAGAGAGATTTATGTATTCATGTATGAAATATAGCCTATTAATACTCTATAAATGATTTCTATTGTTGTGTTTATATTTATAGTGTTTGTAAAACACCTATCATACATCACATATATCATATATCAGAATATTCTATTACTGTTAATCCCACTATGAATATTAAAATACGCCGAACCGTGTCCTGTCCTTACACTGAGTGGAGCGGGCGACCGGGCCAAGATGGCGGCCCCACCGCTCGTCAGCGCCAATAGGCCCAACGTTCGATGAGGCGTCTACTCTTTATGTCTATGGTTAGCACTGTCGCCTCACAGAAAGGGGCCACCCGCGTATAGGTATAGAGGACTTTCCTTGAAAAAAAGGCCCTGCAAGCAAGTCACAGGTTCGATCCCGGCAAGAGTCAACCAATAAATGTCATATATAACCAAGAATATGAAACTACAGCATGTGTTCATAACACAAAACTATCAGATTCAGTCGTTTAAAGTGAAACTAAACACAATTTGTTTGTAGAAAGAATTGTTTAGGATGATAATTAGATGATAAAACCATAATATTTAAAGAATGTACAATAATGCAACCTTTACATGCTGCTGCTGGTAAAAAAGAAATTGAACTACAGTAGCAGTGATAATAATATTACTTGAATTGAACTGAATAATAATAGCAATACAAATAATAGATTACACACTAGACAGTGATTTACATAAAGAACACCCTTTAAATAATCACAAAAGAAAGATATTAATTTCCAAAATGATGTTAGTATTATACTAAGGTTTCATTAATATATTGTGTTGATGCGTAAGCATACAGCTGAGCACATTAATGATTATAATATTTAATTCATTTATTTTGTATCACTATTACTTCACCCATGAAGTAAACACAATAATAGACTATAATATTTAATAAAATCATTTCTTTATGACTAGTTCTCCCCCTCCCAGGTAAAGACAGTCACAGTGATGCTTTATATGAAATATTTTATTGAAAAACAGCTAAATTCTAAAACACACAAAATCTAAATAGCAGATTAAGAGATCACAGATTAAATACAGCAGATATTTGTGCATTCATAAATATATACAATATAATAATTCACAGAAAACAAAAGCATACAAATTATTCTAAAAATAACAATAATAAAGCAAAATGATCTTACCATCTCAAGCAAACAAAAAAGAAAAAATTAAATTCACACATTTGAAAAGGAGTAGGAAAAAGTATAATTTCTTTAGTCCCACCCTTTCTCTATAATTAGTGGTATTTTTAAAATAAATTATACATTATAATATAGTAATAACCACTTATTTTTATATTTTTAATTTCAGCATCTTCATTTTCATTTATAAAATAAAAAAATCCATGTTTTGGTTATGAACATGTAGCCACAGCCATGTACAGTGTGTGTGTGTGTGTGTGTGTGCATGTGTGTGTGTGTTTGTGTGTATGAGTGTGTGTGTTCGTGTGTGTGTGTGTGTGTATGAGTGTGTGTGTTTGTGTGTGTTTGTGTGTATGTGTGTGTGTGTGTGTGTGTGTGTGTGTGTGTGTCTGTGTGTGTGTGTGTGTGTGTGTATGTGTGTCTGAAGGTATATCTGGGGTTTTGGGGGTATGCAGTCACTTTCCCTTCTCTGCGACCCATCTGTCCCTCTCAGCCTCATAAAAGTCAGAGAGTTTGAAGTCTGTCCAGCTCATCTCCTTCTCCATGCCCTGTGGTTGGTACAGGGAGAACACTCTGGTGGGGCAGTAGATGTATTTCCCCGGCACTCCGGGGAAGCTGGCGTGAATGTGGTGGCTGTGTGGGCTCTGCTTCAGCGGCTGGTGACAGAACCTGCACAGACGACCTGTAGGCAGCTGCACCGCTGACTTCCTCTTCGCTCTCTCTTCTACCACTCTCCTCCACTCTGTGCCTCGCTTTCTGGCACCCTCCAGCTCCCGCTCAAAGAATGGAGATGCTTCAAACTCCTCAAAAGGCATCCGCGGGTTTGTGAGGCCTTCATCTTTATATGTCTTAAAGACCCTCGTGGAGCAGTAAAAGTACTTCACGGCTGTTGCCTGATAGAAGAAATGAACTGAAGAGCCGTCGCAGAGATACCGGGACTTTGGCTGACCGCAGGCTAAACAGTTTCTGGTTGTTATCTTCTTCTGCTGCTGATGTTGCTGTTGTCTTTGGAGGACCTCACTCACAATCTTCTCCACTGTAGCCCGACTCAGTGACTCATCCTGGGGCGCAGCCACAGGTGGGGGGTTAACAGGTGCAGGAGGCAGGGTGATGACAGGCACACTGACCGTTTGACTGCCTGTGGTCAAACTCTGCCACAGCTGCTGTCTTTCAAGAACCTTCTCTGTGCTTGTGTTGATGGAGGAGCTGGTGTTTTTTAGCTTGGCCAGATGTTTTACATATCTTGAGATATGTTGCCATGTGGTTGGATGGAGAAGGCTGTTGGGGTCAGTGCAAGTCCTCTGGACCATGGCAGCATAGTCTGCATCCACCCGCTTCAGAGTGTCTTTCACGCCATGGTGTTTAATTAGAAGCCCGTCGATGGCGGCTCTCATGGCTTCTGGCCACCGGCCGTGATCCAGGACCTGAATAAGACCTCCAGTCTTTATGGGTCCGGTGCTGGTGGCCCTGGGAGACGAGGCAACAGGCAGCGGTGCTACCCCTGGCAGATTTAAACAACAAAGCATATGTTTATCATATTGTTTTTTGAGCTGTTCAATATGTCACATTTATTATATTTTCCCTTCATTTTCGCATTTTGCATACTTTAGCTTACTAATTCTTACTAATGGACAAAATCTAAATGATTGTCATGAACTCTATTCCGAGCAAACTGTTTCGAACTGTTTTTAAGTGTCACCCACCTCCCCTCCCTGTCTGAGGGAGGGGAGGTGGGTGGTTTGAGTTACCTGTATCTGTCAAAGACTGAGTCTCTAGTTTGGCTGTGGCAGGAGCTGGTGTCAACGGCTGCTGAAACATGGGAACTGCTTCTGATTGCTGCATAGACAACAGGACAGGTGCTAATCCTCCTGGATCCTCACTGTTCTCCTGAAAAACAGCATCAATACAGTGATTCAGTGGGCCAGTCTGCAGGTCAGTCAGTCAGTGACAGTGAGTCATAAACCTAGATTACCTGAGAGTCCGTGCTCACCACAGCGACAGGGCAGGGATCCTCTGTCTCCATGGCTGCAGCAGCTGAGATGTTGGGCTGTGTCCTGTTCTTGTCCCAGTTTAAGAACACAGGACGACAGCCTGGCTCCACATACTGCAGTCCAAATCTCTCCCCTGTGTCCCTGTTGGTTGTCTGCAGCATTGAGTATTTTGGCCTCCCTGTCACCTTTACTGAGACTGCATTCATCTCTGAAATCAACAGGGGGTCAAACACAGCTGGCAGCTCCACATCAGGTAGCTTCAGGTCCACCAGCCTCTGGAAGTTCCAGCGCACCACTCCCGTCATTGCCTGAGCCTGGAACAGTTCACAGGACACCCGGTTGCCTGTGACCCAGTGAGCCTGGTGAAGGTGGAAGCCCTCCTGCTGAGACGTGCCTCTCACAGGGATCCAAACACGTACAGCAGCTCCTGCGCCCTTGGTGTAGTTGAGCTGCAAGGTTCCACCAAACCTGTACAGGGTTCCCTCCCCTACCTCTGGGTCGCTCAGGCAGCCTCTTAGGATGTGGACACGCTGGATCCGCCACACCTTCAACATGGAGGCCTTAAAGAGGAGCACATCATTGGCGTCCTTTGAGAGGTGGAAGTTATGCAGAACATCTTCCACTCTCTGCAGCAGTTCTCTGGGCTGTGGCACCCTGGTCCTACAGTGCTCCCGGATGTGCTGCTTGGTGGGATTAGCAGGGGATATGCCACAGAAGTTGTACGCCTCCCGGAACCTTCTCTGGTCTACGACAAGGAACGCTGCAGAAAGGAACTGGCAGAAAGAGCTGTACACAGGATGGTGTACAGCTGTATCCCAGGCTCTACAGAAGAACTGTGGGAGACTGGCTTTCCAGGTGCTTTGGAAAAAACAGACACCAGATGTTATCATTACTTCACATGAGTGTTAGACAGTATAACACATTGAAAAACTCGCTTCTGTTCATCAGAATAACAGGGATATGAATGTGAGACACACATGTAGAGGATACATACTTGGTCTGAACACACTGGGTGGCTGCTCTTCTATCCCCAGCTGTGTGGCGAGGGCGAGCAGCTGAGGAGGGACAGGCAGCGGGGCCTTCTCCGTGGCTGTGGGATTAAAGCGCAAAGGCCACACTGTTTGGTCACAGAGCACGTGCAGTAATAACATCACACAACGTTCAGGGTGGTTTTAAGAAGTGAACACACAATAACCTTTGAGAGAAGTGACAGTCACAGAGGGGACGTCGGGGTCAGCAGGTGAGGGAACAGTCGCAGCAGCTGTGGGCTTCGTCCTGTGTGCTGTCAAACATATTCACTGTCAGTGTCATCACACCGTCAAGTTTGTTTCTGCTTCACATCCTCAAAGCAATTTCAGTCAAAAACAACAGTTGTTTTTGACTGAAATTGCTTTGAGGATAACGATGACCTGGACTAATGAGAACATTCACAGGTTTCTGCTTCACAATGTTTCTGTCACTAACTGCTGCTACACACTGAAACTACAGCTGCTGTTGACTGTGAACTGGGATTTATTTCAAACATAAAAGCACAGAAACATTATCAACAGATACTGTAATAATCACACCAGCTGTCCTTCAAGGATGTGGCATGGTAACCATAATACATCTTAGATAGATATTTCACATGCCAGATCCTTGAATGACAACCTGAGAAAAAGCATGCAAAAAAAGAAAACACTTACCCTCATCGCTGACATGTTATTTCCTTCAGTTAGTAGGAGAGTAAAAGAACACAAGCATCAGAACAGGCCAGAACACGGCCAAAATAACAAACGAGTTGACGGATAACGGTAGTAGCAGGAGGATTCTGGTGAAACAGAATCCTCCCTCCACAGTGATGGAGAAAAACCTGTTGCTGGAGGCACAGCCGGGGATCTGGAGACTGCTGCTGATGGCCCTGAAAACACAGGGGACATAAGACTTTTATCATGTACAGTAAGACTTTAGAAAACTCTTTGTATTAAACTAGATCCACCTACTTGGTTCCGTGTCGTATTTAGACGGAGACATCTCTAACATCTCTCTCTCCAGCTCCTCGTCCTCCTCCATCACTAGGGGATTGAACAATAACATTTATGACATGTTCGGTACATTAAATGTTCACATTAAATCAGTATGTGCATGGTTGTGAACTGACCAAGTGTGGTGGATGTCGCTGTGGAGGCAGCTGATGTGGTGGAGACAGGTGCTGGAGAAGACTCGGCCGTCTGCTGCCTCAGGATATACTGCTGAAGCATGTCCATCCTACTGTTCTTCACACACTTCACCCCCAGAATGAAGCCAGCAAACCCATCTGCCCTGCTCTCCCAGACCTGCCTCCAGGTGTCCTTGGCCCTCTGTCCGAAACCAACCACGTTGTCCCCCTCTGAGGCCACGGGGGGGGGGGGGGGGGGGGGGGGGGGGGCAGGCAGGCTTCCTTGAGGACAGATACTCCTTCAGGTCCTCTACTTCCTGGAAGCTTCTGGCATAGTCCAGAAATGACAGCAGGCTGTCTTTGCTGGCTCCCTGAGGATTGAAGGTCCCACGTTGCTCCTCGTCTTCTACCTTTTGCATAAGGTAGATGGTGTAGCCAACGTCGTTCTGCAAAAGCCACCTGAATGACTTCCCCTTGTATTTTCCGAACTGAAGTTGATACTCCCCCATCACCTCCTGTCGGTCCGACACATCCCCGCCCCGCTGAAGGACCACAGTGAGGGCGTTGGTCCTCACTAGGTCCTGTCTCTGAGGTGGAGACTTGTCCTGCAGTGAGGGATGAGTCTTCATCCTCATGGCTTCATCAGAGGGGTCCTGACGCAGATGGCCTGATGAGCCCTATAGAAAACCACAGTGCATATTATATAGTAATGATTAAAAATGTATGCACACTATTGTAAACATGCACATTTATATATATATATACACACACACACACACACACACACACACACAGAATTGTATCATCAATCATATAATCATTATTTAGCATTTGTTTTGACTAGGTAACAATAAACAGACAGACAGACAGATGATAACTAATTATGTGTTTCACATACAGTATTATCATTTATGTGTTACAGAGCAGTTCGACCTCCATCTTACATGTAAGCTTTATAACAGACACATACTGTAGTAACGTTATTTACACAGCTCATTCAAAGTGTGCACCTGTACAGTACAGCAGACAGACACAGACGTTATACACGCTGCTCATTCAAAGTGTACTGTTATTCCCCTGTATCAGAAATATTAACGACAGTAATGAACTTACACAAGGAAAGCACGAAAGCCATTAGTTCCCATACGTTTTAAATAGAAAAGACGATGAAAGAGTGTAGATAAAGTTAACTAACGTTAACTAACAAATGACAATTGATGAATTTAAATAAGGTCAACTAACGGTGACTGTAAATACAGTTACAACCTGTCGATGCTATCACCAAAAAAACTGTTAAAAAAACATTTCCCGGTAATTATAACTGAAAAACGTTAATTTACTACTATGAAACATGAGCCCCACTTACCTTTGTCGAGTCAAACCGTCACTAACCGTCTAGTTTGTGATAAAAGTCTGTGTAGATGCCAAAACTCCGTGCACTGATTGTGTTTCTGCTGCTGCTCCGTTTGAAAAAAAATCACCCTCCTGACTGTTCCCAAAGGGGGAAACAGCGCCCCCACAATCACGCTTGTGGCCAAAAATATATGGCAGTCGTAGTGATAAGAACTACCATAGAGAATGAATGGGAAAAGATAAGAGAAATAAGGACTACTATACGCGCTGCCCGCGCGAAAGGAAGGTACAAGGTTCGCATCCCGGCCTGGGCCTTTCATCGTGGAGTTTGCATGTTCTCACTGTGTCTGCGTGGGTTTTCTCCGGGTACTCCGGTTTCCTCCCACAATCCAAAGATGTGCAGGTGTTAGGTGATTTGATTACTCTTAGAATTGCCCGTAGGTGTGAATGGTTGTCTGTCTCTGTTCGTCTCTATGTGTCCTGTGATAGACTGGCGTCCTGTCCAGGGTGTACCCCGCCTCACGCCCGATGTCAGCTGGGATCGGCTCCAGCGACCCCGACCCCGGGATAAGCGGTTGAAAATTAATGAATGAATGAAGCTTTTTGTGGGTTTAGCATTACCGTTAGACTTAGGGTTAACGACAACTAAAGAAACATGAGAACAAAGTGTGACACCAGCCGGGTGTCGTGTTTGAGAGGAAAATAAGAAACACTTTCATTACACAGACGTGGAAAGCAAAACGGAATGTGTTGTGGAAAAAGAAAGAAATGCAGCCAAAAAAATCACAGGAAAAAAACACCACGGATCTTAAGAGACACCTCAGGGCATCCCATAATGAGCTTTAGGTATGTCAAGACGTAACGTAACGATACTTTCTGTTTTATTAAGCTCATGCGACATGAGGCTACGGTTAATGTGTCCGGTTTTAACGCTAGCTTTAGCGTTAGCCACTGGAGGTGTGCGCGCGCGTTCGCGTGCGTGTGTGTGTGTGTGTGTGTGAGCGCGCGCGCGGCTAGTGTGTGTAAGTGTATTTATTTCTGAGAGAGTGTAAAGTGTGTGTGTAGTTCCTACCTGACTGACTCACTCTAAGTGCACTAAACTGCCCCTTGTTGGCCAAATACTTTCACTAGTTTTGTATTCCACAGAGCAAATAACACTGAACTGAGTTTAGCATCAACATAAATTGGATAACTTATTCTAGACCTGTACATGCTGTAAACTAAAGATATCTGCATGGGTTTGGCTAAAAGAAAATGTTGGTTTCCTCAATACTACTAGGTACTTTTATTATATTGATTAAATATTATTGCATCACTAAAAAGAGACTAATATACAATTTTCTTTGACTAAAACTAGACTAAAACTCTCAGACTTTTAGTCAACTAACACCAGACTCAAATGCTCAGACTTTTAGTCGACTAAAACTAGACTAAAACTAGACTAGACTACAAGTAAAACAGGCCGCCAAAAACAACACTACGCTCTCCACGACAGAGACCACGCACGGGCAGTCATTATCAAGCTGCACAGGTACCAGGTGAAGGAGAAAATTATACATGAGGCCCGCGCCAGGAGAGGGAAACTGCAGTATAGAGGCTCCCCTATTGCCATATATGAGAATTATGCACCTGAGGTGGTGGAGCAGCGCCAGAAATTGCTGTTCCCTGCCAGGCTGGTCATCACGATTAAGGACGGAGGGATGAAAAGGCTCTCTTCGGTCACCGAGGTGAAAACCTTCTTATCATCCATCTGCACGGAAGAGACCTGACAACCACGGAGGGTTGTTGATTTCACCTCAGACGAGCCACTGTCATGTTATCTGGATAACTGTGAGTTGATGTGTTGCTGACTGTATAGCTGTGCTTTAACACCCCCGGACTGACTGGAGTTTATTTTTAGACCGCAGCGTTAATAGTTTAAGTCCTGACGGGCTGCTGATATTCTTTCTGTTAAAGAGCTTTGAACAGAAATGGCTAAATGGACATTTTAACACACTGTGGACATGTTGACTCGAGGTTCGGGTTTTTCTGATGTTTTTTGAATTCTTATTTTTTCATCCTGTTTTTGTGCCTGCTCACACTATTATGTGAATTCAGATTATCTTTAATCGGCCTTCGTGCCAAGCACTGGAAGCTCATTTACATGATTTCAGTTTGTTATTGTATATTTTCTTCACAGCTCTATTTTCTTTTGTTCTCTGAAGTATTCTTGTTCTCAGTTTGGTCAAAGGGCTTTACTGAAGCCTTACACTTATCATAGACTGATGCACAGAATGTGCATTCTTACCCAGGGTGGATGGTGGGTTTCATACATGCATTCTATTCATCTTATCCGATGCAGAGAAATACCCTCATGGCCTGCCTGCCCTAAGGCTCTGCTGAATTTAAATTTGAATTTAATTTATTGTCTGTTCTGGAAATATTATCAGTATTTTTTTTTCTATTATTCTCATGTGACTCAAGGGGTCAAACAATGTTAGTCAAGGGAAGAGACCCCGGTAGCTCGGTTTAACTGTTAGATTCTTTTTTTTTTCTATGGGATTGGTCACAGATGTTTTTGTTTCAGTTTCCTTTCATGTTGCTTTGCTCAGTTTTATGTGAGTTTTGTTTTGTTTGTTTACTCTTTATCCCCACTCTCTTCCTCCACTACTACAGAATACTTTGGGCCATGCAGTGTCATTCTAACTTATTATTATTGTATATATTGCTTTCTCCCTTTTTTCCCATGTACACCACACATACTCTCAAATTGATTTCTTCTTACTTGATAACAATCTCCTCGACTGTGTGAATGCATGGGAATATCACCCAATAGTCACTTCTGACAATGCTCCTACCACAGTTAACATTAGCTTTCCATGGGATACAATTCCACGTTCACCATGGAGGTTCAGTTCACACTTACTGTCGAATAGTAAGTTTAAAGATTTTGTTGCGACTCAAATCCACTCTTACATAGAGTTTAATGACACCCCGCCCTGACATCAGCAGTGGCACGCTGTGGGGAGCACTTGAAGCTACTATTCGGGGACAAGTGATATCCTAAGTTTCTCAAATGAGAAGGGCTGAACGGGCTAGGTTACCTGTGATAAGTAGCTGATTCTGAACAAAAGATGAAGGCTGACTAGCGCATATTTAGTCAATGAAATGTACACACAGCAGAACATATTTCACCACTTTTTTTTGGTGACATTTTAGGGGAAGCTGAGCTTACAGTCTTACAGAGCAATCGCTACTGGATCCTACCTCATGTGGCAGCTACAGACCGGTCTCACTTTTAAACGTACATTCTAAGATCCTTGCTAAGGTCCTCACCTTCTGCCAAAGTGTGATGTCATCGATAATTTCACTAGACCAGACAGGCTTCACATTAGGGAGACATCCATTCTTTAATACCAGAAGGCTGCTCAACATCATATTTTCACCTGGGTCGGACACTCCCAAGGTCGTGGTGGCGCTAGATGCAGAGAAAGCCTTCGACCGGGTGGAGTGGGGCTCCCTATTTTTCATTTTGGAGAAATTCGGCTTTGATTCTAATTTTATTTCTTGGGTTAAGCTTCTGTATGTACCCCCTCTGCATCTGTAAACACTAACGGCGTCCGTTCAGCATGTTTCCCCCTCAGGCGTGGGACCCGGCAGGGTTGCCCGCTCTCACCCTTGTTGTTAAACATAGCCATCGAGCCATTAGCCATCTGGCTTAGAAACCAGAATGAGTTTGAAGGCTTGACTCATTTTGGTCTAGTCCACAAACTCTCCTTATATGCGAACAACCTTTTATCAATTCTGGATAAGTTTGGACACCTATCGAGGGAATAAATTGAATATTCAGAGAAGTGAGTTATTCTTTGTCAACAACTTGGCGAGATCACTCTCACAATTCATATTTCCCTTTAAAACAGCTGATAAGGGGTTCAAGTATTTGGGGGTGTTTATCACCAGCTCCTTCAGGGACCTTTTCCAAAAGAACTTCCAGCCACTATTGGATAAATGCAAGTCAGACTTGTCTAGATGGGCAGGCCTCCCCCTGTCCCTTGCAGGCCGGGTTAATCTTATTAAGATGGTGATTTTACCAAAGTTCTTGTATCTTTTTAAACACCTCCCAATTTGTCTGAACCAGAGCCGGCCCTGGGCATAGGCAGTATAGGCAAATGCAAGGGGCGCCGTCATCCGCGGGGGGCGCTGCAAACGGGCGGAGGAAAAAAAACAAAAAACAGTATGTATATGTATATATATATATATATATATATATACATATATATATAAATTCTTGTCCAGCGCCATAACAAAATATTATATAAGCCCACAGCTACATAACTTTATAGCGAAGACTATTAAATAATGAAGAGGCCTTTTTTCTTGTTCCGGGCTCTCTGCCATGTACCTGTCCTCTGTGAGGGGGACGGGTCGAAAGGCAAGTTGCCTGAATGGGATCGGATCGTGACCCCAAGACGAAGAAGAAGATTAATGACACTGTAGCGGAATGATGTCTAAAAGACTGAAACCGTTGGGCGCCCAAGGACGAAAAGAAGAGGAAGAAAAACGTGAAAAAGATAGAGGTACAGTAACGTCAATGTGATGACGTAAATGAAATAAATAGTTTAATGATCGTAGTTAACGTTGTTGGAGCAGAGTGTTAGCTTGCTAGCTTACTTCGGACAATAGCAGCATCGATAATGTTACTCCACCTTAAATTCATCAGGGACGTTTGAAAAGTTAACGTTATACCTGTTCAGGTGTTTTTTTACAGGTGTCTACTGCTGGTATGTCAGTTAAAATGCTTTTAATTTCCCACCCCCTTTGTAATAGTCTAGCTGTAAGCCTTTGTTAATTGTGTGTCAGTTATGTTTGTTAAAGTTCAGTGTTTAAGTGCAGTTAAAATGTACTATTGTTAATACTCCACACCTTAGCTTTCCCATATCATTCATAGACAAAAAATACATGTTGATTCCACTGCACATTACTGCTTTTTGCTCTCTGGTTAGACTGAATTGTATTGCAATGACAATAAAGTTTAATGAATCTCATCGTGTTTTCCTTTTAGTCTTATAGCACACCAAACATCTGTTTGTTATCAAAATGTAACATCCAGCGGTCACATTTCTTTTCTTCTCTCTACAGATGCACTTTTAAAGTATTTCAGTACCACCCCCAGTGACACAGCATCAGGTGCTCCTGTCCCATATACCTCTGCACAGCCCAGTGACACAGCATCAGGTGCTCCTGTCCAATCTACCCCTGCACAGGCCACTGACACAGCATCAGGACCGAAGGCTGCACCAACAGACCCTGCTGACTGGCCAGCTCCTCTAACAGACAAAGTAAGAAGAGAGTTAGTACACAGAGGACCATTTAAAACAAAAAAACAGTTACACATTTCTGAAAAATAAAGATGGGATAAGGTGTCAACATGACTTTTTTAAAAGAGTCTTAGTTACTGGGGAAACAATCAAAAGAAGCTGGCTGATGTATTCCAAAAATAATGATAGCTTGCACTGCTTTTGCTGCAAAATGTTCTCTACAAAAGATTACAAACTTAACAAAGAAGGACTGGAAAAATGCAAGCCAATTGCTGAAAGTTCATGAGGATAGCCAGGAGCATAATAACCACATGGCAACATAGGAGTTGGAGGTCCGTTTTGCAAAGGGGTTAACAATATATAGGCAAGAGATGGCACTCGCTGAGGCTGAGAGAAACAGGTGGCGTGATGTTCTCTCTCCATTGGTGGCAATAATTCAGTTCCTAGCTGAAAGAAACATGGCTTTAAGAGGGTCCACAGATACATTAAATAAACCAGACAATGGCAACTTTCTGAAAGAGGTGGAACTCATGGTCAAATTTGATCCAGTAATGAAGCAGCATGTTGGGAGGGTGGAAAGTGGAGCTAGCAGTCACACACATTATCTGGGCAAATCAATCCAAAATGAACTGAGCTCCAAAATACTGGAAAGCATTGTGGATGAGATCAAAACAATGAAATATTTCTCTATTTTTCTAGATTGCACCCCTGATCTGAGTCATAAGGAGCAGCTGTCTGTCATTGTCAGGACAGTATCACTAGGTGACTTATCACAAGTTAAAGAACATTTCTTGGGCTTTCTTGTGGCAGAGGAGACAACAGGGGAAAGTTTGTCATCTCTCATCCTAAACAGGCTGGAGGAGTTGAACATCCCCTTTGAGAACTGCAGAGGACAATCCTATGATAACCAACATAAGGGGAAGAATAAAGGTGTTCAGGCTTGGTTGCTTCAACAGAACCTGAGAGCTTTTCTTGTTGCATGTGGTGCTCACACTTTAAATCAGGTCATAGCTGATGCTGCAGAGAGCACACCAGAAGCCATCAGCTACTTTGGACATTTAACAAAGTTATTCAAGCTCTTCTCAGCCTTCACCCAGAGATGGGATACACTAAAGAATCATGTTAAAACTACTTTGAAATCATGGTCAGCGACAAGATGGGATAGCAGGATACAAAGCATTGAGGCAGTAAGGTACCAGGCTAGGCAAGTCAGAGGGGCTCTCCTGGACGTGAGGGAAACTACTGCAGACCCTGGGGTGAGAGTTGAAGCCCAGTCTTTGGCTGAGGAGATAGGATCTTACAGATTTTCCATTTGTACAGCCATATGGTACGACATCCTCAACCAAATCCAGCATGTGAGTCAATTCTTGCAGTCACCCTCCATGCAGCTAGATGTGGCTGTAGACTTGCTGAAGAAAACCAGAGATTCCATGGCCTGCTACAGAACCACTGCGTTTTCTGATGCACAGAAAACTGCAAAGGAGATGTGTGAAGAGATGAACGTGGAGACTGTACTGAAACAACAGCGGTTGAGAACCACAAATAGCATTTGCATACGAGTCTCCAGATGAGCCTATCAATAATGCACTCAGAAAATTGGAAACCACATTTTTTAATGTGGTCATGGATACAGTTGTCCTTTCACTTGATGAGAGATTTCAGAAGCTTGGAGAGGTAAAGGACAAGTTTGGAGTGCTCCTCAACTTCCCCAACGCAGCAAAAGAAGAGCTGCTACAACAGTGTCAGAACCTGAGCACTGCTCTGACCCATGACGGGCAGCCAGACATTAATGACAGGGAACTTTGTGTGACAGCCATGGAACTCCTGACTTTCCTGCACAAGAAAAAGCTAACAGAGAATTATCCCAACATGTGGGTTGCTCTGAGGATATTTGCCACTCTTCCTGTTACAGTGGCTTCTGCGAAAAAAGAAGCTTCTCTAAGATCAAAGATGGCACAAGAGCGTCTCAGTGGGCTTTCCATTATAAGCATCGACCATACTGTTGGAAAACAGCTGTCATATAATGACATTATAGATGACTTTGCATCTAGAAAGTCAAGAAGAGTAAGGCTGTTAAGTGAGTTTCTTGAGGTGTTACTGTTTAATACAGTCACCGTGCAGATAGCCCCCTCTGTTTGAATTATGTAAATAGCGGTGTATCTCATTTTTCTTTACTTTGTGCATTAGTGTGTGTTGTCATATATGCACTAGTTTCATTATTTATTTTGTGCAATACCATATTTATATTGTATTTTCAATTCATATTATGTTGCTTTACATGTGCACTGTTTAGCTTAATGTTTGCCTTATTTATTTTGTATTTTTAATTTATATTATATCACTTGTTTATGTGTGCACTGTTAAGCTTAATATGTTTGTCTTATATATTTTGTATTTTTAATTTATCACTTGTTTATTTCTTTAGTTTGTATTTGGTGTGATATTTTTTACTCAAAGAAATAAAATCTTGGATACACACATGCAGTTTCTGTGTGAGTGTACGTGTAACGTTGATTGTGAAATTGACTGCTGTGATGCAAGGGGGCGCCGGCTAAAATCTTGCCTAGGGCACCAAATTACTTAGGGCTGGCACTGTGTGAAGATTTCATAACTTATCACCTAAATATTGTTGACACATCGATATTTATAATTAAGCAAATTGGTTACTACAGCAAATGTTTTGCGGGTACAAGCGGCTGAAATGGGTTTCCTCAGGAGGGTGGCTGGATTCTCCCTTAGAGACAGGGTGAGAAGTTCAGCCATCCGTGAGGAACTCGGAGTAGAGCCGCTGCTCCTTTGCGTTGAAAGGAGCCAGTTGAGGTGGTTCGGGCATCTAGTAAGGATGCCCCCTGGGCGCCTCCCTAGGGAGGTGTTCCAGGCACGTCCAGCTGGGAGGAGGCCTCGGGGAAGACCCAGGACCAGGTGGAGAGATTATATCTCCACATTGGCCTGGGAACGCCTCGGGATCCCCCAGTTAGAGCTGGTTAATGTGGCCCGGGAAAGGGAAGTTGGGGGCCTCTGCTAAAGCTGCTGCCCCTGCGACCCGACCCCGGATAAGCGCTGAAGATGAGATGAGAGATGAGATCCTGCAGTATTAATAATGATTCCTTTCAAGGCATCACATTTATGGAAAGTAAATCAAATCTCATATGGCTGATGATACTTGTCAAAGATGGCAGTATTCATACAACAGAGTTCGGAGGTCTTCCAGTTGTAGAGGTCATGTATTTAGGAATTAATATTTGTAAAGTAAAACGTTTTCCAGAAGTTGAAAATGCATCTGATGCTCGAAGGAGATCTAACAATCAATGGTCAGGTAGGTCTACTTTTTTCAGAAACTGAAGAATTATCAGTCTGGCCAAACTATTTGATGTTCCAAAAGTCATTTGTTTAATAAAATACCCTACTTTAGTCAACTTTATATGGAAAAACAATCTGCGCTATTTATACAGAAATATATTGTAGCCGATGATCAAGGAGCTAAACTCTGCTAATTTTCCATTCATTTCATTTTCAGTTTTAGTGGATTAAAGTTGAACAATAGAACTAGAACTGTCTCTATATCCTGACATTCTACTTTTGGAGACTCTAGGAATGACAAGTAGCCCTGCATTCTCAGAGCGCAGCGATCTAGTCGGGTAATATGGTACTATGAGCTCTTTAAGATACGACGGAGCCTGACCAATAAGAGCTTTGTAGGTAAGGAGAAGGATTTTAAACTCTATTCTAGATTTTACAGCCTAGAAGTAACAAATGCATGGACTAGTTTCTCTGCATCTTTCTGAGACACAATGATCCTAATTTTCACAATATTACACAGGTGAAAATATGCAGTCATTGTCGTTATTTTTTTGTTGTTGTTTTTTCCAATATTTTTCACCGTCAGACACGGTCAGGGTAACCAACCAAGTAACTGAATAACATGTAACATAAGTAGATAGGTAAAGTTAAAAAAAAAAAAGAAACTAATAGCAAAAATCAATAACATAATTCAAGAAAGAGAAAAACAACAAAAGTAAATGAATAAATAAAAAAGAAGGGGGGGGGGGTCTCTCCTTCCAGGCACTAGGAAGTGTCCTCAGCATCATCAGGAATAACAGTAATACTATTGCTAATAAAAGCCAGCAGTGGGTCCCAGGTTTGGTGGAATGCTATCAAAGATCCCTTTAAAACTTTAATCCTCCAAACAGAGACATTGCAAAATTGAATGTATCCAACTATTATGAGTCGGTGGAGAAACATGTTTCCGTTCAAGGAGAATGTTACGTCTGGCGAGCTGGGTGGTAAAGGCCACGGCACGTTGTGTAGTAGAGGGCAGTTTTTAGGCGGAGGGAGCCCAAAATGAGCAGTCAGGGGGTTGGGTTCCAAATTTGTGTTAAGAGCCTGTTTGAGGGTTTGAAATATATCAGACCAAAATTCAGCAAGCTTAGGATGAGTCCAGAACATGTGTGCGTGGTCGGCTGGGGACTGCTTACAGCGGTTACAAGCATCACTGTGTCTAGGGTATATATAGCCAATTTAGCGTTGGTGAAATGGGCTCTATGTAGCACCTTCCACTGTAATAGGCCGTGCCTGGCGCAAATCAAGGATGAATGGACCAGTGTCAGAATGTCCCTCCACTGGTCATCAGTAATGTCTACCCCCAAATCCTTTTCCCATGCACTTTTAGGTGAGGCAGTGGGGACTGGGCTCAGAAGAGCAATCTCATTATAAATGACAGATATCAGTCGTTTGTGTTGTACGTTCAGAACAGGAATTGGTCCATCTCAACTTCAGCGGTTCGGAAAATGTGGGAATTGCTTTGGGATAAAATTGAAGCTACCGAAAAAGGTGGCAGGCAGGTTGTATTTGTCCGACACAGATGCAAAGGACGCAAAAACCTTCGTCATACAGGTCAATAGGAGTTTTGAGGCCCTTATCTGACCATATGCAGAATGTAGGGTCAGTGCAGGAAGGGGGAAACGCAAAATTATTCAAAACTGGGACAAGGATTGAAGCCCTTTGCAAGCTGTACTGCTTCCTGAACTGAATCCTAATTTTATTGGTATTGCCGACAACTGGACTAGGTCAGACCTTATGAGCGGATATGGGGAGCTGTGAGCAAATTGTAGAATACACCGAGCAGGACGTAGATGTTATCTCAGTATGAGCCCAGGGTGGGCAGACGCCTGTAACTCCACCGTGGAGCCAAAATAAAAGTTTATTAATGTTGCAAGCCCAGAAGTAGTGGTGGAAATTAGGGAGTGCTAGTCCACCTTCAGGTTTAGGGAGTTAAAGAATATGTTTTTTTTATATGGGCTGGTTTATTCTGCCAAATAAAGGCATTAAGTTGTTGGTCAAGATTAGTAAAAAAAACGATTTGTTCACAGGTTAAAGAAAATATTTAAAAACTGTCACTCCCAGTTACAACCATCCGAGTGTAGCCTACAGCGACTAAATATACATAATCAAATACTCAGAATGAAAAATAGTATTTATCATTCATGTGTTTGTTGTCTTCTGTTATTTATGTATTTCTTTTCAAATCAATACCCAGTTAAACGTATGCCATGTTGTTCCCCCTCCGCGCCAGTAGGTGGCGGTAAGAAGAAGGACGCAGCAGTCGCGTCAGAAGAAGGCAGTGTTCTGGACAGACGGTTGGCCGCGGAAGCAACAGTGAGGCGAATCGTGGTGATTTAACCCAAATAATTGTTCATATGAAGGTCCAGTCTGTGAAACCAAAGGGTAGTGCGTGTGCCACGACATGTGATTTAACGGAAACGACGCACAAGCTCTTTAACCGATGCACAGCACCACATCAGTTAGCATTAGCATGCTAACAAATCGTTGTCCGGCGTTGAGCTAATCCAAAGCTAACGCGCTGTCATAATTGTCCCAGTTATGGCTTGCGCTGCTCCCTTTGCGAGGGTGGCTTCTTTGCGTCGTAAGTCCACACACGTCAACCAACGACACACGTAAGATTTGTGTTTCATCAGCAGCAGGGACACTATCGTCCAAGCAAATGCACAGTGAATCAATCATTTATTCGTCCCCAGTAGCTGTGCACATTTGTAGTGTGTTTGACTTGTCTTTAGCGCCCCCTTGAGGGTTAAAGGTCAAAGGGTGAGGAAGGTCACTGTAAATGTGTTTATTCCTGCTGGAGAACTTCTTCAGTATGTGGTTTGTTGAAATGCTTTCATGTTCTTGCTTTGAATCTCAGATTGATCAACCACAGAGTGCCAGTGTGTTGGGAGTCGGCTCCCTCAGTTTCATTAAGATCCAGTGAGCCTGCAGACCAGTGAAGACAACATGGATGCAACAACAGGAGCATACACATGGTATGCATACACACACACACACACACACACACTAAACAGATTGTATCAGGCCTGGGTGGTACACATTTCCTTGAACTCTGTACCATTCACACATGAGCTTATGCAGGAAATGCCCCTGCACATTTCAGGGAAAGACTGCATGTGTGAAAGTGGCCTACGTCGTTGCAAACACATCCAGCATGCTAACACAAATTCAACAGCACCACAAGAGCCAAACTTTGTATCCCTGCTGCGTTCAAGCGGTTCAGCCATTTCACAGAGCGAGTCTATCCTCTGTCAAATGCCCCTGTTTTTAACCCGCTGTCGTGGCTGGTAGGTAGATCAATTTCACCCATATTTGGCCTGACACAGGTACTCATTTCCAACTCTGTGACAAACACGCATTTGTTTTACTTCCACATTAGAGTGCCGCGTGTAACGTGTGCACACTTGTCATAAGCACATCAGAACAGCTGCTGATCAAAGGACAATAGATTTGGTGTAAAGGAATAAGCCTTTGGGTTTTTGTTAGAACTTTCAACCAAGGCAGATGCAAAAAGACAAATGCAAAACTTTCCTACTTCCTACTAAAGACTTGGACTTACACTTGATAGACTTAAACTAAATACAACTTTACACCTAAATTCATGTTTCTCTCTCACTGAAGGTTTTAGCTTAATGACCTTGTTAACTTGTCAAAACACACTTTATTCAAACGGGACAGAAACAATATAAAGTTCACCAAACCTGTCTTAGTCTTTCCACTGTTCCAATAATCTCTAACTGTGGTTTGGTAGAAATAAATCCTTCATTCACAGAGTAAGATGTACAAAAAAACACCGCAGTCTGTGGAGTGGCTGCTCATTCTTCTGAGGGAGACCAGTAAATTAGCTAAATAAAGTCATAACAAAAAAAAAATACGCCCAGCGATTCCCTAAGTCATTGGCGACAGCAGATATATTCATCCAGTCGCCCAACTCTAAAATCCAGTCAAGCACTTGCTGAGGCAGAATAAAAATCCTCTCATCTGTGTGTTGTGTGATCACAAGCGGAAACTCTGCCCTCACCTGGTTGCTAGTGTTTTTACCTCTTCCTTTCTCTGCAGGTTAACGATTTAGTGGAGCTGCTGAGTCTTGTTGTAGAGATGTGTGATCAGAAAAATGGCAGTGACCGCAGTGAGCTGTTAAACAGCGACGACACGGACGAGCTGTCAGCCAGTGATGAGTCTGAGCCTGAAGAACAACCCAGCAGTGCTCCTTTTGACCCAGAGCTGGATGTCGATGAGGATAATGATGAGGTTGAGATCTCTGCTCCAGTTGCTGGACACAGAGCTCACAGTTCATTCAGTCTGAGAGGAGGGAGCTCGGCTTTCTCAAACCGCAGCCACAGTATCTTTGAATGCCTGGACAGTGTTGCCCGACTAGCCTCCTCCTCTCTGAGAAAGGATGAGGTGACAGACGGAGTGTTTGCTCGGCCTCTGCCTCCACGTCCCAGGAAAACAAGTCAGCCTCGACCCAGCTGCCCCACACCAGCAAAGAAGAGAGGAGTCCCGGACTACCTGGTGAACCCTGAGCGCTGGACTCACTACAGTCTGGAAGATGTGCCAGAGACCTGCGATCAGAGCAACAGCAGGGCGGCTCACCAATTCCTTTCCAGTCTGACACAGAGCAAAGAGCAGCAGGAGAGCCAGGGGGATTCCTCCTGTAACATCCAGCAGAAAGTGATCTTCTCCAGACCCAACGAGCTGCCGAAGGAACAACCTGCTGATCAGCTGCCAGCTGTTAGAGGCAAAGAGAAGGAGACACACCTCAGTCATCTGGAAGAGGAGGAGGAGGAGGAGGAGGAAGAAGAAGAGGGCAGGGAGCAAGAGATGGCTGGAAGGACAACAGACCAGACTGTAGACAAGGCTGAGGAGAAAGACATGAGGGGAGCTGTGGGACAACCGGAGAAGAAACCGGTGCAGAAAGAGAAAGTGGAGGAGGAGGAGGAGGAGGAGGAGACGAAGAGGGAAGAGGCCAACCTGGCCTTTAGCTCCTTCAGGAAGACCAAGCGTAAGAACTACAGGAAGAGTGCAGGGATAGAGGACAACTGACCACAACACAGCTCTCTGCCACCTCACCAACGTCTCCAAGTAATACAAGAGGCAGACTTTCCATTTTTTTTCCCATCATCGATGAATCTGTCTATTCATTTCTTGATTAGTTGTATGGTCTATAAAATGTCAAAAATGTAAACAAAAAAAAAATCTGGATTAGTGTTTCCCAAAGCCCAAGATTGCGTCTTCATATGTTTTTTGTCCACAACTCAAAAATATTCTTTTTATCAGTCACAGAGGAGGAAAGAAATCAGAGAATTTCGATTTTATTTTTTAAAGAAAGACTCAAACTATGTAATCGATTATCAAAATAGAGATGCAATGCAATCAATTGAATAGTTGACAGCTACTCGACTTGTTGTAGTTGTAATCTTATGTAAAAAAAAAAAAAAAAAAGGGAAAAAAAAGAAAACAACTGCTTTCCATTCAAATGTGCAGACTCTCCTGATCTCAGTCCAGTTTCAGAGCGGAGCTGCCAGACCTCAGCCTCCTGAAGAGAAACTGTGGAGCTGGTTCACCTCTGGCATGTTCTGCTGCACCTGTAGCCACCAACACTTTACTATGGATTCAACCCATTTTAGCTCTTCTAATGTTAGCATGCCAGCTAACTAGCTTACCACACATGGACAAAGGCTTTGTTAAAAAAAACGTTAAAAAATGACCGAATGAGAGATAGATGTTTAACCTGCTGCTGTTATTATTATAAACTGTATGAAAACTGACAATGAAAGATTGACAGGTTAGCAATAGTCAGTAAGGGGGCGGGGCTTAGAGATCATCAATTTAATCCAGAACCACCTGAAAGACAAATGTGAATATGGGGAAACTGGAACCAGTGTAGGAATTAAAAACGCTCCTTTTTTGATTTGTATTTGTTGTCGCATGTTCTGTATTTTAAAACTGTCTCAATGTTAAATAAAAAATATTGATTTGTTAAATCTTTTATTTGTCATCCTTTCAGAAACATTTATTTTGGCAAAAACACTGAATTGAAAATGAAAATATTTTTAAAATCCATTTCATGTGATTAAATAGAATCAGTGTCATCACCACTATCTTAAAGAGGAAGTACACCCTTTTTAAATATTGGTACATGTTATTTCCACCGTCTAGGGAAGTTATTCAATATTCAAAAGCATGAGCACCTCTCTCTCAAAGCCAGAAACCAGAGAAGTAAGTCTTAAACTTGGGATGTCCTCAATATGTGCTGGTCACAGCTTAATGCAATGTCGAATCCTTCCTTGAGCCAACTACACTAAAGCTCTCAAAAATGTTCAATACTGCGTCCCCACTATGTGTCAGAAATCTTTAGTACTTTATCCAAGGTAACAGAAAGAGATGTGACTCCCGATGCCTTAACTGCTCTATCAGCCCTTTGCTTCTTACTCTTTCCCCAGCTAAAAAGGACTTAATAGCATTAACAACTCTGCCGGCCAGGAGGTTGATACTGCTAAAATGGAAAATGCCCAGTTAGATCTACCTACACAAACTGGGTTAAGGAGGTGCTTAATTTTCTGAAATTAGAAAAAGTTAGACTGACTCTGATTGGAAAGGATGTCTTATTTGGGAAGACCTGGAATCCATTACTGTCTTACGTCAATAGCACAAGATGTCCAATCACTGTAAACTGGGTACTGCAATGCTGAGCTTGTATTTTTTTTTCTTACAATCATTCACTTTATGAATGAATGAATGAATGAATGCTTTATTTCAAACATATGAAAAAAAAATAAATTACACTTGAAACATGAGTCATTAAAAACACTTTGTATGTTTGAAAAGGAGCAGGAAGAAGCATAAGCTTATTAATTCCTACCCCTTCTCCACTTAGTATCTATACTATAGGTTTTCTTACTTCCTGTGTATCCTGTTTCTTTTATTTATTTTTTTACATTTTTAAAAAAAAAAATTATTTATTTATTTATTTATTTTAATACGCTCAACAAACAAACAATAACCACTTGTGTATAAATAAATAAATGACAAGTATGGCAAAAAGTGAGAACCTTAGTGTTCGTCACACCCCTCTTCTTCCCTGTACCTTGTAAACACCATCCGTTTGTACTGTTGTTTGAATTTGCTCATGGTTGGACATTGTCTGAGCTCCTTCGCTAGTCTGTTCCACAGTTTCACTCCACATATTGAAATGCAAAAAGTTTTTAAAGTTGAGCGTGCAAACAGATGTTTTAGATTCAGTTCCCCCCTCAGATTATAACCCCCTTCTTTCGGAAAAAAACATGCTTGAATATTTACTGGTAACGAGTTGTTTGCTCTATACATGATTTGTGCTGTTTGGAAACTGACAAGATCAGTGAGTATCAGTATTTTTGATTTTGAGAATAAGGGGTGAGTGTGCTCTCTGTACCCAGTGTGATGAATTATCCTGATTGCTCTTTTTTGCAGAATCGACAGTGGTTGTAGTGTAGATTTATAAGTATTGCCCCAAATCTCTGCACAGTAACTCAAATATGGTAATATCAATGAGTTGTAAAGAATGTGGAGTGATTTGTGGTCTAGAAAGTGTTTAGCCTTACCTAGTACTGAGATGCTCCGTGACAGTTTACTTCGAACATGCTTTATGTGAGGTTTCCATGTTATTTTTTCGTCTATAATTACACCCAGAAATTTATTTTCATGTACCCTTGCAATGTCCACACCGTCTATCTGTATTATTGCTTTAGTGTTCATTTTACAGTTCCCAAATAACATGAATTTGGTTTTGTTTAAATTTAAAGATAATTTATTTCTATCAAACCACCTTTTTAATTTACACATTTCTTCAGTGATAAACCCAGAAGATCCTGTAAATTCTCCCCTGAGCAAAAAATGTTTGTGTCATCAGCAAATAGTATCAATTTCAACATATTTGAGACGTTACATATATCATTTATAGATAGAATAAAAAGTTTGGGACCCAGCACTGACCCCTGGGGGACGCCACAGTCAATGTCCAGGCAGGATGAGCTATACTCTCCCAACTTCACAAATTGACTCCGGCCCTTTAAATAACTCTCAACCCAGTGCAGAACTATCCCCCTGATCCCCTGTCGTTCCAGTTTATTAATTAATATGTCATGATTAATTGTGTCAAAGGCTTTTTTAAGATCAATGAATATTCCAATTGCATATTGTTTATTTTCTATGGCGTTAGTGATTACTTCTAGTGATTCCATTAATGCCAGAGATGTTGAACTGTTTGATCTGAATCCGTACTGAAACGTACCGCTTGGAAATTTGCCAGTTTGAAATGATAAATTACAGATGAAAGTTAGTGGTTCTGAAATCCCCTCAATGACCTTTTTCACAATTTTCATATCAATGTTATTACCATCAGTAGATGTTTTATCTTTACATTTATTTACAATATCAATTATTTCTTTCTCTTCCAATGCTGTGAGGAACATTGAGTTAGTGTTTCTATCTATAAGATTATCATTCCAATCCTGTGATGCCGGGGGATCAGGAATTTTTTCAGCCAGGTTTGGTCCAACACTCACAAAGAACTGGTTAAAGCTATTTACTATATCCTCCATGTTTTCCTTTTTGATATCATTATCTATGAAATACTGAGGGTAACATTGTCTAGAGCCATTTTTGATAATGCTGTTTAGTATATCCCATATCCCTTTAATATTCATTTTATTTTTATTTGATATCTCATGATAGTATTCCTTTTTACCTTTCCTTAAAATACTGATTAATTTATTTTTAGATTTTTTGTATTTATTTTCAGCCTCCTTAGTTCCTTCTTTTATAAATTCTTTATATAGTGTATTTTTCTTTTTACAGGCATTCTGTAATCCCTTAGTGATCCATGGTCGATCTAAGTATTTATGTTTCCTACTATCTTGTTTAATAGGACAATTTTTATTATATAATGATGTAAATATGCTTAAAAATGTGTTGTATGCCTTATCAATATCACTTTCCTTATACACAGCATCCCACTTTTGTTCACATAGGTCATTTCTCAGTGCTTCCATAGTTCCTTCTGTCCTCAGTCGTCTATATGTTGTCTTTTCATCGTCCGACTTCCTTTAAATCCACCATCGTAAACTGTGAAGACTGGCAAATGGTCACTGATGTCAATGATGAGTAATCCACTGACAGTGTTGTCTTCAATATCATTGGTGAAGATGTTGTCGATTAATGTGGAACAGTGAGGTGTGATTCTACTAGGTCTGGTGATTTTTGGATACAGGCTCATGCTGTACATTGTACTAATGAATTCGTCTGTTGCTTTGTGCTTGTTTGGATTCAAAAGATCAATATTGAGGTCGCCACAGATGAAAATGACTTTTTTATTTACCTTTGAAAAAGATGCCTCCATCCAGTTATTAAATGATTCTATGCTAGAACCTGGTGCCCTATATATACAGCTGATTATTACATTTTTGTTTTTTTCTCTACAGATTTCAATTGTTATACATTCAAACAGATTGTCCACAGCAGTTGACATATTTTCCACTACCCTATATTTCAAGTCTTTTTCCACATATACAGCCACACCTCCTCCGCTTTTGTTCTTTCTGTTAATGTGGTTGAGTTCATATCCATCCAGCTCAAAATCCATTCCTTTATCAGCTTTAATCCATGTTTCTGATATGGCAATAATCTTGAATGGTTTTTTAAATTTATTCACGTAATCCTTAATGCTACTAAAATTTCCGTACATGCTTCTGCTGTTGAAATGGATTATGGATAGTTTGTTATCCGTTTTAATGGTTTGATTGTACTGTTCGTCCGTGTAGTAACAGCAATTATCATTAATATTGGAAAAGAAATGAATGTCTGGATCTATATCGTTTTCTACGTCCAGTACATTATGATCTGTATACTGAAAAGTTTTCAGTTCCATATTGTGGAGATCAATAGTCCTTTGAGTTGTGTCGTCATAGTTCCCAGATGTGTATGATATATCTCCAACGGTGTCATGATCGTATGTAGATGGATCATACCTTACAGTCCAGTTCATGATGCTCATTGGTACCTGTCCAGCTCTTCCATGTTCCTGATGACGACAATTTTTGCTTGTTCTGGTGTTCCGTTCAGCTTAATCAGTACTTTACAATTGCTTGTCCATGTGCTTTGAATTTTCCCTTGTTTTCTCAGAATGCGTGCTTTTCTTGCGATGTCGGAGTTGCGTTTAGTGAGGTGCTCGTTAATGAATACATTAGTTCCTTTCAATTTCCTTCCCTGCTTCAGCAGTGCCGACTTGTGTTTTCTGTTTACAAATCTCATGATAATGATTGATGCATTCCCGTCACTTTTCCGGGGCAGAGGGTGGCGAGCCTCTATGTTGTTTGAATCCACTTCAATCCCCTTTGAGTGGAAGAAGGCAGCCACCTGTTGCTCTGCCGATCTGTCATCCTGCTCACTGGGCTCCCCCCTGTTGTCAGTGGTCACCGACCGGGCGTATGACCAGGGTTTGATGCGGAGCCCAGTCACAATAACATCATTGATCCTGGAGTATTGCTCCAGGTCTGCCACTCTGTTCTCCAGCTCCACCAGACGCCGGTCCTTCTCGGCGTTCTGGATCCTGAGAGCCTTCACCTCTTCCAACAGCCCCAGGAGGCCTTTCTGCTGCTGTTTAACAGCAGAAATCTCTTCAGCCAAAAACTCAAGGGTGTTTTTAAGTTCGCCTCCCTCCTCAGCTGTCATTGCCTTCTTCGGCGGCATGCTGCTGCTAGGTAACGCCGACAATCAGCTGTTAGCCTAGCCACCGGCTAGGTGATCTGCAAACTTTGCAACTGGCGTTGCGTTTCAGTCCGTGTTCCAAAATCAGCGTCGTAACCAAGCAGTGTCCAAGCCAGAGGTATCAATAGTAAGGTCAATGTCCGTAATCCAGGATCAGTTAGCAAAAGTAGAAAAAAAATGTCAAAAACCGAGCACCAAACACAGAACGAGCGAGCGAAGAAACAGGAAACAGGAAGTTTGCTAAAACATTTGAGAGTTTTACAATGTTTTATATATGTATGTGTATGTATATATGTGTGCATGTATGTATATGTGTATATATGTATGTGTATATGTATGTATGTATGTATGTATGTATATGTGTATGTATATATATGTGTATATATATGTATGTATATGTGTATGTGTATATATGTATATATATGTGTATATATATATATGTATGTATGTATGTATATATGGGCATGTGTATGTAGGTGTATATATGTAAGGATTCCGGTCCTGACAGTCTCTTCCCTCTTACTTTTGTGTGAGTTTGTCTCCCTCCTTGTGGCTCACATCCGGCGCCAGACCGCTATTGCTATTTTGTGGTTTGTGTCTCTCTCTTGGTTGGCTACCTATTTCTGATGATCGTGTTTTCTGTCGGTGTTGCGTTGTGTTTTGTTAATCGTTTCTTTGTTTCTTTTGTTATAGTTTCCGGAGTTCCTGTTTTCCACCACCCATTCATGTTTCGTCTCCTGATTCCTGCGCTTGGTTTTCCCCTCGTCTTCACCTGGACCCTGTACCTGTTTTCCTGTTCCCTGGTTTTTGTTTGTTTCTTTTTTTCGTTGATTACATATCTGTTCAAATCTTACTCGGTGTCCTTGTCTGCATTTGGGTCCTGCTCCTCAGAGTTATTCCCCGCACCATTCATGACAGAACGGTCTGGCCATAACACGGACCCCGCAGACAATGTGACTGATCCTCCGGGATTTTCCGCTCGCCAGGCGCTGTCCACTCAGGGAGTCCTACTCGGTCAACACTCGCTGACACTACAATGTATCCTGGAAAGCCTGAGTAAGCTGTCCGCTTGTGTTTCCCGTATCGAGAGAAGTCAGGTTAAACCTGACTAGCTTCCTCTGCTAACTCCGAGTCACTCGCTACCCCAGTGAATATTCCTCTGCCCCGCGAACCTTAAAGTTGGGTGAATGCAGAGATTTCTTGTCAGTGTTCACTAGTGTTCAATCAGCAGCCCCTTACTTACACTAACGATAGCGCTAAGATAGCTTATGTGTAAGGCTTGCTTACAGGTAGGGCCCGTACCTGGGGAGCAGCTTTCTGGCATAACCCTCAGATGGAATACGATACCTTTCGGCAATTTACTGGTGAGACGCTTTTTGTGTTTGATCATCCTGTTTCTAACTGTGATACCAGCAACCAGTTGCTCAACCCGGCCAGGGCTCCGCCAGTGCAACAGATTATTCAGTGGATTTTTCGTACCCTGGCGGCAGAATTAAGATGGGATGATAGAGCACTGCAGAGTATTTTCTTCAAGGGCCTTAACGAGGAGGTCAAGGATTGTTTAGTGGGTAGATTAGAGACCAGTAGCTTCCAGGAGCTCATTGGGTTAGCCATTAAGATAGACAACTGTCTCCATGAGAGACGCTGTGATTTTCAGCCATTAACCCCTGTATCTCATATTCCACTCGCAGTACCACTAGTCGGCCTAGCAACGAAGTTGATTTGGGGGTCCTCAGTCCTCCGCTCTTTCCAGGGAGGAGCCTATGCAACTGGGTTGTAGTCGTCTTACCCCGGCAGAACACCAAAGTTGTTTCAGAGAGAGGTTGTGTATTTACTATGGGGCTCCCAACCATCAACTGGCCTCCTGCCCGGTCCAGTTAAACTCACAGGCTCACCAGTCGCAGACAGGGTTCTGGTGAGTCGTTCTGTTGTCCTTGCTCTTCCTCGGAAACGTATTGACCTGGACATTATTTTGAGCTGCGAGGACAAAGATTACCCGCTTCAAGCCTTAATCGATTCAGGGGCGGATACTAATATTCTGGACTCAGAGTTAGTATGTAATAGCCAGTTTCCGAACGTAGAATAGATACTCCTTTAGATACTCCACTAGTGGTTAATGGTCTCAGTGGTGAGGAGCTAGCCCTGATCTCTGTCAAGACAATACCCATGACTGTGTCGCTAGTTGGTAATCATACTGAGACCATAGCCTTTCAAGTCATGCCCTCTGCTAATGCTTCCGTAGTTCTTGGACTCCCATGGCTAATAGCTTACAATCCTGTAATTAACTGGGTAACAGGCAGGGTTGTGAGTTGGAGTAGTAGTTGTCACTCATCCTGTCTTACTTCGGCCCTAGCTAGGTGCCTCAGTGACTCCAGACCTTCATTGCCTGAACCCCCTGATCTGTCCTCCGTGCCACCAGTCAACCATGACCTCGTCAAGTTTTTAGCAAAACGAAGGCACTATCCCTGCCACCTCACCGTCCATATGATTGTTCTATAGATTTGTTGCTCAGGTCAACCTTCCCAACCAGCCGGCTATATAACCTGTCAGGACCTTAGCGTCAGTCTATGGAGACGTATATTAACGATTCTCTAAAATCTGGGATCATTCGTCCTTCCTCCTCTCCACTGGGAGCAGGTTTTTTCTTTGTGTCCAAAAAGGGCAGGTCTTTAAGACCCTGTATTAAATTACCGCGGTTTGAACAACATTACAGTCCTTGATTAACTCCGCGTTCTAACCACTGCATGGCGCTACCGTTTTCTCCAAACTGGATCTCTGCAATGCGTATCACCTGGTTCAGATTGAGGAGGGAGACGAGTTGAAGACTGCCTTCAATAGACCTTGAGGTCACTTCGAGTACTTGATGATGCCTTTTGGTTTAACCAATGCCCCTGCTGTATTCCAGGCCTTAGTAAACGATGTCCTCTGTGACTTTTTGAATAACTCTGTGTTTGTCTACCTGGATGACATACTGATCTTTTCCATGTTTTGTCTGGAGAGTGGGCAGGTGAAGGCGGATCCGGCAAAGGTCCAAGCTGTGATGGAGTGGCCGACGCCTTATTCCAGGAAATTACAGCGTGGGATTTGCTACAGCCAGGTGGTGTCCCCTATGACCAGATTAACGTCTCCTACTACTCTCTTTGTGTCACCTGCTGCTGCACTCTTAAGAAGCGCTTCTCCTCCGCCCCTGTCTTGGTCCAGCCTGATCCTTCATCGCTGTGACAAAACTGCACCCACTCCCAGGTCAGACTCCTCTCGTCTTGCCTGCCATCCTGGAGTCACTTCACCGTCACCTCTGGTGGAAGTCCTTACACCTCGGGTGGAAGTCCATGACTAAGAATACCCGGGAGTTTGTCCAGGCCTGCACAGTCTGTGTTGGAATAATTGTACATAAAGTAATCTCATATTTACTCAACTTGCCTTTACATATAATCTAACCTTACTTGGTGTGTGTGAACAGCTTATTTGTGTAGAGTTGTTTTACAGGTAGAAGAAATCAGATAAGCATGACTGCTGATGAGTAACCAAAGAGGTATCTGTGCAAAAACAGACACTGCTCAACTGATTTAAGACGAGACGAGCAACATGTGCCCCCTCTCCCTTAGAGTTGTAAACTCAGAAAGATAATGAATTGTTTATATGTGACGAGTTGCAGTTGTGTGCCCCCTCACCTTTAGAGCTATAACACATATTGTAAAAAGTGACTAAAGGAAATAAAAAGAAAGGGCTCTGCAGAGTGTGCTTCAGAGCGGTAGGAGATTGTAACTGAACGCATCTCTGTCCGTTCTCCTTGAAAGTAAAACATATAACTATTGTCTTTCTCTCTTTTGTTAAGTTTTGGATGTTTTAGGTTGCTTGAACCTGACAGTCTGCGCTTGAGGCAAGGCCTCTCATCATCCTCCAGCGGGTCTTCTCCGTCCTCTTCCCGTACCCGGTCGTCCTTGGTCACACATCGCTTTGGACTTTGTCACCGGTCTGCCGGCCTCCCAAAGTAAAGACACGATCATGACTATTGTTGATTGATTTTCTAAAATGGTCCACTTTGTTCCCCTGCCTAAACTGCCATCAGCCACGGCATCCCTCCTGGTGGACCATGTCTTCTGACTCCATGGTATTCCCCTGGACATCGTCTCGGACTGGGGTCCTCAGTTCACATCTCGGATCTGGAGGGCCTTCAGCCAGGCTTTGGGGGCCAGTGTCAGCCTGTCCTCGGGTTACCACCCGCAGTCCAATGGACAGATGGAGAGGGCCAACCAGGATTTGGAGACCGCTCTTTGTTGCATCTGTGCCCGCAATCCCTCTTTGTGGTCGTTTCAGCTGTCTTGGGTGGAGTACTCCCACAATTCTATCACCTGCTTCGCCACATGTATGTCCCCCTTCGAGGCCTCATTAGGGTATTTACCTCCTCTCTTTCCTGCCTAGGAGGCAGAGATCACTGTTCCCTCAGTTCAACACAACCTCTGGAGGGTTCGTCGGATCTGGAGAGAGGTCCGCGGGGCACTACTCCGCACAGCAGAGCTGAATCGTAGGATGGCGGATCGCTGTCACATCCCCGCTCCCAAGTACAGACTGGGTCAGAGGATCTGGCTTAATTCTCATGACATTCCTCTGAATGTCACCTCGAAGAAGCTCGCTCCCCGGTTCATTGGTCCCTTCGAGGCCGAGGCGATCATAAACCCAAGTTGTGATGAAGTCTTACAAAATGCAGACTGGCTACTCTGATTTGTAATCGCAAAGTGTGCATCGGTTAGAACGCACTCTATAAAGTTCCCCCAAGACTTAAGTGAATGAGGAAGCAGGAGACAGTCAATCCCTTTATGGTGCTTTAATCCAATATTAGCAGTGTACACAGTTGTGGTGTGTTTGTGTGTGTGTGGTTCTGGAATAAACCAAGAACAATAATACCCATCAATAAAACAGGTCACAATATGATTGATCATACCACACAATCCTAAATAATAATATAATTATTATTAGCATGAAACATATATACATCACCTACCAAAGAAATATACATAATATCACATATTAACTGAGAGAACGCTCAGTGCCATGAATGTAACATCAATTACCATTTAAACCACCAGAAGCATGAGCTGACACTGCTAGAATACACATTGTAGCACAAAGTATAACTTCAACTAACAGACATATGAAACAAATAAAATATACAGCAGTGACATGCATCCAGTAAATAAACAATATAACTCACGTTTCTCTGGACGCACACTGAACCACGAACGGCAAGTTGACCGATAAAAAGTAGCGAACACAACTTCTGCCAGCCATACACTGGTCTCACTGCCGTCAACTCTTCTTCTCTCTCAAGCAGCGGCACTCTGCCCAGTAGAGTGTGTTAGCGCCCCTAGTGGCTGGATCTGGCTAAATCGCCTGCTCTGTCATGCAGCCTTCAGAACACCAGTGCTGTTCGCCTCAAGCTCCCTGGTTCACTCTGGATTCATCCCACGTTCCACGTCTCCCAGCTGAAGCCGGTGTCCACCAGCAAGCTTTGCCCGCCAATTGTCTCCCCACCACCCCCCACGTACCGTGGATGCCCATCCGGCTTTTACGGTCAGCTCCATACTGGACGTCCGACGCAGAGGACGAGGGTTCCAGAGGAGAGGAGCTGGGTCTCTGGGTCTCTGATTCTGGATCCAGCCCTCATCAGAGACTTCTACCGGGCTCATCCTGGGAAGTCCGGTGCTTATTTGGGGCGGGGGGTACTGTCAGGATTCCAGTCCTGTCAGTCTCTTCCCTCTTCCTTTTGTGTGAGTTTGTCTCCCTCTGTCTGTTTCTCCCTGCTTGTGTTTTTCCCTTTGTGTTTGTCTGTCAGAGCTGGTAGGTGTGGTTCCCCCAGCTGTGACTCATCTCCTCATCACTGACTGTCTGGATAAATAGCCGGATGTGGACCATTATTGCTATTTCGTGGTTTGTGTCTCTCTCTCTTGGTTGGCTACCTATTTCTGATGATCGTGTTCTCTATCCATGTTGCGCTGTGTTTTGTTAATCGTTTTTGTTTCTTTTGTTATAGTTTCCCGAGTTCCTGTTTTCCACCACCCACCCGTGTTTCGTCTCCTGATCCCTGCGTTTGGTTTTCCCCTCGTCAACAGAGGTTAAACCCAAATGCACGACTAGACTCAGGAGATTCAGTTAAAGGTGATATTTATTGTGATCCGGTGACAATACCACGGTGCAGGAAGAAGTAATGGCGTGCAAGGAGGGGTCCCGGGGTCCCACGAGGAGTGCTGGGTGAAAACGAGGTGATCAAGATGGAGGTTGAGTGGCTGTAGTGACTGGCATTTGCAGGAGAAGACAATCACTCATGGAAGCAAGCAGGCAGGCGGGCAAGCAGGATTAACTGAACAGAGAAATCAAACAGGTTAGAAATGCTACACAAGTGAAAACATACAAGCAATAACTAAAGGCCGGTGTCAAACTAAGTACCGCTCAAGATGCCAAGATGTAGATCATGACATCCTCAGAGTTATTCCCTGTACAGTTCATGACAATATGTATATATATTTTTTATTATGTACTCTTTATTATGACTAACGTATTCATTTTTAATTTATTTATATTTTCTACTACCTGCCAACTCAGATACTTAGGCTTTCTTATTTATCTTATTAGTCTATTTGTTTATTCATTTTTACTGAGTATTACAACTGTTATTTATTTATTTTTATCTACTCACACATTCATGTATTCAATTTGTTTATTTATTTGCCCACCTTTTCTCTTCCTCTGTTATCATTGTTATCATTATTTTTCTTTTGTTTATCTTTAATGTACTTTTAACTGTGCATGTCCATCTAGTGGGGTTGGGTGCCGGAGAGAGGGGGGTGATATCTGTTCTGGGGTATACTGTATATGGATCTGTAATCAGGACTTTATTGGTTTAGTAATATGTAAAACTCAATAAACAGACTGTTCAAAAAAACAAAAACAAAAAACAAATAAACAAACTGTGTGATAGCTACAGACTGTGGCAGTGGACAATACCAATATGTTGTTGACCACTCTGTGTCTTTAAAGGGCAAAAGCTGCTCATTAAAAACAAAAGCCCATATCAACTGATATCTGCTTTGGTTAAGTAGCTGTTATCAGTCACTGTTTGCATATCACCAAACAGCCACTAAATGGTCACATTGACCAGGTAGTCAAAAGTGTGAAGTTGTCCCATGTATGTAGCAGCTGTAAGGACATAGGGAAATGATGGAGAGGCCTTTGACCCCATGCTGCATTCTGGTCAGGTGGGATTCATTGTCTGTCTTTTTTGTTCCGACCTTCAAGGGTGCCTTGGTATCATTTTTTAAGATGCATAATCAGAGAGTTTACGCTGTCATATAAAATAATTAAAGAAAAAATATTGAGTATTTTACAATTTTATGGTTTATGGTTCTTGTAGAATTGCATTACTTTGGACTGGGTACATGGAAAAACCAAGCACCGGTACCAAAAAAAGGTCAGTGAAAAAACAAAAAAAACAATTTTAGTGTGCATTATTCTGAGTTTGTGTGATAAAGAAGACCTTACTCTAGCACCTAAGCAATGTATTATAAATATTTGAGACATTTTAAAGATAATATCAGGAATTCCTTTATGGTGACTGAAATGTTGCTACATATCAGGAACGTTTGATTATTTAGTTTCTGTTGGTGTTATTTATATTTATTATGAACTTAAAACAAAAGCCTTGTCATAGCAATGAAAGTGTTGACCAAAGTAGTTTCTCAGTGCGGTAGGCTCTATAAAAAAGTTAATATTTCCCATATTTCCTGCGGACCATGAACTCAACATTAGATGGTTTGGTCTCGTGTTGGCTCCAGGTGACGTCAGCGACTCCAGGTGAAACGGCACTCCTTCACCTGTACGCGCGCAGACAAAGCTAGCAGCAGTCAGTCCTCTATAGGTATGCGGAAGTTGAGTTGGGAGCAGAGTTCTGCTTGATACGATGAGCTCCGTGTTCAGTGTCGATGTTTGGTTGGTGGACTTGAATGATGGAGTAATGGAGTGAGTTGGACAGAGCTGCTTCTACTTTTCTGTGAGCGAGCTTCGCATCAACACCGGAACAGCTCCCAGCATGTTCTTCAAAAGAGTCGAGGTAAACACCGAGTCCAGTTCACTTTAACATGTCACCAGCGTGTTCTCTCACTTGCAACCGTTCTGACAGAGCTAGCTCATTCTAATGCACCTGAGTCCATTTACGCTAGTGGGCTACACTTCACTTTCTACACACGTGTTACTATTCAACTGCAACTAACTAATGCATACTTACTTACTATACTACTACTGTTATACTGTACACCAATGCTACTATATACTGCTACTATTATACTATAATACTATGCTACTATATACTACTACTATTATACTGTAATACTATGCTACTATATACAACTACTATTATACTATAATACTATGCTACTATATACTACTACTATTATACTGTAATACTATGCTACTATATACAACTACTATTATACTATAATACTATGCTACTATATACTACTACTATTATACTATAATACTATGCTACTATATACAACTACTATTATACTATAATACTATGCTACTATATACTACTACTATTATACTGTAATACTATGCTACTATATACTACTACTATTATACTGTAATACTATGCTACTATATACTACTACTATTATACTGTAATACTATGCTACTATATACTACTAATATTATACTATAATACTATGCTACTATATACTACTACTATTATACTGTAATACTATGCTACTATATACAACTACTATTATACTATAATACTATGCTACTATATACTACTACTATTATACTATAATACTATGCTACTATATACTACTACTATTATACTATAATACTATGCTACTATATACAACTACTATTATACTGTAATACTATGCTACTATATACAACTACTATTATACTATAATACTATGCTACTATATACAACTACTATTATACTGTAATACTATGCTACTATATACAACTACTATTATACTGTAATAATATGCTACTATATACTACTACTATTATACTGTAATACTATGCTACTATATACTACTACTATTATACTGTAATACTATGCTACTATATACTACTACGATTATACTGTAATACTATGATACTTACTGCTACATACTATACATTAAATTACTGCGTTTATGTACATGGATGTATTTTTCTGTTAAACAAAAAATGTGTTTTCATCAAAAGTCAATAGAAAAAAGATAGACTACACATAAAACAGAATATTTGTCACATATCTACAATGTTGAATGAATATGAAACGATTCAGAATGATTGAAAATTCCACCAAACATGTTTTAATTTTTCTCTTTATGGTAATAATCCAAACATTTCACTTTGTTCCACTTTATTTACAGGGCCAAATCATAACAAAATTTATCTCAGGACACTTTATAGAGTAGGTAAAGACCACACTCTATGACTTATTTATTACACAGACCCAACAATTCACTTTACAATAATTTATATTGAGCTAATTTTATTTAGTATTGTATCCCAGTCACAATAATAAGAAAAGAAAAGATAGATGATAAATATATGAATACACACATGATTTGCATATAGAGAGACACTAACTGGCCTGTGTTAGTGCACTTATTAGGACTGTCAGCGTCTGCTCAGGTGTAGGGGAGACGTTTTCCTGCAGTGGTCAATTAACAGACTTTGGGCTATTTTCCTTCCTTATCATGTCTTCTGTCAGACTAGTGGGAAGAAAACGTCCAAAATACACATTAAGCTGTTTATTTTACTACAGTATGGAAATCTTTAAAGCTTGTTTTTTTTCTCGCTCTGATCCACAAATCTCCACTTCAGCAGCACTGACACTCCCGTAAAAACCCTGAGAATATAGATTAGAATGAATCATTTCTACTGTATATTCTCAAGGTTTTTACAAAGGGTTTGTTCACTTATCATCCATAGCCTGATCAGCCTGAACATTCTATTCCTAAAAGCATGAGAACATTTTTTATGGTTGTTGACAGTATTTTATGATTCACGAAGTGATAAAAAGAGATATCAAAAATCCCCTCTGTAAATACCTTTCACTCTAATATGTCAATAATGAATTTCGAACCTGACTTTCTGTTCTTTGATGGAAATGTATGCAACTAATGCCTCATTTCCATACTTAAACATAACAAGCTAATATACCATAATCATAATCTCTCTTAATATCAACAATCAACTGGGTGTTTCATGGTGATATGAGTTAAACTGTTTAAAACCCTGTTCACCTGTAGTTTGTTGACTTTATCTCCTAAAAGGAGCAAACTTGTTTGTGTTTGTCTCAACCGTTCAGCCACATTTCTTCACACAACAGTTCCAAAACATCTGCATCAAACGACTTGTTTCTGCTGCACATCTGGAACGGACCTGTTCAATATTTCATATGTCTGCATCATGTACATTGTGTTGAAATAAGTAGTTTAAAGTTTTTCATAATGTTGTTATGGTATCTAAATGTCAAAAAAATAGTCAAAAATGTCTTGTTTTGTCCCAAACTGTTCAGTCATAGAAGACTAAAACAGGACAGTTTCACAATTCAGAAGCTAAACCAGAAAAATATTTTTAAACAAATGATTTAGAGTTAAACAATGAATCTGTTATTGAATAATTCCCTGTTGATCAACTAATTGATTAATCAGCTAATTGTTTTGTCTCTTTAATCTTTTCCAAAGTCAGGGCAGGGACAGAAAGAAGGCATTCGCTGGATCATTCTTATTGGGTCGCTGATCAGCAGTGTAAAATGCATGACATCGCTACGATGTGTGAATTAATTTTCCTAAATAGAATAGAAGAAGAGCATTCATTTTTGCTACCCTGGTCTGTTCATCTGTTTACTCCCACCTTTTCTCTCTTCTCGCAAACTTTGACCCAAAATGTGTGTCCACTCTCTACAGATAGATGGATGTTTTAGTGCCATACTAACAGATCATACAATAAATACATACAAATAGACACCACAATACAAAACAGGATTCTAAAAGACAAGATTATTAAAAGGAAGGCAGTGGTAGAGTGGGTCGTCCTCCATTCGAGAGATTGGTGGTTCGATCCCCAGCTCCCCCGGTCCGCATGTCAAAGTGTTCTTGGGCAAGACTGAACCCTGAATTGCTCCCCGTGCTGCGCATGGGTGTGTGAATGTGGTGTAAATGGTTGATTAGATGGTATGTAGATGTCCACTGCCTTCAGTGTGAATGTCTGTGTGAATGGGTGAATGTGACAAGTAGTGTGAAAGTCCATTTACCATATGTGCGTGTGTTTGCCTGCATGGGAATGTCAGCACAACTTGGTCCTGGGCCTCCAGGCAGAGGGGGCAAGGGGTTCTGTTCCTAAGCAATGATGGGTCTGGCCCTGTCCTCTTTGTTTTGAATACAGGGCAGCTTATCTCCTGAAAGCAGGGGCTGAGGGTATGAGTTGAGTCCCTCGTGATCTTCTTGTTTTCTTCACCGACCTCTGGTTCATAAAGCAGATACTGTGTGTGTGTGTGTGTGTGTGTGTGTGTGTGTGTGTGTGTGTGTGTGTGTGTGTGTGTGTGTGTGTGTGTGTGTGTGTGTGTGTGTGTGTGTGTGTGTGTGTGTGTGTGTGTGTGTGTGTGTGTGTGTGTGTGTGTGTGTGTGTGTGTGTGTGTGTGTGTGTGTGTTTGTGTGTGTGTGTTTGTGTGTGTGTGTGTGTGTGTGTGTGTGTGTGTGTGTGTGTGTGTGTGTGTGTGTGTGTGTGTGTGTGTGTGTGTGTGTGTGTGTGTGTGTGTGTGTGTGTGTGTGTGTGTGTGTGTGTGTGTGTGTGTGTGTGTGTGTGTGTGTGTGTGTGTGTGTGTGTGTGTGTGTGTGTGTGTGTGTGTGTGTGTGTGTGTGTGTGTGTGTGTGTAACAGATGGAAGCAAAGGGTGAGAGTGGGAGACAACAGGAGAAAAGAGACATGAGAATGTGAGCGTGTGGGGCAGGTCTGGACCTGCAGGCTGCTGAACGGCTGTTAGAGAGGAAGACAAAGACTCCATCAGCGGGCAATGATTAAAATATGGATTTAGATTAATCCCAACAGACCATGTGAACAACCTGAAAGATGATTTAAGATTTCACAATAAGACCGGTTGAATGTTTATTAGGGGTGGAACAGTTCACAAAATCCACTGTTCGGTTCATATCACGGTTTTCGGGTCACAGTTTTTCGGTTCGGTTCGGTTGTTTTTTTCTATTTCTTTTAGATTTTAAAAATACCATGTATCAGATCTGTAGCCTAATAATTAAAAACGTTTTTTTTTCAGATATTCTTAAGGACATGTCATGCAATCATGCAAAAACTGAAATAATGAGGCAGCTTGCTTAGGGTTTACTGTAACAATCTTAAATGAAAGTGGAGTGAGATTTTGAAACAAGAGGAGAGACATTGCTGCATTTACGCGTTTATATAATTGTTTTCCTTCTAGGTAGGAATATAAACACTTTTACATTATTAAATCTTAGAAAAAATGAAGAAAATAGGTTTTCTTTCACTAAAATACGCACAAACAGCAATTACTGAACTGACTGAAATAGGCTAAATCAGGGCTATTCAGTTAATTTGGAATGGAGGCCGGTTGATTAAATTATCCAAAATGAGGGGTTGGAAAAACATAAAAGAATGCAGAGACATAGGAGTACATACAGTATTTTGTTTTTATCTTATCAATGTAAATATTTGTCATAGGCCTCAAAGTGCAACAGCCTTGTCAAAAAACAATGAACAAACCTCAATTATCAATTATTGGACTAAAGTAAAGTTTGAGGTTCTTCTCCTTTACTTTAGTATTTTATTTACATGCTACTTTATACTTCTGCTCCACTACAAATCAATGGAAATTCTACTTTTTACTCCACTACATTTATCTGATTACTTCAGTAACTAGTTACTTTACCAGGCTGACAAGCACATATGAAACATTAGTTTATTCACCAAAAACTGGACTGACACAAATGAACATATCATAAATGCAGAGTAGCATGATTTTTATCAACTTCTCCTCTTTACACTCAGATATGGCTGCAGAGTAAACTCAGGCTTCACAGTGACAGAAACAAAAACTTCTCTGTCCATTCTCTGGTGAACAGTTTTCTGTGACAACTTTTCTTTTTTTCAGAGTAGAAAGAGACATTGATGTGGTGATTTAACCAGACAGAAACGATTGAGAACAACAACAGAGCGGAGCTTAGCGAGCTGTTGCCAAGAGGATTCAGAAGAAGCAAGTCTCCCTATGGCAGGCCGAATTGTGGCACATTCGGCCTGCCATATCTCCCAGCATGCTGGGATTTGAAGCGCTGAGATGGAAGCTGAGACGTAGCGCTGAGATGGATACGAGAGAGGACAGAGGTCATGAAGGCTTACGTTGCACCTCATAAACCGAACCGTGACAAGCGTACCGAGCGGGATGGATTTTTTAAATAAACCATTCGACCCCTAATGTTTATTGAAGATAATTATCACACAGACGGACAGATTGTTCTGATAATTTTATTGTTTAAAGTGAAATTCCGGTTTAAAATCATCCCAGGGGCTTTTTTGGCACAAATGGTTGGTTATCAAATAAGCCATAGAAACAATTTTTTCCGTGTAGGAACGATTAATGGCGAAAACCTGGATAGTCTCTAACAGCCGGCAGTGGCTAACAGTGATTAGCTCAGGGCAGTACGGTGAAGGCATTTAAACGTCTTTTTTAACCACTAATACTGCTCAAAATAACAGCAAACCTCTGCAGCAGCATGAGAAGCGTCACTACACAGAAAACAAAGCACCAACAACGTAGTTCGTGAACCCAGAGTTTATTAAAAGAGTGTTTTGAAAAGTTGTCCTTTTCCAAATGTGTGCTGCAGACATGGTAACCCCTCTGCCTGAGCGTCTCCGTTGGTGTCTCAATGTCGAGATTTAAAACAATAATCCACTGGTTCATCAGAGCACGGTCATTGTACCTCAATGGCAGCCTATAAAAAGTTTCTGGGTTGTCAGCTCTCATTTTTGTTTCACAGCCGGGAAAGATACAAACACAAACTATTCTGGCTCTCTTCAAGTTGCAGGCTAGTCGTCTTTACCTGTGCCTGCACTCACATATGCTGTGCGTCTTCCGGCAACACACGCCCCCATCCCCTGAGATCTTGCGTAACGTTTTTGGTGCTGCAGAGAAAGATGCTGTCTGGGACTTTTCCAAACCTTTTACTTCTATTATTAACTTATATTTCACCAAACTGCCACAAACCACAACGTTTACGTGTTTTGCTGGAATAAATCCTCAATGGGCTCCTTCCTTTGCGATTGACTTTGGTAATCGACTTGAATGGACTTTACTACGAGAGGAGCTGGTACAGGGGCCAGTAGATAAGTCTTTAAAACACTCTTTTAATAAACTCACTAACTACATTGTTGGTGCTTCGTTTTATGTGTTTAGCTGGATTCATTCCTACGGATCCGGACAAAATTCATCCGTCTGTTCCAAACATTGTCTCCGGTGCTACCCTTCATACCTGCTAATGCATCCGCTAGAGGGGAGTGCAGTGGCGCAAATTACCGGCATCAACAATTGCAAACATGGCGTCTTCAGAGGAGATGATTTTGCTGTTTGTCATCTGAAATCTGCAAAAAATCCGCAAAAAGTGTAAGCGGCAGTGGCATGTAAGGTCACTCAATGAAAACTGACACCTTAATGGTGATTTCTTTTCCTTTGGTTTTGCCGATGAGAGAGCTTGATGACAAAAGGCACGAGCAAAACTTTAGGCTGTCGCCCGCTTCTTCTTCTTCTTCTTTGCATGTGCTTTTTAGCTTTTTAAATGTCCAGTTACTGTTCTCTTCTTCGTCGATTTTTGTGAATGGTTGGACTGACTCTATACTTCCCCCTCGATTTCAAAATGGTATTGCTCCGGACCCACTGACGGATGAAACAAGCTCCAGGACCGGACGAAAGGGTTCATATCCATATTTATTGTAGGGTGTGAATGGGCCTTAAGGACTTCTCTCATGCTGCCGGAATTTCACTTAAAGATCTTTTTCCTGTTTTAACAACTACATTTTCCAGAACTCAGGAGCACTCCCTCACTCCCTTCACTTCAAATCCAAACTGAAAACCCATCTGTTCAAAACGGCCTTTGATCTAATTTGCACTGTGTTGTTGTTATTTTTACCTGATCTGATCATTTTGTTTACTCCACATTTTTATTATTGTTTGTGTTGAACTGTTTTTAACAAATGTACGGTGTCCTTGAGTGCTTAGAAAGGCGCCTATAAATAAAATGTGTTATTATTATTATTATTTCAACATATGAAGTTATCGCAATGTCGTACATTATATTGTTTTAAGTAGAGACACTATACTAGATAGAATAGTAATGTGAACAGTGGATAAAGCCAGGTTCAAAATCCTTTTTTCATTTTGTTGACATATGAGAGTCAAAGGTTTTTTTACTCCATGAATGAGAAAATGCTGGAATAAATGGATTTCTCCATGTTTTTATGAATCAGGCTCTGAATGCTATCTGAACAAAGGCCTGTGTAAAACCCTTCAGAATATCGACCGAAATGAAAGTGGAAGCTTTGGTGTGTGTAAGTGCTGCTGGAACGTTAACTAATAGATACCACCATGAAACTTCCCCAGTTGATTATTGACATTAAGACAATACCTTTTGTATTACACGTTTTCTGTAATGTTCTGTTTAAATATGTAAATGATAGGGCGGTAGGATTTTATTGATTCTGCGATATAAATCGATATGTAGTTTCCACAGAAAGTATCGATTTTTTGGCCTCAAGTATTGATACATCAAGTCCCAATCAAACCCGCTGTTACTCTGCTCGCTGCCCATTTCCTCCCCTTTGGATAAAGAGCTATTAAGTCGGCCAGCCACTAGTGTCGCTGTAGAGCATTTCTAGCTGTCTGTCCAACAGAGATGGGGACTCGAGATTTGAGACTTGTGCGCAGTCTTTATATTTATGTTCTTTTTGGAGCATCAACATCAGGAGCAGAGAGTTATTCTCTCCCACAGAGATGTGTGAGCAGCCACACTCCACAGATGACAGGAGAGCATGTCACCTGCTGCTGCTGCTGACCGGTCTGCTGCTGCAGTTACATTACCAAAACGAAAGAATCACAGAATGCAACGTGTGTGTTAAGCTCAGCTGTATAAACTATCAACGTCAGCGTACGTATGTTGAATTTTGTCATACATTATATGAATTAATTTGTGTGTGTGCGTGCGGGTGTGTCTGTGTCTATGTCTGTGTCTGTGTGTGTGTGTTAAAGGAAAGCATTGAGCTGTGGGACAGACAAAAGGATGGTTACAGCACTGAGCCTTTGCTTCCTTCAACGGTAAGAATCCACATCTCTCTCCTCTCATCTGAACTTTTTATGTATTAATAAGATTAGTGTAGACAGACATCCTCAGTAACATGCAAACAGAATATATCTGCTCCTATGAAAGGATTCTTTGACTCTGTTGGACAGATAAACCTGCGTGCAGTCAGACAGAGTTTTATCTTAAAGGTCCTTCTGTCACTGTTCATGATAAAACAGTGACCCTTTCTGTGTCAGTTGTCACATTTTCACCTTTTACATTTTTTTATGGGTCTGACATGTGCGCTCACTGCTGTAACATGACTCAACTCAACTAAGTCAAACCCGGGGCCGAAAAATGCAGCTAATGCGGAAGGGCAAAAAATGACACAAAACTGGATATAATCAGATCTAAGTGACTGGAAATAGTGCGTGTTGATAACAACAAATCATCTTCCTTTAAAACCTCCATCATGGCAGCACCACAAGGCTCAATGTTAGGACCACTGTGCTTCATTATATACATTAATGATCTCCCATCTGTTTGCAATGATGATACAGTCATAATGTATACAGATGGAACTGTGCTAAACACCTTAGAAGTCACTGGGAAATTAAAAAAGGAAATTACAAATGTCACTAAATGACGAAATGACTCATGTCTCACTCTTAATGTTGGAAAGTCTGTTTTTTTAATCATAGTGAACTGCAAGCAGTGACGAGAATGTCTCATTCCCAATCATGTTCTGAGAGCAGCGGGAAGTCATGGCTCTGTCCTAACAGCATGCAAGCGTGAGACTATCGTGTCGCATCGACGCTGTCTGTCCACACTTAATCATAAAATTTGTGGATCAAGCTGTAAAATATGTTCCTACAAAAAATGTCCCGTGCAACAGCATACTCCTAATGTGTTTTTTACTTGGAGGCAGCACGGTCACTTCACAGAGGCAGTCTTTCTGCCTAAAGCTGCCACACACACAGTCACACAAGGTGCGCAGATGCAGTGCAGATGGTAAGACAAGGAACCTTTTCAACCATCTAAAGAGACAGCATCCCAAACTGCATGCTGTGAAACAGCCAGATCAGCCACATTACAGAAATCTGAGGCAACAGGCAGCTTATTGTCAAATTGGCACGTGTTGGCAATGTTGCACAAGCGGATTAAAAAAGGTTCAGAAAGGTGCGTAAATGCTCCTAAATGCTCTGTTTATATATATATATTTTTTGAGTGCTATGTTTTTACATATGGAAATACTTTGGTTGAACTGTTCAGTGACTTGCAAGATAATTAAAAATCAATGTAAAACACTGTGATAAAATCGTGATCGAAGACATTCTGACGTCTCTCACCATCAAAAGATCTGATGAAAATGTTGACTGTGTGGAAAATAAGCAGTTCACTGATCACACATCATGGGTGATGTCTACGCCACACACACACACACACACACACACACACACACACACACAGGTAGGTTTACACTGCCCGCAGGCAGCATGATCACATCATCCATCGAGGTGATTATAAATTAGCCATGTGGAACACACAGTCTCTTCACAATAAGATTCCATCAGACCATATATCTACACTGTTTAACCCACGTTGGCACCTATGAGTAGTCCCACTGGCCCTCATTTATCAAACGAACGTACGGCAGAAAAACGTGCGTACGACCATTTTCACGCAAACTCCGGCATTTATCAATTTGGACGTGAGCGGGAGCTACGATCAAATCTCACGTCAGGTCTGAGATCTTGTACGCAAATTTGAGCCTGTGTATTTGCGGTGCAGCACAGCAAAATCTGCCTCAAAATAATTAACAAACCTCAGCTGTCATTAAGCATAAGCAGTCACATATTAAGAACAGATCAAAACGGATTCTTAAAACGAATAAAAAAAATAAAAATTGTGGTTGGAGCAATTGATTGTACTCATGTGCGTCTGAAGGCACCATCCATGAATGATTACGCATTCATCACTCGCAAAAACTACCACTCGATAAATGTACAGGTGATTTGTGATGAGAGGCTATCGCTTTTAAACGTGGCGGCCAGGTGGCCAGGGGACACACACGATTCTTTTATATTTAAAAACACAGCTCGGCTCCAGTCCCCCGCGACCCAGACAGGGACAAGCGGTTGGCGATGAATGAATAAATTAATGAATGTGTTGGCGCGCGGCTGCAGGAATGCATACTGCAGAGCCAAAGTCATCTCCTCCGTAAGTGGCTACCCTCGATAAATTGCATTAAATCAAACAAGGTATCAGATGGTGACAAAGGTTATCCTCTAACGCAATACCTAATAACCCCGCTACAGAGCAGGAGCGCAGGTTCAACAGTGCGCACACATGCACACGGGTCACAGTGGAGCACTGCTTTGGGTTGACTGCCTCCGTTATTTTTTTCCATACAGTGTTTTTATGGGCCCCTTTTATTCCACTCTTAAGACTGCCAAAAAAGCCCATCTTTATTTTGCTCCATCTCAGATGTCAGGATGCCGATCTGTGTGTCGGAAAAGTTTCTTTTTGTACCAGTGATTCTCCTCTACATGTTTGACCTCAGTGGGCGAGGCCTCCGAACCAGGAATATTTAAGGACGTAACATGTTAATGACGATTGAATTCAGCCGCCGCATTAATCAAGGCCCGCTCATTCTTTCCCTGTGATTGGTCAGATACGAATGTTTCATAAATCACACGTGTGTCCTGACTACATATTCTGCGCTCAGATCTGCGCCCGTTTTCACACAAGATTGATAAAGCAGGGCCACTATGTTTTTACAGACGTGTAGTTCACTAATGAGGTAAAACATGTTCTTTCACTTCCCTTTGTATCGTGCGTCAGACACAGCTTTCAAAACAGACTAATTAAGCCTCAACGTTATGTACCTACGAGATACTCCTTCAAAGGAGATAAACTTAGGTTTTGGCCAACAATGCCCGAAAAAAAATTGACCTTGCCTTGCAGGGCTTTGGCACAACCGCTAGTTAAAAAGAAGAAGAAGAGTGGCGTAGACTCCGCTCAGTTGAGCATTGACGCTGCAGAAGCAGCAAAGCTTCAGTAAACCGATTCATGACATCGTAATCGAGCCATTGACCGGTTCATGGTACATTCTGACCGGACCTAGGGTCCACATACCAATTTACTTGCATCTTTAACGTTAAAATCAGTTTCCAATTCATATTGGTGAATCTTTTTATACTCTAATCCCCTGTATACATTTATTTATTTGCCTTTTTTGCCCTTATTTGTCAGTAGCGCTGAAGATTGACATGAAATGGGGGACAGAGAGGGCCTTCAGCATGGGCCACAGGTCAGAGTCAAATCTTTGGCCTCTGCGGCGAGGACTTTTAGGGCGCACTCACACTGTCCGTCCGTACCAAGCCCCAGGCTTTAGGGTACTTGCCTCGTGCAAATGCTTCTTGCCTGTACATACGTCATCACGCTGTTACACGTCACACGCATTGATGACGTCATCGTGATACGTCGCCTTGTTTACAAATCTTTCCCTAGACCTCAGAGTTTTTGTGCCTCTTGTCCGACTGTTTTTGAATATTTTCATCCGACCAAATCTGCAGTAAACACTCCACCTCCGCATCACACCAACGTGAACCGTCCATCTTTTTTTTTTTAACAGGCGCAATTAAATGACGTCAGAACTGCCGTAGGCGTCGTGCTCGTACACGTGCGCACACTCTTGCTCGTACATGTACAAATACGCTTTACAAAAGCCCACCTCTCTCAAGCGGGCCGTGGACGGCCAGCTGGCCGCAGCTAGGCGCGGAGCAGTTGCACTCACACTGGTGCGCCCTTAGCCTCTGTATATGGGGCGCCCGCTCTAACACTCTACTGAGCAACCGGGTACCCCACGCATAAACATTTACTACATTCCTGTTTACATTCAGGCTGCTTTTGTAATTGTTGTGCATTTGTAGTGATTCCCACAGAGCAGGTAGCAATGTGTGGTGCAGGGCCGTACGAAGACCTTTTGAGGGGCAGGGGCTCTGGCCTCTCCCCTGTACAGACTTGATAGCACGATGACATTCAGCCAAAACGTTCTGAAATTCATAGTTCTGAGAGAAGGGAGGCTGGCGTTACCACATCAAACCAACATGTACTTTGACCAGGAAAACACCATCTTCTGCTTTATGCTGCACCGTGGAAGTTCACCATTCCAGTCCGCAACAAGTTTATGCTGACAGTGTAATTAGTACTTTTTTGTAGTTTGGAATTGGCATGTTTTTTCAGGAATATCAGCATTTTTATATTTTCAGGAGCAGAGATCTCTGAGTATGTTTACATGGACATGAATATCCAGTTTTTGAGGCTTATGATCATATTCTGGATATGGTATTTACATGAGCACAGAGAACTATCTATATATATATACACACACACACACACACACACTGACACACACACACACACACAGACTAGCCTCCGTAGCTTACTGAGCTATTCCTGAAATGATCTACGTAATAACTTCCTCCTCACCGCTGCCAGCCTGTGTCACTGACACAGGTATTTGTTCCTTGGGTGGGTATTCAGTTTTCAATTTTGCTATTTGGATATTCGTTTTGTTTTTTTGTGTTTTTCCCCCTTTTCTTAAAAAAAGAATTCCTTTAATTAAACCAAGAGACGCATGACACATGTCTTCTCACGCTCGGTTGCTGTGTGATAAACAGAGAGGAGCTGCAGAATAGTCTCTAACTTATTGTTCTGTTGCCAACATTAGCTGGTATGTTTCAACAGTATAGGCTTAAAAGACTTGTATGCAGGCTGAAATTAAATGCGGTGTTCGGAGCAATTACCAGTAATTAACTGCTTCTGTATTAATTCCACTGAAACATGGCAGCCTGTTGTCGTCTGTTGTGTGTAGAGGCCTGTGTGCTTTAACTGTAGCAGACTGCTGTTGTTCCCAGGAGATTTAATGAAGATAATTACGCACAGAGCTGTCTTCGTAACTCATCCAAATTCAGGCAGCAGGTAACTTCAAGAACCCGACCCAGGATTTTTCAATGTAATAAAGGCCACACATTTGAGTGCCGCTTACTTTCCTCCATGTCTGCAATACTACAAGCGCATGGAAATACAGCGGCTAGCTAGATGCTACAGAGAGCAAAACTGCCATCTGTTAAATATTAGTATATTAGACTGTAAATCAACCACTTGTTATGGAAAATGAAAAACCAGTGTAGGAGGGAAAGAGCAGTCTTGTACGGAAACATGGAGGATGACTGTAGGAAGACTCTGTCACATATTAATGAAGAGTAGGATATAAACACAACACACTGCAGTTCAAATTTCTGCCGACTGTCTGATTAATTAGGGGAAATTCTGCACATTGTTCAGCAAAGGATATCTGTTAAGTTTGCTAAGTCTGCTTAGACCCTCCTTTTACATGTGGTTGATTGAAAGCTTTCACACCAGCGCTAACCAGACAGACAAGTCAGAGTTTGTTTTAACCAAACCAAATGGTTGGAGGTGAAAGCACCCTTAAGGCTGTGTAATGAAGTAATGACTGTTTGTAACCCTGATTTGACCAAAACCAGTGATTTCACCATAATACAGAAATAGTTCCAGTCACCAACAGCTGGGGTAGAACATCTTTGATTTATTTCTTTTAGCTGGACAAATGTGAGTGTAAAACTTCTTTTGAGGTCTTTCACAAAGTAGATATGACTGAGGGGGGTGTTTTGTTTTCCAACAGCCCCCTCACAGGACATTTGACTATGTACTGGTGGCCCACAAGGTGGACGATGACACGGACCAGAGGGCTCAGAGACAGAGAGCCTTCATCGAGGAGCTCAAAAAGAAAAATATCACCATCACCGTGAGTCTCCTTCCTTCACTGTCCGAAGGTTTAAAAAGCATTTCTTTAAAACACCTAACCACACATGACATAATATAGTGTGAACAATTGCATGAATGAAAGTGGTTGTAGTTGAAAAGTTGCCTTTAATGTATGTGTTGTTTTTGTGTGTTAGACGATCTTCCATGATGACAAAGTGTTTTTCGGAATCCGTGCTCCCAGTGAGATGTTTAAAGACTACCAGTACCTCCTCAAAGTCTCTGACTCATGCAACTGGTGTGGAGATATACGGGGCTCAGTCACCCAGGCTACCAGGTCACACACACACACCCACACACACACACACACACACACACAAACACACACACACACACACACACACACACACACACACACACACACACACACACACACATACACATACACATACACATACACCCACACACACACACACACACACACACACACTAACACACATAGTCACAGACATTGGTGAAGCCTGTACAGGTAGTTCTGACAGTTGCTGTGCTCTTTAAGGAAAAAGCAGCAAGCAGTTATGTCATTTTCTGCATATGAAGCAACAACAGCCTTAAACCGGAAATACTTCTTTCCTTGTCTGCAAGGGTTTAGGTTCAGTCAGCACAGCGGCAATGATGTCATCCGTCCATGTCCACGAGGGTCTGGGTGGAGTGCTGACTTAAAAAAGAGACTTTTGTTTTTCCTGGAGGTTGTAACTTCCTCTGCCTGACAGTGTGTATGTGTGTGTGTATTCTAATATACATTTACAAACATACTATACAATTTGTGAACCTAAAAATAATCTGCGGTGGCAGAGACCTGTGTAGGAAAGCAGAGAGAAAGATGTTTTACTCTAAAAACAAGTCCGACAAGTCCTTAAAACAACTTCAAATCCATGTCTGAAGACTAAAATTCTTTATTAATTTAAAAGTGACCAATACCTAAGAGTGTATCATAAAGATATATTCTAAACCTGAAGGAGTTTATAAAGGAGAAATTATAAGTATAATAAAATTATAAAGGCGCTTCTGACAAGCACCTTGAAATGAAGAGAAATGCAAAACTGAAATGTATAAATATATTTCTTTGGGTCTCATTATTTAAAGTGTTTTAATACTCATTGTTACCGGGGTTTTAGTTGAGTCATTATGTATCAATTAAGGCTGGGACTTTAACATGTTAATTACGATTAATTCATTAATTACAAAGCCGCTAAATAATTTGATTTTTTTTTTTAATCGTGTCCCACTACTAATATCAATTGACTGGAAGAATTTATTGAATAAACATGTTGTAGGTACTTTAGGTTAATTGGATCCATAGTGTGACTATCAAATGAAATATTTGATAAAGAAAATGAATAAAGAAAATTTACTAAAAATGAATAGCTTTAATTTATTAAAAACTTCACACGGAAAACCAATTAAATGTAGGGCCTTGGATTGAGTATTCTCAATAAACTTATCGTTAATCAAGTAAATATTAGTTATCACCAATAATTATCAAAGATAATAATAAAAATTACTCTAGTTAAACCAGAGTTCCTAGGGGCACCACCGTCATGTGATAACATTAAGTTACACACACACATTAAGTTATTAGTTACCAGTCCATGAGATGGGAGATGTTTTGCGTTGCTTGATGCCAGTGGCTGGTTGAAGAAAGGTTCTTGTCTTGGTTGTTGCTCTGAGGCAAAAGAGGACTCAGATCGCTCTTTGTTCTGCTCAGTTGAGTTGGTAACCGGTTGATGATCCTACTCAATACAGGCCATGTTCAAGGCCTAGGGACAGCAGCAGCTAGTCCCTGGATCCCGCAGGAGAGCGTGAAGTTGAGTGGAGATTCGAAGAGAGAGATCCGAGAGAGAGATCCGAGAGAGAGGTCCGAGAGAGAAAAAGAAAGTCCAGGAAGTGTCCCACAGTTTTATAGACACTGATGATGTCATCACCAGAGGTCAGATCAGCCAATGAACTAACAGTTTGGGGGTCCCTTGGAGAATCACACCTGGGTGTAACCTGTGGGGGAGAAGGTTGCATGGAAGGCCTTTGTTTGTGACAACCCCTCAGGGACGAAGGCTGCCAGGCTTTGGGCCTAGTTCTCATAATCAAACTGAAGGTTCATGTTAATCCAGAAATGAACAATCCTCTTTGGGAAGCCGATTGCACCTACAATGTATATAATGTATATTGATTGTCTTTTGAGAGTCTTTTGAGTTATAAAAAAGTGAGACAATAATATTTGTCATATTGCTTGGTATTTATTTAATTGCTTTATGTGATTGGATGGACAGCTAGAGGCAGGCAACACAATGGCTCAGTTAACTGTGATGATTACAGGCAGATGATAGTATGTTTACATGCATTTATGGCCTGAGTTAGTCTGGGGCCAAGGGCTCTAATTCTTTCTAATTACGACACCTTAATGGAGCAGTTAAGTTCTATAATGGTTATTTGGTGATACAATGAAAATTGCCCTGAGCTGTCTCAAAGGGTCATTTAACAAGAAACCACCCACATCCACTTGAAATTTCAAGATGTGGATCTTTAAATGATACATTTTCTCATAGAAATCTATTGGGCTCCTCAAGAGGCTCTATCAAGAGAGGTTGTTTGACTGTGTTTTGTCTGACTCCTCGCCCACGACCTGTGCAGTTTGGTAAAACCTGTCAGGAGTTGCCTCCCACCGGCATAGCTCTTTCACGGTTCACTGAGGTACAAAAGTTCCCTTACCACGACAAACTAAATGTGTCAAATCATTACTAAGGGATGGCGTAACTAGCACAGTTGTGGTGCTGAACGAACAGTGCCCCAAAATAATAATTGAGCAATGGCATTTTTATGGGTAATTAGAAGACAGGGTCTCCATCATTACAGACTACTGTACACCACTTGCTATATCCAGACCTCCATACCAGTAAAGAAAATAAAAAGATACCCCAATTTCAAACCATGGATTACACCTCAGCTAAGGATAGCCTGAAGTAAAGAGCCTCCGAGCTCAAGGACTGGACAGCTCTCAGTGCAGCAAACCAGGCAGTAAAAAATGAGGTCTTCAAAGCCAAACTACTATATAAGAATCAACTGGAACAAAAACTCAGCTCTATGAACACCAAGCAGGCCTTTCAGCTGGCCAAAACACTGACCAGATATGCACCCAGACCCAGCACTCCAATTCCACTCGAGCAAGGACATCAGCTGAATCTTCTTCAACTGGTTCGACGCAGACGACTCCTCAGAAGAGTGTTGCAGACAGCTGGATGGATTCCCCCTACTCGACCCAAGTGATTAGTCAACTAATCAACGCATATATATATATATATATATATATATATATATATGTATATGTGTATATATATATATATGTATATATATGTATATATATATCCCCCCCAAGCCTCAGCGACTGACTAACATTATTAAACATAATTAATAACCATTATTTTACAAGTGCACACAGCTGCGCACTATAAGTGATGCCTGTTAAGGACAATGCCAAATTATTTCAGATTCTAATTCTGAATTTGTCAGAAAAAATCAACAAGGAGACTGTGGGAAAATCGGCAGGTAGCTAGGCTAACGTTACTGGCATGTTAAAGGTGGTAGGTCATGTTCATCTAACGTTACTTACATGTTTAAGGTGGTAGGTCATGTTCGTCTAACGTTACTTACATGTTTATGGTGGTAGGTCATGTTCGTCTAACGTTACTTACATGATTAAGGTGGTAGGTCATGTTCATCTAACGTTACTTACATGTTTATGGTGGTAGGTCATGTTCGTCTAACGTTACTTACATGTTTATGGTGGTAGGTCATGTTCGTCTAACTATACTTACATGTTTAAGGTGGTAGGTCATGTACGTCTAACGTTACTTACATGTTTAGGTGATAGATCATGTTCGTCTAACGTTACTTACATGTTTAAGGTGGGAAGTCATGTTTGTCTAACGTCACTTACATGTTTAGGTGATAGATCATGTTCGTCTAACGTTACTTACATGTTTAAAGTGGTAAGTCTTGTTCATCTAACGTTACTTACATGTTTAAGGTGGTAGGTCATGTTCATCTAACGTTACTTACATGTTTTAGGTGGTAGGTCACGTTTATCTAACGTTACTTACATGTTTAAAGTGGTAGGTCACGTTTGTCTAACGTTACTTACATGTTTAAGGTGGTAGGTCATGTTCGTCTAACTATACTTACATGTTTAAGGTGGTAGGTCATGTTCATCTAATGTTACATGTTTAGGTGATAGGTCATGTACGTCTAACGTTACTTACATGTTTAAGGTGGTAGGTCATGTTCATCTAACGTTACTTACATGTTTATGGTGGTAGGTCATGTTCGTCTAACATTACTTACATGTTTGAGGTGGTAGGTCTTGTGACCATCTTGGGGTCATCCTTATCCTTTTAAAGTGATCCCATATTTTAGACGTCTTTTCCGACATTATTGGCTATTTATTATTAACTGTCTAACCGGGACCTGCAGAATTGAGTGAGTGAAGCCTTCCAGCCTTTTAGGCCAGTAACATAGATTTTCACTCAATTTTGTCAGGGACACGGCTCCAAATGTTTGTTTTTTTTCCTGCGACCAATCGACCAATGAAATTTTGGTCTGCTAATGATTTTTTGGACGTCCAGTGCTTGGTCGACTATTTAGGGGCAGCCCTAATTTTTTTTTACATAAATCTCTTTAAAGGCTGTTTTTCTCTCTCTGATCCAGAAATCTCCTCTTCAGCAGCACTTACACACACCAAAGCTTCCACTTTCATTCCGGTCGATATTCTGAAGGGTTTTACACAGGCCTTTGGCCAGATATCATTCAGAGCCTGATTCATACAACAGTTGATCCATAAAAACATGGAGAATCCATTTATGCCAGGAGTGAAAAAAAGGGATATCTGTAAAAACCTTTGACTCTCATATGTCAGCAAAATTAAACAAGAATTTTGCACCTGACTTTATCCAATGTTCATATTTCAAAATGAGCTCATATGTCATAAGATAATGACTAATTTGCATATTTAAACAGAAATTTTCAGGAAACTTGTAGTTTGATTAATCCGTTGCCTCCTTTTATCTTCAGTAAGTGACCTAATTAAAATGTAATCAAATCAAATGAGTCAGGATTTAAGGAAACCATAGAAACCCAACATTCTCTATGTGGAAACAGAAAGCCACAAAGCTGTAAAGAGAGCAGAGCGTCAGTTTAATTTCATAGACACATGAATTGAATGACTTCAGGCTGCAGGAAATATGTGTGTGTGTATACCTGTGCAGTCAAATACATCATGCTGTATAAACCCATTCATTCTGATCCTGCCGACAGTTTCTTCACTTTACTTGAACTTTTTATTCTTTCTCCAGGATCCGAATTGTCCATTTCATCCTTCATCAGACCTTCATCAACACAGGAGGTGAGTGTTATGTGTGTATGGATAATTTGGTAGTATCCTCTGTAGCTTAGTAGACCTTTAGCAAACATTTCATGTTTGATATATCAAAAAAACATATCATGCATTCATTTTAAACAGGCATCCATGAATATTGGTTGTAGAACATGTTGCGGTATGAGACAAACAGCAGCCTCATGCAGAAATGTTCTGTTTTTTTTATTTAGTTTTTTGTAATTTTATTTTCAGAGAACCTGGAGGAGCTGTTTATGAAGGACGTGTTTGAAACTATGTTCTGCCTCCACGAGGTGAGTCAGCCTTTGACTGCTCTCATTAAACTGCTGGAGCTACTGCATCTCCATTAATAGGAATCATCTGCTGATAAGATCTGATACTAAATGACCTAAATGACATTCATCTACGACCTGAACATGAAGTCAGATAAAGAACTAAAATTCATCCGTTTGTGCTAAGCATGCTCAGTATTTAGACAAAACTACAATTAAATCCGGGTGAAAAACACCAAAATGTTTAATCAAATGGGCCTTTCGCTAAGACGGCGACCGTGTTTTTGGGGTTTAAAAACACAGGAAAGTGAAACCCCTTAAAATCTTAATAATGCTCCACCGTTGTGTGTGCTCTGATCTGCTCGTGCTGGCTCACGTTGCTTTGGTGTTTACTTAACATCCATGTGCAGAGTAAATTTATTATTACTATTATGCTGTGATCACACCGCCTGTGATGGATGCGATGAAAGCGAGCAACTTACTGGTATTTGTTATAGCCAGGATGCTTTTTTGAAACCATGTAAAAAATGTATTGGCACTCTGGGCCATTTGGTGGCTGCAATAAGTAACTGACTGACTGACTGATTTTATTCAGAGAGAATTTTCATGACAATTAAAAAAGACTGCGTCACATTGAAATGTCACATTGAAAAAGACCGTCACATTGAAATGTCAAATTGAAAAAGACTGTCACATTAAAAAAGAATGTGTCACATTGAAAAAGACTGCATCACATTGAAATGTCACTTTGAAAAAGACTGCGTCACATTGAAATGTCAAATTGAAAAAGACTGTCACATTGAAAAAGACTGCGTCACATTAAAATGTCACTTTGAAAAACACTGTCACATTGAAATGTCACTTTGAAAAAGACTGTCACATTGAAAAAGACTGCATCACGTTGAAAAAGACTGCGTCACATTAAAATGTCACTTTGAAAAAGGCTGCATCACATTGAAAAAGACTGCGTCACATTAAAATATCACATTGAAAAAGACTGCATCACATTGAAAAAAGACTGCATTACATTGAAAAAAGACTGCATCACATTGAAAAGGCTGCATCACATTGAAAAAGACTGCATCACATTGAAAGACTGCATCACATTGAAATGTCACATTGAAAAAGACTGCATCACATTGAAAAAGATTGCGTCACATTGAAATGCAAAATTGAAAAAGACTGTCACATTGAAAAAAACTGCATCACATTGAAGAAGACTTCATCACATTGAAATGTCACATTGAACAAGACTGCGTCACATTGGAAAAGACTGCGTCACATTGAAATGTCACATTGAAATGTCACATTTAAAAAGACTGCGTCACATTGAAAAAGACTGCGTCACATTGAAATGTCGAATTGAAAATGACAATCACATTGAGAAAGACTGCTTCACATTGAAAAAAACTGTGTCACATTGAAAAAGAATTAGCACATTGAAATGTCAAATTGAAAAAGACTCTCACATTGAAAAAAGACTGCATCACATTGATAAGGCTGCATCACATTGAAAAAACGCTGCATCACATTAAAAGACTGCATCACATTGAAATGTAACATTGAAAAAGACTGTCACATTGAAAAAACGTGCATCACATTAAAAAAGACTGCGTCACATTGAAATGTCGAATTGAGAAAGAATGTCACATTGAAAAAGACTGCGTCACATTGAAAAAGACTGCGTCACATTGAAATGTCACATTGAAAAAGTTTGCGTCACATTGAAATGTCACATTTAAAAAGACTTTGTCACATTGAAAAAGACTGCTTCACATTGAAATGTCGAATTGAATATGACTGTCACATTGAAAAAGCCTGCGTCACATTGAAAAGACTGTGTCACATTGAAAAAGACTGCGTCACATTGAAAAAGACTGTGTCCCATTGAAATGTCAATTTGAAAAAGACTGTCACATTGAAAAAGCCTGCGTCACATTGAAATGTAACATTGAAAAAGACTGTCACATTGAAAAAACGTGCATCACATTAAAAAAGACTGCGTCACATTGAAATGTCGAATTGAGAAAGAATGTCACATTGAAAAAGACTGCGTCACATTGAAAAAGACTGTGTCACATTGAAATGTCACATTGAAAAAGTTTGCGTCACATTGAAATGTCACATTTAAAAAGACTTTGTCACATTGAAAAAGACTGCTTCACATTGAAATGTCGAATTGAATATGACTGTCACATTGAAAAAGCCTGCGTCACATTGAAAAGACTGTGTCACATTGAAAAAGACTGCGTCACATTGAAAAAGACTGTGTTCCATTGAAATGTCAATTTGAAAAAGACTGTCACATTGAAAAAGCCTGCATCACATTGAAAAAGACTGTGTCACATTGAAAAAGACTGCGTCACATTGAAAAAGACTGTGTCACATTGAAAAAGACTGCGTCACGTTGAAATATCAAATTGAAAAAGACTGTCACTTTGAAAAAGACTGTGTCACATTGAAATGTCACTTTGAAAAAGACTGCGTCACATTTAAATTTCAAATTGAAAAAGACTGTCACATTGAAAAATACTGCCTCACATTGAAATGTCACCTTGAAAAAGACTGCGTCACTTTGAGATGTCACATTGAATAACACTGCGTCACATTGAAAAAGACTGCGTCACATTGAAATGTCGACTTGAAAAAGACTCACATTGAAAAAGACTGCGTCACATTGAAAAAGACTGCATCACATTGAAATGTCACATTGAAAAAGATTGCGTCACATTGGAAAAGACTGCGTCACATTGAAATGTCACATTGAAAAAGGCTGCGTCACATTGAAAAAAACTGCGTCACATTTAAATTTTGAATTAAAAAAGACTGTCACACTGAAAAAGACTCTCACATTGAAAAAAACTGCATCAAATTTAAAAAGACTGTCACATTCAAAAAGACTGCGTCACATTGAAATGTCACTCTGAAAAAGACTGCGTCACATTGAAATGTCACATTGAAAAAGACTGCGTCACATTGAAAAAGACTGCGTCACATTGAAATGTCACATTGAAAAAGACTGCGTCACATTGAAAAAGACTGCGTCACATTGAAATGTCGAATTAAAAAAGACTGTCACACTGAAAAAGACTGTCACATTGAAAAAAACTGTATCACATTGAAAAAGACTGTGTCACATTGAAATGTCGAATTGAATATGACTATCACATTGAAAAAGACTTTGTCACATTGAAATGTCAAATTGAAAAAGACTGTCACATTTAAAAAGCCTGCGTCACATTGAAAAAGACTGTGTCACATTGAAAAAGACTGCGTCACATTGAAAAAGACTGCGTCACATTGAAATGTCACATTGAAAAAGACTGTCACATTGAAAAAGACTGCGTCACATTGAAATGTCACATTGAAAAAGACTGTCATATTGAAAAAGACTGCATTACGTTGAAAAAGACTGCGTCACGTTGAAAAAGACAGCATCACATTGATAAGACTGCATCACATTGAAAAAGACTGCGTCACATTAAAATGTCACATTGAAAAAAACTGCGTCACATTTAAATGTCAGTTTGAGAAAGATTGCGTCACATTGGAAAAGACTGTCACATTGAAATGTCACATTTAAAAAGACTGTGTCACATTGAAAAAGCCTGCGTCACATTGAAAAAGACTGCGTCACATTGAAAAAGATTGCATCACATTGATAATGCTGCATCACATTGATAATGCTGCATCACATTGAAAAAAGACTGCACCACATTGAAAAAAGACTGCATCACATTGAAAATGCTGCATCACATTGAAAAAGACTGCATCACAATCAAAGACTGCATCACTTTGAAATGTCACATTGAAAAAGACTGTCACATTGAAAAAAACTGCATCACATTGAAGAAGACTGCGTCACATTGAAATGAAGAATTGAAAAAGACTCACATTGAAAAAGACTGCGTCACATTGAAAAAGACTGCATCACATTGAAATGTCAAATTGAAAAAGACCGTCACATTGAAAAAGACTGTGTCACATTCAAAAAGACTGTGTCACATTCAAAAAGACTGCGTCACATTAAAATGTCACATTGAAAAAAACTGCTTCACATTTAAATTTCAAATTGAAAAAGACTGTAACACTGAAAAAGACTCACATTGAAAAAGACTGCCTTACATTGAAATGTCACCTTGAAAAAGACTGCGTCACTTTGAAATGTCGACTTGAAAAAGACTCACATTGAAAAAGACTGCGTCACATTGGAAAAGACTGCGTCACATTGAAATGTCACATTGAAAAAGGCTGCGTCACATTGAAAAAGACTGCGTCACATTGAAATGTCAAATTGAATATGACTATCACATTGAAAAAGACTTTGTCACATTTAAATTTTGAATTGAAAAAGACTGTCACACTGAAAAAGACTCTCACATTGAAAAAAACTGCGTCAAATTTAAATAGACTGTCACATTCAAAAAGACTGCGTCACATTGAAATGTCACTTTGAAAAAGACTGCGTCACATTGAAATGTCACATTGAAAAAGACTGCGTCACATTGAAAAAGACTGCGTCACATTGAAATGTCAAATTGAATATGACTATCACATTGAAAAAGACTTTGTCACATTGAAATGTCAAATTGAAAAAGACTGTCACATTTAAAAAGCCTGCGTCAAGACTCACATTTTAAAAGATTGCGTGACATTGGAAAAGACTGCGTCACATTGAAAAAGACTGCGTCACATTGAAAAAGACTGCGTCACATTGAAAAAGACTGCGTCACGTTGAAATATCAAATTGAAAAAGACTGTCACATTGAAAAAGACTGCGTCACATTGAAATGTCACATTGAAAAAGACTGCGTCACATTGAAATGTCACATTGAAAAAGACTGTCATATTGAAAAAGACTGCATTACGTTGAAAAAGACAGCATCACATTGATAAGACTGCATCACATTGAAAAAGACTGCGTAACACTAAAATGTCACACTGAAAAAAACTGCGTCACATTTAAATGTCAGTTTGAGAAAGATTGCGTCACATTGGAAAAGACTGTGTCACATTGAAAAAGACTGTCACATTGAAATGTCACTTTGAAAAAGACTGTCATATTGAAAAAGAATGCATTACGTTGAAAAAGACTGCGTCACGTTGAAAAAGACAACATCACATTGATAAGACTGCATCACATTGAAAAAGACTGCGTCACATTGAAAAAGACTGTGTCACTTTGAAAAAAGACTGCATCACATTGAAAATGCTGCATCACATTGAAAAAGACTGCATCACAATCAAAGACTGCATCACTTTGAAATGTCACATTGAAAAAGACTGTGTCACATTGAAAAAAACTGCGTCACATTGAAAAAGACTGTGTCACATTGAAAAAGACTGTGTCACATTAAAAAAGACTGTGTCACATTGAAAAAGACTGCGTCACATTGATATGTCAAATTGAAAAAGAGTGTCACATTGAAAAAGACTGCGTCACATTGAAAAAGACTGCATCACATTGAAAAAGACTGCATCATGTTGAAAAAGACTGCGTCACATTAAAATATCACTTTGAAAAAGACTGCAACACATTGATAAGGCTGCATCACATTTATAAGGCTGCATCACATTGAAAAAAGACTGCATCTCATTGAAAAAAGACTGCATCACATTGAAAAAAGACTGCATCACATTGAAAAAAGACTGCATCACATTGAAAAGGCTGCATCACATTGAGAAAAGACTGCATCACATTGAAAGACTGCATCACATTGAAATGTCACATTGAAAAAGACTGTCACATTGAAAAAAACTGCATCACATTGAAAAAGACTGCGTCACATTGAAATGTCAAATTGAAAAAGACGGTCACATTGAAAAACACTGCGTCACATTGAAAAACACTGCGTCACATTGAAAAAGACTGTCACATTGAATTGTCAGTTTGAGAAAGACTGTGTCACATTGAAAAAGACTGCATCACATTGAAATGTCACATTGAAAAAGACTGTCACATTGAAAAAAACTGCATCACATTGAAAAAGACTGCGTCACATTGAAATGTCAAATTGAAAAAGACGGTCACATTGAAAAACACTGCGTCACATTGAAAAAGACTGTCACATTGAATTGTCAGTTTGAGAAAGACTGCATCACATTGAAAAAGACTGCGTCACATTGAAAAAGACTGCATCACATTGAAAGACTGCATCACATTGAAATGTCACATTGAAAAAGACTGTCACATTGAAAAAAACTGCATCACATTGAAAAAGACTGCGTCACATTGAAATGTCAAATTGAAAAAGACGGTCACATTGAAAAACACTGCGTCACATTGAAAAAGACTGTCACATTGAATTGTCAGTTTGAGAAAGACTGCATCACATTGAAAAAGACTGCGTCACATTGAAATGTCGACTTGAAAAAGACTCACATTGATAAAGACTGTCACACTGAAAAAGACTGCGTCACATGGAAAAAGACTGCATCACATTGAAATGTCACATTGAAAAAGACTGCGTCACATTGATAAAGACTGTCACACTGAAAAAGATTGCTTCACATTGGAAAAGACTGCGTCACATTGAAATGTCACATTTGAAAAGACTTTGTCCCATTGAAATAGACTGCTTCACATTGAAATGTCGAATTGAATATGACTATCACATTGAAAAAGACTGCGTCACATTGAAAAAGACTGTGTCACATTGAAATATCAAATTGAAAAAGACTGTTATATTAAAAAAGCCTGCGTCACATTGAAAAAGACTGTCACATTGAAAAAGACTGTCACATTGAAATGTCACTTTGAAAAAGATTGCGTCACATTGAAATGTCACATTGAAAAAGACTGTCACATTGAAATATCAAATTGAAAAAGACTGTCACATTGAAAAAGACTGTGTCACTTTGAAAAAGACTGTCACATTGAAATGTCACATTGAAAAAGACTGTCACAATGAAAAAGACTGCGTCACATTGAAATATCAAATTGAAAAAGACTGTCACATTGAAAAAGACTGTCACATTGAAATGTCAAATTGAAAAAGACTGTCATATTGAAAAAGACTGCATTACGTTGAAAAAGACTGTTTCACATTGAAAAAGACAGCATCACATTGATAAGACTGCATCACATTGAAAAAGACCGCGTCACATTGAAAAAGACTGAGTCACATTGAAATGTCAAATTGAAAAAGACTGTCACATATAAAAAGTAGGGATGCTCGATACTGGCTTTTCTGCCGATATCCGATATTCCGATACTGTCCAACCCTTAATTTCCGATACCGATTTCACCCGATACCGATATATGCAGCCATTTACACCAAAATTCATCACATATCACCTATTATGGAATTAACACATTATGCCTAATCTTATTGTGATGCCCCACTGGATGCATACATAAATGCAACACGGCTTTTCAAATGTTAACACAGTCTGTACAAAATAAGTTCTTGAAAAAAGTGCAATTCATTTATTTGTTTGTGTTTTTAGAGAGAATATTTTGCCTCAAACATTGCTACAGACAACATCAAAACAAGGAAGATGCATATCTTCAGTCCAGAGTAGTAAACAAACATAGTCCTCTTTTTCCAGACTGAGTAACCGGCCGTAACTTGGCAAATAATACAATCAATAAATTAGCAGTCAAGCTCAACATGCTAACCTGTATTGGATCTAACGGATACAGCACCAGAAATTACCTTCTCGACGTGACAGTAAACAATGCTGTACAAGTAAGCACTGGTCTGAGAAATACTTCGACTGGGCACGACATAACGTTGCTCAAAGAACTCCACAAGTTTGGTGAATCCGGCATCCTGAACGATAGAAAAAGTTTGTTTCTCGCTGTCGGCTGTTGCTTCTTTTCATCACTTTGCTGCACAGATGTAGCGTATATCTCCGCTTGATTCTTCTTGAGGTGGGTGATCAAATGTGATGTATTAAAGGAAGACGCCTTGTTTCCTCCTCTCATAACCGACGCCTTGCAGTCATTGCAAAGCGCACATTTACTGTTAGTAGATGACACTTGGAAATACTTCCAAACCACGGACATCTCCTGCACCGGGAGAGCTGAAGCTTGTTAGCCACGGTTAGCAACCTACGAGTGAAGCGTGTTGTTGTTGTTATACGTCATCAAGCACGCGCCTGTAAACGTCCCGTGTTGCATTCACGTACACTCGGAAATGCTGAAGCCTACAGACCTAACATCGGTTGTAAAAACCCGATACCGATAATTCCCGATATTACATTTTTAACTCAATATCGACATCCCTAATAAAAAGCCTGCGTCACATTGAAAAAGACTGTGTCACATTGAAATGTCAAATTGAAAAAGACTGTCACATTGAAAAAGCCTGCGTCACATTGAAAAAGACTGTCACATTGAAAAAGACTGCGTCACATTGAAAAACACTGTCACATTAAAAAAGACTGCGTCACGTTCAAAAAACTTCATCACATTGAAAAAGACTGTCTCATAGAAAAAGACTGCATCGCAACAAAAAAGACTGCGTCACTTTGAAATGTCACATTGAAAAAGATTGTCACATTGAAAAAGACTGCGTCACATTGAAATGTCACATTGAAAAAGACTGCGTCACATTGAAATGTCACATTGAAAAAGGCTGCGTCACATTGAAAAAAACTGTGTCACATTGAAATGTCGAATTAAAAAAGACTGTCACATTGAAAAAAACTGCATCACATTGAAAAAGACTGCGTCACATTGAAATGTCGACTTGAAAAAGACTCACATTGAAAAAGACTGCGTCACATTGAAAAAGACTGCATCACATTGAAATGTCACATTGAAAAAGATTGCGTCACATTGGAAAAGACTGTCACATTTAAATGTCACATTTAAAAAGACTTCGTCACATTGAAAAAGACTGCGTCACATTGAAATGTCGAATTGAATATGACTATCACATTGAAAAAGACTGTGTCACATTGAAATGTCACATTGAAAAAGACTGCGTCACATTGAAATGTCACATTGAAAAAGACTGCGTCACATTGAAATGTCACATTGAAAAAGGCTGCGTCACATTAAAATGTCGAATTAAAAAAGACTGTCACATTGAAAAAAACTGCATCACATTGAAAAAGACTGCGTCACATTGAAATGTCGACTTGAAAAAGACTCACATTGAAAAAGACTGCGTCACATTGAAAAAGACTGCATCACTTTGAAATGTCACATTGAAAAAGATTGCGTCACATTGGAAAAGACTGTGTTACATTGAAATGTCACATTTAAAAAGACTTTGTCACATTGAAAAAGACTGCGTCACATTGAAATGTCGAATTGAATATGACTATCACATTGAAAAAGACTGTGTCACATTGAAAAAGACTGTGTCACATTGAAATGTCAAATTGAAAAAGACTGTCACATTGAAAAGCCTGCGTCACATTGAAAAGCCTGCGTCACATTGAAAAAGACTGCGTCAAATTGAAATGTCACATTGAAAAAGACTGCGTCACATTGACTTGTCACATTGAAAAAAATTGCATCAAATTAAAAAAGACTGCGTCACATTAAGAAGACTGTATCACATTGAAATGTCGAACTGAAAAAGACTGTCACATTGAAAAAGACTGCCTCACATTGAAACAGACTTTGTCACATTGAAATCCCACATTGCAATGTCACATTGAAAAAGACTGTCACATTGAAAAAGACTACGTCACATTGAAATGTCACATTGAAAAAGACTGCGCCACATTGAAAAAGACTGCACCACATTGAAAAAGACTGTGTCACTTTAAAATTTCTTATTAAAAAAGGCTGCATCACATTGAAAAAGTTTGCGTCGCATTGAAAAAATTGACTGCGTCACATTGAGTTGTCGAATTGAAAAAGACTGTCACAAGGAAAAAGACTTTCACATCGAAAAAAACTGTCACATTGTAATGTCAAATTGAAAAAGACTGCGTCACATTGAAAAAGACTGCGTCACATTGAAAAAAATGTCACATTGAAATGTCACATTGAAAAAGATGTCATATTGAAAAAGACTGCATTACATTGAAATGTCCAATTGAAAAAGACTGCGTCACCTTGAAACAGACTTTGTCACATTGAAATCCCACATTGCAATGACACATTGAAAATGACTGCTCTACATTGAAAGAGACTGCGTCACATTGAAAAAGACTGCCTCACATTGAAATGTCACATTGAAAAAGACTGCGCTACATTGAAAAAGACTGCGTCACATTGAAAAAGACTGCGTCACATTGAAATGTCACACAGAAAAAGACTGCTTCACATTGAAATGTCACATTGAAAAAGACTGTGTTACATTGAAAAAGACTGTGTCACATTAAAATTTAAAAATGAAAAAGACTGCGTCACATTGAAAAAGATTGCGTCGCATTGAAAAAATGACTGTCACATTGAAATGTCGAATTGAAAAATTCTGTCACACTTAAAAAGACTTTCACATCGAAAAAACTGCCACATTGTAATGTCAAATTGAAAGACTGCATCACATTGAAAAAGACTGCGTCACATTGAAAAAGACTGCGTCACACTGAAAAAAACTGTCACATTGAAATGTCACATTGAAAAAGATGTCATATTGAAAAAGACTGCGTTACATTGAAATGTCCAATTGAAAAAGACTGCGTCACATTGAAATGTGGAATTGAAAAAGGTCGCGTCACATTGAAAAAAACTGCATCACATTGAAATGTGGAAATGAAAAGTACTGTTACATTGAGAAAGACTGTGTCACATTGAAAAAAACTGCATCACATTGAAATGTGGAAATGAAAAGTACTGTTACATTGAGAAAGACTGTGTCACATTGAAAAAGACTGCGTCACATTGAGAAAGACTGCGTCACATTGAAATGTCACATTGAAAAAGGAGGATGTCACACATTCATTTCTTATGGCCTGTCATTTTTGACCAGAACGCAACAGATGTGTAAAGTTTGAATGATTATGTTTAAAAACCAATGAAAGTGGGTTTTATAAGCTCAATTATCTAGTGTGGAGGAATGGATGAAGAAAGATAAAATATTCCATATTTACATGTATGATAGAAGAACATTGTATCGGTTTAATTTTGCCCATAACACAATAGGAGGGTTAGAGTCAGTCACTCACCAGTTCACTAATAATTTGTATTCACACACTGTAGAGCATGATTGTTGGAAATGAGAGATGGTCTCAGGAAGTCTCTATCTCTACCCTGCACATATCATCTTTACTCAGAGAAACTAAGGCAGCATGAAGCAGCTTTTGTTCATTGCTTCGGGATCTGTGTAAAGATGCTAAACAGGTAAAAGGCTCAGTGGCCTGAGGCTGTAGCTAAAAGGTAACATCAGACACTCAGGCCAGAAATTCACAGCTGTGTCCTCAGTTATAAAGACTTTGAGTAGCGTGTTTTTTACACTCAGTAAACACCAACATGTCATGAAAAATCCTCACATGGTTACTAATTTTACCGCCCAGTATAGAATCTGTGGATTCTTGTAGTCGAGTAAAGTGAACACATGAAATATTTAGTCTTTGAATTACGTTTTTGCCCAGGTGTTATAATGTTTTTGTGAAACAGCATAGTAGCATAAAGGTTCAATACCTGATGTCTGTATTTTGATTTTTCCCATGATTCTCAGAAAAAGAAGCAGAAGCAACTGAAGAAGAAGTGGGCTCGATGGTCTGGTCTGTTTACAGGACAACCAGTCAATGACGTCAAGTCAGTCTGTCTGTCTGTCTGTTTTTCTGTCTGTCTGTCTGTTAAGATGTCTGTAACTTAACATCCAGCAGTTAATTTGAGGAGAGATGTCTTCCCCCTTGTTAGCAAATGAGCAAATGCATGCCCCTTGTGAACCTGCCATCCCCACTCTCCATCCCCCAGTAGCAGAGAGAGTGCAGGGTAGAGGGGTTTAATAGTTAGTTGAATATGTTAGTGTAGTATGTCTGACTCATTGATCCTTTCTCTGACTGAGGTTTATGATAGCTAGAATATATGGCCCTGACCATTGCTCTAAAATATCAGCAGCATAAATATGCTTTTAATCAAAAATCCATGGTGCTGTCTGTGGTGCAGAAGTAGCAGATAGATTTGTAATTGCGACTTTTTCTCTGAGTCCTGCCCTCTTTTTTCTAAGTTGTTCTCTGAGTGGTTAATGGAGCAGTTCTCTAGTTAGAGCTGAACGGAAAAAAACAGGTCTGTCCCCATCCTAAAAATGAACACATCACCTTTTGTGTATAGCTGTGTGTCTGTGTAACTCTGGTTGTCTGTAACTAGAATTGTTCTGATACCAATACTAGTATCAGAAATGCCTCAGATCCTGCTCAAAATGCTGGTGTTGATATAGGCAAGTACTAAAATCTCTTCATTGACCATTTTCTGACTGTAAAACTAGATTTTGAAAGAAAGTTAGTTGGCATTCATGCTCTGTATGTATTTGTGTATTTTTGTTAATTTTTTGCAAAGGGTTTAACCTTTACCAGGCCATACAACAATCAGTGCATTTACATGCATAGCAGTACCCCGGTTAAGTGAATAACCAGGTTATACGTCCATATATTATGCCAGTTCTCCCCGTATGCATGAGAAGGGAAGAATAAGAAGAATGACGGGAGTGACTCTACCTCGGGTACAGTAGGTGGCACTCTGCCAGCGTACAACTGGTTGGAACGTGGCTTTTTCTTCTGGTTGACCTTTTGTAAAAATCACAACTTTGAAAGCAGGGAGAACATGTAGGACTTTTCGATAGAGCTACGACAGAAATGGGTCTTCGTGGTTCTAACGTTGCCATGGCGAAGTCCTCAGTCGATTTACAGTGAAAACTTGTGTTATTAGTGTTGTTTTTGGTGCCATTGCTTCCTGATCTAATCTATTTCTGTGTCAAAATATTCCAATCTAAAGTTAATAAAAGGTAAAAGGTACTCTGATTAGTAAGGGAGTTCTCTAGGTCTGTTAACCGGGGAATGAGAACTTTAATTTTAACCAAGGTAAGGTGTTTACATGGCGTTTGAGAAACCAGGGTAGTTCCTTAACCGAATATAATCGGGTTTTTAAACTGCATGTAAACTCTCTGAATGACACCAATTATATCATGTCCATGCAGGTTTAATAGTATAGAGCTGATAAAATAAACAGTATCGTTCACCTGCATTATACGTCTGCTATACTGTATATACATTTTGTTTGTTTTTTGAACACACTGGTATGGGAACAGTACTTGGTATTGGCTGAAATGTCTTTTCAGGTATCGGAAATGGTATGGGGAAGGAAAAAATGGTGTCTCTAACATCTCTATCTGTAAGTTTCTCACCAGCCAGGGGGAGTAAGTGTATTATATAATATGGAGACTACAGAGTATTTACCGACATTCTCCCCTGTAGGACATTCATAGTGTTGACCTCAGTTGTTCACACTGAAAGTGACAGAAATAGTTGTGTGAATAGAGGGGAGTTTAAACCTTGGTTCCTTTCTCAGCTCCATACACCTGACTAATCACTGGGGGAGAAGGTTGGAGTGTCAGGGTCTGTTTTGGCAGAAATGGTCTGACACAACACAGTACAACATCAGAATGTGTGATGACCATCTGATGAGGAGTTCTGCCGGAGTATATTGGCCATTTGACCTGCTACAGACTTGTTGTACCTGGTGTGAATTTGGGGCTTAACCAAACAGTTGACAAGCAGATGGGGATGCAGACAGGGAAACAGGATCACGGGTAGGTAAAACAAAAAGAAACAAAGAAACAATGAGAACCGAAAACATGGAACAAACTAACTTTCTCTAAACGCACAAAATGGAGCCAACGAACGAAACGCGATACCACGTAGATGATGAGACGATCTGGCGCCGTACGTGTCCAATATCCGGCTTTTTATACTGTTGGGGAGGTGATTAGTGGGATTCAATTCAGCTGATCCAGAACCACGCCTCCCGTCTCCAAACTGACAAATACAGAGAGGAGACACATACAGGGAAACACAGACAGAGGGAGACACACACAAGCACAAAAGGAAAAGGGAAAGAGCTGCCAGAACTGGGATCCTGACACAGCCTTTAGTAAGATGGTGAAAAGCTCAGATTTTGCTTCATCAGACCAGAGAACCTGACACTGACTCAAAGGACACCAATCCTCTGTGATTTTACATTGTAAAACATTAAATTATCATTTTTTATAATCACTGGTGCATAATGATTTCTGTGTAACATCATGTCTGCCTGTGTTTCCTCCCTGCAGGTGTTACTTTGGAGAGAAAGTGGCTTTGTACTACCTGTGGCTGGGCTGGTATACCAAGCTGCTGGTTCCAGCTGCTGCTCTGGGTGTTTTAGTGTTCCTGTATGGACTTTCCTTTTTCAACACCAGCCCTCTCATGTGAGTCAGATGCTGTGGTAATACTAGTTGTAAATTATCTGAAATGTGGAAAATGCTGCTTTTTTCATTAACATAGCTTAATTTATAGTCCTCTTTGAAACTGTTTAGAATTTGAAAATCTATAACTTTGGACGCCGTATCAAAAACACATTGGGCCTCACGCAAAAATGTTATCATATTTTTCTCCTAAACCTCTCTGATTTTCTCCGTAGGGGTTGTTTTTGCAAGTTTTCAAAGTCAGATTCACCAAACTCTAAACTCAACACATTGTTTTAAATTGCTCGTTTCAGCCATGAATGTCACTTGGAGAGTGGGGTATGCTAGCTAGCTAACTTATCATTAGATCAGTCGACTACCCATACAGAATCAGAATCAGAAATACTTTTATAATCCTAGGGGGAAATCATTTTTGCTTTTTGCTACAAAACTCCAGATATACAAACAACAAATATTATACAGACAACATATTTTAGAAAAACTCAAATTTTAATTTACAGAAAATAATATTTACATTAGTGAAATATATATGTAACGCATGTCTACTGTACATGAGCTAAGGTGACTGTCACATACTTTAAAGATTAGGACAAAATAAGAAGATATAGTTTCGCTCAAGGAGGATTTAAATGACATGGACCACAGTTTAGAAAAGAGTAACATTATTGTTCTTTATTGGTTCTTTACTATTGTATCTCTATGTTTTTGATACATAGAGATACAATAAAGCTCAACATGGTTAAACTAAAAATATTGGGGATTGCATTGTGTGTGTAACTAAATGGTGTTACATATACAAGATCAAAAATACCAGACTAATGTGAAAAAGAACAGATTGTCTGTGGTTGGGTCTGAATTACAGAGAGGAGGTGCCAGACTCCACCAGGGATACATTGTATGACCACAGGCAGGAAAGATTAGCTGTGGCGCTCTGTGGTGCATCTGGGTCTTCTGCTGAAGGTGCTCCTCTGCTGGGCCAGTGTGTCGTAGAGCGGGTGGGAGACATTGTCCAGTATAGACCAGAGCCTGGACAGCATCCTCCTCTCTGCCACGGTCATCAGGTGTCCAGCTCCTCCCCCACCACATCACTGGCCCTCCTGATCAGTTTGTTCAGTCTGTTGGTGTCTGCGACCTTCTGCGCACTGCCCAAGCATGTGACAGCGAAGACGATCGCACTGGCCAATACAGACTCTTAAAACATCCTCAGCATCGTCCGGCAAATGTTAAAGGACCTCAGCCTCCTCAGGAAGAAGAGTCGACTCTGGCCCTCTCTTTCTGCGTTTCTAGTTCAGTTCAGCTTGTCGTTAAAGTACACCCCCAGGTACTTATACTCCTCTACAGTGTCCACAGGGACCCCCTGGATGGAGAAAGGGGTCACAGGTGTTTTCACCCTCCTCAGATCCACTACGAGCTCCTTTGTTTTAGTCACGGTGAGCTGCAGATGATTCAGCTCACTCCAAGTGACAAAGTTGCACATTACAGTCCTGTATTCACTTTCATCCCCCTTTCCTATACAGCCAACTATTGCTGAGTCATCAGAAAACTTCTGAAGGTGGCAATAGTGGAAGTCTGAGGTGAAGAGGGTGAAGAGAAAGGGAGAGAGGACAGTCCCCTGTGGGGCCCCAGTGTTGCCGACCACCCTGTCAGACACACAGTTCCGTAGGCGTACATACTGTGGTCTGCCCATCAGGTAATCCACAATCCAGGACACGATGGGAGCCTCCACCTGCATCTCAGACATCTTCTCACCCAGTAGAGCCAGACGGATGGTGTTGAATGCACCAGAGAAGTCAAAGAACGTGACTCTAACAGTGCTCGCAGACTTGTCCAGATGACTGTAGACTCTGTTCACTCTGGTCTTCTCACCAGGTCAGGCGTGAAGGACACTGTAGAGGTGTCCATTGGGGGAGTGCTGAGGTCATCAGGTTGTGGAGGACATGATGTAGAGCAGGGGGGAGGTGTGGCATAGGTAGGTGTGAAGTGAGGTGGTGAGGGGCAGACAAAGGGTGTGTAAGGAGGAGGAGTAGGGGGAGGTAAAGTGGTGTTGGTTGAGGGGCCGGCAGCAGTAGAGTCATGTGGGGGATTGGCCGCGGTATCACACCTATGGAAAAATAGGATCAGTTCGCTGGCCTGGTCCACACGGTCCTCCAACCCTGTGCTACCAGTCTTCTGGAACCCGGTGATGGTTCTCATGCCACTCCATACATCCCTCATGTTTTGCTGGAGTTTGTTCTCCAGCTTTCTCCCATAATTGTCTTTAGCCTCCCTGATTTTAATTCTGAGAACCCCTTGGACTCTCCTCACCTCATCACGGTTGCCATCTCTGAATGCCCTCTTCTTTTCATTCAGGATGGCCTTAATGTCCCTGGTGATCCAGGGTTTATTGTTGGCGTAGCAGGTTACAGTCCGAGCTGGGACATTGCAGTCCACACAAAAATGTATGTAGTCCGTGATGCACTCAGTGAGCCCAATCGATGTCCTCTCTATGCAACTCACAAAGTGCAGGCCAGTCAGTCACTTCAAAGCAGCCCTGCAGTGTCTCATAAGCCTCCTCTTACTGCTCTCGGTGCAGTCCCAGTCAGCCTGAATGGTGTGGAAGCCATCCACAGAGACGTTCTAGTCCATGATGTTCATGTGCAGCCATGTCTCCGTAAAATACATCAGACTGCACTCATGGTACTCAGGGTGGCTCTGCGTTAGTGCCGTCAGTTCATCCATTTTGTTGCAAGAGACCGTACATTTCCCATAACAACAGAGGGGAGACACGGCTTAAATCTTTTCCTTTCCATAAGCCCATCCCGTCTCGACCCTCCTCTATTGCCCCGACGTTGCTTTCCACCTCTGAGTCCCTGGTGTGTTTTTCTCCAGGGTTCGGATGGAATATCCGCTGGTCTGGCTTTTGCCGGCCTCCAGAGTAAACAAAGGAAGCGGCATTGTTAAAAACAGCACGAAAAGAAACTTGTAAAAGTAATGTCATTGTGGAGGGCAGAACTTCACCAAAGTTAGAGTGAAGAAACAGAATTAATAAATGAGAATAAAAGTTAAGGATGTTTTAAAAAAGCAAGCTCAAAGACCGGAGGAGTAATAGGCAGCGTGCAACTTAATGCGACTTAAAGTCATACAGCTATTTTAACATTATGTAGCAAATTCAATCGTGGGGTAGCCTATTGCTATTTTCTTAAAATTACATTATGAATGTGATGAAAGTTGTTATAAGGGTACATTGCATCAAGTCTGTCCATGTCACTGTCAGTAGACTTATATGAGCTAAGACAGGACTTCACCAACGACACCAAGGTGAACAATACACCCTTAATATTAACTGTAATTCATAAAGTTAGGTAACATTATGTTCAACAAACAGCACATTGTTAAACATATAGCGTAACTGTAGCTATAAAACAGTATATACCTGTATATATATATATATATATATATATATATATATATATATATATATATATTTATATTAGGGTTGGAACGGTTCACAAAATCCACTGTTCGGTTCATATCACGGTTTTCGATTCGATTCGGTTGTTTTTTTCTATTTCTTTTAGATTCTAAAAATACCACCACCATCAGGTTTGTAGCCTAATAATTCAAAAAAAAATCAGGTATTCTTAAGGACATGTCATGCAATCATGCAAAAACGGAAATAATAAGGCAGCTTACTTAGGGATTACTGTAACAATCTTTAATGAAAGTGAAGTGAGATTTTGAAACCGTAGGAGAGACATTGCTGCATTTACGCATTTATATATTTATTTGGCAAAAAGGTAAACAATTGTTTGCCTTCTAGGTAAGAATATAAACACTTTTACATTATCAAATCTTAGAAAAAATGAAGAAAATAGGTTTTCTTTCACTAAAATACACACAAACAGCAATCACTGAACTGACTGAATAAAGGCTACATCAGGGTTATTCAATTCATTTGGAATTGAGGCCGGTTGACGAAATTGATCCAAAATGAGGGGCTGTAAAAAATATGAGCATCACATTAATGGATATTGTAAAACAATGCAGTGACATAGGAGTACATACAGTATATTGTCTTTATTTTATCAATGTAAATAGTACTCATGACCTCAAAGTGCAACAAGCTCTGCTAAGTGCAAAAACATTAACAAACCTGTTAACCAGAGGTTTACAATCAGTTATTGGACTAAAGTAAAGTTTGAGGTTCTTCTCCTTTACTTTAGTATTTTATTTACATGCTACTTTATACTTCTGCTCCACTACAAATCAGTGGAAATATTCTACTTTTTACTCCACTACACTTATCTGATTACTTCAGTTACTAGTTACTTTACCAGGCTGACAAGCACATATGAAACATTAGTTTATCCATCAAAAACTGGACTGACACAAATGAACGTAACATAAATGCAGAGTAGCATGATTTTTATCAACTTCTCCTCTTTACACGCAGATATGGCTGCAGAGTAAACTTAGGCTTCATAGTGACAGAAACTCAAACTTCTCTGCCCGTTCTCTGGTGAACAGTTTTCTGTGACAATCTTTCTTTTGTAGAAAGAAACATTGATGTGGTGATTTAACCAGACAGAAACGATTGAGAACAACAACAGAGCGGAGCTTAGCGAGCTGTTGCCAAGAGGATTCAGAAACTCACGAAGAAGAGTGTAGCGGGAGCGTGCGTAGCAGGAATGTGCGTAGCAGGAACGTGCGTAGCAGGAACATGCATAGCGTTGTGGCCGTATATATATATATATGATATATATATATATATATATATATATATGTATATATATATATATATATATATACATATATATATATATATATATATATATATATATATATATATATATATATATGAAGGTGGCATATATATACATATATATGTAATATTCAGGTGTTTTTTTTTACCGTGGTGTTATTGGTGGAGGTTATGTAGCTTATTCAAACTACTAAACTATGACGCATGCTGTTCGTATTGTCTCTGGCATACACAATTTCATGCGTCCCTGTCTGCTCCAAGCTGGGGACCCATGGGTCCCACAGAGGAGGAGCTGGTGCTCTCCTTTTTTTTGTTTTGTGATGGAGGATGATGTTACAGACTACAGCAGGGAATGGTTACAGAGGTTAGAGACCTACAGATAGACTCTGAGGCAGCTGTCAGAGGGATAGAATGATCTGCTGCTGAAAAGAAATTACTGAACTATGCAAAAACAAAATCATTTTTTAAATGATCATACAATCTAAATACCTGTATATTGGGAGCCAAGAGGATGATGATGATAATGATGATGATCAGAATGTTAACAGTTTACTAGTTGTGTTTTATTATGACTTTTGTTATCTGTATCATAATTTAAATTAATTCATATTAAGTATTTCTGATTCTATAGCCAAACGTGTTTTTTCATGACCAGTATGATATGTCTGGTCCTGGATTTTATTCCTTTCTTATTTTAAAAACAAGATATATGGTGAATGGCATGGATTCTCCTAAATTACTTCTACAGGCCACATAAGACAGTTTTGTTTGTGCGATAAAGGTCCCTTATGTCCTGACTCCTGCCTCTCCACCAAGTCTTTATGTGATGAGTGGCAAATTTCTTACATTGGACTTCTGTAGAGCTATGAAAAGCCAGCTCTTCCTGTTGATCATGTTTTTTTCTGCAAAACAAGCAGCAGCTGAGTCACTGACACAAAGTGAGTGAGCTTTTTATTTCCAATAACCCTTTAATCTCTGTCTTTTTGTGTCCTCAGTAAGGAAGTGTGTCAGTCCAGCATCATTATGTGTCCACGCTGTGATAACGGGTGTACAGTGTGGCAGCTGTCAGACACCTGCACCTATGCTAAGGTGACCTCATCTCATGTCACTTTATTCTGTTTTTGTTCAACAAGTTGCTGTCAGATCACATCGGAGTATGAATTTGACTCCCAACTATCCACTGCTCACTTAAAACCAGCTGACACAAGTCCGATGCTGGAAATATATCTTAGTAACTGAGTAACAAGGATTTACAAACTACTACAGTTCTGATATTTGAGTAATGATGGGGTTAGTCAGGATTTAAGACGAACATGGTTTAATGAAAGGTTGGTCCTGATGTTTATTTATGATTGTGGGATACCATTTTTATGATCATAAATCGTAAATGGATCTATAATGTGTTTGTAACCCCACAGGTCAGCCACCTGTTTGACAATGAAGGCACTGTGGCTTTTGCCATGTTCATGGCAATCTGGGGTAAGTGTCTGATTTGAACTGATCCAATGATATCTGATCTAATGTGTTCCTCTCTGGTGTCTGATATGATGTGTTCTACTCTGGTGTCTGATCTAATGCGTTCTACTCTGGTGTCTGATCTAATGTGTTCTACTCTGGTGTCTGATCTAATGTGTTCTACTCTGGTGTCTGATCTAATGTGTTCTACTCTGGTGTCTGATCTAATGTGTTCTACTCTGACGTCTGATCTAATGTGTTCTACTCTGGTGTCTGATCTAATGTTTTCTACTCTGGTGGGTGATCTAATGTTTTCTACTCTGGTGTCTGATCTAATGTGTTCTACTCTGGTGTCTTATCCGATGTGTTCTACTCTGATGTCTGATCTAATGTGTTCAACTCTGGTGTCTGATCTAATGCGTTCTACTCTGGTGTCTGATCTAATGTGTTCTACTCTGGTGTCTGATCTAATGTGTTCTACTCTGGTGTCTGATCTAATGTGTTCAACTCTGGTGTCTGATCTAATGTTTTCTACTCTGGTGTCTGATCTAATGTGTTCTACTATGGTGTCTTATCTGATGTGTTCTACTCTGATGTTTGATCTAATGTGTTCTACTCTGGTGTTTGATCTAATGTGTTCTACTCTGATGTCTGATCTAATGTGTTCTACTCTGACGTCTGATCTTATAGTGTTGTCACGATACCAAAATTATGACTTCGGTATGATACCTGCCTAAAATATCTCGATACCGATACTGAAACGATACCACGGCAGAAAACTAAAACATCAGCAAAAGTAATGGAATAAAATATTAGATGACAAAATGTGGAACTTAAAATTATTTATTTTTATTCATTACAACACTTAAACTTAAAAAGTCAAAATAAATATAGAGATTTTTGTCAAAGCTGCAGAACTTTATGCTTATGCTTCAATACTACTAATATTATCATCATTATTTCAGGCTGATAGTTAACTTAGCTGCCAATGTGGTTACAAGCATCTCTGTGTCCAAAAAGACAAGTGTCTTGTGTTGTTTATTTGTCTTGTTTGCTCTCACAGATTATTTAATGACCTGATTTTCCATTTAAAGCTCAGTGTTTGTAGTAGAAAAAAATTAACAGCACATTAACTACAATTCTATTCAGCATTAAAATAATTGTAAATCTGGCAATTCATAAAATAAGATAATACATTATTCGTCCCACAAAAGGGAAATTTGCAATTTGTATTTTAAGTTGATAAAATTCAAACCTTGTATTATCAGCCTGCAAACTACATTAGTGCAGTAAAGTATAACACAAATGACCCAGACCCGGTGGAGGTCTGTGCTCTTACCATACCATTTTCTAATAATGTAAATTACAATATATCTTGTAAATTTTTGACAATAATGTACATGCTATGATTATATTACTAGCACCGGTTGACTTAAAATGAGTGTTGTTGTTTATCATACTTGTGAACACCAGCGCATGTTATCGTAAAGTTCATGTCACCAGTGTGAACGTTGCGTTAGCAGACAGAGATATGTGGAACCACATCGGACTGTTAAACAGCTTCTCCCCTGACTGCCTCCTGCAATTCTGATGGGGAAAACAGTTCGCTTGACTTCATCCGGGGGATATTTAACGTTATCTATTGCTAACCTGCAGCTCTTTGAACTCTCGGTGCAAATCGGGGTGTCTGTCCGCGAGATGCTTCGCCAGGTTGGACGTGTTGCCTTCCTTGGTCATCACCGACTTATAGCATCTCTTACATACGGGCCTTGTGGTGTCCGTGGGCTTGCCCTCGCTGTCTGCAATGTAAGCGAAATATTTCCATATTTCGCTCCGTGCGTCTGCTTTTACAACAAGCCTCGGACGGTCGGCGGGAGCACTCGTGAGACTTTCGGCCATGTCTGTCTCGCTCTGCTATGTGACTGTCTGTCACCGTAAAGCCACGCCCACTCCGTCTGCAGGCAGCGAGGAAGCAGAGAGAAGCTGCACAGACACGCTGTCGCAGAAAATTCAGAAAGTACCGATACTAATAAAACGTGAAAAAGTATCGTTCTTAACGGCTGGGTACCGCGGTACCTTTCTAGTATCGGTATACCGTGCAACACTATGATCTAATGTGTTCAACTCTGGTGTCTGATCTGATGTGTTCTACTCTGGTGTGTGATCTAATGTGTTCTACTCTGACGTCTGATCTAATGTATTCTACTCTGGTGTCTGATCTAATGTGTTCTACTCTGACGTCTGATCTAATGTGTTCTACTCTGACGTCTGATCTAATGTGTTCTACTCTGACGTCTCATCTAATGTGTTCTACTCTGACATCTGATCTAATGTGTTCTACTCTGGTGTCTGATCTAATGTGTTCTACTCTGATGTCTGATCTAATGTGTTCTACTCTGACGTCTGATCTAATGTGTTCTACTCTGACGTCTGATCTAATGTGTTCAACTCTGGTGTCTGATCTGATGTGTTCTACTCTGGTGTGTGATCTAATGTGTTCTACTCTGACGTCTGATCTAATGTGTTCTACTCTGGTGTCTGATCTAATGTGTTCTACTCTGACGTCTGATCTAATGTGTTCTACTCTGACGTCTCATCTAATGTGTTCTACTCTGACGTCTCATCTAATGTGTTCTACTCTGACGTCTCATCTAATGTGTTCTACTCTGACGTCTCATCTAATGTGTTCTACTCTGGTGTCTGATCTAATGTGTTCTACTCTGGTGTCTGATCTAATGTGTTCTCCTCTGGTGTGTGATCTAATGTGTTCTACTCTGACGTCTGATCTGATGTTTTCTACTCTGGTGTCTGATCTAATGTGTTCTACTCTGACGTCTGATCTAATGTGTTCTACTCTGACGTCTGATCTAATGTGTTCTACTCTGGTGTCTGATCTAATGTGTTCTACTCTGGTGTGTGATCTAATGTGTTCTACTCTGGTGTGTGATCTAATGTGTTCTACTCTGGTGTGTGATCTAATGTGTTCAACTCTGGTGTCTGATCTAATGTGTTCTACTCTGGTGTGTGATCTAATGTGTTCTACTCTGATGTCTGATCTAATGTGTTCAACTCTGGTGTCTGATCTAATGTGTTCAACTCTGGTGTCTGATCTAATGTGTTCTACTCTGGTGTCTGATCTAATGCGTTCTACTCTGGTGTCTGATCTAATGTTTCTACTCTGGTGTCTGATCTAATGTGTTCTACTCTGGTGTCTGATCTAATGTGTTCAACTCTGGTGTCTGATCTAATGCGTTCAACTCTGGTGTCTGATCTAATGCGTCCTACTCTGGTGTCTGCTCTAATGTTTTCTACTCTGGTGTCTGATCTAATGTGTTCTACTCTGACGTCTGATCTAATGTGTTCTACTCTGGTGTCTGATCTAATGTGTTCAACTCTGGTGTCTGATCTAATGTTTTCTACTCTGGTGTCTGATCTAATGTGTTCTACTCTGGTGTCTTATCTGATGTGTTCTACTCTGGTGTCTGATCTAATGTGTTCAACTCTGGTGTCTGATCTAATGTGTTCTACTCTGGTGTCTTATCTGATGTGTTCTACTCTGATGTTTGATCTAATGTGTTCTACACTGGTGTTTGATCTAATGTGTTCTACTCTGATGTCTGATCTAATGTGTTCTACTCTGACGTCTGATCTAATGTGTTCTACTCTGACGTCTGATCTAATGTGTTCAACTCTGGTGTCTGATCTGATGTGTTCTACTCTGGTGTGTGATCTAATGTGTTCTACTCTGACGTCTGATCTAATGTGTTCTACTCTGGTGTCTGATCTAATGTGTTCTACTCTGACGTCTGATCTAATGTTTTCTACTCTGACGTCTGATCTAATGTGTTCTACTCTGACGTCTCATCTAATGTGTTCTACTCTGACGTCTGATCTAATGTGTTCTACTCTGGTGTCTGATCTAATGTGTTCAACTCTGGTGTCTGATCTAATGCGTTCTACTCTGGTGTCTGATCTAATGTGTTCTACTCTGGTGTCTGATCTAATGTGTTCTACTCTGATGTCAGATCTAATGTGTTCAACTCTGGTGTCTGATCTAATGTGTTCAACTCTGGTGTCTGATCTAATGTGTTCTACTCTGGTGTCTGATCTAATGCGTTCTACTCTGGTGTCTGATCTAATGTTTCTACTCTGGTGTCTGATCTAATGTGTTCTACTCTGGTGTCTGATCTAATGTGTTCAACTCTGGTGTCTGATCTAATGCGTTCAACTCTGGTGTCTGATCTAATGCGTTCTACTCTGGTGTCTGATATAATGTTTTCTACTCTGGTGTCTGATCTAATGTGTTCTACTCTGGTGTCTGATCTAATGTGTTCTACTCTGGTGTCTGATCTAATGTGTTCAACTCTGGTGTCTGATCTGATGTGTTCTACTCTGGTGTGTGATCTAATGTGTTTTACTCTGATGTCTGATCTAATGTGTTCTACTCTGGTGTCTGATCTAATGTGTTCTACTCTGACGTCTGATCTAATGTGTTCTACTCTGACGTCTGATCTAATGTGTTCTACTCTGACGTCTCATCTAATGTGTTCTACTCTGACATCTGATCTAATGTGTTCTACTCTGGTGTCTGATCTAATGTGTTCTACTCTGATGTCTGATCTAATGTGTTCTACTCTGACGTCTGATCTAATGTGTTCTACTCTGACGTCTGATCTAATGTGTTCAACTCTGGTGTCTGATCTGATGTGTTCTACTCTGGTGTGTGATCTAATGTGTTCTACTCTGACGTCTGATCTAATGTGTTCTACTCTGGTGTCTGATCTAATGTGTTCTACTCTGACGTCTGATCTAATGTGTTCTACTCTAACGTCTCATCTAATGTGTTCTACTCTGACGTCTCATCTAATGTGTTCTACTCTGACGTCTCATCTAATGTGTTCTACTCTGACGTCTCATCTAATGTGTTCTACTCTGGTGTCTGATCTAATGTGTTCTACTCTGGTGTCTGATCTAATGTGTTCTCCTCTGGTGTGTGATCTAATGTGTTCTACTCTGACGTCTGATCTGATGTTTTCTACTCTGGTGTCTGATCTAATGTGTTCTACTCTGACGTCTGATCTAATGTGTTCTACTCTGACGTCTAATCTAATGTGTTCTACTCTGGTGTCTGATCTAATGTGTTCTACTCTGGTGTCTGATCTAATGTGTTCTACTCTGGTGTGTGATCTAATGTGTTCTACTCTGGTGTGTGATCTAATGTGTTCAACTCTGGTGTCTGATCTAATGTGTTCTACTCTGGTGTGTGATCTAATGTGTTCTACTCTGATGTCTGATCTAATGTGTTCAACTCTGGTGTCTGATCTAATGTGTTCAACTCTGGTGTCTGATCTAATGTGTTCTACTCTGGTGTCTGATCTAATGCGTTCTACTCTGGTGTCTGATCTAATGTTTCTACTCTGGTGTCTGATCTAATGTGTTCTACTCTGGTGTCTGATCTAATGTGTTCAACTCTGGTGTCTGATCTAATGCGTTCAACTCTGGTGTCTGATCTAATGCGTCCTACTCTGGTGTCTGATCTAATGTTTTCTACTCTGGTGTCTGATCTAATGTGTTCTACTCTGACGTCTGATCTAATGTGTTCTACTCTGGTGTCTGATCTAATGTGTTCAACTCTGGTGTCTGATCTAATGTTTTCTACTCTGGTGTCTGATCTAATGTGTTCTACTCTGGTGTCTTATCTGATGTGTTCTACTCTGATGTCTGATCTAATGTGTTCAACTCTGGTGTCTGATCTAATGCGTTGTACTCTGGTGTCTGATCTAATGTGTTATACTCTGGTGTCTGATCTAATGTGTTCTACTCTGGTGTCTGATCTAATGTGTTCAACTCTGGTGTCTGATCTAATGTGTTCTACTCTGGTGTCTTATCTGATGTGTTCTACTCTGATGTTTGATCTAATGTGTTCTACACTGGTGTTTGATCTAATGTGTTCTACTCTGATGTCTGATCTAATGTGTTCTACTCTGACGTCTGATCTAATGTGTTCTACTCTGACGTCTGATCTAATGTGTTCAACTCTGGTGTCTGATCTGATGTGTTCTACTCTGGTGTGTGATCTAATGTGTTCTACTCTGACGTCTGATCTAATGTGTTCTACTCTGGTGTCTGATCTAATGTGTTCTACTCTGACGTCTGATCTAATGTGTTCTACTCTGACGTCTGATCTAATGTGTTCTACTCTGGTGTCTGATCTAATGTGTTCTACTCTGACGTCTGATCTAATGTGTTCTACTCTGACGTCTGATCTAATGTGTTCTACTCTGACGTCTCATCTAATGTGTTCTACTCTGACGTCTGATCTAATGTGTTCTACTCTGGTGTCTGATCTAATGTGTTCAACTCTGGTGTCTGATCTAATGCGTTCTACTCTGGTGTCTGATCTAATGTGTTCTACTCTGGTGTCTGATCTAATGTGTTCTACTCTGATTTCTGATCTAATGTGTTCAACTCTGGTGTCTGATCTAATGTGTTCAACTCTGGTGTCTGATCTAATGTGTTCAACTCTGGTGTCTGATCTAATGTGTTCTACTCTGGTGTCTGATCTAATGCGTTCTACTCTGGTGTCTGATCTAATGTTTCTACTCTGGTGTCTGATCTAATGTGTTCTACTCTGGTGTCTGATCTAATGTGTTCAACTCTGGTGTCTGATCTAATGCGTTCAACTCTGGTGTCTGATCTAATGCGTTCTACTCTGGTGTCTGATCTAATGTTTTCTACTCTGGTGTCTGATCTAATGTGTTCTACTCTGGTGTCTGATCTAATGTGTTCTACTCTGGTGTCTGATCTAATGTGTTCAACTCTGGTGTCTGATCTAATGTTTTCTACTCTGGTGTCTGATCTAATGTGTTCTACTCTGGTGTCTTATCTGATGTGTTCTACTCTGATGTCTGATCTAATGTGTTCAACTCTGGTGTCTGATCTAATGCGTTCTACTCTGGTGTCTGATCTAATGTGTTCTACTCTGGTGTCTGATCTAAGGTGTTCTACTCTGGTGTCTGATCTAATGTGTTCAACTCTGGTGTCTGATCTAATGTTTTCTACTCTGGTGTCTGATCTAATGTGTTCTACTCTGGTGTCTTATCTGATGTGTTCTACTCTGATGTTTGATCTAATGTGTTCTACTCTGGTGTTTGATCTAATGTGTTCTACTCTGATGTCTGATCTAATGTGTTCTACTCTGACGTCTGATCTAATGTGTTCTACTCTGACGTCTGATCTAATGTGTTCAACTCTGGTGTCTGATCTGATGTGTTCTACTCTGGTGTGTGATCTAATGTGTTCTACTCTGACGTCTGATCTAATGTGTTCTACTCTGGTGTCTGATCTAATGTGTTCTACTCTGACGTCTGATCTAATGTGTTCTACTCTGACGTCTGATCTAATGTGTTCTACTCTGACGTCTCATCTAATGTGTTCTACTCTGACGTCTGATCTAATGTGTTCTACTCTGGTGTCTGATCTAATGTGTTCAACTCTGGTGTCTGATCTAATGCGTTCTACTCTGGTGTCTGATCTAATGTGTTCTACTCTGGTGTCTGATCTAATGTGTTCTACTCTGATGTCTGATCTAATGTGTTCAACTCTGGTGTCTGATCTAATGTTTTCTACTCTGGTGTCTGATCTAATGTGTTCTACTCTGGTGTCTTATCTGATGTGTTCTACTCTGGTGTCTTATCTGATGTGTTCTACTCTGATGTTTGATCTAATGTGTTCAACTCTGGTGTCTGATCTGATGTGTTCTACTCTGGTGTGTAATCTAATGTGTTCTACTCTGACGTCTGATCTAATGTGTTCTACTCTGGTGTCTGATCTAATGTGTTCTACTCTGACGTCTGATCTAACGGTTCTACTCTGACGTCTCATCTAATGTGTTCTACTCTGACGTTTGATCTAATGTGTTCTACTCTGACGTCTCATCTAATGTGTTCTACTCTGACGTCTGATCTAATGTTTTCTACTCTGGTGTCTGATCTAATGTGTTCTACTCTGGTGTCTTATCTAATGTGTTCTCCTCTGGTGTGTGATCTAATGTGTTCTACTCTGACGTCTGATCTGATGTTTTCTACTCTGGTGTCTGATCTAATGTGTTCTACTCTGACGTCTGATCTAATGTGTTCTACTCTGACGTCTGATCTAATGTGTTCTACTCAGGTGTCTGATCTAATGTGTTCTACTCTGGTGTGTGATCTAATGTGTTCTACTCTGGTGTGTGATCTAATGTGTTCTACTCTGGTGTGTGATCTAATGTGTTCAACTCTGGTGTCTGATCTAATGTGTTCTACTCTGGTGTGTGATCTAATGTGTTCTACTCTGATGTCTGATCTAATGTGTTCAACTCTGGTGTCTGATCTAATGTGTTCAACTCTGGTGTCTGATCTAATGTGTTCTACTCTGGTGTCTGATCTAATGCGTTCTACTCTGGTGTCTGATCTAATGTTTTCTACTCTGGTGTCTGATCTAATGTGTTCTACTCTGGTGTCTGATCTAATGTGTTCAACTCTGGTGTCTGATCTAATGCGTTCAACTCTGGTGTCTGATCTAATGCGTTCTACTCTGGTGTCTGATCTAATGTTTTCTACTCTTGTGTCTGATCTAATGTGTTCTACTCTGGTGTCTGATCTAATGTGTTCAACTCTGGTGTCTGATCTAATGTGTTCAACTCTGGTGTCTGATCTAATGCGTTCTACTCTGGTGTCTGATCTAATGTTTTCTACTCTGGTGTCTGATCTAATGTGATCTACTCTGGTGTCTGATCTAATGTGTTCTCCTCTGGTGTGTGATCTAATGTGTTCTACTCTGAAGTCTGATCTGATGTTTTCTACTCTGGTGTCTGATCTCATGTGTTCTACTCTGGGGTCTGATCTAAGGTGTTCTACTCTGGTGGGTGATCTAATGTTTTCTACTGTGGTGTCTGATCTAATGTTTTCTACTCTGGTGTCTGATCTAATGTGTTCTACTCTGGTGTCTGATCTAATGTGTTCTACTCCCGTGTCTGATCTGATGTGTTCTACTCTGACGTCTGATCTAATGTGTTCTACTCTGGTGTCTGATCTAATGTGTTCTACTCTGGGGTCTGATCTAATGTGTTCTACTCTGACGTCTGATCTAATGTGTTCTACTCTGGGGTCTGATCTGATGTGTTCTACTCTGACGTCTGATCTAATGTGTTCTACTCTGGTGTCTGATCTAATGTGTTCTACTCTGGGGTCTGATCTAATGTGTTCTACTCTGACGTCTGATCTGATGTGTTCTACTCTGGTGTCTGATCTAATGTGTTCTGCTCTGGTGGGTGATCTGATGTGTTCTACTCTGGTGTCTGATCTAATGTGTTCTGCTCTGGTGGGTGATCTAATGTGTTCTACTCTGACGTCTGATCTGATGTGTTCTACTCTGGTGTCTGATCTGATGTGTTCTACTCTGACGTCTGATCTGATGTGTTCTACTCTGGTGTCTGATCTAATGTGTTCTGCTCTGGTGGGTGATCTAATGTGTTCTGCTCTGGTGGGTGATCTAATGTGTTCTGCTCTGGTGGGTGATCTAATGTGTTCTGCTCTGGTGGGTGATCTTATGTGTTCTCCAATGGTGTCTGATCTAATGGGATCTACTGGATGTGGAGTCCCTCTTCAATGGCTTGCCTCTGTGTTTTCAGCCACTCTGTTCCTGGAGCTGTGGAAGAGACACAGAGCCAGACATGTTTCTAAGTGGAAGGTCTATGACTGGTGTGAGGAGGAGGTACTGGAGATAAATCTGAGTCTAGATCCTGTGTAGTTATCAGTAGTGTTGTGTTGCACCTCACTAATGGCATCCCTACATTAAAGTGATGTGCACACTGTTTGATACTTTTTTTTTTTGAAGCTTCATTGTTTATATTGTCAAACCGAGCTCAGTGGATCTAAATGTAAGAACTATTTCTGTAAGTTCGTAGATGTTTTACATTATATCAGAGGAAAGAATGATTAATTGAATTCAAACCATTATTTAAAAAAATAATAATAATCTGAAACTTGCAACAAAAGCTGCATTTGATTTATTCTTCAAGTTGTGTTTAAAAATGCATTAATTTGCTCATTGAGCATTAAAACATGATTGCAAAGATATACAAACAACCACTACGGACTCAGACAACTGTTACACACTACAAAGGAGTATACAAAACATCCAGTTAATACGCAGTTAAAGAGTATACACAATATTTAGTTAGTATGCATTCAAAGAGTATACAAAATATTTAGTTAATATGCATTCAAGGATTATACACAATATTTAGTTAATATGCAGTAAAAGAGTATTCATAATATTTAGTTTATATGCAGTAAAAGAGTATACACAATATTTAGTTTATATGCAGTAAAAGAGTATACACAATATTTAGTTTATATGCAGTAAAAGAGCATACACAATATTTAATTTATAGGCAGTCAAAGACTATACAAAATATTTAGTTTATATGCAGTAAAAGAGTATACACAATATTTAGTTTATATGCAGTAAACGAGTATACACAATATTTAGTTAGTATGCATTCAAAGATTATACACAATGTTTAGTTTATATGCAGTCAAAGTGTATACACAATATTTAGTTTATATGCAGTCAAAGAGTATACACAATATTTAGTTAGTATGCGTTCAAAGAGTATACACAATATTTAGTTTATATGCAGTTAAAGTTTATACACAATATCTGTATATATAATGTCTCCCTGTGCCCTGTGATAGACTGGCGTTCTGTCCAGGGTGTACCCCGCCTCATGCCCAATGTCAGCTGGGATCGGCTTAAACCTGGGGTGTAAGGTTTGAACATGTTCTGGATGTAGCCATCTGAGCCATCTGCAGCACTGTAGACAAGTACTAGTGCTTTGAATCAGATTGTTTTCCCATCTCATTTGATTATTTTCATTTGTTAAAGTCAGAATAATAAACATTTATGACATTTCAAAAAAATTAGTGACCAGTAATGCCACCATTCTTTTCAATAACAGTCATAAGCCTTTCATTCATGGAGTCTGTTATTTTCTTGATCTGTTGATGATCATCTTTTTGCACAGCATCAACCAAAGCCTCCCAGACAGTGGTCACAGAGGTTTACTGTTTTCCTTCACCATAAATCGACCGTTTAAGAAGGGACCACAAGTTCTCAATAGGGTTTAGGTCAGCCGAGGAATGGGGCCATGTCATTATTCTTTCATGTTTAAGGCCTTGCAGTACTTCGATGCATGTGATGGGGCATTGTCCTACAGAAACATCATGGTCTTCTTGAAAGATGCAGACCTTTTTGGTCCAGCCCCAGGCCGGTCGATCTAGTCCGTCAAGAGTCACTCTCATCTCATCAGTCCATAAAACCTTTGAAAAATCATCTGTCTTCAGGTATTTCTTGGCCCAGTCTTGTCGTTTCACCTTATGTCTTGTTCAGTGGGGGTTGAGTTTCAACCTTTCTTTCCTTGTCAATGTCTCTGATCACTGAACACCTGGAGGATAATAGGTTCCTGCTTCACATTCGATTCTTCTCAAATCTTTGACAGTTAATTTAACACGTTTCTTGCAACCCTGTTGACTATTTGCAACAAAAGGTTTGATGGTACTGTGCTGCATCACTCTGAAATATATATATATATTATCTAAACAAATTTAGACTTTTCAGAGTAAGTTAAGTCTCATTTTTGGCCCATTTTATCTGAAGAAAAGAAGCTGCCTAGTAACCCTCCATCCTCCCTCATTACACAAATACACATCACCTGATATGGACCAACACTTTCTGTACAGAACGGAAGCCTCTCACAACGACGTAAAGTTATAAACATTTATTTAGCTACCTAGTACGGAGAATACAGGATAGTGCAACACTGAATAGAGGGTTAAATGTGGAAAAGTTTAAGACCAGAGTGATTCAGACCTACGGGTCTGGTTTATAATATTACTGGCGGACTGGCTCTAATTAGCCTATCAACAGAACTTGGATCAGAATTTAATTATCACCAACGTTTTCATCCAGGAGTTGTATTAAAAGGCCAACCTTACTTTGCCGTTGATATTACAGTCAACCCCCCCCCCCCCCCCCCCCCTTACAGTACCCATGCAGGTTCCATAGGTCCGACCTGAGTTCTGGTCTGTAGACTGGGTCAGCTGCGCATTTGGATCAGTGGGGATTGTCTGCTCCCGTCCCGGCTTGGATTCAGCTCTTCAGGTGGCTTGTCTCTGGCTGTTGTTGTTGGTTGATAAAAAAGGTTCTGATCGGTTCTGTGGACTGGTGTACAAACAAAAGAAACAAAATGCAGGAAGCGCAGAAGAGGGGAGAAGAGAGAAGTGAGTTGAAGAGGAGATGAAGTAAAGAGAGGGGTCAGAGGTGCGAAGAGAGCAGAAGAGTGAAGGACCATTCTGTCGGTTCCTTTATCTCACGGATGAATGAAAAGGGCGGGGGTCTTGGCCTAACCCAACCCTCTAGTTCTGAGCGAATTAACTTCTTTATATGCCGGAATTCTAACAGGGAAGATTAAACTATCTCTGGTTGATTTTCCGTTATTAACCTCTTCTTCCCTGAGTCCGTTTTTGAGGTTCCTGCTCGAAAATGACATGCTCAGAATAAATAGGGTATATCTCTGTAATTACAAGCTTTATGTGCATTATCTTGGTATTACAATAAAGGTTACACATGTGAGATGGCATCAGAAGTGTAAGCAGCACTATTAATGCAAGTGTGTCAGAGTAAATGCAGATGGCACAAAGCAAAAATGGAAGAATTTCTTCCCTCGCCCAAAAAAAATTGTCATTTTATATAAATATCCCTTTGAAAATAATGCCACAGTAGCCAAAAAACTCAATAAAGCCATGGAACAACATCTGGACATCACCTGTGAGAAGTTTGATGCTGCTGAAATAAAGCAGAGGAACAATTATAGAGGTCTTATTGAAGAAATATATAGGCGTCCTCAAGTTTGGCATATTTGGCACGATTTGGCACAACTTGGCACCATTAGTGCCATTTGAGATTTCTTAGGTACCACGTTGTAAAATTAATTTAATTTAATTTAAATGTCATTTTGGATCTAAGAGAAAACAGTTTTTGAAAAAAAAATAATAATAATAAATAGGACCCCCCCCCCCCCTACACACACACATAAACCCTACAAAAGAACTACATTTGTCTCCAAAAGGGTCAGATTACTGTATTCACTATAATACAACAATAACTGTAATAATATAATAATAGTAGGGACATAGTATTAAAATAGTAACAATAATGATGAAAATCAGCAACAGCAACAACAACAATGTGCCACTACAAAGTGCAATAGCAAAGTGCTGGCCAAAATATTCTGCAAACAACTATTTACAAGACACAGATCCGTGGCTTGCACAGCCACAGGAAGATAAAGTGCATAAAAGCAGCAGAACAGCGAGTGTCAGTCCGTGTATTCACGCCAGCCTCAGTCCGTCACCGTGCGTCACAGCGCTAACGTCGCTAGCGCGCTAGCGCCGTTAGCGCGACAGAGTCCCTTTGCCCTTACGCGGGGCTATATCTTCCGTCCACATTGGTCAATCTTGAAGCATGACACCTCGTTGGAATCGTAAGAACCAATAGAATCAAGTTGTGAGCGTTTTTTTCACTTAAACCACACGACTAGCGAATCACAAAGGGATAAGGACGAGCTACACTACATGACGGACAGGCGCTATGACCCAATCAGAGCCTTTGAAAAGCGGGCTTAGCAGGTCAAAGAAGCCGGAAAAACCTCCAAAGCATGCTGGGAGATGTTGTCCTTCCATTTCAGCGGTTTTTATTTCTGTGGATTAAACTTTTCACTGTGATACTGCAAAGGTAAGACAGCATTTCTGGTTTTGGTTTTCAAATGCGCTTGTTGTTTTCTGTCATATTTGGCTGCTGGATCAGTGAAACTTGGTCGTAGAGTGATAAAAATAGTATTTTTGGAACGTGTGGAGACTCTGCTATGGAGTGGATGCAGTGAAATCTTGCTGATATCAGAGCAGCCACTGTGCCAGCTTTATTTGTCTGTGTTGCTCTTATTTCTGTTTTTTCGCCTCATATTGTTTGATTGCTCGCTGTTGTAACTGTGTTTGTTGGTCATACAAATGGTTTATATGAGCGTGTAGAAGAGATTCTTAGCTTTCTGTGGGTATGCAGCATGTGTGTCTGTATGCAAGCTACATGTTGCTGCAGAGGGGGATGTTGTTATACTATCTGATTGCCCCCGCCGACGGGGTCTCAGGGATATCCAATTTAACCAAAAATCTTTAGGCAGGCAGTTTTAACAGATACAGAGTGAAGGTAAGTATTAACACAGAATATTTCAGGAATTAGACAGAGACTTTGCACTTCTGAAACCACATAAACATAATCACAACAAGATACAAATAATGCATGTACTGTTAGACATTTGCAAGAATGTCTTTGAACAGCCAGTCGCGATGAAACATCGAACTTTAACTATTTTTCAAACTTTCACACAAAGTCCTGTTTAGTCCTTATCACTGAAATTCCCTCTGTCTCCAAACAGAGACCGATTCTCCAGTTCGAACTGCGGTCAGATTTGACATTGATTTAGGATGAAAGGGTCCTTCATCCTGAAGTTCTTGGTTTTAATTACCCTAGGAGGGTTTGAGGTTGTGAAACACACCTTATCTCATATTGAAACAAGTATAAAAACCTCTTATCTCCCGCTCCCTTCCTGTGACGCTGAGCACAAAAGCAGACATAGAGGACTCACATGGAGCACTTCCTATGGGGTCCTACACAGCAAGGAGTTGGAAAATATGCATAATAATGATATGGTCAAAATACTGACTAGCCTAATAATCAGGCACATGGTGTAGATTATTAATATTTCCATATGTGATATGTTTTTTTTTACCTTTTACATTCCACTGAGCTCAATTTGACGGCATGATTCTTGACCTTAGAAAAAGCTTATCTCAAGGTCCACTCACTGGCTTTTTCTGGAGCTTTTAACCCCTCTCCTCTTGTTAAAGCACTTGATTCCAGGACACAACAGTCCTTGTACTCTACCTTTAATGTGTGTGTGCGTGCGTGCGTGCATGTGTGTGTGTGTTCTGACAGGAGGAACTGATTCTGGAGATAGTCAATGATCCAAACTGTAAACCCAAACAGTTCAGACACTCCTACCTGCGCAGCACTCTAGTCCTCATTCTGGTAACTCTCATGGTAAGACACACACACACACACACACACACACACACACACACACACACACACACACAGGAGTTTAGTGGGTGTGGTATACAGGGTGGACTGAAGCGCTATCTGATAGTCGAGATTTAGGGCCAAAGCATTCCTCAGGAAATGTATCTCCCTGAGAGCACATCTGCACAGATCAACGGCTGACACACTCTAACATCACATTATTGTCAGTCAAACAATCTTTATTAGTTCCTGTTTCCTGATGTCTGCAATTTATGGGGGAAAAAAGAGGCCCCAAATCCCTTTTACATCTTTGCAGAACAGGAAATAAAGGGAGATCAGAGCTGTAGAGGAGGAGCAAGAAGAAGACATGATGGTGTGTTTGTTTGTGTTCTAGCTGATGCTGATCATCGGTCTCGCTCATGCCCTGGTGGTGTTTCGAGTGGTGGCCGCCCCCCTGATGTCTGAGGGCAGGTGGGAGTTTATCAGGGATCATGCCAACACTGTGGCTGTAATGCTTGGGGCAGTGCTGCACTATGTCACCATTCAGATCATGACCCGGGTATGTATACCTGTATCCTGATCCTCTTTTCACAATGTCAGTAGAATGGGCTGAACAGGAAAAACAGCCCTTATTCTGTGTTGAGAGTGTTATTCCAAGGTGGTTAGCCGTGGTGCTAACCCAGTAGTCACACCAGAAAAGCAGCTTAAATGAGCTTCTTTTGTTGTTACCTTTTTGTAGCAGTTTGTTATGAAGTGACTAACTAACCAGTGTTAGCTGTCTCTCTCTCATGAGTCCAGGTGGGGTTGGTGTCGGCCAGTTAGTCCTATGACCTCAGCAGGAATGTAGTAGTAACACAGGCGCTGTCTAAATCACAGTTGGTACTAAAGACCTTTTCACCGGAATTCCATTGCTAGGCAACAGCCATGGTCCTTGGTCACTTCCTGTCAACTGATGTCATTCACATTCACTGCAACCGGATATAAACTAGGACTGTTTTGGAATGTTTACATTTTTGAAAAGGTCCATACACAGTTAACACAGTTATCTGCTAGTTAACTGTTTGTGTGGCTGCTGGAACTGAAGAGAGATGAGAAAATGTCCAAAACTGCACCCGGGGGCGGCCGGTGGCTGAGTGGTCAGAGCAGTCGCCTCGTGTTGAGAGGCCAAAGCTCCTTGAGGCAGCGTGAGACTTCAGATTTAAACCATCCTGCCTCGTATGTAAGCACACAACAGATTCTAGACCAAAGTTTCAACAATTATGTCACACTAGCCAACACACAAGGGAGATGAAGAGAGACAAAGATAAAGTAAAAGTAAGGATTCAGAGTCAACATCTTCTAGAGCAGTGGTTCCCAACCTGGGGGTCCCGACCCCCCAAGGGGGGCGTCGAAAATCCAGGGGGGGCCGCGAAGCCCTCTTGATTTTAAGGGGTTTAATAATTTTAATGTAATTAAAATGTTAAATAAATGAGTAGGGTAAGCATTTAATTCATATATGTGACAAAATCAACTAAATCCAAGAGCCACATTAAACATTTATTCGGATATTTCAAATTTTAGATAAATGAATAAGTTATAGGCCTATATCACGAGGAACAGAGCGTGTGTGACTTGAACGCCTCACGTGTAGCAGTCGTTGCTAGGCGGAGCTAAGGGAGAGATGGCGAAGCGTCAGGTAGAGGAGACTGCGGAAAATGTCAAAAAGAAAAAGAGGGGCTACCAAGAAAGTTATATTGAGTTTGGCTTCATAGAAGCAATGGATAAAATTAGGGCAGAATGTATATTTTTAATTTTACAATAATTCATTTTATTTATTATATTTCAATATGTTACCTGCTTAAATTCATTTGAGAAAGAAGAACTTGTACTATTAAAAGTACAAGTTTACTATGGTAAAAATATGGGTCCCTTAAGAAAAAGGTTGGGAACCACTGTTCTAGAGCAGTGTACTTAGAACATAGAAATGTGTGAAGGCTACATCCACACTACTAAGATTTCGTTTAAGGACACACATATTTTGCTGCATTGATGCCTTGTGTCCCAACTACTCCGCCATTTCCCAGCCCATAAACCGGTTGTTTTGTACTATAGTTTGAAAACTCATGTCAATTTGCTCACGTTATATGGTTGAATACGGCCGGAGATAAGGGCTGTCGCAGATACCATTTTTTGGAGTACGAATATTAGAATATTCGCTGCCAGAATATTAGCCCTACAGAGCTAAAATGCTTTTGTGTTGAGGGAAACACCATTTTAGAATGAACGTGTGTGTGGCTGTAGCCAGAGTCACAAACAGCTGAGGATATGAGCAGCAGGAGGATAGAAAAGTCATTAACTTAATCATGGACTGTATTTAGAAATAAATCAACTTTCTGGCAACCAGTAAAATTACTGTTTAGTAATTACTCTTCCTTTTTTTTATCTCCAAAACATTTTTACATGCATGCAACCTTTTGCTCTAATGAGCTCACATGACACACATGCAGTGAGAAATGCACTGTGAAGCCCATAAACTAGTGATAGTCAAACAAGGCTTCACGGAGCCTCATGAACCATTAGTTTAGGCGGCTGTGGCTCAGTTGGTTGAACGGTCCAATGTCTGAAGGGTCGGCGGTTCGATCCCCGCCCTGCCCTGTCATGGTCGCTGTGTCCTTGGGCAAGACACTTCACCTACCTTGCCTCGTGTGAATGTGTATGACTGCTGTATGTTTGAGGAGGTGGTCTGAGGGGTCGTAGGCACTGATTAGCAGCCACACTTCCGTCAGTCTGCCCCAGGGCAGCTGTGACTACTATCATAGTTTACCACCACCATGTATGTCTGTGTGAATGAATGGGACCTGGACTCCGAAAGCGCCTTGAGTATTGAGAAAGGTGCTATATAAATCCAATCCATTATTATTATTATTAGTTGTATTTGTTGAGTTCACTAGATGGAGCTGTTGTTTTAAAGAAAAAGGCTCAATGTAATTCAGTGTTTTTTTAACCCTTTGTTGAACAAAGAGCTCCATCTTGCTCAATGAAGCCCCATTTGCCCATCACTACCAAGAGCTCAACCCGCAGCACCGACACAGTATTGATCACAGAACCTGACAAACTTTCTCCATTAAACAAACATAAACAAGTAATAACAGTCTGAGCTGTCTAACCTACATGTCACCAGGTTCTGTATATATGGTATACACCGTATATATTCCATATGGCTCAGCTAACTGGGAATCTTTCATCATAAGAGAATTACATTATCCATTACTTTAGTTTTAGTGCGATTTGTCAGTCATTCTGTGAGCGAGCGTTGACTCTCTACATTTAAACTAACAGGAACATCATCAGACCACTGAGGGAACAGGAAGAACAGCAGCTGTGTGAACACACAGCTTCATGCTCAAATTTAGGTCCACCTGCCAACAATGTAATAACCATGAAACCTCTTATTTCTTTCTATGTCTTCCTTTTCCAACATCACCTGTAGGTCAACAGATGGGTGTCCCTCAAGCTGTGTGACATAGGTGAGAACGAAACAGGGTACTTTATTGAGTTTGTTGTATCAAGTAAAACAAACAAATGCAAGATATACTAGATATAAACATGCTGTCATGTCTGTGGAAGCTGATAATACAACAATTTCTTTTGAATGCTGTTATTTCAATATCACAAGTTTATCTTACCAAAGTAAAAGTCTCACATATATGTATTTCAATGTCACATTACTTTAGATAGATAGATAGATAGATAGATAGATAGATAGATAGATAGATAGATAATTACTTTATTACTTTACTTTTAATTATTTGGTTTACATTATTTTTATTCCACTGTATTCAGTTGTACTAGATTGCTGCAAAGTAGAAACACAGAACGGAACATGGGAACATTTGGAATATCTCTTTAAGAGATACTCTACCCATCTTAAATCCAGGTCTGTGCTATGGGGGCATTGTGTTCAGATGATGCTTGATTTTCAATGTCAAGAATTATTGGTATTTCTTCCCCCAGAATTTGCCCCTTATTAACAAATATTTTGAAAACTAGACTCACACATGTATCATTCTGCTAAATTCAGCAAGTCTGTCACACTCTGGGCCGTTTGAATGCATTTACTATCAGCTTGTTGACCATGGAGATGCGAGTGACGGCTGGCTTGACTGCAGTGCATGACATTCCTACTATAGGAATGTCATGCAATAATGTTATATAATAATTTTCTTGCATTAACGAAATAATGAACTCTTGATCTTAATGGCATCAACTCAGCTTCTGTTCACCATAGTCTTAAAACGATGTCTGGTTGAAATATCCAAACACTTTCTAATGTTGAATTTTGTCATACATTACATGAATAAATTTGTGTGTGTGTGTGTGTGTGTGTGTGTGTGTGTGTGTGTGTGTGTGTGTGTGTGTGTGTGTGTGTGTGTGTGTGTGTGTGTGTGTGTGTGTGCGTGTGTGCGTGTGTGCGTGTGCGCGTGTGTGCGTGTGTGCGCGTGTGTTTTCAGAGAAGACTAACTCATTTGCAGCCACAGAGAGGAACTTCACAGTCAAGATGTTCACCTTCCAGTTCTTCACTCTCTTCTCCTCACTCTTCTATGTGGCCTTCTTCCTGGGCAGGTACTCTGCCTGTCTGTTAGTTTGTCTGTCTGTCCGTCTGTAACCGTCTCTCTGTTTGCTGTCCGTCTGTCTCTCTCAGTCAGTGTGTCTGATAACTGCCTGTCTGTATTTGTGTGGCTCTTATGCCTAATGCCTAGCACTAGTCCAGCTTTAGCCCTGATTTCTATTCACCAACAGTACACAAACTTGAGATCAGAGACAAATGGGCGCTTTTTGTGCAATGTGTGAGCTGTTTAAAGACTTGAGGCAAGAGACTCACCGGTGCCTCGCAGAAACATACCGGATTTCTAGCAGCCAATGAGAGCACTGGACGCAGGTTGAGGGAAACCAGGGAGAAGGGTCTTCTGTATCAATAGGAGCTTTGCTGTATGTGTTGCATTTACAATAAAGACCAAAGTCGTCATTGCACCAGAGGGAAAGACGTTTGAAAAAAAAAGTTTTGTGAACACGTGTCAACGCCAGGCATCAAGCATGATTGCAATCAATTCTTATACCCATTTTCTTGTCTTTCTCAGTTTTATTGCTGCACATCAGCGTTCCAACAACTTGGAGCCATTACAGTGCTTGTTTCTCATGCTATTCTTCATTGCTGCCTCAGGTCAACCAACAATGCATTTTAGCCCACTTCTTGTTTTCCTAGCCAACCGTTAGGCTTCAGTAAACTGCTGTCTGCTGTAAACGGTGAACGCGTCCTATCACGCACAGCATGAGTCTGAACCACAGTTGCGAGTCAGTTGTTTTGGTTGCTGGTTGATTGCGTTTACACTGGAAACGAACCATTCCAGGAATCAATTGGAAGTCAGGCAGGACCACCCTTTCTTGGTTATCTCAGTCTACTTGTTTTGCACCACATCTGAGTGTGATTGCTGTGTTCATATTTGCTCAAATTAACCTAAGTCCTATTATAATGAGTGTACTGTACTGTACTGTACTGTACTGTACTGTACTGTACTGTACTGTACTGTACTGTTGTAAAACTAGAGGAATTCTCTCTAGCCATAAGTTCAGAGGGTTAAAATACTGATTGTTGGTGTGAAGCTAATGTTTTGTTGTCACAGGATAAATGGCCATCCAGGGGACTATGTGCGTATTGCTGGATGGAGACTGGAGGAGGTGAGGGAATACAGTTTTTCATTTTTAGCCATTCATGCAGCATGTCTGCCCCACAGTACTAACCCTAACATGTGTTGTGTGTGTGTGTTGTAGTGCCATCCCAGTGGTTGTTTGACAGACCTTTTCATCCAGATGGCTGTTATCATGCTGCTCAAACAGATTCTCAACAACATCTTTGAGTTCACTGTGCCGTGAGTGTGCTGTGTGTTTGTTCTTGATGAGTTAGTGTCCTACATGATGTCAACTCAGACCTCATTGGAATACACAATGTAAACATGTCAGACTTTGCATTTAAGTGAAAATGTTGTGTTTTCCAGCTGGTTAAAGAGCTGTCTGAGCAGAAACACTACAAAGAAGCTGCAGAGGAAGTGCGGTCACTGTTACAGGAAGGCCTGTCGGGATGAACATGGACGTGTTGAACCATGTGACATCTGCAAACTTCGGGACTGGCTGTCAAATTACCACCTGGCCAATACGGACGCTTTCAGTCTGTTTAATGAGTTCCTGGAGATGGGTAGGTCTAGAGTCCCTCCCTGACCCTCACACCTGAAAACCTGAGTCCCCACAGTACCTGCCAGCACTAGAGTTAGGGTTAGTTGTTATTAGGGTTAGGTTGGGATAGGGACAGACTCGATCCCAGAAGTGTAGTGCATGCTGCACAGACACAAGTAACAGTAGGTATAAAACTCTTCATAAAGAGGCTGGGCAATAGCCCCTTCTCTACTTCCCTACTTTTACCCCTGTTACTTGCCCTTGCTTGGACCACACCCATCTTGTAGGATCATAAATTCAGAGTAGAGTGGTGCTCCCAGCAGACCGTTCCAGCAAAATCCACTTCATACTGTCATTATGTCTCACTCTGCAGTATAAAACTGTGACATGAAGGTAAACACTTTACTGTCATTCTGTCTCACTCTGCAGTATAAAACTCTGACATGAAGGTAAACACTTTACTGTCATTCTGTCTCACTCTGCAGTATAAAACTCTGACATGAAGGTAAACACTTTACTGTCATTCTGTCTCACTCTGCAGTATAAAACTCTGACTTGTAGAGAGGAAGTATTAACTTTGGTCCGGTTTTCAGTTTTCAGAAGTGTTACACAACCAGGCCCAAGTACCAAAAAAATATGGAAATAGGATAAATTGCATTGCAACTCATAAAAGGATTTATAACACAGAAGCATTAGGGCTATAAAATCTCCTGGTAGACGGCTGTGATGTCTTTGGACTTGATAAAACACAGTGGACCCAGAATCATCACAGACTGGAAACTTCACAATGGACTTTAAGAAACTTGGATTCTGTGCATCTGCAATTCTTCATCCAGACTCGTGAACCTTGATTTCCATATGAAATTTAAAAAAGTATGTTCATCTGAAAAGAGGTCTTTGGACCACTGAGCCTCGGTCTGGTTCTTTTTCTCCTTAGCCACCCTGTTAAGGAGTGGCTTGACACTAAGTATGTGTCACGTGTGGCTCATTTTCTGGAGACTGTTGCTCTTGATGCTCTGACTCCAGCCTCAGTCCTTGTGAAGCTCGCCCAGGTTCTTGAATGGGCTTTGCTTGATGATCTTGTCAAGGCTGTGGTCATCTCTGTTGCTTGTGCACCTTTTCTTACCACACTTTTCCCTTCCAGTCAACTTTCCATGAATATGCTTTGATACCGCAGTCAAAAAACAGCCAGATCAGCAGTGATCTTCTGTGTCTTCCCCTCCTTGTGGGGGGTGTCAGTGAATGTCTTCTGGACAACTGTCACGTCAGCAATCTCCCCCATGATTATGGTTGTGTGTAATGAACCAGAGTGACAGATTCATGGTACTTAAACTGTGATTTACTTAAACTCCAAATGGAATATTCTATAATTTGAGATACATTTTTCTTACTTTTTCACGGTTGGCTGTAATTATTCAAATTAAATTTTAAAAAATGCTTGAAACTTTTTAGTTTGCATGTAATGAGTCTAGAACATATACAATTTTCACATTCTGAAATGTCTGATAAAAAATATTGAATTTGTTTCTGATATTCTAATTTGTGAGATACATCTGTACTCTTGTGTCTTAATATTAATCAAATCTACTTTAAATTCACAATGTTTGATATCTAAAAAACAACCATACATACTGTTTGCTGTTTATTGTTTATCCTAAATGATTGAATGTGTTGTGACTGTTGTAGGTAAAAATCACGTTTCTCAATTTGTTGGCCTCATAATGAACTCATAATTTTTACACCAGAAGATTGCAAAGGTAATAATGCATCTGTAATGAAAGTGCTGAAAATAATAACAATTCCATGTTACTAACATACTGTCCACGCCCTCCAGTGGTCCAGTTCAGTTTCACCACCATATTTGTGGCAGCGTTCCCCCTCGCCCCCCTGCTGGCTCTCATTAATAATGTCTTTGAAATCCGTTTGGATGCCATCAAGATGGTCCGCCTGGAGCGGCGGCTGGTTCCGAGGAAGACTAACGACATTGGTGAGCTGTGTGTCTGTTGATGTACGAGTCAAAAGTTACTGTGTAGAAAGGGCTGCTATAGTACAACATACAGTACATTTCACATCACTGAATCATTTTGAGAACATAACGGTGGCTTTCAGAAGTCTAAGCCAACCAAAATACCAGAACTCATTGAAGAACATTTCAATATAAGTGCTCCACAGGAGACTTTCAACATGTGCAACAGTGCTGCTGTAACAGTCACATACTGTATGTGTTTTTGTGTGTAACAGTGGTGTGTTCTTTCTGCAGGTGTGTGGACAAAGGTGTTGGAGGTCATCGGTGTGTTAGCAGTGATTGCTAATGGGCTGGTCATTGGAGTCTCTTCAGATTTCATTCCACGTCTCGTCTACCGTTACCGTTATGGCCCCTGTGCGAATGGAACCACAGAGACACAGTCAGTCATGCCACAGCTGGTAGAAACATCTGATAACACATCAGCAGACTGTGTTGTGTCTTATCATGATTGTTTTGTGCTCTTGTTGCAGCTGCATGCAGGGCTACATTAATGACACTCTGTCCACGGCTTTTTTGACACACCCAGCAGTTCGACAGGACTTTCGTCCAAAACAGATGGTCACAGACACCGGCTTCAACGTCACACAGTGCAGGTGAGAAGACCTAACTCTTACTATGCTCGGTCTAATCGTAACAGAAGTCACAGATCTGATAAACAGGACAAATTGTGCGTGTGCGTGCAGCTACAGAGATTACCGGAGTGATGAAGACTACACTCTGACTTCTCAGTTCTGGTTGGTTTTGGCTGTGCGGTTTGCCTTCGTCATCTTGTTTGAGGTTTGTACTCCAGATTTCAGTTCCACAGTGTTGACCATTTGAACTAAAGCTGGCACTTAAATGGTTTCTGTGTGTGTCTTATGTGTGATTCTGCAGCATGTTGTGGTAGTGTGTAAGTTTATTGCGGCCTGGTTCGTCCCCAACAACCCCATTCATGTGAAGAATGATCGGCTGCACGACAAATTGGCTCGACTGAAGGAGGAGCTACGGTGAGTTAACTGTACCGCAGTCTGTAACGGTTTGACTGTCTGGTCCAGACTGAAATATCTCAATAACTATTGGACGGATTGTAATAAAATGTGTTTCCTTATTCATGTTCCCCTTGGGATGAATTGTAATTACGTGATCCTCTAACTTTTCACCTAACCCTATCAACAGGTCAACAATTTAGTGTGTCCAATATTTTGATTTATGACCACATAAAAACAATGACAGTCCCATCAGCCTCAGCTGTACTTTGTGTTTACTGATTATCAGCAAATGTTAGCATGTTAACATGCTAAACTAATGTGGTGAACATTGCTTTATTACCTGTCAAATAGTAGCATTATGACAGTGAGCATGTTAACAAGACAACCACTATGTACTATTTTACATAGCTCATGTCTATAGCCTATCGTTTTATTTAAAATATTATTCAAATAAATGTCATAAACCTAGTGATGTTGGGTTCAAACCTGCTCACTCGACACAGCATCGATCTCATGGAGCGGGAGTGTTGAGAGACAGTTTCAAGTTTGCTTTACCACGTCTACAATCATATGACCACTGCGAGCGAGGCCTCGTTACGTCACATCACATTGTATATACAGTGGAGATCAAAATTAGAGAACAACTAATAAATACTTGATTTATTCGGAAATAGTTATTTTTTACTGTTCATAATTTGTTAGCATATCCTCTGTGTCTAAACCACTGCTGTACTAGCATGTTTTTTTAAATAATCAAGGCACTTCAACAAAAACCTTTATTTAGTAAAAAAAAACAGTGATCAAAATTATAGAACAGTAACCATTGCGTCAGAAGAGAAGATTTCAACAATGTTTTCTTCTCTAGGATACAAAAATGAACAGGAAGTGTAGAGTCCCCAGCTTTTACTGTTTTTATAATATTTATTAAATACAAGTACAAAGCCGTGTTTGACAGGCAACGTTGAGGTTGTTCAGGTCTTTTCTTCTGAAGCAGTTCTGACACAGTCAGCAGATGTCACTCTTTAGACTATATGACATTCTCAGAAGCAGTGTGTCATTCATGACAGCTGTATCAATTTGGTTCACTGCTTCATGAAGCTTGGGTTTCACTATCACTACATAAACCACTGTAACACTAAACACCATTCATTTTTTACATCTTTGTGATCTCCTCGTTAAACCAACTGACAGTTTTACCTTTTTACAAAACCACAAACAATATTACAGTCTCACAGTGACACAGTGTGGCTCTCCTTAAAGGTTCTCTTTGTCACTTTAAAAAAACCTTGTTATTAGTGATACTAGTCGTTGTTAGAGAACTGCAGTCAGCCCCCACTGGGGGAAAAGGGTTTTGTTGTAGCACCACAACAGAGTCTACACATGATGTTGACCTTCATTACACACACTCTGCAGCACCCAGCAGCCCGCAAACCTTCAGCCAGCCTAAGCCCCAGCACTATTGGTCTGATCCTGAAACGCCCTGTGCCCCCCTCCCCGCTGGAGCAGCAAACTAGTGAACTGCTGCTGTTACAGGGTTAGGAGTAGGTCCATCTCCGGGCTGCCGCTGCAGAATGTATAACGTTAGATATTAGAGGACTCCATTTAGCTAGCTAGTACTGTTGGCTGTAGTAGGTGAGCTGTAGAGAGGCGAGAGACTCAGGAGTGTGTAAAATGTCACATCCTTTGGAATTTCCCAGAACATCTGCCCTGACACCTTTACAGAGCAGTCAGATTACAGGCTGTTACAGGAAACCAAAAAATCAGTGAAGGTCTCAACTTTCAAGATGTGTAACAACCTGTTCACCCATTGGCAATAAAATGATTAATGATGATTAATAAATATAAAAGATTACACACATGACCTTTAAAGTCTTCTGCTTAACCTAAAATGTGTCCGTTTTTGTTCTTATTTCAGTGAAATAAAACGCAGCAAAACAACAGATGTGTGACCCCAGATCTGCCTCCACTCATGAGTCCTGATGGCTGAGGTGTCAAAGGGAACAATGGCATCTTCTTTTTATAACTTATATTGCTCTTGGAACATAAGACTGGACTGTACTAAACTGTAATGTTGTGGGAGGTTTATGTGCCGGTCCTGACCTCCCTGGGGCCCTTAGCAAAATTTTGCGTAGGGGGCCCTCATTCCTGACCGTGTGAGCCATGAAGACCATTTGCTTTTGCCACACAGCTAACACCTGACACCCCAGTGTTCCCACTACTTCACCTTGGTCTGTGTCAACAGCTGAAAATGGCTGTACTGCAGGGTCTGTGTGTATATAAATCAAAAGTCATTGTCAATCCATTACTTTCTATCTTCTTGAATGAAGCATTAGTTGTAACTTTTACAAAGACTAGATTATCATTGTCATGTTTTTCAATAATGTGCAAATGATTTATCAAAACCACATCTCAAAAATAATAACATTAGGCCAATCTCTCACTATTTTCACTCAAAAGAAATAATATCAGAATCCCAATTTTGTTGTAATTATTTTAGAAATGATAGATGCATATAGCCTATATTAAAAGCTATTATGGGTTATCATTCTATATTCAATTCAATTCAATTTTATTTATAGTGCCAAATCATAACAAAAGTTATCTCAGGACACTTTACAGAGTAGGCATAGACCCAACAATTCCCCGTAGAGTACGGTGGGAATGAAAAACTTCCCTATAACAGGCAGGAACGTCGGACAGACCCAGCTCTGTGGAGGACGGACATCTGTCTTGACCGGTTGGGGAGGAAGAAAAGGAGAGAGAAAGACAGAGACAGACACACTTCCAGAGATGCAAGCAGCCAAAGAGTAACAGTAACTATAATAATATCTGTAGTAATGTGAATAGGACCTATATGTATAATAGTAGGAACAGGCACATCTAAGGTGACAGAATATGAAAATGATAATAATTATGACAAACATTATCAATGATGAGTAGGGGCAATAGCAGCTACGATACAGCAAGACATACCACCGATGGTGTTTTTATGGCTACAAATTTTGTAATTTATAAGACTAGTGACAGTATAAATGACTAATAGTTATAAAAGTAGCAGGAAGCGTCAGGCAGCACCACCATCAGCAGAGACCTACACACAGGACCATGGCAGCAGGCACCACAGTACATTCTATTTTATCTATAATGTAGCTTGATTCTTTAGCCCACTACCTGACTGTTGCTATGGCAACAATGGGCAGTCCACCTTAGTTAAGCTTAATCTTCCAAACAACAATAAGCCATAAAATTACAATTTGGCATTTTTGAACCAACTTCATGACAAGTACCAACAGTGATCTACCTTAGGACCTGAACCGATGTGGTGTGTCACAAGTTCTAAGGTTCACGAGTAGTGTGGTTATGTTTTCTGATCTGCAGTTTATAAACACCATAAAATGTATTTCACTCGCACTTTTGTCAGGCACAAAGCACAGAACACTGCCCTGAAGGAACGTTAGCAGGTGAGCAAGTAAGACTCAGAGAGACCAAGAAATGCACACAAGACACACAAGAAGAGATTCACTGCAAGCTGACGTTAGCATCAACTAAACGTTAGGCTATTATTATCTGTTGACATTAGATTTGGAGAAAAGAGAGCACAAGGTTGATAGGCTGGCGTCCTGTCCAGGGTGTACCCCGCCTCACACCCGATGTCAGCTGGGATCGGAGAAGAGATTGAAGATGGATGGATGATGGAGAACACAAGTTTACCTGACTGCTCTTGCACAAGTTCATTCTCATCTTGTTTTTTCTTTCTTTTTTCATATCCTGAAGGATAATTCTGCTTCATGCTCTCATCAAATTATAGCCACATGTATTTGACCGATCCGTAACCTCTGACACCCACTTTGGCATGACAGGACAGGGAGGAGGGGCCCTCCCTAATTTGCCCTACCAGCTTGCATAGTGTGCAGACCGGCTCTGTGTGTCAGCGTATCATTGCACTTTTATTACTCCTGCTGACATGACACCACATAACCATCACACTTCATGTAACAAAACAGCTTACAGTTATGTGATGTTTTTATATTAAAGTGAAATAAAATAGTATATTATTGTCATTTAATGTTAATAGGTCATTGTTCAAGAAGATGGGTCACATTGAATGTTTTTAGTTAGACAAAAGGTCCGTCTCAGTACCCACACTTAAATTCTTGTGTTCATGCACTGCCAAGTAGCAGACAGGTTTTTCTCTGTCTGTTTTCTCCTTATGCCACCTGAGAGCTCAGTGTATCCCGAAATGCACCGTGGTCACTGCTCCACATCCGTTCAGCTGTTGGTGGTAGGGCACCTATGGGCTGTAGCTGAAGATCACGACATGTTGGATTTAGACTGAATGTTACTTATGTTCAAACACTGCACAGTTATAACAGAACCTTGGTCGTCACAACCTGTACTGATGGTTTTCACGTCTTGTGAAAAATCTGATCTTAATGAGACTAATATGATATTTTATATTTATTATGACAGTGTCACATATAAAATATAATTCATAATATTTTATCAGTAATACTTAAAACTGTACACTGTATATAAAGATGGACAGTGCATCAAAATGTCCTAAATTCGGGCCCTGCCATGTTGTAATTTTGGAGCCAGAGTGATCGGGTGGTGGAGTCCTGTGCATACACCCACCTGACCAATTGTGAGTCAATCACAGCTATCAATCATTCCATTTCATCCCATCTTTATAGCATCAATAACAAATTAAATTCAAACGTATGAGGAAAAACTAACTAACAAACATCTGCATGATAGTATCTGCCTAAAATGACAGAAACCTTCTTTAGGAAAATAGTATTTTTCTTTTTTAGGATTATTTTTTGGCAGTTTTCATTACAGTAGATAGGACAGACAGGAATGGGGTGAGACCTGCAGCCCTTTGCTGAGTCAAACCAACTTCCATTGAGCCTCTTTACATGGGGCGACTGTTCTAACCACTCAGCCACCAGCCGCCCCAGGAAAATTGTATTTGAGGTGTACTTTGACGTTTTAGTTTGGTCAATGTCCCATCTGCTAACATGGAGGGGGCGTCATCATCTGCTGCATCAACATGTTTTGGCTTCAGGGAGCTATCAAGCCAACCATCTTTATTAACAGTCTATCTTAAAACTGTCAGACAGAAACCATCAAAATAATATGACATTATGTCTCTTATGTATAGTAAACCTATAGTTGAATGTCTTTATTCAGTATATGTTTCCTCTTAGTGCTTATAAGTGTTTTTTTACTGTCATCTTTTTGTAAAGAATACTGTAAGGACAATTCTATATATCCGTTCAAACAAGGCATATGAGCTCCACTGAAACATGTATTTAGGAGAGCCGCGTGTCCTTAGGACAGTATTTCTGTCTGTTCCACAGTAGATGTCACATGTGGCTGTCCATAAATACTGTAAATAACCATCTCCAGTAAGTCCAGTAACTACCATCTGTTGAGTTATTAATGTCTGGGTCTTCAATCACATGCACATAGCACACTGCTTCCTGCAGGGGTAACGCCCACGCCCCTACATGCACTGTGCATTACTCCATCACATGGAAAGACTATTTCTAGAACCCTGGACTATTGAGGCAACATTTTTGAGCCCAGAGCACAAGACTATTGAAGCCACATTTAAGCCTGTGTACTACAGAAAGTGAAGTAAGTCACTCACTCATCTTCAACCGCTTATCCGGGGTTGGGTCCCGAGGGCAGCAGCCGCTAAACAAAATGTTTATATTTATATTTGGGCATGATACAGTTCGTTTAAATTATCCAAAATATCCAGTTAATTCCCATAAATTCCCATGGAAGGTTTCCAATTTGGAATATTTCCAAAATTCCCTAGCTTAACTGGAAAACTTCTGGAAAGTGTCTGCCCCTTTGCAACCCTAGTATTCAAGGCTGCACATCTCCCTTTCCTTTGTGACCTGGAGATGTGTTGTCACACAGCCAGTCTGACTGTTTCCCTGCAGTCAACACTATAGAAAACGGATCTTATCAAACTGTATTTTAATATCCAAACTAAAGACAATGATTTATGGTTTTGTATGATAAGCTTATTTACTTATGCTTCACATCTTTTCTTGCCATTTGTCTGCTTTAATCTAGAGAATAATGAGCCAAAAATAAAGGGGAAAAAAAATCTATATTTAATGGACTATAAAAGTGTCTCTTGCTCTCTCATTTCACTTTGCCTTAATGCTGTTAGCATGTGTGACAGGAATTACAATTAACAAGTTTTGGGGTTTAAAACACGGGACACATTCTTTATCTCCTCATGATGCAAAAGTTTTCTTTATATTTGCATTCTGCAACAGATCAAGTTTTTCCTTGTTGGAGGATTTCAGCCAGCTCAATTCTTGTGGAGGGCTCGCTGAGGGACTGATCTACGCTGCCAATGTGATGAACTTTGGCAAAATTTTGTTTTGCTCCCGCTCTGCCACCGGTTTTTCCTCTTTTCGTTGTGAATTATCGTTTTTCCTCTATCTAAGTGAGCAAGCTTCCGTCACTGAGGCCTCTAAAGTGTTTGTATGAATCATTTCCCAGGGATCAATAACAACATCCATACAAGTGTTCAAATTGCTGAAATATAATTTTATTTATCATCCAAGAAAGAAAGTTTACATCACAGAAGTATATTGTGACACTGAAAAAGAGCACATGTTGAGCTATAAATAATAAAACTTGACAAGAATAAGAAGATCTAAGGTTAAGTCTTGCATAGTTTTCAGGTTTCAGTTCAGTGTAGAGCCATTAGTAAATGATCAGCGTCTCCTGCGGCGTTGTGGGATGGATGTCCCAGGCACACACTCTGCTCTGCTGCAGCCGCACGTCTCCACTACAGTGTAGGTGTGCTGGACCTTGGAGCCATTGGCGCAGGTCAGCTCCACCTGCTTCTTACTGGTGTTGGCCTCTCGGCAACACTCACACTCGTGCATCATTGTGTTTGCTGCTGCAGAATATCTGTACACACACACACACACACACACACACACACACGCTCTTATCTTTTCCATTGATTACAACAACTCCTTCAACAGCAATGTAGAGCATAAAGGGTTATGCCTTATTTTCTCATCCTGTGGTCAAAATCCTGTTTTAATGTCCCCATTCATGTATTTTTTATTGTGCTGACATGGTGCTTATTGCTAATAAGAATTCCCCAACAGCAAAATGCTTCACTCTGGCCACCTAATCTAGCAAAGAGCAGTACAACTTTCAAAATATGGCAAGACAGTAAAATGTGCCAAAAGTGTTGGTGAGCATTCCTATGTGTTAAATAATGTTTTAATTTATTATTTATATTGTTAGGCACTGCAGTGGGTATCAGGCAATGCCATCACACATGTACTGTACTATGCCCTCTGATAGGTGACACCAATACTGTCTGATTATATGTTGTGTTAAAGAGTGTGCAGTGCTGCTGACTGCCACTTTTCACACAAACTGAGAAAACTCACTCTTTAATTCCACTTGAGTGTCACAGTCATCATGCTCTCAGTACTTGTCCATTCATCCCGCCTCTGCCCGGCTTAGCCTGCCAGACCATGCAATCAGTCTCACTCTACTCGGTGTACTACTGAACGCCGGAGGAAGTCTTTTCTTCCGGCGGCCATCAAACTTTATAATTCATCTCACTATCTCTATTTGTTCTGTGTGTTTTGTGCTGCAATTGGGTCCATACATCACCCGTTACATTAAGCGAACTGAACTTCAAATCGCAGTAAAAACATATTAAGTTGAAGTTCCAGTTTAGTGGTAAATTGACTCACTTTGACGAGCTTCCACAGTGTCCAGCGCAGGATGTCATGTTGATTGGCCGCGCGCTCTTACAGTCATCCACCTCGATGATGGCCAGCTCACTCTGGACCTCACAGATGCTGCGCTTCTTGCCTGGAACACATAGCAACTGTTAGGTTCTAACATTTACACAGGTACAGATGATACACAGATTTGTCCTCCAAAGCCAACTTTTCATACCTGAAACCAATTTAAGAATTTTATGATTTTAAATACTGGAGTCCACAAACTTACAGGTTTTGCAGCATCCAGTAGCCTCAGTTGTCTCTGTGCCCTGGATGATAAAAAGACACATGTCATGTTGTGGTTTAGAAAGTTGTGTGTGTGTGTGTGTAGTTCGGAGGTTAGCGTTCGATAAACTCACAGGTTCACAGTCCAAGGGGTTAAAGTGAGGACAAGTTGTCTTGGTCTCCTTGGTAACAAACTGCCCATTGATCTTCTCACACGTATATTCCACACACTTGTCATTAGGGGGTACATAAGTGCTGCCGACCTGTCCAACAGAGTAGAAGCTCAGTCAGATATTCAACAGAGATATTCCTATAATTCTTACTGTATATACCAACACAACTTTTTTTTCTGTATTGGAGAAAGCTGTAGTACTGACCTCAATGATACGCGTTGTGTTTTCAGGTGTGGTGAAAATACAGCTCCTCTGAACACATTGCCCGCAGCATTTTTTCGGAACAGTCTCATATTCATAACCCTAGAGACAGAGTAAGGGAGAGAGAAAGACACAGAGCTAGGATAAAATAAACTCCTTTTGTAAGAAAATTATATGATGTGTCCTATTCTTTGGCATCCATATTTTCATAAAGATGCTATCTAGATTAGAATATCGGCAATAAGATGTCTTTTTTTTTTGATTTTGAAAAGTGCAAAACTACATTATACTGCATACTACTACATTGTACTGAGTTCTTCTCATTTTTCCTCCAACACATTTAGATACATGACTCCAGTGCAACAAGTAAGGGCTAATGTAGAGTGAGACGGTCATTATTGGAAATGGATCTGCATCACCCTGTAGTAGTTTCATTTGCAATAATGACCTGCTCGCACTAGACCATCCCACTGATTACACAACTATTTAGTAAAAAAAAAATAAAAATCAATAATTTGATACAAAATATTGATTTAAAAAAATTTTTTTTTTGACTGACTTTAAATTTATTGGACTTCTCTTTCAGATTGATGGACACCTTCCTTTCAGATCAGAAGTATGTCCATAGCAGCAGTCTGCTATATAGGAATAGAAATTCCAAAGTTGACCAATAACAATGGAGTATTCAACAAAGCTGTGTAATTACTAACACAAGGTGTGTGTGTGTGTGTGTGTGTGTGTGTGTGTGTGTGTGTGTGTGTGTGTGTGTGTGTGTGTGTGTGTGTGTGTGTGTGTGTGTGTGTGTGTGTGTGTGTGTGTGTGTGTGTGTGTGTGTGTGTGTGTGTGTGTGTGTGTGTGTGTGTGTGTGTGTGTGTGTGTGTGTGTGTGTGTGTGAGAGTGTGTGTGAGTGTGTGTGTGTGTGTGTGTGTGTGTGTGTGTGTACTTACTTCAGAGCAGTTTGTTTTGCAGACAATAGGTTTGCAGGTAATAATGTTCAGCTTGGTGATGGGATCCATTTTTGGGCCACAGTAACACTCCTGGCAAGGCCCAGGCTTTAAAGACTCCTCTGATATAGGGCCCGATGGTCCTGCTGTTGTCCCAGATGGTTGACCCGGCCCTGATGGTCCTGCTGTTGTTCCTGACGGTTGTCCAGGCCCTGATGGTCCTGCTGTTGTCCCTGACGGTTGTCCAGGCCCTGATGGTCCTGCTGTTGTTCCTGACGGTTGTCCAGGCCCTGATGGTCCTGCTGTTGTTCCTGACGGTTGTCCAGGCCCTGATGGTCCTGCTGTTGTCCCTGACGGTTGTCCAGGCCCTGATGGTCCTGCTGTTGTCCCTGACGGTTGTCCAGGCCCTGATGGTCCTGCTGTTGTCCCCGATGGTTGTCCAGGCCCTGATGGTCCTGCTGTTGTTCCTGACGGTTGTCCAGGCCCTGATGGTCCTGCTGTTGTTCCAGATGGTTGTCCCGGGCCTGATGGTCCTGCTGTTGATACTGATGGTTGTCCCGGGCCTGATGGTCCTGCAGTTGTTCCAGATGGTTGTCCCGGGCCTGATGGTCCTGCAGTTGTTCCAGATGGTTGTCCCGGGCCTGATGGTCCTGCTGTTGTCCCTGATGGTTGTCCCGGGCCTGATGGTCCTGCTGTTGTTCCAGATGGTTGACCCGGGCCTGATGGTCCTGCTGTTGTTCCAGATGGTTGTCCCGGGCCTGATGGTCCTGCTGTTGTTTCAGATGGTTGACCCGGGCCTGATGGTCCTGCTGTTGTTCCAGATGGTTGTCCCGGGCCTGATGGTCCTGCTGTTGTTTCAGATGGTTGTCCCGGGCCTGATGGTCCTGCTGTTGTTCCAAATGGTTGACCCGGGCCTGATGGTCCTGCTGTTGTTCCAGATGGTTGTCCCGGGCCTGATGGTCCTGCTGTTGTTCCAGATGGTTGACCCGGGCCTGATGGTCCTGCTGTTGTTTCAGATGGTTGACCCGGGCCTGATGGTCCTGCTGTTGTTCCAGATGGTTGTCCCGGGCCTGATGGTCCTGCTGTTGTTTCAGATGGTTGACCCGGGCCTGATGGTCCAGCTGTTGTTCCAGATGGTTGACCCGGGCCTGATGGTCCTGCTGTTGTTCCAGAGGATTGACCCGGGCCTGATGGTCCTACTGTTGTTCCAGATGGTTGTCCCGGGCCTGATGGTCCTGCTGTTGTTCCAGATGGTTGTCCCGGGCCTGATGGTCCTGCTGTTGTTCCAAATGGTTGACCCGGGCCTGATGGTCCTGCTGTTGTTCCAGATGGTTGACCCGGACCTGATGGTCCTGCTGTTGTTTCAGATGGTTGACCCGGGCCTGATGGTCCAGCTGTTGTTACTGATGGTTGACCCGGGCCTGATGGTCCTGCTGTTGTTTCAGATGGTTGACCCGGGCCTGATGGTCCTGTCGTTGTTGATGGTGGCTCTGATGTTTCTTTTGTTGGTATCTTGCTGCCAGGCTGTAGAATACACGTTGATCAATACTTTACTCTCAAACATCAATTCAGTATTTGAATTAAGCTTACACACCTGTACTTAAGGTAATTTCTTCTGGTTGTGGTCTGTTTAATCTACACACTGAGTAACAGACATGTTATACTAAAGGACTGGTAACTCATTCCATGGAAAGTTTTGGTGACCTACCTCATCATTAGTGCTTGGTGGAGCGAATAGTAAAACAAATGTTTATTCTGGTAAGTGACAGCTGTGGCCTGTTCTAATAAGCCATGCTAATTTGGTTAAGTTGCTTTCTGATGTATCAGGGAAAATTACATGATTGACATACAGGTTACCATGTCACCACTTGAACTTGCATAATTAGATTGCTCATATAGGTGCTAAAAAATGCCCCCTTCCCAGTTCCTGCAATCAGTGTAAGCATTGTTTACATTTACTATATTTATGAATTTACAAACCACCTCACAAACCACCTTTTCAAGTGGTCTGGATACACTTGTTTAGTACACAGTTTGAATGACAAAAGCAGCATAGCAGAGTAAGTTTGAACTTGACCAAACAGTTATAAAGTTAAAGCACCCTTAAATTGCTGTGGATTATTATTATTATTATTATTATTATTATTATTATTATTATTATTATTATTATTATTACTATATTCTCACTGTGATATAAAATGGAATGTTGTGTGACTGTTCAAGTTGGAGCTTTGTGGAACACTGGCTTTTATTCTAGTACCTGTACTTTATGCTCTGTCTGGGTCTGTATTTGAATCCCCCTACCTGTTGTACCTAAACTCTGAGAGGTATACTGATCTATCTAGTGTTGACTGTGTCCTTACCTCATACTCAGTCATGTCATAGACACATACACCTTTAGGAACTGCAAAAACAAACAAAGTCATGAGTTAGGTTAACACTGATACTAGGTGATTAGATAAGTAATGTAAATGTGTGCTAAGCTAGGCTCATTTACTGTATGTCTAACCTGGATGCACACAACAATATTTATCTTCTATTAGTGTATTCAGATGAGACGGTAAACAAGTGGTATTGATTTATATAACCCCTTAATATGAGAAACAATTGTTGCAGAGTTTATTTTTCTAACAATAATAATTTTTCAAACAATAATTTGTCAACATATATTAAAATGTTTAAATGAATGTTCTTCCTTTTCAGACTAAATTAGGGATGGAACATTAACAATATTAGATATCGGGGTTCGATAATGACTCTGTCATTGGTGACAATAGCATCATCAGAATGTGAAAACAATAACCAATCAACTTTTTGCACAGTTCTGCAATATTCCCAAGCATGTAGGCCTACATTTGCAAAACATTCATGAGAAATGTACATCATACAGTATGGTGCTTTTGACTTGTAAAAACAACTTTAACACAGGAAGAAGAATATAAATTGTACATCCGGACATACACACGTTAATTACATGTTATACATTAGCAGGTAACATTATGTTGCTAGATTAGAGTCACATACCACACTCGTAGGATTGGCAGCAGGGGCCCTGTGTGACGTTGAGTTGGAAGCCCAGCGAGCAGGTGATAAGAGGGGGACACAGGTTTACCTTGCACTCTGAAGACAAAAGAGTGGGATATTAAGCAATGTTACACGAGAGGGTGTCCTTTACCATGATTGTTGGCATGGCAGTTATGCGGCCAGGACAGAGGCAGGAGACAACAAAATAAAATATAGGATCAAAATGTATTCATATTGTGGGGCAGTTCGCTCTCAAAATAAAACAATCTTTGTGAATATTATCTCTGTATCCATTGAAACGTGATAAACTAGTCCCAGATGAACTTTGTTTTTTAGAGATTGTAACTGAATAAATACCACACATAAACACAAACTGCTTCGCTAGCTCAATCTTGTTGAGATCTGCTTAAGCTTAGCTGCTTAAATTCTTTTTCCATGGACAGATTTAGCTTCTAGGTCTGTGAACATGTAGTGTTAGCTTAGGCTAAAGATATCACTCTGTAACCACTGTGTCACCAACCCAGCTGATGATCTAAATATTTCAATAACAGAGCATAGTAAAAAATAAGACTCACCAATCACTTTATAAATATGTTGAAATATTCTGCGTATACAGCAGTTAAGTTCAAGTTACTACACTGTGGTTCGTGATTTATATTCATGAATAACAATGTTTCAAAAACATCCCCCTCTCCTTTTCACAAGTCTCAGCCTGTGTGTATTTTTATGAGAATTACTGAATAATTTGCTGTTTCATATCCTAACAACCCATTATTTGAAGGCAGCTTTTTGCTCATGATCTTTTCAGGTCGTTGTCCAAGTTACCTTTGAAATAAAATTTAAAAAAAAAGGAATCAGATATATTCCTTTATTAAATGTCATCTTCCAGTGTGCTTGGGCCTATAAATATCTATTAGCTACACATTATATATTCAAGGATTGTGACTAGTGTTTTTCTATACATTTAAGATCATAAATGAACACATTAAAATAGTATCCTATAATGTCATATTTTGAGTGATGAACACGTGATGTGCTGTCATGCTGATTTGAGCATGTTTCAAATGTCTAGTTGACCAATAATAATTTTGGCGGATCTACTTGCTGTATAATTATAATATGTGAATGTGGAGATTTGCCTTTGATAACAATAACTTATTAAAGAACCATTTCGGCAGTTCTGTTAGTGGCAGGTTCTGCAGAGACCAGGAAGTCACTTTTCTTACTCACATCGACACATTCACACCTGGAGGCTGGCTGATCTAGTAACCGAGCACCTCCTCTGTAGCAGCTGGGGATTAAAGGCCTACCCATAATGTAGGATAAAAAGCAGAGGATGTTTAGTGTCATGATGACATATCGCAAGCTTATTTTACTATACATAAAATAATTCAAACCACTGGCTGCTGGAAAAACCTCTAAGTTTGCTTTGGAAAGCAGCCAGCAGTAATGCATCGTATATATCAGCATCATATACTGTATTATATGTATTTTAAAGGGCCCAACAGTTACTGCTGTATTTTTCCAACATCTACCCATAAAATGAGCATAGTTCAGACAGGCCACAAAATCCAGCCCAGCTCATATCCCAGCTACCTCTTGTTTGATCTACGTTTAAGTATACAGAGCAACCAGTCACCTCTTCGGTTTCCCGAGCAATGTCTTGTTTTTTAGGAGAATTCTGAAAGCAGCAGAAAGGCAAAGCAGAGTGCACTCTAATATCTGTTTTATTTATCGCAAGTTGTATCATTATCGAGATATTCATCAATTTTATTGAAATATTTATTCATATTTTCCTCAAATCGTGCAGCCCTGATCAATAGAACCATGTGTAGTTCAGTGACACTACAACTTACCACAGGTCTGTGTTGTGCAGCAGTCATCTGTCTTGTTGACCAGCTGCTGGCCCGGTGCACTGCAGTTGGGGGTCTGTACTATTGGGCATGCAGTCTTCTTACACACGACACTCATGGTGTCCTTGTCACACTCACAGATGTTGCAGCCACTTGTCCATGTTTGTCCGGGCTGATAAAGAGAAGGGCGCCAGTTCAGACACGCAGCTCAGGCTCTGCTAGTGTACATGAATATATGGGACAGGCAGAGTTCTCACCTCTTTGGGTTTTCCATCAGGTCCAACACAATCTGGAATTCAAACAGAAACAAGTGTTCGTAGACTTGAAGGTGTGCTTCGAACGAATGCTTTTGAGAAAAAAATATCCTATGAGACAGTTAAGTATTCTTCAGGATCTCCTCTTACCGCAGGCACTGGAGGTAACACATTTGTCAATGACAGTGTTGAATAAGATGGTGCCATTAGGACAGAAACAGCCCTCCTTAGTGTTGTAAGTGGATGCCTCATCTCCTGCATGAAACTTTTTGTTGTATCTGATGTCAAAAGGGAATTATTGGTTATTACACGGGTGAATATTTTGATGGATTGTCACACAACATGGCTCAAAATTGGTCCATCCTTCTGACAACAAACAAAACTACTCCACTTGGGACAGAATAAACATCATATCGTTCATGACAGCGGGAATCTGAGCGTGTGAATTAGGGCACAGAACCAAAAAAAATCATATTGCTGACACATTCTTTACCTGTCATTGCATGTAGGCTCTACAGTGGGACCACAGGCCATGTACACCTTGTTGCTTGGACACTTGTGCTCTGTAAGATGGAGATATACTTATGTACACATTTTCAGAACTCCAAGAAAAAACTCTATTATTATACGCTATTGACTATACAGTATATCTTACCACACTGCCCATTGGTTGCATTCCTCCAGTCAATACATACTCCTGCATTAGAGCACTCAGTGGCATAGGCCTCCAGGGTGGAGCAGGTGTCATTGCAACCGTTGCAAATGTCATTTTGACAGGAGGTCACATATGGTCCCGGGGGTATGATTGTGTTGCATGGTTCAAAAACACTAGAGGGAACATACAAGTCAGACAGGATGTCAGGAAAAGTAATCAGAAGATGCAATGGAAAGAAAAATAAAGATACCTGCAAAGTTCCCACATTGTTTCCCCCTTCTTCCTCAACTTCACATATTGATCCCTTGTACCTCAGTATGTTTTTTGCAGTATTTGGTAATATTATAAGCTAAGCTATAGGCTGTGATGAAAAATATCCAATCATACACACACACACACACACACACACACACACACACACACACACACACACACACACACACACACACACACACACTTAAAAAAACATAAATTATTGAACTGCTGCCAAAACTGCTAATATCAGTTTAAGCCTTTGGGGTGTATTAGCTGACAGATCCTGTCAGGATTCTTTGTACTACCTTACCATCCAGGATATCTCTCAAAATTAACCAATATGGATATGATTATATCAGTGAATCATTATGCTTGACCGTCTCATGCCACAGTGAGCAGCCATAGGTCTACCTTTAGCCAAAATTGCCGTTCTACTTTTTAGGGTCTACATTTGCTAATAAATCGAGCAGTTTTGCATCAAAAACTGCCTATTTTACCGCATGTCATAATGCCCTAACATTTTAGGACACTGAGAAAAACTCTGAATAGAATTGCGCCGAAACTTTAATGTAGTTGTGATTGCAAGCTAAAAGGATAGATGCATAATTATCTAAACAAAAAGGTACTTTACAATATGTGGAACTGTAGCTTAAAGCAATACATGAGGCTAAGACAGTTCATATAATAATACACTTTATTTGTATTGTACTTATCTAAACAAGGTCATGAAAAACAACACAAAAATGACATATCAGAAATCAAATGGACTTGTACTTGTATAGCATCTTTCTAGTCTAGACTACTCAAGGCGCTTTCATACTACTTGTCACATTCACCCATTCACACAGACATTCTCACAGATGGCGGTGGACATCTACATACCATCTAATCAACCATTCGCACCACATTCACACACCCATGCGCAGCACGGGGAGCAATTCGGGGTTCAATGTCTTGCCCAAGGACACTTCGACATGTGGACCAGGGGAGCTGGGGATCTAACCGCCGATCTCTCGAATTGAGTATGACCCACTCCAACACTGATTCACAGCCGCCCCCAGAAGGATTTTCTATAAAAATATTTTTTCAGCAATGATTTAAAAACAGGTAATGTGCTGGCAAGCCTAGTCTCCTCAGGTAGAGAGTTCCAGAGCATGGGGGCCGTGATGGCAAAAGCCCAGTCACCCTTCGTCACTAGCCTTGACATAGGGACAGCTAACAAAGGTAGGATTAAGGATCTCAGGATACAACTTGGAGTGCAATTTAACTGGGGGTCAGACCATGTTGAGCCTTAAACGATGTTAAAAGTGGCTCAGTGGTAGAGCGAGTCATCCTTCATCAACAAGTTGCTGCTTTCTCCTGTCCACATGTCAGAATGTCCTTGGGTAAAACAATGAACCCCGAATCACCTAGCATATTTACCTTCATTTAACTAGCAACCAATGGGGGGAAGCAAGAATTAGGGTGATATGGGAGCTACGATTGGTCTAGTTAGGGCGCACTCACACTGTCCGTCCTATCGTGCCCCGTGCTTTAGGGTACTTGTCCCCCCCCTCCATCTCCCCCCGCGGCCCAGGCCGTTTGTACTCGCACGGCCTGGGCCTCGCGCGAATGCTTCTTGCCTGTCTATACGTCATCACGCCGTAACACGTCACACGCATTGATTCACGTCATCGCAATGCGTCGCTTTGTTTACAAATCTTTCCATAGACCTCAGAGTTTTTGTGCTTCTTGTCGACTGTTTTTGACTCTTTTCATCTGACCAAATCTGCAGTAAACACTCCACCTCCGCATCACACCAACATGAACCTTTCGCCGCCATTGTTTTAAATGTCCGCGCATGGTCTGTCCTTCTTTTTTCTATGTCCGAACAGAAGCACATAAAATGACGTCAGAACCGCCGTAGGCCTCGTGCTCGTGCTCGTACATGTGCGGACGCTCGTGCTCGCACATGTGCAAACATGCTTTACAAAAGCCCACCTCTCCCAAACAGTCCGTGGCGCGTTGCGGTTGTACTCACACTGGTCAAACAAACTAGGCTTTACCCGTAAAACCTGTTTGGGCACGATACGGATGGACAGTGTGAGTGCGACCTTAAAATTCAAGCAGTAGCATTCTACTCTACTTGAAGATGATCCAATGCGGATTGACTAAAGGCAAGTGAAACGTGCTTTGCAATAGTCTAGGTGCGAAAACACAAAGGTGTGAAAGTCTTTCTAAGTCAGGAAAAGACAGAGCTGATTAAATTTTGATATTGTTTCTGGGGTGGAAGTATCAGGATTTAACAAGATTGTTGACATGTGGTTTGAAGTTCAGCTGAGAATCGAATGATACCTTGATTTCTAAATGTAGATTTTAAATTGGTTGCCAATAAAGAAGTTTTTCAATATTTTGTTGTTCCCCTCACCTGCTTGTTAGAAGATCACAAATGGCAGGTTTGCAATAGGGTTTCGTTGTTGTGGATGGGGTGGTCACTGGTGCTTTGGTAGTTGGTGGGCTTGTGGGGATGACGCAGGGTGTACCCGGGACATGCCACTGGCTTGCAGAGTCTGAGCAGCTTTCCAACTGGCCATTTGGAGAACGACAGTCGTTGGGCTGGGAGTTGTCACAAGTCCCTGTAAAATAAGTGGTAAAAGGAAGAAGCCAGAGCATTGGTGCCCATGCAATTATAAGCCATATCAACACACTTTTTTAGAATAAGACATTTGAATAGGAAAGTGTTCTTGCATGAGGCCCATCGTCTCTTTGACTCTCAGCACTAGTGCTCAGCTGTACATATTAGTTTTCTCCTGTTTCTTAGAAATTATGAAGAATGTTCCTGTTCTGTGGATCACTGCTGATGTTCCAGATCTGTAAATTGTTGTACACACTATTCTTCAGAATTTGAAACATTATCCTATCCTACAGTAACTGTGGGCTGCCAATGACAATGAAAAAGCCCTCTTGTTTCAATTTGCATTTAATTTAGGCTAAATTTTTTAACCCATTGATTTAGCCCAACTAAGTCTCGCTAAATAGGGTTAGGTTAGGGAAGTGTTCTGCTTACTCACCACACTGTCCCTCAGTGTTCCCACCAAAGAGGGAATAGGGAATGTCAATGCTGAATGAGGAGCCTCTATAGACCACTTTTGTGTCTATCTCCGGTATCTCTAATGTGATCACCATATCTGTGCTAGTAAGGTTTAGGACAGAGTTTACGTAGGCCGGATAGATCCGTTTCTGATTCACATACACCTGTAGGACAAGGAGACAAAACACATTAGATAAGACTGTGACTGAGCACAGCAGCATTTCTAACTGTACCATGAACCACACCACTTTGATTGACAAGTCAACCATTATATTTTCAAAATAATTAAGGAAGTGAGTTGCTTACCACATTAGTTTCTTCTCCTGAAATAGTCAACTGAGTCAATTCTACTGTGTAGGATCCGTATGTTATAGTGAGAGCCTTGGGACACACTGTGCTGCCACAGTCAACATTTTTAACTATAATATTCAGGTTATATTTGGTAATTATCTCTTTGACCAGGTAGTAAGAGCAGTTTTCATAGAAATTGTACGATCTTCCATCAAATGTCTTGTAGTGGGATCCAGACCACACACTGCACACACCTACAGAATAACAAGAACCATGCATGGAAATAATAAGTTACAACTGCAAAAGCCAGAAAACACAATTAATTCCACCAAGAAGGCTATGTTTTCATATTGGCAATTCATATCTACCACAAATCTATGAAAACCCCAGGACACATTTGCGTAACACCATTTTTTAAGTAAATCCTTCCCTCCATGTTTATGGTGCCATTTATCACAGGAGTCTTAGCACACTGACAAAAGATCTTCTGCTGCATATTCAAGTCAAAACTGTATTGAAAGGTTACATTTTCAACTTACATTCACATTCGTAATGGAAGCAGCATCCATCATCATCATAGACTTTGACAGCATTGCGTCCATTGGCACAGACAGGTTGTTCTGTGGGACAGGGAGTAGGTGTCTCTGTGACCTTGCCATTGATGCAAATAGCTGTGGTGCAGTTTCCTGCCTTCCAGGATGTTCCATTCTGGATGGGTATTGAGAAGCAGTAAGTAATACAGGAAACCATAGCTTAACACCATAGCAGTTCAAATATTGTGGCCAAAGCAGATGATGACTCTTTAAAAGTTGAATTCACATTTCTGGATATGTTCCTACAGTCTTGTATCTGTTCTCTGTGTAACATTGCATGATTTTAGTTGGTATCACAATAACAATCAGGAGTCAACCATTTCCATAGTGCCATATATAAAATGAAATTAGAATTCAAAATGTGGTCTAGTATTTTGCATGTTTTCAAAGTTTGAATCATTTGACTGTTTACATGCAGAAAGAATAATTGACAATCTGGTAAAGAAATATTGGCCTCCACATGTAGGCGTGTTCCTGGTTCCAAAGCAGCTACTGGTAAAATAATTGCTCAAAGTCTTTTGAAAACACAATCATGAATAAAAACACATTTTATCTACAGTATATCACACCTTTCTTGGTGGATCTACATCAGTGCAGTCCAGGGTAGTTGTAGCTGGGCTTGTTGATGGAGCAAAAGTAGAGGAAGGAATAGTTATGGTGGAAGACACTGTGGCTGTTGTAGTGGTGCCAGACACTGCAGTGGTAGAACGTGCAGTTGTGCTGGGTATCGGTGTTGGACATGGACTAGTTTGCTTTTCAACTTTACAAGATGCATTGCAATATGCAATGAAACACCACCCGAAGCCATCTGTGACATTGTATACCAAGTCCCCTGTGAAAATAGTGGAGAGAGAGAGAGAGAGAGACAGAGAGAGAGAGAGAGAGAGAGAGAGAGAGAGAGAGAGAGAGAGAGAGAGAGAGAGAAGAAAGAGAGAGACAGAGAGGGAGGAAGAGAGAAGTGAAAAGTCTGTATGAATAAGCCTGAAAAACTGGTAAAGAATTAATCTATTTTCTGTATATATTCTTAGTATATTCAGTTGTATGCACAGCTGTATGGCTGATTTCGACACAAGGGGTAATGTTGCTGATGTTGTTTTTAAGTTAACATTTAATGCTATATATTTTGTAGCTTAAAGATGTTCTTTTATTTAACAGTAGCATCATATCATCATAACAAAAATAATAAATAACAAAAATGGTCTATAACCATGAAAAACCATGTCAAAAGAAGAAAGGATAAATGTGAAAATGGAAAATAACCAACCAGGACGATAGGAAGTGCCATTTTCATTGCAGAAACAAGTCGTAGTTGGGGTAAGCAGTGCTGATGTAGTGAGAACTGTAGTTCTGGCTGATCCAGTTGTGTAAACAGTTGTACTGCCAGGAAGAGTTTGTGTTATTGGTGCAATGGCGGTTGTAGCTGTTCGTCTTGTGGTAACCGTTGAAGCCACACTAGTTGTATTCAAAACAGAAGGTTTTGTAATAATAGTTGTTGTTTGTGGTGCTCCTGTGACTACACCAACTGTTGTTATTGACACGCCTGGCTGTGCGGTTGTAGTAACAACTGTTGTAGAGGCTGTAACTGGGCCAGTAGTGACTTCTTTAGGTGGTTTTGTTGTCACAACCTTCACTGTTGTCTCTTCTGATGTTGTTGTTTCTTCAGGTTTGACTGTGGTTCCCTTAGTTGTTTGTGATGGTGCCTTAGTTGTTGTGGTACCAACAGCAGGTTTTGATGTAACAACTGTTGTTTCAGGACCCTTTGTTGTGACGCCTGGCACTGCAGTTGTAGTTTCAATAACAACTGTTGTAGAGGTGGTTACTGGGCCAGTAGTGACTTCTTTAGGTGGTTTTGTTGTCACAACCTTCACTGTTGTCTCTTCTGATGTTGTTGTTTCTTCAGGTGTGACTGTGGTTCCCTTAGTTGTTTGTGATGGTGCCTTAGTTGTTGTGGTACCAACAGAAGGTTTTGATGTTACAACTGTTGTTTCAGGACCCTTTGTTGTGACACCTGGCACTGCAGTTGTAGTTTCAACAACAGCTGTGGTCGAGGTTGTTACTGGACCAGTGGTGACTTTCGGTGGTTTTGTTGTGACAACCTTCACTGTTGTCTCTCCTGATGTTGTTGTTTCTTCCTGTTTGACTGTGGTTCCCTTAGTTGTTTGTGATGGTGCTTTAGTTGTTGTGGTACCAACAGAAGGTTTTGATGTTACAACTGTTGTTTCAGGACCCTTTGTTGTGACACCTGGCACTGCAGTTGTAGTTTCAACAACAGCTGTGGTTGAGGTGGTTACTGGACCAGTGGTGACTTCTTTAAGTGGTTTTGTTGTCACAACCTTCACTGTTGTCTCTTCTGATGTTGTTGTTTCTTCAGGTGTGACTGTGGTTCCCTTAGTTGTTTGTGATGGTGCCTTAGTTGTTGTGGTACCAACAGAAGGTTTTGATGTTACAACTGTTGTTTCAGGACCCTTTGTTGTGACACCTGGCACTGCAGTTGTAGTTTCAACAACAGCTGTGGTTGAGGTGGTTACTGGACCAGTGGTGACTTCTTTAGGTGGTTTTGTTGTCACAACCTTCACTGTTGTCTCTCCTGATGTTGTTGTTTCTTCAGGTGTGACTTTGGTTCCCTTAGTTGTTTGTGATGGTGCCTTAGTTGTTGTGGTACCAACAGAAGGTTTTGATGTTACAACTGTTGTTTCAGGACCCTTTGTTGTGACACCTGGCACTGCAGTTGTGGTTTCAACAACAGCTGTGGTCGAGGTGGTTACTGGGCCAGTAGTGACTTCTTTAGGTGGTTTTGTTGTCACAACCTTCACTGTTGTCTCTTCTGATGTTGATGTTTCTTCAGGTTTGACTGTGGTTCCCTTAGTTGTTTGTGATGGTGCCTTAGTTGTTGTGGTACCAACAGAAGGTTTTGATGTTACAACTGTTGTTTCAGGACCCTTTGTTGTGACACCTGGTACTGCAGTTGTAGTTTCAACAACAACTGTTGTAGAGGCTGTTACTGGGCCAGTAGTGACTTCTTTAGGTGGTTTTGTTGTCACAACCTTCACTGTTGTCTCTCCTGATGTTGTTGTTTCTTCGGGTGTGACTGTGGTTCCCTTAGTTGTTTGTGATGGTGCCTTAGTTGTTGTGGTAACAACAGCAGGTTTTGATGTTACAACTGTTGTTTCAGGACCCTTTGTTGTGACGCCTGGCACTGCAGTTGTAGTTTCAACAACAACTGTTGTAGAGGTGGTTACTGGGCCAGTAGTGACTTCTTTAGGTGGTTTTGTTGTCACAACCTTCACTGTTGTCAATTCTGATGTTGTTGTTTCTTCAGGTGTGACTGTGGTTCCCTTAGTTGTTTGTGATGGTGCCTTAGTTGTTGTGGTAACAACAGCAGGTTTTGATGTAACAACTGTTGTTTCAGGACCCTTTGTTGTGACGCCTGGCACTGCAGTTGTAGTTTCAACAACAACTGTGGTCAAGGTGGTTACTGGACCAGTAGTGACTTTCGGTGGTTTTGTTGTGACAACCTTCACTGTTGTCTCTCCTGATGTTGTTGTTTCTTCCTGTTTGACTGTGGTTCCCTTAGTTGTTTGTGATGGTGCTTTAGTTGTTGTGGTACCAACAGAAGGTTTTGATGTTATAACTGTTGTTTCAGGACCCTTTGTTGTGACGCCTGGCACTGCAGTTGTAGTTTCAACAACAACTGTGGTCAAGGTGGTTACTGGACCAGTAGTGACTTTCGGTGGTTTTGTTGTGACAACCTTCACTGTTGTCTCTTCTGATGTTGTTGTTTCTTCAGGTTTGACTGTGGTTCCCTTAGTTGTTTGTGATGGTGCCTTAGTTGTTGTGGTACCAACAGAAGGTTTTGATGTTACAACTGTTGTTTCAGGACCCTTTGTTGTGACACCTGGCACTGCAGTTGTAGTTTCAACAACAACTGTTGTAGAGGTGGTTACTGGGCCAGTAGTGACTTCTTTAGGTGGTTTTGTTGTCACAACCTTCACTGTTGTCTCTCCTGATGTTGTTGTTTCTTCCTGTTTGACTGTGGTTCCCTTAGTTGTTTGTGATGGTGCTTTAGTTGTTGTGGTACCAACAGAAGGTTTTGATGTTATAACTGTTGTTTCAGGACCCTTTGTTGTGACGCCTGGCACTGCAGTTGTAGTTTCAACAACAACTGTGGTCAAGGTGGTTACTGGACCAGTAGTGACTTTCGGTGGTTTTGTTGTGACAACCTTCACTGTTGTCTCTTCTGATGTTGTTGTTTCTTCAGGTTTGACTGTGGTTCCCTTAGTTGTTTGTGATGGTGCCTTAGTTGTTGTGGTACCAACAGAAGGTTTTGATGTTACAACTGTTGTTTCAGGACCCTTTGTTGTGACACCTGGCACTGCAGTTGTAGTTTCAAAAACAACTGTTGTAGAGGCTGTTACTGGGCCAGTAGTGACTTCTTTAGGTGGTTTTGTTGTCACAACCTTCACTGTTGTCGCTCCTGATGTTGTTGTTTCTTCCTGTTTGACTGTGGTTCCCTTAGTTGTTTGTGATGGTGCTTTAGTTGTTGTGGTACCAACAGAAGGTTTTGATGTTATAACTGTTGTTTCAGGACCCTTTGTTGTGACACCTGGCACTGCAGTTGTAGTTTCAACAACAGCTGTGGTTGAGGTGGTTACTGGACCAGTGGTGACTTCTTTAGGTGGTTTTGTTGTCACAACCTTCACTGTTGTCTCTCCTGATGTTGTTGTTTCTTCAGGTGTGACTGTGGTTCCCTTAGTTGTTTGTGATGGTGCCTTAGTTGTTGTGGTACCAACAGAAGGTTTTGATGTTATAACTGTTGTTTCAGGACCCTTTGTTGTGACGCCTGGCACTGCAGTTGTAGTTTCAACAACAACTGTGGTCAAGGTGGTTACTGGACCAGTAGTGACTTTCGGTGGTTTTGTTGTGACAACCTTCACTGTTGTCTCTTCTGATGTTGTTGTTTCTTCAGGTTTGACTGTGGTTCCCTTAGTTGTTTGTGATGGTGCCTTAGTTGTTGTGGTACCAACAGAAGGTTTTGATGTTACAACTGTTGTTTCAGGACCCTTTGTTGTGACACCTGGCACTGCAGTTGTAGTTTCAAAAACAACTGTTGTAGAGGCTGTTACTGGGCCAGTAGTGACTTCTTTAGGTGGTTTTGTTGTCACAACCTTCACTGTTGTCTCTCCTGATGTTGTTGTTTCTTCAGGTGTGACTGTGGTTCCCTTAGTTGTTTGTGATGGTGCCTTAGTTGTTGTGGTACCAACAGAAGGTTTTGATGTTACAACTGTTGTTTCAGGACCCTTTGTTGTGACACCTGGCACTGCAGTTGTGGTTTCAACAACAGCTGTGGTCGAGGTGGTTACTGGGCCAGTAGTGACTTCTTTAGGTGGTTTTGTCGTCACAACCTTCACTGTTGTCTCTTCTGATGTTGTTGTTTCTTCAGGTTTGACTGTGGTTCCCTTAGTTGTTTGTGATGGTGCCTTAGTTGTTGTGGTAACAACAGCAGGTTTTGATGTAACAACTGTTGTTTCAGGACCCTTTGTTGTGACGCCTGGCACTGCAGTTGTAGTTTCAACAACAACTGTGGTCAAGGTGGTTACTGGACCAGTAGTGACTTTCGGTGGTTTTGTTGTGACAACCTTCACTGTTGTCTCTCCTGATGTTGTTGTTTCTTCAGGTGTGACTGTGGTTCCCTTAGTTGTTTGTGATGGTGCCTTAGTTGTTGTGGTACCAACAGAAGGTTTTGATGTTACAACTGTTGTTTCAGGACCCTTTGTTGTGACACCTGGCACTGCAGTTGTGGTTTCAACAACAGCTGTGGTGGAGGTGGTTACTGGGCCAGTAGTGACTTCTTTAGGTGGTTTTGTTGTCACAACCTTCACTGTTGTCTCTTCTGATGTTGTTGTTTCTTCAGGTTTGACTGTGGTTCCCTTAGTTGTTTGTGATGGTGCCTTAGTTGTTGTGGTACCAACAGAAGGTTTTGATGTTACAACTGTTGTTTCAGGACCCTTTGTTGTGACACCTGGCACTGCAGTCGTAGTTTCAACAACAACTGTTGTAGAGGCTGTTACTGGGCCAGTAGTGACTTCTTTAGGTGGTTTTGTTGTCACAACCTTCACTGTTGTCAATTCTGATGTTGTTGTTTCTTCAGGTGTGACTGTGGTTCCCTTAGTTGTTTGTGATGGTGCCTTAGTTGTTGTGGTAACAACAGCAGGTTTTGATGTAACAACTGTTGTTTCAGGACCCTTTGTTGTGACGCCTGGCACTGCAGTTGTAGTTTCAACAACAACTGTGGTCAAGGTGGTTACTGGACCAGTAGTGACTTTCGGTGGTTTTGTTGTGACAACCTTCACTGTTGTCTCTCCTGATGTTGTTGTTTCTTCAGGTGTGACTGTGGTTCCCTTAGTTGTTTGTGATGGTGCCTTAGTTGTTGTGGTAACAACAGCAGGTTTTGATGTAACAACTGTTGTTTCAGGACCCTTTGTTGTGACACCTGGCACTGCAGTTGTAGTTTCAACAACAGCTGTGGTTGAGGTGGTTACTGGACCAGTGGTGACTTCTTTCGGTGGTTTTGTTGTCACAACCTTCACTGTTGTCTCTCCTGATGTTGTTGTTTCTTCCTGTTTGACTGTGGTTCCCTTAGTTGTTTGTGATGGTGCTTTAGTTGTTGTGGTACCAACAGAAGGTTTTGATGTTATAACTGTTGTTTCAGGACCCTTTGTTGTGACACCTGGCACTGCAGTTGTAGTTTCAACAACAGCTGTGGTTGAGGTGGTTACTGGACCAGTGGTGACTTCTTTAGGTGGTTTTGTTGTCACAACCTTCACTGTTGTCTCTCCTGATGTTGTTGTTTCTTCAGGTTTGACTGTGGTTCCCTTAGTTGTTTGTGATGGTGCCTTAGTTGTTGTGGTACCAACAGAAGGTTTTGATGTTACAACTGTTGTTTCAGGACCCTTTGTTGTGACACCTGGCACTGCAGTTGTAGTTTCAACAACAGCTGTGGTTGAGGTGGTTACTGGACCAGTGGTGACTTCTTTCGGTGGTTTTGTTGTCCCAACCTTCACTGTTGTCTCTCCTGATGTTGTTGTTTCTTCCTGTTTGACTGTGGTTCCCTTAGTTGTTTGTGATGGTGCTTTAGTTGTTGTGGTACCAACAGAAGGTTTTGATGTTACAACTGTTGTTTCAGGACCCTTTGTTGTGACACCTGGCACTGCAGTTGTAGTTTCAACAACAACTGTTGTAGAGGCTGTTACTGGGCCAGTAGTGACTTCTTTAGGTGGTTTTGTTGTCACAACCTTCACTGTTGTCTCTCCTGATGTTGTTGTTTCTTCAGGTGTGACTGTGGTTCCCTTAGTTGTTTGTGATGGTGCCTTAGTTGTTGTGGTAACAACAGCAGGTTTTGATGTAACAACTGTTGTTTCAGGACCCTTTGTTGTGACGCCTGGCACTGCAGTTGTAGTTTCAACAACAACTGTGGTCAAGGTGGTTACTGGACCAGTAGTGACTTTCGGTGGTTTTGTTGTGACAACCTTCACTGTTGTCTCTTCTGATGTTGTTGTTTCTTCAGGTGTGACTGTGGTTCCCTTAGTTGTTTGTGATGGTGCTTTAGTTGTTGTGGTACCAACAGAAGGTTTTGATGTTTCAACTGTTGTTTCAGGACCCTTTGTTGTGACACCGGGAACTGCAGTTGTAGTTTCAACAACAGCTGTGGTTGAGGTGGTTACTGGACCAGTGGTGACTTCTTTAGGTGGTTTTGTTGTCACAACCTTCACTGTTGTCTCTCCTGATGTTGTTGTTTCTTCAGGTGTGACTGTGGTTCCCTTAGTTGTTTGTGATGGTGCCTTAGTTGTTGTGGTACCAACAGAAGGTTTTGATGTTACAACTGTTGTTTCAGGACCCTTTGTTGTGACGCCTGGCACTGCAGTTGTAGTTTCAACAACAACTGTGGTCAAGATGGTTACTGGACCAGTAGTGACTTTCGGTGGTTTTGTTGTGACAACCTTCACTGTTGTCTCTCCTGATGTTGTTGTTTCTTCAGGTGTGACTGTGGTTCCCTTAGTTGTTTGTGATGGTGCCTTAGTTGTTGTGGTACCAACAGAAGGTTTTGATGTTACAACTGTTGTTTCAGGACCCTTTGTTGTGACACCTGGCACTGCAGTTGTAGTTTCAACAACAGCTGTGGTTGAGGTGGTTACTGGACCAGTAGTGACTTTTGGTGGTTTTGTTGTGACAACCTTCACTGTTGTCTCTTCTGATGTTGTTGTTTCTTCAGGTGTGACTGTGGTTCCCTTAGTTGTTTGTGATGGTGCCTTAGTTGTTGTGGTACCAACAGAAGGTTTTGATGTTTCAACTGTTGTTTCAGGACCCTTTGTTGTGACACCTGGAACTGCAGTTGTAGTTTCAACAACAGCTGTGGTTGAGGTGGTTACTGGACCAGTGGTGACTTCTTTAGGTGGTTTTGTTGTCACAACCTTCACTGTTGTCTCTCCTGATGTTGTTGTTTCTTCAGGTGTGACTGTGGTTCCCTTAGTTGTTTGTGATGGTGCCTTAGTTGTTGTGGTACCAACAGAAGGTTTTGATGTTACAACTGTTGTTTCAGGACCCTTTGTTGTGACACCTGGCACTGCAGTTGTGGTTTCAAAAACAGCAGTGGTCGAGGTGGTTACTGGGCCAGTAGTGACTTCTTTAGGTGGTTTTGTTGTCACAACCTTCACTGTTGTCTCTTCTGATGTTGTTGTTTCTTCAGGTTTGACTGTGGTTCCCTTAGTTGTTTGTGATGGTGCCTTAGTTGTTGTGGTACCAACAGAAGGTTTTGATGTTACAACTGTTGTTTCAGGACCCTTTGTTGTGACACCTGGTACTGCAGTTGTAGTTTCAACAACAGCTGCGGTTGAGGTGGTTACTGGACCAGTGGTGACTTTAGGTGGTTTTGTTGTCACAACCTTCACTGTTGTCTCTCCTGATGTTGTTTTTTCTTCAGGTGTGACTGTGGTTCCCTTAGTTGTTTGTGATGGTGCCTTAGTTGTTGTGGTAACAACAGCAGGTTTTGATGTTACAACTGTTGTTTCAAGACCCTTTGTTGTGACGCCTGGCACTACAGTTGTAGTTTCAACAACAACTGTTGTAGAGGTGGTTACTGGACCAGTAGTGACTTCTTTAGGTGGTTTTGTTGTCACAACCTTCACTGTTGTCTCTCCTGATGTTGTTGTTTCTTCAGGTGTGACTGTGGTTCCCTTAGTTGTTTGTGATGGTGCCTTAATTGTTGTGGTACCAACAGAAGGTTTTGATGTTACAACTGTTGTTTCAGGACCCTTTGTTGTGACACCTGGCACTGCAGTTGTAGTTTCAACAACAGCTGTGGTCGAGGTGGTTACTGGGCCAGTAGTGACTTCTTTAGGTGGTTTTGTTGTCACAACCTTCACTGTTGTCTCTTCTGATGTTGTTGTTTCTTCAGGTTTGACTGTGGTTCCCTTAGTTGTTCGTGATGGTGCTTTAGTTGTTGTGGTACCAACAGAAGGTTTTGATGTTACAACTGTTGTTTCAGGACCCTTTGTTGTGACACCTGGCACTGCAGTTGTAGTTTCAACAACAGCTGTGGTTGAGGTGGTTACTGGACCAGTGGTGACTTTCGGTGGTTTTGTCGTCACAACCTTCACTGTTGTCTCTCCTGATGTTGTTGTTTCTTCAGGTGTGACTGTGGTTCCCTTAGTTGTTTGTGATGGTGCCTTAGTTGTTGTGGTAACAACAGCAGGTTTTGATGTAACAACTGTTGTTTCAGGACCCTTTGTTGTGACGCCTGAAACTGCAGTTGTAGTTTCAACAACAACTGTGGTTGAGGTGGTTACTGGACCAGTGGTGACTTTCGGTGGTTTTGTCGTCACAACCTTCACTGTTGTCTCTCCTGATGTTGTTGTTTCTTCAGGTGTGATGGTGGTTCCCTTAGTTGTTTGTGATGGTGCCTTAGTTGTTGTGGTAACAACAGCAGGTTTTGATGTAACAACTGTTGTTTCAGGACCCTTTGTTGTGACGCCTGAAACTGCAGTTGTAGTTTCAACAACAACTGTTGTAGAGGAGGTTACTGGGCCAGTAGTGACTTCTTTAGGTGGTTTTGTTGTCACAACCTTCACTGTTGTCTCTCCTGATGTTGTTGTTTCTTCAGGTGTGACTTTGGTTCCCTTAGTTGTTTGTGATGGTGCCTTGGTTGTTGTGGTACCAACAGAAGGTTTTGATGTTACAACTGTTGTTTCAGGACCCTTTGTTGTGACACCTGGCACTGCAGTTGTAGTTTCAACAACAACTGTTGTAAAGGTGGTTATTGGGCCAGTAGTGACTTCTTTAGGTGGTTTTGTTGTCACAACCTTCACTGTTGTCTCTCCTGATGTTGTTGTTTCTTCAGGTGTGACTGTGGTTCCCTTAGTTGTTTGTGATGGTGCCTTAGTTGTTGTGGTACCAACAGAAGGTTTTGATGTTACAACTGTTGTTTCAGGACCCTTTGTTGTGACACCTGGCACTGCAGTTGTAGTTTCAACAACAGCTGTGGTTGAGGTGGTTACTGGACCAGTGGTGACTTTCGGTGGTTTTGTTGTGACAACCTTCACTGTTGTCTCTCCTGATGTTGTTGTTTCTTCAGGTTTGACTGTGGTTCCCTTAGTTGTTTGTGATGGTGCCTTAGTTGTTGTGGTAACAACAGCAGGTTTTGATGTAACAACTGTTGTTTCAGGACCCTTTGTTGTGACGCCTGAAACTGCAGTTGTAGTTTCAACAACAACTGTTGTAGAGGAGGTTATTGGGCCAGTAGTGACTTCTTTAGGTGGTTTTGTTGTCACAACTTTCACTGTTGTCTCTTCTGATGTTGTTGTTTTTTCAGGTTTGACTGTGGTTCCCTTAGTTGTTTGTGATGGTGCCTTAGTTGTTGTGGTACCAACAGAAGGTTTTGATGTTACAACTGTTGTTTCAGGACCCTTTGTTGTGACACCTGGCACTGCAGTTGTAGTTTCAACAACAACTGTTGTAGAGGTGGTTATTGGGCCAGTAGTGACTTCTTTAGGTGGTTTTGTTGTCACAACTTTCACTGTTGTCTCTTCTGATGTTGTTGTTTTTTCAGGTTTGACTGTGGTTCCCTCAGTTGTTGTGGTACCAACAGAAGGTTTTGATGTTACAACTGTTGTTTCAGGACCCTTTGTTGTGACACCTGGCACTGCAGTTGTAGTTTCAACAACAGCTGTGGTCAAGGTGGTTACTGGACCAGTGGTGACCTTTGGTAGTTTTGTTGTCACAACCTTCACTGTTGTCTCTCCTGATGTTGTTGTTTCTTGAGGTTTGACTGTGGTTCCCTTAGTTGTTTGTGTTGGTGCTTTAGTTGTTGTGGTACCAACAGAAGGTTTTGACGTTACAACTGTTGTTTCAGGACCCTTTGTTGTGACACCTGGCACTGCAGTTGTAGTTTCAACAACAACTGTTGTAGAGGTGGTTACTGGGCCAGTAGTGACTTCTTTAGGTGGTTTTGTTGTTGCAACCTTTACTGTTGTCTCTTCTGATGTTGTTGTTTCTTCAGGTTTGACTGTGGTTCCCTTAGTTGTTTGTGATGGTGCTTTAGTTGTTGTGGTACCAACAGAAGGATTTGATGTGACAACTGTTGTTTCAGGACCCTTTGTTGTGACACCTGGCACTGCAGTTGTAGTTTCAATAACAGCTGTGGTTGAGGTGGTTACTGGACCAGTGGTGACTTTCGGTGGTTTTGTTGTCACAACCTTCACTGTTGTCTCTCCTGATGTTGTTGTTTCTTCAGGTGTGACTGTGGTTCCCTTAGTTGTTTGTGATGGTGCCTTAGTTGTTGTGGTACCAACAGAAGGTTTTGATGTTACAACTGTTGTTTCAGGACCCTTTGTTGTGACACCTGGCACTGCAGTTGTAGTTTCAACAACAACTGTTGTAGAGGTGGTTATTGGGCCAGTAGTGACTTCTTTAGGTGGTTTTGTTGTCACAACTTTCACTGTTGTCTCTTCTGATGTTGTTGTTTTTTCAGGTTTGACTGTGGTTCCCTCAGTTGTTGTGGTACCAACAGAAGGTTTTGATGTTACAACTGTTGTTTCAGGACCCTTTGTTGTGACACCTGGCACTGCAGTTGTAGTTTCAACAACAGCTGTGGTCAAGGTGGTTACTGGACCAGTGGTGACCTTTGGTGGTTTTGTTGTCACAACCTTCACTGTTGTCTCTCCTGATGTTGTTGTTTCTTGAGGTTTGACTGTGGTTCCCTTAGTTGTTTGTTTTGGTGCTTTAGTTGTTGTGGTACCAACAGAAGGTTTTGACGTTACAACTGTTGTTTCAGGACCCTTTGTTGTGACACCTGGCACTGCAGTTGTAGTTTCAACAGTAACTGTTGTAGAGGTGGTTACTGGGCCAGTAGTGACTTCTTTAGGTGGTTTTGTAGTTGCAACCTTTACTGTTGTCTCTTCTGATGTTGTTGTTTCTTCAGGTTTGACTGTGGTTCCCTTAGTTGTTTGTGATGGTGCTTTAGTTGTTGTGGTACCAACAGAAGGATTTGATGTGACAACTGTTGTTTCAGGACCCTTTGTTGTGACACCTGGCACTGCAGTTGTAGTTTCAATAACAGCTGTGGTTGAGGTGGTTACTGGACCAGTGGTGACTTTCGGTGGTTTTGTTGTCACAACCTTCACTGTTGTCTCTCCTGATGTTGTTGTTTCTTCAGGTGTGACTGTGGTTCCCTTAGTTGTTTGTGATGGTGCCTTAGTTGTTGTGGTAACAACAGCAGGTTTTGATGTTACAACTGTTGTTTCAGGACCCTTTGTTGTGACACCTGGCACTGCAGATGTAGTTTCAATAACAGCTGTGGTTGAGGTGGTTACTGGACCAGTGGTGACTTTCGGTGGTTTTGTTGTCACAACCTTCACTGTTGTCTCTCCTGATGTTGTTGTTTCTTCAGGTGTGACTGTGGTTCCCTTAGTTGTTTGTGATGGTGCCTTAGTTGTTGTGGTACCAACAGAAGGTTTTGATGTTACAACTGTTGTTTCAGGACCCTTTGTTGTGACACCTGGCACTGCAGTTGTAGTTTCAACAACAGCTGTGGTCAAGGTGGTTACTGGACCACTGGTGACCTTTGGTGGTTTTGTTGTCACAACCTTCACTGTTGTCTCTCCTGATGTTGTTGTTTCTTGAGGTTTGACTGTGGTTCCCTTAGTTGTTTGTGTTGGTGCTTTAGTTGTTGTGGTACCAACAGAAGGTTTTGACGTTACAACTGTTGTTTCAGGACCCTTTGTTGTGACACCTGGCACTGCAGTTGTAGTTTCAACAACAACTGTTGTAGAGGTGGTTACTGGGCCAGTAGTGACTTCTTTAGGTGGTTTTGTAGTTGCAACCTTTACTGTTGTCTCTTCTGATGTTGTTGTTTCTTCAGGTTTGACTGTGGTTCCCTTAGTTGTTTGTGATGGTGCTTTAGTTGTTGTGGTACCAACAGAAGGATTTGATGTGACAACTGTTGTTTCAGGACCCTTTGTTGTGACACCTGGCACTGCAGTTGTAGTTTCAATAACAGCTGTGGTTGAGGTGGTTACTGGACCAGTGGTGACTTTCGGTGGTTTTGTTGTCACAACCTTCACTGTTGTCTCTCCTAATGTTGTTGTTTCTTCAGGTGTGACTGTGGTTCCCTTAGTTGTTTGTGATGGTGCCTTAGTTGTTGTGGTAACAACAGCAGGTTTTGATGTTACAACTGTTGTTTCAAGACCCTTTGTTGTGACGCCTGGCACTACAGTAGTAGTTTCAACAACAACTGTTGTAGAGGTGGTTACTGGGCCAGTAGTGACTTCTTTAGGTGGTTTTGTTGTCACAACCTTCACTGTTGTCTCTCCTGATGTTGTTGTTTCTTCAGGTGTGACTGTGGTTCCCTTAGTTGTTTGTGATGGTGCCTTAGTTGTTGTGGTACCAACAGAAGGTTTTGATGTTACAACTGTTGTTTCAGGACCCTTTGTTGTGACACCTGGCACTGCAGTTGTAGTTTCAACAACAGCTGTGGTCGAGGTGGTTACTGGGCCAGTAGTGACTTCTTTAGGTGGTTTTGTTGTCACAACCTTCACTGTTGTCTCTCCTGATGTTGTTGTCTCTTCAGGTGTGACTGTGGCTCCCTTAGTTGTTTGTGATGGTGCCTTAGTTGTTGTGGTACCAACAGAAGGTTTTGATGTTACAACTGTTGTTTCAGGACCCTTTGTTGTGACACCTGGCACTGCAGTTGTAGTTTCAACAACAGCTGTGGTCGAGGTGGTTACTGGGCCAGTAGTGACTTCTTTAGGTGGTTTTGTTGTCACAACCTTCACTGTTGTCTCTTCTGATGTTGTTGTTTCTTCAGGTTTGACTGTGGTTCCCTTAGTTGTTTGTGATGGTGCCTTAGTTGTTGTGGTACCAACAGAAGGTTTTGATGTTACAACTGTTGTTTCAGGACCATTTGTTGTGACACCTGGCACTGCAGTTGTAGTTTCAACAACAGCTGTGGTTGAGGTGGTTACTGGACCAGTGGTGACTTTCGGTGGTTTTGTTGTCACAACCTTCACTGTTGTCTCTCCTGATGTTGTTGTTTCTTCAGGTGTGACTGTGGTTCCCTTAGTTGTTTGTGATGGTGCCTTAGTTGTTGTGGTAACAACAGCAGGTTTTGATGTAACAACTGTTGTTTCAGGACCCTTTGTTGTGACACCTGGAACTGCAGTTGTAGTTTCAACAACAACTGTTGTAGAGGTGGTTACTGGGCCAGTAGTGACTTCTTTAGGTGGTTTTGTTGTCACAACCTTCACTGTTGTCTCTCCTGATGTTGTTGTTTCTTCAGGTGTGACTGTGGTTCCCTTAGTTGTTTGTGATGGTGCCTTAGTTGTTGTGGTACCAACAGAAGGTTTTGATGTTACAACTGTTGTTTCAGGACCCTTTGTTGTCACACCTGGCACTGCAGTTGTAGTTTCAACAACAACTGTTGTAGAGGTGGTTATTGGGCCAGTAGTGACTTCTTTAGGTGGTTTTGTTGTCACAACTTTCACTGTTGTCTCTTCTGATGTTGTTGTTTCTTCAGGTTTGACTGTGGTTCCCTTAGTTGTTGTGGTACCAACAGAAGGTTTTGATGTTACAACTGTTGTTTCAGGACCCTTTGTTGTGACACCTTGCACTGCAGTTGTAGTTTCAACAACAACTGTTGTAGAGGTTGTTACTGGGCCAGTAGTGACTTCCTTAGGTGGTTTTGTAGTTGCAACCTTTACTGTTGTCTCTTCTGATGTTGTTGTTTCTTCAGGTTTGACTGTGGTTCCCTTAGTTGTTTGTGATGGTGCCTTAGTTGTTGTGATAACAACAGAAGGTTTTGATGTTACAACTGTTGTTTCAGGACCCTTTGTTGTGACGACTGGCACTGCAGTTGTAGTTTCAACAACAGCTGTGGTTGAGGTGGTTACTGGACCAGTGGTCACTTTAGGTGGTTTTGTTGTCACAACCTTCACTGTTGTCTCTCCTGATGTTGTTTTTTCTTCAGGTGTGACTGTGGTTCCCTTAGTTGTTTGTGATGGTGCCTTAGTTGTTGTGGTACCAACAGAAGGTTTTGATGTTACAACTGTTGTTTCAGGACCCTTTGTTGTGACACCTGGCACTGCAGTTGTAGTTTCAAGAACAGCTGTGGTCGAGGTGGTTACTGGGCCAGTAGTGACTTCTTTAGGTGGTTTTGTTGTCACAACCTTCACTGTTGTCTCTCCTGATGTTGTTGTTTCTTCAGGTTTGACTGTGGTTCCCTTAGTTGTTTGTGATGGTGCCTTAGTTGTTGTGGTACCAACAGCAGGTTTTGATGTAACAACTGTTGTTTCAGGACCCTTTGTTGTGACGCCTGGAACTGCAGTTGTAGTTTCAACAACAACTGTTGTAGAGGTGGTTACTGGGCCAGTAGTGACTTCTTTAGGTGGTTTTGTTGTCACAACCTTCACTGTTGTCTCTCCTGATGTTGTTGTTTCTTCAGGTGTGACTGTGGTTCCCTTAGTTGTTTGTGATGGTGCTTTAGTTGTTGTGGTACCAACAGAAGGTTTTGATGTTACAACTGTTGTTTCAGGACCCTTTGTTGTGACACCTGGCACTGCAGTTGTAGTTTCAACAACAGCTGTGGTTGAGGTGGTTACTGGGCCAGTAGTGACTTCTTTAGGTGGTTTTGTTGTGACAACCTTCACTGTTGTCTCTTCTGATGTTGTTGTTTCTTCAGGTTTGACTGTGGTTCCCTTAGTTGTTTGTGATGGTGCCTTAGTTGTTGTGGTACCAACAGAAGGTTTTGATGTTACAACTGTTGTTTCAGGACCCTTTGTTGTGACACCTGGCACTGCAGTTGTAGTTTCAACAACAGCCGTGGTTGAGGTGGTTACTGGACCAGTGGTGACTTTCGGTGGTTTTGTTGTCACAACCTTCACTGTTGTCTCTCCTGATGTTGTTGTTTCTTCAGGTGTGACTGTGGTTCCCTTAGTTGTTTGTGATGGTGCCTTAGTTGTTGTGGTAGCAACAGCAGGTTTTGATGTAACAACTGTTGTTTCAGGACCCTTTGTTGTGACGCCTGGAACTGCAGTTGTAGTTTCAACAACAACTGTTGTAGAGGTGGTTACTGGGCCAGTAGTGACTTCTTTAGGTGGTTTTGTTGTCACAACCTTCACTGTTGTCTCTCCTGATGTTGTTGTTTCTTCAGGTGTGACTGTGGTTCCCTTAGTTGTTTGTGATGGTGCCTTAGTTGTTGTGGTACCAACAGAAGGTTTTGATGTTACAACTGTTGTTTCAGGACCCTTTGTTGTGACACCTGGCACTGCAGTTGTAGTTTCAACAACAGCTGTGGTTGAGGTGGTTACTGGGCCAGTAGTGACTTCTTTAGGTGGTTTTGTTGTGACAACCTTCACTGTTGTCTCTTCTGATGTTGTTGTTTCTTCAGGTTTGACTGTGGTTCCCTTAGTTGTTTGTGATGGTGCCTTAGTTGTTGTGGTACCAACAGAAGGTTTTGATGTTACAACTGTTGTTTCAGGACCCTTTGTTGTGACACCTGGCACTGCAGTTGTAGTTTCAACAACAGCTGTGGTTGAGGTGGTTACTGGGCCAGTAGTGACTTCTTTAGGTGGTTTTGTTGTGACAACCTTCACTGTTGTCTCTTCTGATGTTGTTGTTTCTTCAGGTTTGACTGTGGTTCCCTTAGTTGTTTGTGATGGTGCCTTAGTTGTTGTGGTACCAACAGAAGGTTTTGATGTTACAACTGTTGTTTCAGGACCCTTTGTTGTGACACCTGGCACTGCAGTTGTAGTTTCAACAACAGCTGTGGTTGAGGTGGTTACTGGACCAGTGGTGACTTTCGGTGGTTTTGTTGTCACAACCTTCACTGTTGTCTCTCCTGATGTTGTTGTTTCTTCAGGTGTGACTGTGGTTCCCTTAGTTGTTTGTGATGGTGCCTTAGTTGTTGTGGTAACAACAGCAGGTTTTGCTGTAACAACTGTTGTTTCAGGACCCTTTGTTGTGACGCCTGGAACTGCAGTTGTAGTTTCAACAACAACTGTTGTAGAGGTGGTTACTGGGCCAGTAGTGACTTCTTTAGGTGGTTTTGTTGTCACAACCTTCACTGTTGTCTCTCCTGATGTTGTTGTTTCTTCAGGTGTGACTGTGGTTCCCTTAGTTGTTTGTGATGGTGCCTTAGTTGTTGTGGTACCAACAGAAGGTTTTGATGTTACAACTGTTGTTTCAGGACCCTTTGTTGTCACACCTGGAACTGCAGTTGTAGTTTCAACAACAACTGTTGTAGAGGTGGTTATTGGGCCAGTAGTGACTTCTTTAGGTGGTTTTGTTGTCACAACCTTCACTGTTGTCTCTCCTGATGTTGTTGTTTCTTCAGGTGTGACTGTGGTTCCCTTAGTTGTTTGTGATGGTGCCTTAGTTGTTGTGGTAACAACAGCAGGTTTTGATGTAACAACTGTTGTTTCAGGACCCTTTGTTGTGACGCCTGGAACTGCAGTTGTAGTTTCAACAACAACTGTTGTAGAGGTGGTTACTGGGCCAGTAGTGACTTCTTTAGGTGGTTTTGTTGTCACAACCTTCACTGTTGTCTCTCCTGATGTTGTTGTTTCTTCAGGTGTGACTGTGGTTCCCTTAGTTGTTTGTGATGGTGCCTTAGTTGTTGTGGTACCAACAGAAGGTTTTGATGTTACAACTGTTGTTTCAGGACCCTTTGTTGTGACACCTGGCACTGCAGTTGTAGTTTCAACAACGACTGTTGAAGAGGTTGTTACTGGGCCAGTAGTGACTTCTTTAGATGGTTTTGTTGTCACAACTTTTACTGTTGTCTCCTCTGATGTTGTTTCTTGAGGTTTGACTGTGGTTCCCTTAGTTGTTTGTGGCAGTGTTTTGGTTGTTGTGGTACCAACAGAAGGTTTTGATGTTACAACTGTTGTTTCAGGACCCTTTGTTGTGACACCTGGCACTGCAGTTGTTGTTTCAACAACAACTGTTGTAGAGGTTGTTACCGGGCCAGTAGTGACTTCTTTTGGTGGTTTTGTTGTCACAACCTTCACTGTTGTCTCTTCTGATGTTGTTGTTTCTTCAGGTGTGACTGTGGTTCCCTTAGTTGTTTGTGACGGTGCCTTAGTTGTTGTGGTACCAACAGAAGGTTTTGATGTGACAACTGTTGTTTCAGGTCCAGCTGTTGTGACACCTGGCACTTCAGTTGTAGTTTCAACAACAGCTGTGGTCGAGGTGGTTACTGGACCAGTGGTGACTTTTGGTGGTTTTGTTGTTGCAACCTCTACCGTTGTCTCTTCTGATTTTGTTGTTTCTTGAGGTTTGACTGTGGTTCCCTTAGTTGTTTGTGGCTGTGCTTTAGTCGTTGTCGTACCAACAGAAGGTTTTGATGTGACAACTGTTGTTTCAGGACCCTTTGTTGTGACACCTGGCACTGCAGTTGTAGTTTCAACAACAACTGTTGTAGAGGTTGTTACCGGGCCAGTAGTGACTTCTTTAGGTGGATTTGTTGTCAAAACCTTTACAGTTGTCTCTTCTGACGTTGTTGTTTCTTCAGGTGTGACTCTGGTTCCCTTAGTTGTTTGTGATGGGGCTTTAGTATTTGTGGTACCAACAGCAGGTGTTGATGTTACAACTGTTGTTTCAGGACCCTTTGTTGTGACACCTGGCACTGCAGTTGTAGTTTCAACAACAGCTGTGGTTGAGGTTGTCACTGGACTAGTGGTGGCTTTAGGTGGTTTTGTCGTCACAACCTTTACTGTTGTCTCTTCTGATGTTGTTGTTGTTTCTTCAGTTTTTATTGTGGTTCCCTTAGTTGTTTCTGAAGGTTCTTCTGTTGTGGTACCAACAGAAGGTTTTGTTGTTACAACTGTTGTTTCAGAGCTTGTTGTTGTGACACCTGGCACTGCAGTTGTAGTTTCTGATGTTGTTGTCTCTTCAGGTTTGGCTGTGGTTCCCTCAGTTGTGGTACCAAGTGATGTAGTAATAACTGTGGTAAGTTCAGACATTTGGTGAACAGTGCAAAATTAGTAATTGATAAAGAGTGCTTACAAATATCCTAATTCGTGCATTATCTCTTATTTTTGTACATCATTTCATTTTGTTGTAAAATAATAAAGTATTTTTTCAACCATCCATAGAGAGTATGAAAGCAAGATCAGTGGTGCATAGATTTTCTTACCTGATGTTGTGCTAAATTCAAAGGGGGTAGTTGTGGGGCCAACTGTGGTGGTCGTTGAGCACATGGTTATGTGTCTAATTACAGTCCCATTGGGCCCACACTCAGCTGTGATGCAGCTTCCTAGCCCATCCGTAGTGTTGTAGATGGTTTCCCCATATTCATAGATTTTTCCATTAAGAATGCACTTGCAAGCTGCAGAACAACAATATCATGTTTCCATTTTACCCATAAGAACATGTACCCAGTATATACAGTATATACAGTATTTGTAAGTGTATTCCCTTTAATTAATACAAAGTGTATATGTACTTACAGTTCACATCGTAGATGCACTTTATTCCAGAGACTGTACAGGAGCTTTAAAATAGAAAAATAATATTGTTGTGCAATTAAAATTTGGAATTTTACATGCCATGAGCAACCACCATTAAATGTTATGATGTAAAGCAGGTCTCTAGATGTTGATCAGTAACCGGAAGGTCGCAGGTCGTAGTTCACACCCAAAAGGAGTGGGCGATATATTACTCAAAGAATCGCGGCTTGTCCTACATGGGATGTATTGAATTACTATATCAGGAACATCAAGTATACAGTATCACTTAATTTTTTTAAGCAACCGGTATTTTATAAACCGGCATACATGCTCCCCGGCACGTCCAGTCCGTTATCCTGGACAAGTGTGTGTTACAAAGGAGGCGTATCTGGAGGGCAGCAGGAAACAGGGAAGAGCAAAACAAGTGCCAAAGCATGTTTTTACGTGGCTGCTAGTGTTTGTAGAGGTGTAAGTGCATCAAGCCTTGTTTACATAACTGCACATGCTAGAGTCCCGTTAGCTCAGTGCTGACCATAATCCATTTATGAGTGGTGAACTGCAGCTGGAGTTTTTAATTTTTTCGTCGCCAGGTACCATGCTTTGGCGAGGAAAATGCTGGATATTGATAGCATATGAGAGGTTATCTTCAGCCAAGCAGTTATTCCTCTCTTCATTTTGTTTACATTAGCAGCCGTTGTTGTCTTAGCGAGAATGAGTCTGTAATCACTGATAATTAGTTGTATAAGACTGTTATGTGTGAACAGACTGGAAACAAATAGGCAGATAACTGAACATTTGCACAAATATTTTAATTTCCAGCAGTTAAAAGCCTATGTCTGCAATTGCCAGGTTTGAATAAAAAGCGTATATTATTTTGATAAATTTAACTAGGTTTTGATTTCCTGTTTTTTGCATGTTTTTTGCATGTCCAATAGAAACCTACCCTGACTCGTCAGATGGTTTGTTTTACAGAACCATCTGAGAAGCCGTCATTGGTAACTGACAGATTAACCATCTGTCTATAAAACTCTCGCTGAAGTCAATCAGGAGAAGAGAGAAAACATTGTTTTCATCAAGAAAAGCCTTAAGTGTTGTTCTCTTCTCTCAATGAAGAAAAACTCTCCACCTGCTGTTGCAGCATCTAAGCATGCAATGGTGTCTGCCTGGGCGTATAGTTTGCAGCATTGTCTATACACATCATCACCACCACTCAATTTACAATTTATAAAAATAGATATTTAGTCCTTCTAGACACCTCAAGAATTTTTCCAGACAGTGTAAACACAGGAAAATTGAGCCTTTTATCCTGCTTGGTTCTACATATTAAAACAGCACTTTTGCTTGCATTATATTTCACGTCACGTTTTAATCCATACTCAGTGCAGGAGTTGCTGTTTTCCAGCACTACTTGGGCTAATAATGATTAGATCATCTGCATACATAAGATGGTTCACCAGTATTTCACCAATCATATAGCCTGTGTTACAGGCTCTCAATTGGATGGATAGGGGTCCAGGTTGAAAAATACTGAAATTCTGTTTTAAGTGTGACGATGAATCCTCTGTATGAAACATACCAAGGGGAACAGGTGTTGTCAGTTGGAACCTCATCTCCGATGCTGTAATGGGTGCCTTTGCCATCATAGCAGCCACATTTGTCCCAGGCGACACACTTCATGGTATCTTCATCAAAGTAGGGCTGGGTTGGGGGACACTGTGGATAGCAGCCTGCAACACCATTATGGCATTTTGATTAACCTCAGTAGAAATACGAGTTAAGCTACACACACACACTAGGGATGTCATGAGAAGCGATACGTGCGATACCTTTCGATTCTAAAATAAAAAAAACACAGAAGATGCCTATTTTTTTGAGGCACCAGAAGCACGTAAGTTTTGGTGCTGTGTCTCTTCCATAACTAATGGCGGTAGTATAGAGTGTTCCAGTCAGACTTGGATTCAGAAGTTGGTAGTTAGGTCACAATGAAGTGGAACTCACATGACATAACAAACCCCATGTTGAACTACAGCAATCACTTCGCACCCACTCATTGGTGAAAAAAGGCCCCATGAGTTGTGTATGGAAGCACTTCTTTTTTCATCTGTCATACTGAAACACACGTTACATGTTTGGAAGTAATGCAGCCTCGGCTAATCAGCACGCCTCTTTACAGATCAGTAGGTCTGATCAACTAAACATGTTAAAATTGTAAAATTGACTGCATCTACTGTTAGTACTTAGGTGTGTGTGTGCGTGTGCTGGTGCCAATGTGTTCATGTTGAAGTTAATGGGATCTTAGAAAATCCTTCTTCACACACACACACACACACACACACACACACACACACACACACACACACACACACACACACACACACACACACACACACACACACACACACACACACACACACACACACACACTGTCTGTTATCAGTAGACAAGAGAAGACTTCTAAGCCACAGCCATAATATCAAATACAGTCAATGCAGCATTTCAGAGAAACTTCCATTGTTTCTATTGTTAGGACGAAGTGTTTTATATGAAGCAATAATTTCTGTGTAATTCTCATCAAATTCCATTTGTGTGCGGACTGGAATAAGGTGTTAGAAAGGTGGTTGGGAGTGGGTGATTTATAGCACTAATGCAGCAGAGCAGCAACATAGCAAGTTTGAATAAGGTTTTTGTCTTCAGTATTTTTCCTGAAAAAAATATACTTAAAATGTTTACCACTCAGCCGCAAGACAGATTAAGAAAGCTACAAATAAAAAGAACTTTAATAAATGTAAAGTTAGCTAAATAAAGCCTATAATACAGAGTACTGAGCACAGTGGCTGTGACACATGTATGTCTAATTACTGGATCAAATGTATGTCTGATCAATATTCACTTTTATGTCTGAACGGCTATAAAAGTTGACCTGAGTTGGCCTTAACACACAGATTTCACAAGTCAAAAGGATGGCATGCCAGAAATTCTGTCAAATGTACCTTCCAGGGCAGTGATGAGGTTGGAACAGTTTCCTGATGGATTCCTACATGTCTTCATGCAGTCAGCTCCACAAGGCTTGTAGTGCCACTCACATTCATCAGGGCCATTATAATAGTCACAGAAAATAGCTGCAAGAGACAAAATAAGTAGCACCTTTTTACAAAAGTCAGGGTGTTGTTTGACATTACAAACAATTTGAAATATTTTGCCTAAAAACATACAATTCCCTAAAACTCATCAAACCCTGTTGCTCAGATTTTCCTGGTAATGTTGACTAAACTTACGGCACAGCTTTGGGGTTCTCCATCTCACGCAGGCCCCAGCTTCATTACAAGCTGTGGCATAGGCAGCCACAGCAGTGCAGAAACACTCACAGTCCCCACCGGTGTCACAAGCACATGAGTCTCTCACGCAAGAATCAAAGTATGGACCAGGGTCAACCTTGAACACACAACAATGTACTGTTTAGCAGAATAATAAAAGTTGAGGGTATATGTTTGCTTGTAGTGGTAGTAACAACAGCATTGTTAGCAACATTAGTAATCACACAGGATGTACTGTTGTCGCTAATGATAGACCATCCTGATCTCTGAGCTCCATTGTATTTTACTCACAGATCAGTCTGGTAATGTGAGGAGGAGAAAATTTGGAGAAGATTGCAAAGCGAACGTCCAATCAGCGTTGGTTTTGAAGTGTGACGCAAACAAAAAAGTGACTGTCCATTTACCATAACTGTAAACCACATGTTCAGTGTAAACAACATGGAGGCTTCCACGGATGAGATGAGCAGCTATGGAGCAAGCCGCTCACTAACTCTTTTTTCTCTGTGATCCTTCTGTTGAATATGGACCAGGCTCCTGAAATTGGGCCTTTGATCTGTAAATTCACGTTACACAAGCGGAAAATATCCTTTACCCACGTGTTGTTTACTTTCTGAGCTTTGCCTCGATGCTGTTAGTACGTAATACGCTGATTTGATTGATTTTGCCCATATGTTGGTGATAGACAGATGGTTTATCCAATCAGCAACCAGTATTTTCGCCCCTTCCCAAAAGATCTCCAAAGGGGAGTTCCCAGATGGATATGCTGAGAAAATGAGAATCAATCCATCTTGCGGAGTCAGGTTAAGAATTAGAAGGTCAGAGTTCACTAAAATCATAAGGTGTCACCTTCCGCGGACTATCTAAAAAGTAGTTTTTAAGATATCTGGCTCTAGACCAATGTTTGTTTGAATAAATAAATGAGCAGAACCAGCCAACTGATCAATAGGGCTGGGTCTAAAAAACCACTGTGCCATTAGGCACCAGCCTATCCAGTATCAAAAAACTTGATGAAAACTGTGTCATAAATTAACTAATCCATGCACAGTTGGATTTTCTCATCTCATCTTATCTCATCTCATCTTCATCCGTTTATCCGGGGTTGGGTTGCAGGGGCAGCAGCTTCCAAAGTTGGATTTTGTGATATACAAAGCAATGAATGAATAGAGCCATAGATGGAGAGAAACAATTACATTACTAACTGTTTTTCTTAACCTTGTTCTCCATAAGATTTGAGATCCCTTGTTTCTAGCGGCCTCTTTGGCAGTAAGATGCAACTGCAGGTGAGTCTGTTCTTTCAGAGCCTCCATCTTGTCACGTTCACGGTCACTATGTGTTGATTTTTTTTGTTGTTGATTTTTTTCAACTTTATTGACACACATTAACCTCTCTACTTCCAGTCCGTCCTGTATATGTCCCCCTCTTAAATCCACACACACATGGTCCTATTACACTTCTATCCTTACTACAAAACTGACTCAGAAGTTGGAAGTTCACGATTTCCGATAACAAGTGAATGCAGCAAACCATTAGTGATGATCTGGGCCGACAGACCAACAGCTGTTAGCAGTCACTAAAATGGTGATGTTTTTACATCCAGCCCTGCAAATGTCTCCACAGACACAAAGATGTGAATACTCAGCAAAAAGGCAACACATGCTTTCATTAGTGGGTCACATGATCAATCGCCATTGTTTTAACTCACTGTGTGATAGAGAGGAACTTAAAAGACAACTAAATAGATGGAAATCTTACGGAGTACAACTTTAATTAACACTGTACAGGTATTATAAACCAAATGGGGTGTTATGTTTTCTTTTAAAACCTGACGATTTTGTTTTATTTTGCTTCTTTGTGAATAACTTGAAGTTCTCTATAAATAAAGATTATTATTATTATTTAATTTACCAAATACCGTGGCAGTTAAGGTGATAATGTTTGTGTGTGAGTCATGTGAGTATGACATTAATATTATACATACCTGTGAATGACAGTTCTGGAAGGTAACACTGGTGATGATGCTGCACTGTTTCTGGGACCAGGCTGCCCGGTAGCGGTTAGAGGCACAGGGATCACTGAGTAGTTGGGCATTTGGGCAGCTGGATGAAACTTTCCAACTGTTACCAAACTTTAGAACGTCTGCCACAGTCTCCTGGGAGCGTGTGCTGAAGTCATTCTTACTGTTGCCATCGAAGTTCCCACACAGACCGCAGACTTGACCCTGAGAAAGAAGAACCCAATATTAGAAATGACTGCCATGATAGGATTAATACAGAGTTAGTCTGGTTTATGTAGTTAAGCTGCTCCCCTTTCACGATCCCCGCTATCTGTTTTGCAAGCAAAACACTTGATGGTGTTGGTTTAAAGAAATACAAACATCCCAGAGCGTTCTTCCCTGTATCCCCGAATGTTAGCTTGTGCAGCCAGACCTTACTGCAGCACTGACACAGCGCTGTCGAGATAGGTCTGGCAATGAGAGACTGGTGCAGAGTAGGGCACCTTGTTGCCACTGAAATAACTTCACCCCTCAAGCATAGGTCTGGCATTTCCATCTGATGCCTCTCCTGCCCAGTTTATAACATGCTGACACAGTTTTGTGTGTTTTCGCCAAACCCAACCATCTGTCTGTCAAACTCTTACCAAAGTCAGTCAGGAGAGGAATGAAAACATCTTTTTCTGTTTTTAAGAAAAGCCTTCAGTGTTGTTCTCTTCTTTTAATGAATAAACAACTCTCCAGTTCTGATAAAACTGATGCTTTTGCATCTATGCTAACCTCTTTAGGAGCAGCCATTTTTGTTTTGTTGCTTCTCGTGTCATTGTCTTTGTGATTTCAGCACTATGAGCAACCCCTCTTACACTACACACAGTATTTTTTTTTCATCGTTAACCGATGGGTTAATACACATGTTAATATTATTTAATGGAAGTTGCTTTGTGGAACAAAATGTCCTGATGTGTCTGTGAAGATTCTCATGCTGTACCAATGACATGCCACACTGAAGTGAACTGCCTTAACCAATATGCTTTATTAAAGAGCCAAGACATGGAAACTTGATTGTTTACCTTGAACTTCGGACTGACTTTCATGAAAAGACTGGTCTTCCGGTCCCACATGAGCAGAAGTCCCGGCTTTATCGTCACCACCAGGTAAATGCCCATCTTGCGTATCTGAGCAGGCAACACTTGGCTGCTGCCTTTTAACACCCTGAAGTCTTCATCTTTAAGCTGAAATTCATTATCCTGTGGGCATCAACATGCACGTTATCACTGCACTAGTTAAGTGAGGTGGATCAAGTAATCAATAAATCGTTTGTGTTGTTCTCTAGTTTGCACCTGAAAAGTTACATGCTATTCGGTGAAAAGGAACTTGGTCCTCTGATAGCCACATAGAATCTGCCTCCTTCTTCAGATACAGATACAAATGGACTGAATGTCATTGACAGTGTCACTGAATGTGAATGTTGGCACAGCACATGCACATATCCAGGATATGTACACCTACGTATATAATGTGAGAATCAGCATTATATCATTACCATGAGATTCAAAAATCTATTATTGGGTTGAGAGTGAACCTTATGCCCCCAACATTGGTTGCAAATAAAGTTACATTTCATATGAGCTTGACTCAATTTTGCTTGTAAATCAGTTTAATGCTTGACTCAAATGCATTATAAGATTTATCAGTCATGGAATAATAATAGGTCCTAGCCCTTAGTGATTATCATATTAGCCATAATCCCCTCTTTCAATTAATTTAAGTCTGATATTGTGATCTAGTGTTTGAGGCAGAGCATGTGCACAGTGTCTGTGTGTTGTGTTTACCCCCAGGTAGATCTTGATGGTCTTGGAGCAAGTGGTTCCTGTAGTTCCACATGGAACATTTTCAGTGATAATTCTGAAGCTTCCCTCTTTCTGACAATAGTCCTGAGTTACACAGAGACACAGAATGCAATACTGGACACCACGTTTTAATTGGTAAAGGATCTATATTGTAAAAAGTGAGATTTTCCACATCATCTCTTTTTTTTAATTAAAAAGCAGGTCTAGGTACTTTATAAACACTATGAAAGCATAAAAACTAGAAATGCACACAGCCCACAATCAGAAACTGTGCCTTTAATTGAGCTGTCAAGCCTCAGGGCCTCACAGGAATCAATGCAGCATGTAATCCAAGACAATTTTAGCTCATTAATAGCTGCACATTTACATTAAAACATGGATTATCATCTTTAGCATTAGTTGGTCCTCTGTTGTATTTCTGACAAAGTAGCTGCTAAAAAAACGCTGTCACCATGGTTACCGTAGGTTTGGTGCCAAAGCGATCAGGATTAACATTTTAAGGATTACAATTGTATTGAGTGTACATCTGTCCATCAGCCACCTGTACCCACCTGTAGGAGTATGTATTCACACTCTCCACTGAAGTCAAACCTCTTATCATCAAATGTGATGTAGTGACCGTCACCGTAGATCCCACAAACTGCATCACACACTTTGTTGGTACATGTGAACTTCCTGTTGCTGCAGTAGCTAGGGAAACACACACACACACTTTCAATCATGCAAAGTTCCCGGAAAAAGGGTTTCATTAACAATATTCTATATTTCATCAGCGTCAAAAAATCTCTTTTATTTCAATTTAGAATACAAAAAAGGTAATTTAGACTTCTGTCTCTGTCTCAAATAAGCATATCTGTCTTTGAGTCATAGCAAATCCTAAATCTTTTCAACCATGGTAACACCTTTAGACCAATCTACTACTACTACTTACATTTTACAAATCTGTGTATTTTTCTATACATGGAAATATTCTGTATATTTCTTAATGGAATGTGTTTTGTCAACAACTAATTAAAGCAGATCAAAGATACTTGTCAACTACTAAACCGCTGTGAAAGGTTGACATCATGCACTGCCAATGCTATGATAATATTTTACACCAGTGCAACAACATAACCATGATGCATTACAAATTCATACCTATTAATAACAATATTCCACCCAACATATTCTCTATTTTGCCTCAGAACACAAATCTTGGCAAATTTAGCCTACAAAACAACACACTTTCAAACATCATGCCGTTGAATTAGTGTATTTGCTTTTTTCACAATGGCTAAAAAAGCAAAAGGCACAGGTAGCGGTACTTATACATTAGTGGAATGGGGTTCAGTGTCCTTGCTAAGAGCCTAACTACAACACAACAGTTCTGTATCAAACTACACCTTTACAACAAACCTAAATGTCACTGATTCACAAAAGCATCAACTACTGTATTCAAGCTCATATGTTTATGTATTGCATTGTAGAGTTAATGTGTAAATTCCTGTGTTTTTCTGTGTCAAAATGTCTCACCATGTTTTGTCAATGTGTGTTTGTCTTTTTCTTACGTTAACTGTGTTTGTTTGTTTGTTTGTTTGTTTGTTTGTGTGTGTGTCTCACTGTGTGTCCATGTCTGTCACAGTGTGTGGGATGTCTGTGAGTGACTATGTGCCACTGCCTACATGTACACCTCTATGTGTGTCCCACTTTCAAACACAGGCTACATTTGAGCATATATAGGTTCATTGGGCTATCAGCTTTCCATAGGAATACTTTCTACGGGCAATGCACTAGTAGTAGTAGTAGTAATAATAATAATAATAATAATAATAATAGGAATAATAGTTAGAAGAAGAACGGTTACTGTTCTCTAAATGTGCTCACTGTTGTGCCTTGGTTATTGAAAAAAACATACTAGTACAGCAGTGGTATAGCCACAGCAGATATTCTATCAAACTATGAACAATAAAAAACAACAATATTTCAGAATGAATAAAGTATTATTCCTTTTTTCTCTAATTTTGATCTCCAGTGTGTGTGTGTGTGTGTGTGTATATATAGATATTCCATCACAGAGGAATGTGATGGAAACCATGCGTCAGTCATATTCTTTGGTTAAGAAAATATTGCAAAGCCTTTTTAATATAGCCATAACAAATTAATGCTGCCCTCAGGTGTGTTTCAGCAGGGAGAAACCTAAAACATGTAGGGTAGCGGCCCTCCATGAGCAGGATTGGAGATGCCTGATGTAGAGCAACCTTTTGGAGAGGAATTTAGCTGGTGTGTATGTAGAGCACTGTACAAACCAGGTGTTGCAGTCCACACTCAGTGTCTGTCCGGGCTGGTAGGCCTTTCCATTGTGCACACATGGACATTTGCTCTCCGCTATACAGGCTCCTGCTCCATCTGACACCAGGCCAGGAGGGCACATGCAACCTGATGTACAGCTAGACCTGACCTGTAACAAAGTGGAGGGCGTAAAGAGTATGTGAGCCAAACAGGGGCCGAGCCAAATGAGGCTTCATGGAGCTTCATAAACCATGTATTTGCTGAGCCCACTCGTTTTCAAAGAAAAAGGCTCAATGAATGCTAATTCATCCCTGGACCCCAGGAAGACTAGAAGCTAATGGTGATCCGAATAAAGACTACAATAATTCACTCATTCATCACTCACTAATCTTCAACCACCTATCCGGGGTCGGGTCGCGGGGGCAGCAGCTCCAGCAGGGACCCCAAACTTCCCTTTTCCGGGCCACATTAACCAGCTCTAACTGGGGGATCCCGAGGCGTTCCCAGGCCAGTGTGAAAATATAATCTCTCCACCTAGTCCTGGGTCTTCCCCGAGGCCTCCTCCCAGCCCCAGAGGCCAGCCTCCCAGCTGGACGTGCCTGGAACACCTCCCTAGGGAGGTGCCCAGTGAGCATTCTTACCAGAGGATCCTGAACCATCACCGCGGCTCCTTTCAACGCATAGGAGCAGCGGCTCTACTCCGAGTTCCTCATGGATGGCTGAACTTCTCACCCTATCTCTAAGGGAGACTCCAGCCCCCCTCCTGAGAAAACCCATTTTGGCCGCGTGTACCCGTGAATAGAATAATTCAGTGTTCTTTCAAATCTTTGTGAAACATAGAGCTCTAGTATTGGACTCAGAAAATAAAGACAATAGTTCATTTTGTTGAATGAAGCATCATTTGCCCATCAGTAGCTTCTATGAGTGTGTTACTTGTGCTACTCTGTACTGTACTTACACAACCCATGTCCAGAGTGCTGCAGCTCTTCTGACACTCAGTCCCAGTGGTTCCCGGGTCAGCAGCCGAGCAGTCAACGTAAACCATAGGGGAAGGGCATGTTTGTGAGGCTGGGTAGTAGATAAGAAATCCGTGATTCAAAAAAAGGAATATTATGAAAGCGTCAGGTTCCCAGATGTCATATACATATTTCCATCCACAGTTCACTAAATTTACACAAAAACATGTTTTTTTAAAGTCCCTCTCCAAACATGTGTAAAAATATCTAAACATTTCTCTGCTGTGGTTAATATTTTGTTTAAAATGGATTTCTCACAGAAAAAAGAAACAAACTCAGGGATGAGTCCACCACTACTCATGCTCGTACTCCCACGCATACCCACAAGCTGCCTGCCCATGGGACTTTAAGCTAGAACTCAACAGACATCCGCAGGAATTGTTGTCAGTCATTCTAACACAGCTTACTCAAATTTACTAAAACATACTAAAAAATGTTTAATTAATGTTAACTAATCTTTAATAATAATAAATGAATAAAAATCAATAATTGTAATCAAAATATTATTTTACTTAATTATCTAACTTAACAGACAGCTATATTTTTTTGGTCATAGTTGATGTTAAATTTACCAGTTCTTTCTGCTGATTGATGGACATTGTCCTCCGGATCAATTTGCGTTTATAGCAACACTCTGTTATACATAGCAGCAGTCTGCTATTTAGAAACAGACCATAGAATGCCATAATTGGAGTATTCAATCAAGCTGTGTAATAAGTGTCTTTTAAGGGGTTTAACAATGAACCATTCACAAATTGAAGCCAACAATTAAGCACATTAGCTTTTCAACCGCTTGGTTATAAGAATTAAAGGGATTAGAGTATGTCCATACAGTATATGGAAACCTACATTGTTCTGACCCTCCTGTGCAGCGGAGAACTCCTTGTCTGCAGACACTGTAAGAAAAAGAGTTAATGTCATTAGCTAGCATCTTGAAATCATTCTTTGTCTGTCAATGCAAATCCGTATCCCTCTTCATACTGTGATGATGCAGACTGGCTACAGTGTCCTCTAGCTCTAGCTTGCCCTTTGACTGTCTCCTTGTTTTTTAACAGAATGTTCCTTAGCGATACAATGCTAGTTGTATTGGTACATTCACATCATGTTGGCAGAATACTGTTGTTCCAGTATGGGAGTGACCACACATCCAAGTTGGTAACTGCCATTTCTAGCTTTGTAGTTCCACAAGAAAATGAAAACTGAGCTAATTTTTACTATTTTTTAAAATGGTTTTACTTTAAATTGTATTTCATAAGAATTGAGATAAACAGTTTCTGGCGGCCACTTTGGTGGTGAGATTTAACTGCAGGTGGGCCTCAGGGACCTCATGTCCCAGACACATAAGAATGAGCCTGACTTGAATGTTCCCTTTCATTGTACTTTTTACCATAGACTTTTACTTTACAGAAGTTGGAAGTTCCCTGTTTCCAAATACTAGTGAACACATAATAACTGGCAGTGACGAGCTCCAGCTGAGCAGACCAAGTTGCTGACTAACGCAGTGCATTTATATCTAGGGAGAGAGTGTCGCCACAGACACACAGGGTCATTTGATCAATTACCATTGTTTAAACTCACAATTTGATAGATAGTAACTTAACAGAAAATTAACTAGATGAAAATCTTAGGGATTATAATGTGAGGACAATAAGTTCAGATGGTGGTTATAAAAGGGACACCCATATTTTTTGTTATTACATATTAACATGTTATGTTATTCTATCTAAAAGAATCACTGTGCTCTAGTTCTTCCATCAGGCAATACAGGGGTATAGTGGCATCTTTATGCCACAAGAGGGAGTACCCCCCTAAATGAGCCGAAGATAAAGCTAAAGCTAAGCTAACTGCACACGAAGAACCATGTTAGTCGCTAGGCCAAGTGACTGGGATATATAGAAAACTTACGGGGTGTAAGATGTTTATATGTTTATACCAAACCATAGATATGGTGTTAATGTAAAGGAGACAGTAATGTTTGTCTGTATATATGTTAGAGTAAAAACGGTTGAATGTTAATGTGCGCAGTGTATATTCTGCATCCGGCTGGACAGAAACATAACTGTATTGCAATGTGTTTTCTCAGACTGTCCAGTAAAGCATGTGAATGAAGCCACACTGCGTCTTTATTGAAGTGTGCAACAATAACCTTAAGATACAAGCAAAGCATAGAAACTTTTTAATTGGCCAAATTGACTGTATTAATGTTAGAATCAGATTTTATTTAGATGTAACTGCCATCCATGTTGGCGTTGCAGCAGGCTTTGCTTTTGGTTGGTTGATACCTCTGTATATCTCCGGTATAACTGTTGGATGGATTGTCATCCATTTTTTCCCAGGGACCTTTATCAAATTTTGATATAGACATCCAGTTTTCCCACAGGATGAATTGTAAAAACTTTGGTCTGGATGTTCATCTCGCTCCATCGTCAGATCAAAACTGGTTGCAACATGAATGACATTCCCAGCTCAGCTGCACTTTTTGTTCATTGCTAATTGGCCGACATTCTAAACTAGGATGGTTATGGTGAACTTTATTCAATGGATCATCAGCATGTCATGTCATTGGGCGCATGTTGCCATGCTAAAATAATATTACAATTACACAGAGCTGCTAGCCTGTTCCCATCACAGTGGCTTTTCCTAACTCCATATAGTCTACCTCCTGCACAATGTTTACCTTCCTCCATTTTATTTGAGTGTCTGAAATCAAGGGGTAAAATGTGTTAGAATCAGAATCAGAACACTTTAATAATCCCAGGGGATAATTATGTATGCCCTGTATTATTATTATTATTATCCTGAAACATAAAACAATATCCTGTCCATATTCACGATGTACAGCTCACTGTAAAGTAAACCATTGGGTGTTTATTACCTTATTACCTATTACCCTTAATGCCCAACTCCTGACATCATTACACTCAGTATTTACCATGTGGCGCCGTCTTTGCTGACAGTCTGTCCAGCAGGAATATTGCCGTCTTTATCGTAACACGGACATTTTGAACTGGGCACACAGCGCCCCTCCTCGTTCATGTAGGTTCCCTCTGAACAGCCACAGCCGTCCACTGTGGGGATGCTGGTCTGACAGGAGTAGTCAACCTGGCTAAGGGATTGGCAGGTACGACTGCAGCAGGTCATGTTGTAGTCATACACTGTGTCTGTTGCACACAATGAACTGAATTTGCCTAATGGGAGAGAGAGAGGATATGAGTAGTTGCATGAGAGATGCTTTATGAATGTTCCACACTTTTTGTTGTTGCAGATAGGGTTAAAGGCATAGGTATCCCTAACCCTAACCTTTTTCTACTTGAACAGTCCGGGCAAAGAGATATTTTTATACCCTTTTGTTAAGAAAAAACGAAAAGAAAGCTCAGAGGGTGCAATGAGTAATATTATCTGGCTGCAGCCCTGGAGCCCTGCAATTCTGCGCCCCTGGTTTTTCGTGACAGCGCCACCTACCGAATTGGACGACCACAAATAAATACCATAGCATAGCCTATATATAAACCGAAGCAGAAGAGGTTTCGAAAATGAGAAGTGTCAGTAAATGCGAGTACTCAGTGAATAGGTTTTACACCAGTATGTGTGAAGTAGTATGTATTTTTCTGAAATCGAGGTTTATATAGGCTCTAATATGGTATTTATTTGTGGTCATCCAATTCGGAAGGTGGCACTGGCGCAAAAAACTAGGGGCTCAAAACTGCAGGGCTCCAGGGCTGCAGCCAGATACTACTCACAAAGGGGGCACCTGGTCCTAAAAACAAACCAATCATTTTATGGTATCTCAATAAATACGCAGCTCTTAGTGTCTTGTTGCAGGTAAACAGCTGTTACAAACCCAGCCTCTCTCTCTTTCAAGACAGTAAAACATCACAATCCTTGGGGGCTTTACTCACCACAGATGGTCTTCCTCCAGGCACCGATGTGGATTCCTGCAGCTGCACAGGCATAGACATATGAGGAGACTGCGGCACACATGCAGTCCTCACTTTTCTCACAGTTGCAGGTGTCATACAGGCAGTTCTAGGAGGAGACACAGTGGGCAAATGGACACATTACCAAGGGTAGAGTGGTTTAGTTTATTTGTCATTACAGCTCTGTTTGCAGACTTACATCTGTGTATATGCTTGGGCTAATGACAGCGTGGCAAGGAGCAAACCTTCCCTTGGGATCGGCTATTTTGGAGCACCAGAACTTGGCATAACTCTCTGAGACACAGAACGTACAGAAATAAAGGAGTTAAAAACCTCATATATCCTGAAATTGGCAGGGCATGGCTAACCAAATGTGGTATTGTATGGTTTCATTCATATGGAGAAGACTCAAGCCGTACCCTTATTGATGCTTTGGCGACAGGGGTGTCCATAGCGTGGTTTGATGTCAGGGCAGTTGGCTCTAGTTTTCCATGAGTTGCCGAACGCTGCAGCAGTGCCCTCCACCAGCCCACTCATCGCCCTGAAGTCATCAGTCATTATGTTGTTGAAGTTCCCACACAAACCTGTTGAATGAGGTAAAGTATTACAAGCATCCACCATATATCAGAATCCAGGTGTCTCATTATCATTTGTAAATACTAGAGGTGTTTCCAGGCACTGAACATTAATGTGGATCCATACCAGAGGTGGTTCCTTTGAGTGAAGTGTCAGCTTTGATGAAGACCTGCATCGTGGGGGATAGCTGGAGCATTACTTGAATGCCCAACTTCAAGTGTATGACGATGTAGAAGGATGATGGCTTGAAGGCACTCAGCTCCGCTGCAGCAGTCAGAAGATATTGAAACAATCAATGACACAGCTACAGCTACGTGTTGCCTGAGGTTTCAATATTGAGCTTAAATTATCTGCATGTAGGATTGTAGCCAATCTCATCTTCATCTTCTGGACCCATATTCACGTCACATTTGATCTTCCCGCTAGGAGGACTCCTAAATAGCATTAAAAGTTCCTCTGAAAACCTTTTCACAAAGCTGCTGAGATCAACTTCTACTAATGAATTCGGAGAAGTATTAAGCTAAGCGCTCGTTGCTATAGATGATGTTATGTTTCATGAGACTGTGATTGGCTGTCTTTGGTCTTGAGCTGTTCTGAGTCCCTGTCTGTAGGAGGTATGTTTCCATATCCAAATAAAGAGTTTACAATCAAATGATTTAACATGAAACAAAGAGTCATATCTTCTCCTGACTAGTCCAGTATTTGTGCAGCTAACTGTCAGCCTCGTCCATGTCTGGCAGCTCCTTAAAAATTAGCAGGTATCCATGGAAGAAGCCTCGTAACCATCACACTACAGTAACCATGGCTGGAAGAGAGAGGGGCAAACAACAACTGTTTTTACTCAACCTGTGCATGAAGTGAAGGACATTATTAAAGGAAAAATTCAGAGTCAGATAACTGCAAAAGACAAAACAGAAGCTTGCAGACATTTTAGGATTGTTTGTGGTTTATTTTGAGTGACTTAGGAATCCTTGTTTACTTCTAACTTTTTCTAGATTTAGGAGAACACTGAAATTATAGAGATGGGATTCTCGGCTCTTTAAAGGGAGCCGGATCTTGTGGTACTTTCCTTTCAAAGAGCCGTTCAAAAGATTGACTCGTTTTTATATTTATTTATTTTAAGAAGCCAGCCTGGGGGTAACTAATTTTATCTGGGAAATAATTACTGAGAGGAATGATCAGTGGAGATTTGGATCAGAATCCTTCAAACTTGGGTGTGTTCATATAAAAAAATATGTAAGGCTTTACAAATTTCAATTGTTTTTATTGCTTTACTTTTTAAGTCCATGTAAAGTTTGAATTTAATATTCAAATTCTATTTTAAATTGTTGTATTTGTGGTTTGTGTTTAGTCAATTTTTATTTGTGAATGAATTCCATGTAAAATAAAATATCCAATCAAAGTCATTCTTCTCATAAAAAGATATTCCATATCTAACCAAAATTATTTAACACATAAACATTCAAGACAGTGTGGACAACTCAGATGACGTCATGCAATATTTGCACATCAAATAACGTGTGCTCTGCTGCGCTCCTCCCCTTGTGCCTGGTCTTTGTCTCACTCAGTGGAGTAGCAAAGGAGGAGCTTGTGTGTGCAGCGAATAAAAAAAAACGCTCACTGCTTCGACTCAGTTTCCATCGTTAGTGTTAAAGAGCTGTTCAATAGTTTTGGTTTGTTCATGAATGTCACAACTCCATGGGTCTGTTCCTGTGTGTACAGCATCTGCTTCAATAAACATCTTTCAACATGTTATAATTTTTTATTCTGTATTGAGTAAATAGATTAGGGCAGTAATTAATTACTCTGAACTGTCACTCACTTGTAAACAGTGGAAGTTGAGAAAGAATCTGGTTCACATAGACCTTTCCGGAAGCCTGGATTTTAAGAACCTGGCAGTTTGTGGAAAGACACGGTTTAGATTATATCAAAGAGGAGTCCAACAGTATTTCCAGGTGATTTTACAACTAATTGGCGAGATTAGTGAGGATTGATGTTATTACCAAAGAATTGCTGTTTAAGGCCACCGTTACAGCTCTGAGGCAGGTCCTGCTGTCAGCCAGACCACACTTGACCAGGTCCACCAGCACAGTGAATAGGGCGCCATCATCATGCTGTAACACAAATTGTGGCAAAACTTGAACTTAGAAAACTGGTGACAGTAAAACTAATAAGAGACAATGAACTCATGTCAGCAACCATAAACAGGATCTGTTTCAGGACACACTTGAATTTATCTGTTCATTAAAAAGTAAATGGGTGCATCATACTTCACTTTCATTACATCATAACATATCATATCATATCATATCATATCATGTAGCATGATGATGTGTCTGACATTCTTTATCAATCCATGTTTCTACAATGAAATGGTATGACTCTGTTTTGTATGTGTTGCTATAGAGTGCTGCGAGAATGAGTCCTAAAACCCAGAAATAAGTAACCATTTTTGCACTTCTGGTTCCCTCTTTTTTTTTAAATGGATTTTTGATAAGATGCCTTAAATAAGGTCTGTGGTTACATTGTGTTTGTAAATACTCCACTGTGAATTCTGAAGCTTGTATGTGCCTTTTAATGGTGGTTGCTAACAAGTAGCTAAATGAGACAAATGTCATGATGCTGTACAAGAGAAAGTTAGAAGCTATAGGGTGGTGGAGTTGGTTTATTGCCTAACGTTAGCTTTGGAGACTGCATTTACGCTTCAAAAATTTGAAAAAAAAGTGTACATTTGTGCTAAACAAAATGTAAATGTATCATAATCTTTTGTTCTCCATAGAGTTTATTTATTTTCTGCAATAATCCAAAATCCAATAGAAAAAACCTGTTGCCTTTCTCTAGCGATGCTAACTTCAGGGTTGGCCTACAAAACTAGGACATACCTGCAGCACTCTATAGCAGCGCTGCTGATGATGATGTGAACTGTCGGACTTAATTAGAGCCTTTAACACCAAAGAGTACAAACTTGTTATTAAGAGACTGAGGAAATGGGCAGCTATCACTGGAGTGGTTCTCCTCTCTCGGTTCCATCAAGGATTTTAAAGGATCATGAGCTCGCATCACCTGTGGAGTACCCCAGTGATGTATTCTGGGACCAGTGTTCACACCATTCTCACAGTACATGTCATCACTTGGACATAACATTTCGGAAAACACATCATCTCCTTTTCAGTGTTATGCTGATGAAACATAATTATACCTTCATTTTAACCCACATGAACACATCTGTAACTTTCTTTTTCAACTGTTCAAACTCCCACTCAGTCTCACAATTGCAATCTATCAAGAACTACCTAAAAGGCCATCCATGGTCTGGCTTCGGATTATATTAATTAACTTTTAACCCTGTAGAGCCCAGCCGAGCCCCTATGATTAGTGGCTCAAAAGCTTTTAGTTGCTCCATCGACCAGACTGAAAACTAAGAGCAACCGTGTGTTTTTGTTTATGGCACATCGGTTGTGCATGTTGAAATCTGTAAATATTTTAAACAGGAAAGCCCTTTGTGCTTAAGCTTCCAAAGTGATATATAAATAAAATGGTTATTGTTATTACCTTAGCCAAGACGTAGGAGCAGTCCCCATGGAAGGTGTAGACTTTTCCATCGAAGGTGTTGATGTGAGCTCCTCCCTCCACAGAGCAGGTTGCTGGACAGTTCTCCTCTGTACACTTCCACTGGCCTCTATCACACATACTGGAGACACACACACACACACACACACACACACACACACACACACACACACACACACACACACACACACACACGCACACACACAGTATAGCAAGTTGAAATGAAGAAATGCAGCATCTGAATCCGTATTTCCAGCCCATGATAGCATGCTCAGGGGTGGATTCACAGCTGATAGCCTATCACTTGTAACCTCCATTTGCCCCTAATCAAGATCGGATTCACAAAAGATATTGCACTAATGATATCAAAGCGCAAACATGCCCATTAACTTTATAGCTGAGGGCAATTATCCATGTGGTATACATGTCGTAGTGAGGGTGGTCAGGTTCTTTTTTATACCAGCACCCACCCAACCCGATATGAGAGTCAGTCGTCAAAAATATGTTAATCAACTACTCAAACCTGATCAAACCCGTAGACGGTCAACTTTATGTTCATTATGAATGGATGTAATGTAATTTTTGATGCAAACTTTAAATTCATGCCAGAGAAGCATAGGTGAGGCTGTCTCACAGGCTAACTTAGCTAGACAGGCTAACTTTAGTTTAGCTAACTAGCTAGACAGGCTAACTTTAGTTTTTTTCATACTGCAACACCTACATTAAGTAACACAACATCATTGTGGCAGATTAGTGACAGTCCAACATGAAGGACTAATGCAAGTGTAAAAAGGCTTGTAGTCACACATATATTATAAATTCATTAGCACTTATAGACATCCTGTAAGTGTGGCCCTAAATTCTAATTCAAATTTTTAGTATGGCACAGAAGATAAAGATTGTGATGAGTTTTTTTCACTCATCATAAAACGATTAAATGAACTGGAGAGATAAGATTTTACTCATAACTTAAATGTGATCAAACAAATAACTGAGTGAATATCATGCTGAAGTCAAAAACTTGAGAAGTCACATTCATTTGTAATTATTTGTCTTCATCTTACCAGGATCTACAGGCGAAGGAGTAGGACTCTCCCGACTGGTAGACTGTATTGTCGTGCAGACATGGACACTCTTCCACTTCAACACAGCCAGTGTTACTGATGTCGTCAAAGACCGTTCCTGAGAAGGAGAGGAGGGATAAAAATCACTGCGGAATTTATGTCTGTGCATGAGACATTATAGAGACTGCATATGGTTGCTTATAGCGTTAACACTGTAGTGTACAATGTGTGTGGATACCTGCAGGGCAGCGGCAGCCATCAAGGAAGTGACTGTCACATGTCTGGCTGGCCTGAGGGGTGGTGCAGCTGTCAACACATGCACTGCTATACTCAAAGTACTCCATGTTGTATGGACATTCCATGTCTGTGGAGACAAACAATTCAATGTTGCTGTTCCACTGACAGTCAAACATCAGGCAAACAAGATTTGTAATTCAAGGCCACAACATTCAAATTAAGTGCATATAAGTATCTATCTTTAGGTGTAAGATGCCTTACTGCAAAACGTTGCATTCCTCCATTGTTCAGGCCTGCCACCTGCATGGACACACTCTCTGGAGTACTCTGAGATGGTTTTGCAGAGGACAGAGTTGATGCCGTCATCAGAGTTGCACTGATCAGCCATACAGGCTTCACTGAAGGAATTCACATCCAGAAGGTTTTGGCAACCACTGAATGCAGCGCTGGAGAAGATCTTGTCACACAAGTTCTGAAAAAACAGACAACACAATCAGTCAGTCAGTTATAAATTGAGTTTGCAGTCCTTACAATCTTTTGATACATGAACCGTACAGTATATGAGAACACACAGACAGTGAAGTGCAGCCCAGTGTGAGCTTCAGTGTGGCCTTCAGTTTCACAGTGGTGAAATTTAACATGTCTGCATTATGTTCTCACTCTGATCAAAATGGAGTCTCCACACTGCTGCTGGTGTGGTGATTTTGATGATACAATATTCTCCCTACAGTGTTCAGCTATGACGAGATGTATATTCAACTCTCTGACAGCCAACAGTTTGGAGGCCCTCTGGATAGGCTGCACAGACTGAGGGTGGACTTTTTTGCAAGTACGCATTTACAGCTGCAAGCATGTTGGCCTACTTGCTTTATGTCAACATGTCTGATATATAATAATCACTTACTTATAACCAGGGGTGAAAGTAAGCCGGTACGGCATACCACTAAAAGGTTTGGAAAGGGTACGCCGTACCGTAAAGAAAATATACTGTCTCTGAAAAAAAATTGCATTTTCAGCATGACAACACACGTGCTAACATCAAATTACCAGAAGCAACACGTTTGCCCCAATATACATTACATATAAGTATTTTCCGTTTCACAAAGGGAGGTAACTCAAACCAGAGACAGAGGGGTAACTCTAGCCTGTTTCACAAAGAGAGGTAACTTAACCCCTCGGTCAGTTACCATGGTAACATGCTCTCTGAAACTAACCTGGTCGGGACCAGGTTTTTCTCAGAAAACCGTGAGTTTCTCTCTGTCTCTGCCCTCTTTCAGCCACACACGGTGTTTGATTTCCTCATTCATTCAGTCAGCACGCGAGTTTTGGCGTAGTATAGTTCTGTCGTCTGTTTTTTTCAGAAAATCATTGCAAAAATCCGACATTAGAAGTTATATTAGGTGGCGACTATTTCACTACCACGGCATGTCCTTTTGATAACGATCCCGTGGATGAAGGTGCAGAATTAGTGCGCAGAGAATTAAATATTTGTTGGGAGATGATTATCAAACTATTGATTATAGATGTGCTTGCATTTCCAGGCAATTCTCTGTTTGAGCGGTACCGTTTCATGTCACAGCAGATATTCTGTGTTGCGCTGCGTTTTTTTGCAAACGGGAGTTTTTGTATACAACGTATAAAAGTAATTCAGTAGGCCTACATTAGAAGTTATATTAGGTGGTGAATATTTCCACTACCATGTCATGTCCTTTTGATAACGATCCCGTGGATGAAGCTGACGCATTACTGCGCAGAGAATTAAATATTCGTCGGGAGATGATTATCAGACCGCGCATAGACGTCCTTAATATACTGCAGCCATAATTACAACATGAATGAAATGGATCTTTTGAGCAAGTAGAATGTATTTGACTTAGCGTTTCCTAAATATAATCCCAGCTTTTCTTGCAATTCATAGGTTCAAAAGTGTGTGCTTTTAATGTGGTTACCGGTATATAAACTACTCCTATAGGTCCAAACAACAGCCTTCTGATCCAGAATATCACCTATAATGCGAGGGGGTCCATTTCACGGCAGGGGTGCTGAATACGCACAACACCGTTTCATGTCACAGTCCATCTCATCCCTCCTTACATTTCCAACATTAACAACCAGAAATGCTTTCATATCACAGCAGATATTGTGTGTTGCGCTGCGTTTTTTTGCAAATGGGAGTTTTTTATACAACATTTATATGATGTATAAAAAACAGCCACTTACGGTAATATTTACTTTACCATTTAAAACTTGCTCAAAATGAGGCGTCACCATGAGATTGTGCCGATGTTTTACCTGTTTGAACAATGTTTTTATGTTTCGTCTTAAGCTGCTGCCAAGTGCGCTTCTCCCCCGCGGGGTTGCACTTAAATGAAATAAACTAATAGGCTCCCACTCATGCAGTTCCCCCTGTGATATTTCTGTGATTACAACAGGACTACATTTAAACTTATGCACTGACCCGAGCAGCGATGTTCTCCCGCACCGTCTCCCTCTCTTTTGCTGCTGCAGCGGTGTAAACCTGCTTAAACTCTCCGTATGAGCGCATTAATATTTCCAATTCCAGTTGTAGCGTAGCCCTTCGCTTCCCCGTTGCCATGGTGACTCGTCGAATCAGAGCTCCATTGATGCTGTCTTTTTTTACTTGTGGTGCACGCGCTTAACTCCAGGTCAAACTACTCTGAGTTGATCAACCTAACGCAAATCTGCTGTTCTGGAACCGAAAACTCAGAGTTTCCTATCTCAGAGTAGATCAACTCAGAGTTCAGGGTTAGACTCAGAGATTTTTGAACCTGCTTTGTGAAACAGGCCCCTGATGAATGCTTGATAAGTAGACTATAATAAAAAATTAAGTGTATTTTTTGGTGTGCGCGCGCCAGGCACGTCTGCATTCGGGGCTGTGGTCCTGGACCTCTGTACCATCAAAAAAACAACAACATAATGATGATGGAAATATTCCAGTACAGAAGACTTCCATGTGGTTGCATTAGCAGCAGCCACAGAGGCAACATTGTAGCAGTGAAGACCACAAAATGTTGTGGCATTTCAATACCTTCAAAATCAAACATAAAGCAGACTGACTTGGTAACTTCAGAATCAAACTTAAAGCAGATTGACTTGATAACTTCAGAATCACACTTTAGGCAGACTGACTTGATAACTTTAAAATCAAACTTAACTTCTGGGCCACAGCCCCAAATGTTTTCATTAGCTAGCGACGCGCCTGGAGTGCGCTATACGCACTGTTGGTCAATATGATAGTATTGAAAGTATAGCAAGAAATTAAAATTACTTTCAACCCTTCTTATAAGCATATCAAACCTCCACACAACATGAACAGTTGTGATTTGGGGATGCAAACTCAGTGGACAAGAAAGCTTGTTTTTCTGATCTTTGAGTAACAGTGAGTGTAAATGTTGCTATCAAAGGTATGGCAGGACTAGTTTACACGCCAGTTTGGGGTTTTAGCTTTATTAAAGTGCATTAGTGATGCTCAAGCACGAGTCATACACCAATGATAGACTAATTTGACTCTTGATCCATGATGATGAGGATGCAGAGAAACAGGAATACAAGGCAAAAATAGCATATTGACAATATTTTAGAGACCCCCCCCCAAAAAAAAAAAGTTGATGCCCATTGATGTGCTCTTTTTCCGACCTTGGCACAGATAAGATAGGGCATAGAGACTTCACAAGATGTTAATGTGAATGTGTTTGTATTGAGTATTCATTATACAGAGTGAAGACTTACAGTACCTTATCACCACAGCTCAGGACTGGGTTGAGATCAGGCTCCTCACAACTCTCTGTTGGATCGTCCAACTTGTAGGTGTCAGCAAAGTCTACCACAGACAGCGGCACTCCTACAGTACAGCACAGTCCAGCACAGTACAGTAAAGTCAATCACACAACAATACTCAAAAGTGTTTCCTTGTCCCTCATGCATGCAATGAGTTTACAATTTATAAATCGATTTACACATTAAGATAATGAATAGAGTTTCACTTTGATCAAAGTATGAATACTGTTGATCAGTATAAAAGAATCCAAATTATATCCACTATGAAATAGTATGAAATATCCAAGGACACACTGCCATCAGACACTGCATGGTCAGTATTAAGGAATCGGTTCACACATTGAGAACACTGTAAAGGATCTTACCGTCAACCATTAAATCATTGGAAACGCCGTCAAAGTTTCCACAGAGTCCACATGTCTGGTTCTGGTATTTTTGATCTATCTCAACCTGTGAAGACACCCAAACATACAGTAGTTACAGTGTGTGAGCGACCTGATGGGTAAAAAATAGTGTTTGGTTTTGGTTGTTACTGTAGAAGAGTGAAACTTTGCTTTTCTTGATGATGCATGACTTGTAGTTTTTGTCTGCTATTACTCACTGTAAGCAGCTACTGTACATTTACATGGTGACTTGACTTCATGTTTGCTTGTCTCCGCAGGGTATATCTGTAACTAAGTGACTTGCTGCTGCTGTGCACTCATCCTTGATCTATATTTGAGCTGAGGCATCTCTGTTACATCAGCTTTGGAAGTTACATTTTTGGTCCATTTTTCCTGCCTCAAAACAGGTCTCAGTGAGATTTGTAGTCATGCCGGAAGCCAATGAAGAACTGATTTGGGTGTGAATAGTGCCACTAAACTGTGATGAATAAACTGCAATCATTTTTAAAGACACAACATTTAGAAATTTCCTTCATTTCTTCCATCAGACAGTGTATTAAAGTGCTGCAGTGTTACTACAGAAGCTTTGAATTTATTGAGAGAAAGCTAATGTATTGATTTAATTGCTCATAGTAAGAAGTGTGTTTGAATGAATTGCAGCAGGCCCTGAGGAGTTGATGTCTACTTTAGAATGGACTTGGAGAAGACAGTACTTAAGACTAAAAGTTAGATGTATTTACCTTTTTCAAGGTAATTGCTTTCCTAGAAGTAAGAGCAATTTGTCCAATTTGACAGTGTATCAGTGCAGTGAAAAGAGTGAGACTGCTGCTGAGTCACCAGCAATGCCTTTATCAACTATTCAGTTGGTTTGTGAAACACTGTGACTACGGTTACTAATATGGTGAGCTGATAGGACTTAACTACACTGGCTGTTTTCATCATACTTATCAAGTCTGTCACCCAAGTGTGACACTCTGGCTCCTGTATATGGTCTTAATAGCTTTTGGACAACGATGGAGTCCTCCAGTAAAGAGGGATAACTTCTATCAGACTGTGACTACACACACAGACAATACTGCATACAGAGATACGTTTATTCTTGGTTTTGGTCATTGCATTGGTGATGAAAGTAATAATTAAATGATAAGATAACATCAGCCTTATTATTTACACTTATTGTACTCATATGCATACGTAACAAGGATGTGCACTTAGAGTCAGATCCTGTTGACTTGTTTACAACAGACTTACAGTGTGACATTTCTTCAGTGTGGAAAACCAAATTTACTGCTAGACTAGCCTAACACTAAAGACTAAAAGCAGCCCTACAAAACCAGTGTGTGTGTGTGTGTGTGTGTGTGTGTGTGTGTGTGTGTGTGTGTGTGTGTGTGTGTGTGTGTGTGTGTGTGTGTGTGTGTTTGTGTGTGTGTGTGTGTGTTTATGTCTGTGTGTGCATACATCCAGGGAATCATCCAGGTTCCAGATAGCTCTGATTCCCAGCTTAGCTTCGACAGTGATAGAAGATGGGGTCCCCTTGACAGTCACCCCTAGTGTGACATGTGGCAGAGACACCCTGCAGCAAACACACGGAGTTAGTGTAAAAATGTGACAGAAAGCATCAGCTGATGAGAGACTACTATGAAAATGTAAAATGAAAGTCAGAGAGGGCTTAGGGTTTAAACACTGCAGTCATCACTGATACAGGAGGTCACACAGAAATGTATCTAATCTGGATCACTTTGTCTTGACTGCAGTTTGCTATTGCAGGTAGCATACAGCTGGTTCGTCAAAGCTTTGATCTGGAAATGACTGCCTTAAAGGTACTGGCTGTCATCAATACATGAAAAAGCAAACAATGAGATAATAGAGCTTTAAACTGCAGAGGCAGGTGTTTATGACCACACTAATTAACAATACACATAATTAACAATACACACTTTTTTTCCATGTGACCCTGAGATGACTAGACAAGCACCATCTGGAGTCTAATTCTTCTAACGTTGTAAACACTTCAGTAAACAAACAAAAGCAACCAATAACACAAAACTAAAGCTGTTCAATGGAATGTATAGTAAATTGTTCTGCAAACAAGTTTTTTTTTTTATAGAATTAGTTAAATCAGGGGTGTAATTATGATGTAAATTGTCAGGATGTGAATGTGTGTGTTTGTGTGTGTGTGTGTGTAGGGGGGGGGGGTGTAAAAAAAAAGAATTATACAGCAAAAAGTGCTGAAATTGATCGACATATTGACTCAGCCTGATGTCATCTTATTTCACCTATTGCTGGAATTTAGTTTTTGTTAATTTTCACTTACTGTGACCTGATATCCGCACTGCTCCTCAAAACAATATGAAAATTAAAGTATGCATTACTTATGAAAGAAAGTTATTTTTACTTAATATACTGTAGGATGGACACATTATTGGCCATGACATTGTAAGCAAAAAAACAAACAGTTCTATTTCTTATACGGGTTTTAACTCTATTGAACCTGATGGAACTCAAGATTTCAAACCATATCTCCTCTTACCTCTCCTCTTTGTTTATACTGGACGCTCAGGGTCCAATACTGCCTTCTGAAAAAGTGCATGTCCTCTGTGTCCCCCCAGTAAATTACGCCCTTGAAAAGGATGCTGTAATGCCCTTCAGTCAAAATGATACACATTGTGGTTTTACGCAAAGATGTTGTTTATATTGTAGTTAAAGGAACTTTATCTTTGATCTTTGTCTGCTTGGAAAATGTTCAACAATCTCAAATGCTGTGGAAAGCCTTTACAGCGGTTAACAGCGATGAGGAGAGTTTGTGGACAGACGAAAGAAAATCTCCATGAAGACTGAGAAAGACCCAAGATCCACTGAGGCAGCCCAGTATGTAGTTAAAAGATCCATTAAAAGCTAGTTCCTTTAATATTAGTCAGCTGATATTATTGGCTAACGTCTGGCCAATCACAGAAATCTATTGGTATCGTCGTATATGCTTTGCAATACGCGCCAGTATGACTGTGACTGATATGTAACATGGTTATTTAGCTATTTATTTTATTACACTATACATTATGTATATAATATATAATCATGTATAATAATGTTAAAGACTCTTGAAAGCAGTCTGCTGAGTATCTTTGAGTGATATCAGTGAAAGATCTGTGCAAAATCTGCATAGAAAGGGTCCATTTTCATTCCAGCTGGCCTTATAAACCCCATATTGTTCGGGTCCTACTTTCAAGCTCAGCATGTCCTTCCCTTCTATAGTACCAAATGTAAATATCGGATTAGAGTAAAATTCCCAACATCTAAAGCAGAGTCTCTAAAATGTCTGTTACATGGAACACATGAGGTATAGTGTGTTCGGGAAACATGTAGCTGACTGCTCTGGCCTGAACTTACTCCGTGCCATCGACAACCACTGAGCTGTTGGAGAGCTCCACCACAGAACCATCAAGCTTCATGACGATGTAGGTAATGGTGGGGATGTTGTTGACAGTCCCGCGCCTCATCTGGATGTTGAAAATGTCATAGCTGTCCTTACACTGGTAAGTCACGATATGGTTACAGCTAGAGGGCAGCTGGAAGAAAGTTCCATCAAAGGTCTTCCAGTGATAGTGTCCCCAAGTTGTACACACTCGGCCGATGTGATTTGGATTAGCTACAAAAACACAACAACACAACATATTAAGATATTTTTAACTGACATGAAGAGTTGAGCAAAAATAATTTCGGGGCATTTGCACAGTTACCTGAACCCACGCTCAGTGGCTGAAGTGATGGAATGATAGTTACTGTAATAAAGAGAAGAAATAATCATTTCATGGTATTTATCAGACGTTTTGTATCAGATTGTTCCGACACTTCCCTGAAGCTATATGATGCTCACACTGAGTGAAAAGGGCCATGTCCAGGAGAACACCCCTGGACCCGGATTGCCTGCCCCATGTTCCACCACATTACCCTAAACTTTGATGCGTGCATGCATGTTTGTGTGTATGTGAGTGAACTTATTTCCATCCAATCGTCCATTCTGTGACCAGTTCCGATCGTCTCCTAATGAATCCAATACATGTGAAGCTGTAAGCATTTTTCAGGTCATCCCTCACCTGTCTGAGTGAGTGAGCCGACCAGCAGCGCCAGGTAGATGAGCCATAATGTGGATTGGAGTCCTTTGGTCCCCATGTTTGGTCCAGAGGACGGATCCACTATGAGAGGTCTCACCTGGAGACAGATTCCTTTATATCCAGTGAAGGTGGAGCTAAAAGAAAGACAAAGAATGTAAGGCAGCACTACCTTTCCCTCCTTCACTCTGCACACCATTAGTGTGGTTAACATTTACATACTAAATAAATACCTGACAGTGCATACAAGGTTACTATTTGTTGGCTCAGTAAACATCCATCAGTGCACCTAGTACAGTATCTTGTTCACCCTACAGGCCTCTAATGAACTATAGGACCAGCAGGAGATATTTTATAATCAGTACAAAAACCTCAGGCTCTTACGCACTGTTTACATTTGGTTTTTAAATGATGCATGATAGGTTGAATGGCGCGTTAAGATGGAACCTTTCCGTAGCCTTGGAGTTAAAAGTAAAAAATAACCCTGGTTATTCATAAAAGCCAAAGTTGACTATATGTACAGTAGCTGCCCAGCCTGGACAGTGAAGCCAACTGTGAATTAAACCACCATTCTTTCTAATGTCCAACAGGGGGCAACTCCACTGGCCCAAAAAAACAAGTCTGATTGTACATAAGTTAGTCAGTCTACCTCAACATTCTCCCAATGAGTTTATGGTCTCAATCACTAGACACTAGTTTCAACCATGATGTTTATTTTGTAAATGATGAGCCCACTTAGAGTAAAATAGATGGTACAGCAGGGCAAGCTTTATATTATTATTAAGGATATGCATATCCGTGGCACTGTGTACATTAATATAGCCGTAAACTTGTCTTTGGATGTGTCAGTGTTATATTTTTAGAACTTTGACTCTTACAGTGTTTTCACTTAATCAGAGTCCTTTGTAACATTTTGGTCGTCTGCAGATGTATTTTTCAGTGTTCAGTGGTTGCACTTTGCAAACCAAGTTAGCTATCTAGCGCTAGTGTTAGCTAGTAACTTGGGAACCTGCTGATTTTCAACTGGCTCTGTTTCACTGCTGTGCATGCAGATGAACAGTGCCAGGACCTGGAGCTCCCTGCTCATTCTCCGGCAAAAGTCCACCACATGACTTCTTTACTGTTTAGCTTAGCACAGTGCCATTGAAATGTCATTTGCATATCGGTCCCCTCAGTTGTTGTTGAAATATCTGAACTGAATAGCATTTGGGCCAAAGTATGTGAACCTTGTCTGTATTAGCTTTGTCTCTAACTATAACCATCCTTAACTTGGCATGCAAAGACATTGTAGAAAGCATGAATTAAAAAAATGCTTTTGACAAAAAATTGTCCCAAACAGATGTTTGATTACAATATCTATATAGCTATTTAAAACACTCACATAAGATACACACTGTTTTTATAGTTATATCTGTGGGGACTGCAGTTAATCCATCGATCGAGTAGGAAGGTTAATAAAAAATAATATTGTGATTAATAACGGATGGGTGGGTGAAATAATACATACATCACTAAGGGAAATATTAATCACACTATAGAATGACAGCTTAATTTTTCTTCATTAAGAGAGAGGCTCTATCCATTTTCTCACAAGGAACAACAGCATTAATCTATTTCAGAAGCCTAATGTTTTGTTCTTTTTTTAACTACAGTATTTTTTTATTTAATAATTAAAAAATCAGTACATTGATTGTAGTACAGTTAAACAGGTGAATCCATTCTTATTACATGCTTGCATGTGGATACATAAGACAGACATGGTTAAGCAACAAACAAAACAAACAAACAAAAAACAACTAAAAAACAAACAAAACAAAGGGAAATCAATAATTTATATTCAAAGTGTTTCTTTGTAACCTTGCATCAAAATAGCACAGATAATTGTATAAACAGGGATTGTGTCACCGTTTTCTTTTCTTCAGAACAGAGGCTTATGACACGTTAAATAACCTGTTGCTCTCTCCATATATGTGTTAAATTCTCTCTTAAATACTAGGAGGTGAGGAAAGGTTTTTAAATATCTGTTTTAATGAATTAAATATAATCACCACATTCACCATCTAATTTTCTTCTGAAGTTCCTCTTGTGGTGCCAAGAGTCATTTCATCAGTTGTAAAGCTCGGTCCAGAAAATGTCAACCAGTTTTTCACAGCCACCCAGAAACTCTGTGTAACTAAACAGGTACTAAAGATATGTGTTGTGGCTTCAATTACCTTTTTACAAAATACATTATACAGTATTTAGCTGCTTAAAGGGATACTTTGCTGACTTAAAATTTATACTTTGTAAGTATATGTTCACCTCTATTTCAATAAGGCAACCTAGAAATTAGCACCATTAGATTTATTTTATGCTGTTCACAATGCTGACTAGCCGGTATGGTAGCTTGTAGGGGGGTGTGGGTTACAAAAAAGAAGAAAATTATTAAATTGGGTTGGTGGGAGGATGGGTGGTGGGTAGATGATTTAAGCATAGGGGAGAGTGGAATGATTTGAGACAGCATGGAAGTTGAGCCCCCTCTTGTTTTTAGGCAATCAAAATTGGCCATGTGACGACACATTTTTGATGGAGAGAGGCCAATAGAGTAAGTGCAAATGTAAGAATAAAAAATCCAACATTTTCCAGCAGGAAAAGGGGCTGAAAATGGGGAGAAATTAACAACATTGGCAACCAAGGTTACAGCTTTCCCTGGCGTTAGCATGTAGCTACATGTACCTTAGTTAGCAGTTGAATGACTTTGCAATAACATTATAGCAGCACTCTCTACCATCAAAGATCACCAGTAAAGGCTTCTCAACCAAAAAGGAATGTGATCTGAAAATAGGGAGAAATTAACAACATTGTCAGCATGTAGGTAACTACGTATTATAATGTACGTCAATTGTAAACAATCCATGAATGAGGGATGCAGGGGGACTAACGGTTAGCCAATCAGCGTCATGGTCAGGACTAACACCGTTGTCAAGGTGTGCATTCACTGGCCAATAACAACCAAGTCAGCTAAATGTGCTTATATCATAGGCTACACCATGCTCCTCTGCAGCCTGATCCATTGCTACCATGCAGTCTGTGGTTGCTACGGTTGTAGGTGTTAAACGGTGGACAAATTGTTTTGAGCATTGCAACCTCCGCAAAATGAGTCGTTTTAATATCAGGATCAGATCAATTCGGTATGATATCATTTTGGAAAGTCTAGAAGAGCAGCACAATTTAATTATTTTACCCCTGTTCAATTTAGCATAGACCTCCGTAAACTCAAAGGCCTCTATGTTGTCCCCCATCTCCTCCTGCTGTTGTATCAGAGTATTGTCCAGCCGACACTGTCAGAGTTCAATCTCAAGGCCATCTCACGCATTGCATCTACAGTAGCACAGGACAACCTACACCCACTCAACCAACCATACATCTTTCTGTATGTTATCTTGTTGTGCTTGTCCATCTGTCATTATCTGTCAGCATGCTGTCCATAAATCTGTACTGTAAAGAAATAAATTTCACCTTGGAGACAGAATAGTCTAAAGACAAAGTCAAAGTTAACTTGAAGTTAGCTGACTCGGACAGAAAGTCCCTTGTGATTAGTTAGGAAAACTCCCCTCCCCCATGGAAATCAGTACATTTTGATGCTCTCTAGCCACTTTCTATCATTAAAATAATGTGTAGGACTGTCTGGCAGAGGTTTACTGAATGTGTTCTATCTTACATTTATCTTATTACCAGCCCTGCTGCTATTGTTGATCTCATCTACACACCTGTAAAGTTTTGAGATTAGTTCCTGCTACAGTATGCACACACACACACACACACACACACACACACACACACACACACACACACACACACACACACACACACGCACACACACACACACACGCACGCACGCACGCACACACACACACACACACACACACGCACACACACACACACACACACACACACACACACACACACACACACACACACACACACACACACACACACACACACACGCACACACACTCACACACTGACTTCCAGGGTGGAAACAATAGCAGCATCCCTGTTGCAGCTGGTAATGACTTACAGCTACCAAGCAGTCTGAACAAAAACATGCAAAACACTGGATATTTAATCAATGGATTATTCAGTGCGTAAGAAGTCAAAGTGTGCAGCGGTCCACACCCATCACTTAGCCGGCTATGGAAATTGAACACAATATGGCACATTGTTCTGGTGCAAACATACCGTGCGTTGCAAGTGTGAAGAATTATTTGGCTTGTGTTGATGTCACGGGCCTGCGTAAATAATCCACAGTGACTCAGCTCCCTCTGTCCAGGATATGCATCCTGTGGTGCATCTTGGATAAAAACTCTGTTCTGCTCACTCAAGTGATTGTATTCTGTAAATAAAGACTTTAAAATCATTAATTTAACACTGTCAATGCAGAAAAAAAGTCATGTTTTGCAATATGTTATAAAATTATTTGATTCCAATTTAGAAGTTATTGCGGCCGCTTTGGTAGTAAGATGTAACGGCAGATTAGCCTCTGGGACTTCATGTCCTAGAGTTACTGCACCAGTCAGACGAAGAGAGACTGAATATGCCCTTTCATTGCACTTTTAGGCCCAGTTCAGACCAAAGATTCGCAATGCGAAGTTGCAGCGGTGTGAACTGACCCGTCTCGTCTGGACTCAAACCGGCTGATGTTGTCGCCTGAGACTCAGCTTGTCAAGTCTCTTTTTGACAGGGCCACCTACTGGTTGACTGTAAAACTGCACCCAAATAAAACACCAAGATATCACTGTTTGTGAAGCTTGGAACAACCTCCAGAAAAATGTTCTATTGTATGGGGTTATAATGACAAAACAGTCTTAAAATAGCCTATTATGAAATTAAATGGTTTCAAATGTAGCCTTTGTATTATGGCAGTGCTCCTTCCTTCCTCATCTGCCTTTCCAGCCTCCTGCAGAACTCGTCCACTTCACTGAAAACAGACAAAATGATAAATAATGGAATAGAACCATCAATGTTCTCAATGTAATCAAAGTCCTACTTCTCTCTTCTTACCTTTGATGTACAACAGGCCCTGCCAGGTAGACCTGCTCTGCCTCCTCCCATGAAATAGCATTCACTGCTGAGAAGCCATATATGATTGCCCAAACAGAATTTAAACATTAATATTTAAAATCAATACAAAAACACAAACTTCACAAATTTCTGCCATTCATTCCTGGGCCTGGGCAGCGGGGGGAGAGGGGGGTGGGGGTGGGGGCAAGAGGGACAGTGTGAGGCCGCTGCCTCGATGACGTTCAGCCTCTATACATGGGATGACTGTTCTGACCACTCAGCCACCCCTAATTGTATTTCTAAAATGTAAAAAATGAATAAATAAAATTATATGAAACACATATAAACATCTTTACCAAGCACACATTAGCCTTATGACAGCAAACAAATTAGGGCCCTGTGTTTTTAAACACCAAATTGCATTGAAATTTGTTTATTTTTTTGTTTATTTTGCATGGCAGGAGAAGAGAGATGACTGGACCCAATAATTGGCCGCCGTGATGGGCTCTATTGTTGTGTAGCCGTGATCTAGAGTCTTCTCCTCTCTGGTTGGGCATTTAATCAGCTGATTGAATTTGGAGAGTTCATGCCTGAGATTGCCTCTATTAAAGTCACCAAGGACAATAACAAAGGAGCCCGGGTTAGTCTGCTCCACACAGCGTATCCGGTCAGCCAGCTGGCGTTGTGAGTCCTTCAAGTTGCTCTATGTTTGGCTGTACACACCTACCAGCATGAATGAAGCAAACTCACGGGGGGATAGAAGGGTCTGCAGTTGCCGTTTCACTGCATGAGCAAAGGTGAGCGCACCTTTGACCAAAATGTCCAGTATTTCTACGGATGGGATGAGAAAATACTTATGAGCTCTTCTCTCATGAGCACTTCTCTGGAGAAAGCGCTTCGAGTCGTACCACAAAACACAGAATTTACTAACAAAACAAGAAAAAACGCTGCGCTGCAAAACGGCTGCACTGCAAAAAAGGCAGCCATAGGTGGCGCCATCTTGTATACATCATTTGGACGTTCGTGACAGGTGCAGGAAATGTACATGATTTGTTTTTTTTTTGTTATTTTACGTTTTCCTGTTTTTCTAGTTTATTTTGAACAATCAAGTTATTTATTTATGCATAGATGTATTTATTCATTTATCTGTTTATTTTATTTGTGGAAAATAATATCATGGTAGCCTATCCACCTTATTATGACAGAACTCTCCAACAGTCAAATACTACTGAGCCAGAAAATGCAGGTCATGAGCATCAAGATATCGTTAGCGCCTCTGCTAGCAGCAAACAACCTGTTGCTATAGATGCTGTTGCTGAATGGCAGCCATAAGTTCTGTGACCCTAGAAAGTGGCATGTTATTATAATTATAATTATTATTATTATTATTATAGAAGTAGTCTAAAATTAGTAAAAATTTGATGTTGAAAAACAACCACGAACAACCACGGTCACAATAACCAACCAAACAACATATAACATAAGTAGATGGATAAAGTAAAAAAAAAAAAAGACAACCTAAAACTAAAAGCAAAAATAAATAACGTAATTCAAGAAGGAGGAAAACAAAAAAGAATTTCATGTATCCAACTGTTAAGAGTCAGTGGAGAAACAGGTTTCCATTTAAGGAGAATGTTACGTCTGGCGAGCAGGTGGTAAAGGCCACGACACGTTGTGTAGTAATGGGCAGATTTGTGTAAAAGAGCAACTTGCAGGTTAGAGACCCCTGTTAATCAATGTGCCTAGGCGCGGTACAGTTGCACTCACACTGGTCAAACGAACTAGACTTTAGCCGTGAAACGTGCTTGGGCACGGTATGGATGGACAGTGTGAGTGTGCCCTAAAGCACGGGGCACGGTACGGATGGACAGTGTGAGTGCGCCCACAGTCTCTCAGGGCACTTTCCATCTCCGGGAACCACCTTCTGATGGTGCGAGTTGTCACCGTTTTTTTTTTTTGGACCAGGGGGGTATACAATTCAATTCAATTCAATTCAATTCAATTCAATTTTATTTATAGTGTCGAATTATAACAAAAGTTATCTCAGGACACTTTAAAGAGTAGGTAAAGACCACACTCAATGACTTATTTATGATTTACATAGACCCAACAATTCCTCTGTAGAGTACGGTGGCAACGAAAACCTTCCCTATAACAGGCAGGAACGTCAGACAGACCCAGCTCTGTAGAGGACGGCCATCTGTCTTGACCGGTTGGGGAGGAAGAAAAGGAGAGAGAAAGAGAGAAAAGACACACATATGGACAGAGACAGACAGACGGACACACTTCCAGAGATGCAAGCAAAGCCTAACAGTAACTATAATAATATTTATAGTAATGTGAATATAACGTATATGTTGAGAAAGTTAATACAACAGAATAGTAGAAACAAGCACAGCTAAGGTGACAGACTATGAAAATGATAATAATTATGGTGGCAAACATGATCAATGATGAGTAGTGGCAATAGCAGCTACGATATAGCTACAAATTTTATAGTTTATTAAACTAGTGATAGTATATATGAGTAACAGTGATAATAGCAGCAGGAAGCGTCATGTAGGACCACGGCAGCAGGCACCACCACGATCAGCAGAGACCTGCGAGACAACTCCGGGGAAGAGGCTGAATTAGTAACATGCATTGATGAGACATGAATGGTACAGACAGAGAGGAGAGAAGGTCAGAGTATCAGGAAAAGTATTATCCCCCGGCAGACTAGGCCTATAGCAGCATAATTAAGCAGAAGAAAATCTTATACAGTCGCTGTAGGTGAACCAGGTTATGATCAGACTTCCCCAGTGGAGAAAGGGGAGTCGCTGTGTATGCATCCCTTACATTAACATACAGGAGATCAATTGTCCTGTTGTTTCTGGTGGGACTGTCTCCTCCTCAGCTCCGCCAGGACGGGGTGTCGTATCCCAGCTCGTCCCTTTGTGCGCAGACCCAGCAGTTCCTTTCTTGAGTAATTGAGAAAACTGGCTCTTTGTTCCATTTTAAAGTTAGAAATATCCATGGGATATATATAAAACACACCATCTCTTCACAAGAAGAGTACAAAAGTAGAAAGAAAGAGGTTAAAATAGGGTAAAATAGCTAAAAAACGGAGAGCTACTGGAGAGGCAGCCGCCTCCTACAGCGGCAGAGTGTTGCCAAACTAGTATTTGTAATAATAATATAGCACAAGCACGGGTATTAATACTTAACACTAACAGAAACGAATGTGCATATGTTATCAGTCATATCTGGAATTATATAACTCCACACTATGTTTCTGTGCTGTAACATGTAGAAATATTATTATATGTAAGACTTATCTCTTTAAACTTGCAAATACTACAGCTAAATAGATAAATAGTAACATAAAAAGGTACCCTATAAATGAAACAGAAAAATTAAGACTATATTAAAAGTGAATCTGTGCAATTTTCTGTACTCTTTTACAAGTATTACTTCATCACTACCTATATCTACTTTTTAATGTTTATATCATTATTAATTGTAGATATTGTGTCCTTATAACCAGACACTATCATTACACAGCTAAGATGCAGGTCGCCTGCTCGGCCTGTGGCCAGCACATTACAAAGCCCTTACATTCATGTCTGCCGTCATCAGGAGACAGTTTCCAGAAAGAGGAGTAATTTACATTATGAAATGTCTTATTTGGGTGACAATCTACAAAATGAATGACAAAGTGTCTTACTGTAAACATTTAATGCAGTTAAGATCAGATACTACATTATTGGTTAGGCCTGCATCCAGAAGTTACAAGACTATTAACCAACGTCCCTAAATATACAAACTATTAATGTATTCTTATATTCAGGAACTGCACTTAAAACAATAAGAAACATTCTGCAGTACAAATGTAAAATAAGAGTTAACTGCACCATCAAAACTCAAAACTATATGATGAAAAAGAAAATGATTATGTATTAATTTAAAACAAAAACAAAAAAGCACTCACTAAAACTGTGCAATCCTAAATTCACTATTTTATTATCTAAAACATGTTTTAATTGACTTCCAGGTTTAGATCAAAAGGCACACATACTGTAGACAATCATAAGATATGTACATTATTGTCAACAACTTTGACAACTTTGTCTTGACTAATAATAATTTTAAGCAGTAAACTTTCACACTGATGTGTCCTGTGTTAAACTGTGAATGTTGTGTCAGAGACAGGCTGTCCAACTGTCCCCTGGTGATCTTTTGGCTGGTGTGGAAAGGACAAGGCAGCATGGCTCTCTGGTAGTCTGATGAGATGAGATAATGTTGTCCTCTCTCTGTCACTCTGTTAAGGCCAATGTGAATGCTGAGGAAGCAAACACATGGTTTTAGATCACATTTAGTGATTCAGCTTCTCCTTGATAGGGTGATCATACGTCAGCATCACTGGTCCATCAACCTCTCAGCTGCCATCGTGGTTTAAAAGCAGGACTGCCAAGAGAAGCCTGGAGAAGAAGCACATTATGCGGTTCACAATTTGAACATTTGTGAAGAAACACAAATGTAAAGATAATATGGTATAAAAATTAAATCTAGTATGGAGAAAACCTGTTAAAAAACACCTTTTCTTGTATTGTGTAGATTAGGGGATCACTGCCACTCTGAATAAAACTGTTGCATTAATCACTGACAATAAATAAAAAAAATTTAGTCTGACACAAGAGTCCTCCAATGAATTCTATATTCATGACGTTTACAATGTTTTTGTTTAAAGTTGATATACAATACAGTTTAATTGTATTGCACTTCTGAGGTATTAAGTCCTACTCTAGCGCTGTAGGAGACGGCTGCCTCTCAAGTAACTTTCTATTTTTTTGGCTCTTCTACCCTATTTTAACCTCTTTCTTTCTACTTTTGTACTCTTCTTGCTAAGAGATGGTGTGTTTTATATATATCCTATGGATATTTCTAACTTTAAAATGGAACAAAGAGCCAGTTTTCTCAATTACTCAAGAAAGGAACTGCTGGCTCTGCGCACAAATGGAAGAGCTGGGATACGACACCCCGTCCCGGCGGAGCTGAGGACGAGACCATGGGGAATGTGAACTCGCTGCCGAACAAGATCGACGAGCTGTCCGCAGAGAACAACCAGCAGATCTACCATGAGAGCAGCTTGTTCATCTTTACGGAGACATGGCTAAACCACCTCGTTGTGGATGCTAACGTGGACCTACCGGGATTCACTGCCATGAGAGCCGACAGAGACACAGAAGCAAGTGGAAAAAGCAAAGGTAGGGGACTCATCATGTATGTGAACATCCGCTGGTGTAACCCAGGACATATCTCTGTAAAGACGTCTCATGTTACCGGGACCTCAAGCTGCTAGCTTATGGCCATATTTTCTGCCAAGGGAATTCAGTCACGTGATCACTGTCTGTGTTTACATCCCTCCCAGAGCGTACGCAGCAACTGCCTGTGACAAGGTATTTATGATCATTATCATGCAACTTTGGACTCTACTTTGGCTGTTTTTCACCAGGCTGTAGACTGTCCCACCAGAAACAACAGGACAGTTGATCTCCTGTATGCTAATGTTAGGAATGCATACAGAGCGACTCCCCTCCCCTCACTGGGTTAGTCTGATCACAACCTGATTAACCTATAGCCACTGTATACCCCCCTGGTCCAAAAACAGCCTGTGACAACTTGCACCATCAGGAGGTGGTCCCTAGAGATGGAAAGTGCCCTGAGAGACTGTTACAACACAACAGTCTGGCATGTGCTGATCACCCGCACGGTGAGGACATAGAGGGGATGACACATTGTCTGACGGAGTACCTGAACTTCTGCGCAGATGTGGTCCCCCCTGTCAAGACTGTCCGCTGTTACCCTAAAAACGAGCCATGGGTAACGGGGGAAGTTAAGGTTGTCCTCAACAAGAAAAGGGCTGCCTTCAGGAGCAGGGACAGGGAGGCCATGAAGGCAGCAAAGCAGGAGGTGAAACACTGTGTGAGGGAAGCTAAGGACACCTACAGGAGAAAGGTGGAGCAGATGCTGAGGGAGAACAACACGAAGGAGGTCTGGGAAGATGTGAGGACCATCACAGGTCACAACACAAAGACCAGAGCTACAGCGGAAACAATGGAGAGGGCGAACAAGCTGAATGACTTCTTCAACAAGTTAAACCAGCCCTTGTTCCCCCAACCCCCACCCTCACTGCAGCCATCTCTTCTTCTTCCCTCTACACACCTCCCCCCGACACCACAACAACACCCCCATCCTTCTCCACCTCAACACAATCCCCGCCTCACATCACCACAGACCAGGTCAGAGGACACCTGAGTAAGCTCCGGGCCAGGAAAGCAGCAGGCCCGGATAAAGTGTGTCCGAGACTACTGAAGACCTGCGCTGCAGAACTGGGTGAACCACTGCAATGGATCTTCAACCTTAGCCTGGAGCAACGGACAGTGCCTATCCTCTGGAAGACATCCTGCATCGTTCCGGTTCCTAAGAAGAACAGCCCCAGCGAGCTGAATGACTTCCGAACGGTGGCACTCACTTCAATTCAATTTAATTAAATTTTATTTATAGTGCCAAATCATAACTAAAGTTATCTCAGGACACATTACAAACTAGGTAAAGACCACACTCTATGACTTATTTATGATAAACATAGACCCAACAATTCCCTCGTAGAGTACGGTGGCAACGAAAACCTTGCAGAGCCAGACAGAGCCAGACAGAGCCAGCTCTGTGGAGGACGGCCATCTGTCTTGACCGGTTGGGGAGGAAGAAAAGGAGAGGGAAAGAGAGAAAAGACGGACAGATGGACAGAGAGAGACAAATACAGACACAAAGACAGAGACAGACACACTTTCCGTAACTATAATGATATCTATAGTAATGTGAATATGACTTATATGTTATGGCAGTTAATACAGCAGAATAGTAGAAACAAGCACAGCTAAGGTTATAGATTATAATAGTAGCAGGAAGCGTCATGCAGGACCACAGCAGCAGGCACCACCATGATCAGCAGAGACCTGCGAGACGACAAAGCACAAGCAACTCCGGGGAAGAAGTTGAATAAGTAACATGCATTGGTGAGACATGAACAATACAGACGGAGAGGAGGGAAGCTCAGAGTATCAGGAAAAGTATTATCCCCCAGCAGACTAGGCCTATAGCAGCATAATTAAGCAGAACAAAATCAGCTTAAAAATAACAACATTGCTTAGGGCTTGAAAGCCCTAGCTGTAAGCTTTATCAGAAAGGAAAGTTTTAAGTTTGCTCTTTAATATGGGGACAGTGTCTGTATTTCGATTTAAAAGTTGGGAGTTGGTTTCACAAGAGAGGAGCTTGATAGCTGAAGGCTTTGCCTCCCATTCTACTTTTGGAGACTCTAGGAACGACGAGTACCCCTGTATTCTCAGAGTGCAGCGATCTAGTTGGGTAATATGGTACTATGAGCTCTTTAAGATACGACGGAGCCTGACCAATAAGAGCTTTGTAGGTAAGGAGAAGGATTTTAAATTCTATTCTAGATTTTACAAGTAGCCAGTGCAAAGAAGCTAATACAGGAGAAATATGTTCTCTTCGATTTGTTTTTGTTAGTACAGGAGCTGCAGCATTTTGTACCAACTGGAGACTCTTAACAGACTTATTGGAGCAGCCTGATAATAAGGAGTTGCAGTAGTCCAGCCTAGAAGTAACAAATGCATGGACTAGTTTTTCCGCATCTTTCTGAGACACAATGTCCCTAATTTTCGTAATATTACGCAGGTGAAAATATGCATAACTTGTCGTAAGTTTTATGTGAGAATCAAAGGACATATGCTGATCAAAAATAACACCCAGATTCCTTACTGTGGTGCTGGAGGACAACACAACATCATCCAGAGCAACAATGTCTTTAGCTATTGAGTTTTGGAGGCCTTTGGGGCCAAGTACAATGACTTCAGTTTTATCTGAGTTTAACATCAGAAAACTGCAGGTCATCCAGCTTCCTAAATGCACATTTGAAGTTTATCTAACTGATCGGTTTCGTCTTCACACCTGACAAAGACGTATGAGCGGCTCATCCTCATCCTCCTCAGACCCCGGGTACAACACGCCCAGGACTGCCTGCAGTATGCCTACCAGCCAGATTTTGGTGTGGAGGATGCCATCCTCTACATGCTGGGTCCACTCCCATCTGGATAAGGGAAGCAGCACAGCGAGGATTCTCTTCTTGGACTTCTCCAGTGCCTTTAATACCATCCAGCCCCCTATACTTAAGGAAAAACTGAACTGGATGGGAGTGAACCCCTTTCTGGTGGACTGGTTCAGAGACTACCTCACTGACAGGCCACAGTACGTCAGGCTGAAAGACACCACATCTGACACTGTGGTCAGCAGCACTGGAGCCCCTCGGGGCACAGTGCTGGCCCCACTTCTCTTCACCCTGTACACCTCAGACTTCTGTTACAACTGTCAAATATACAGTAGTACGCAGATGACACAGCGATTGTGGGATGCATCAGGGGTGACAAAGAGGAGGAGAATCGGAGTCGGGCGGGGGACTTTGCTCTCTGGTGTAACACTAACCAACCACAGCTCAACAGCTCCAAGACAAAGGAGCTGGTCATTGATTTTGGGAGATCCAGACCAAGACCGCGACCAGTCCTGCTAGAGGGAGTTGAGGTGGAGGCTGTGGACTCTGGACTGTGGCTTGACAATAAACTGGACAACACACACCGGCCACCTGTACAGAAAGACACAAAGCAGGTTGTACTTCATGAGGAGACTGCAGTCCTTCTACATCTGCAGCAAACTGCTGTGGATGTTTTACCAGTCTGTGGTCACCAGTGTCCTCTTCTACACTGTGTTGTGCTGGGGGGGCAGCATATCCAAGAAGGACATCTCCAGACTAGATTAACTGATCAGGCGGGCTGGCTCTGTGGTGGGCATGAAACTGGACTCGCTGGTGACAGTGGCAGAGAGGTAGAAGCCGTTGGTAAAGAGTGATGGGGTATAACAGATCTGTGTCACCAGCCGGACAGTTTTGGCTAAAGTTTATCCAACTTTCTGTTTAACCTACAAATATAAATGATGGTGTAATGTTTTAAGTTTATGTAATGGTGTGAACTCACGTCTAACTTCTTATCTTTGTAACATATACATGGTTTTGACGGCCTAGTGTATCTTTGTGTTTATATGAGTCATCAAAAGGACGCTAACACTGGGGAATTAGCTGTTTTCTCCTCTTTGCCTTAGTCGGACACCCCGGCCTCCTTGCTGTAGAAGTGCCTGAATCTACTTATTTAATCAACTGAATTGTTTTTACACGGTTGATTTGTTGGATCAGGTGTGTTTTTGCTTGGTTGGAATGAAAACCTGCAGCTACAACGGTCCTTTACTGAAGTCACCACTGGAGCTGCTGGTCGTCATATGCTCATTAATGCATTTAGCACCGTGCTTCCTGTCCTTCACAATAAAATGACATGCTTTAACAGCTCCAAAATATACTGTAAAGTCTTCTTCATTTCAATTTTTAATGTAAACCACCACATGAGTGTTGCCCCAAACATTCTTTCTCTCTTCAAAGTCACTTCCTTTTACTGATTAGATGTGTAAATGCCCATGTACAAATATGAAATTTATCTTGTACATTATCTTTATGTAAGTCAATTCTACTTGAACTTACTTCTGTGGCGATCACCCAGTAAAACATAACAGGGTAAACAATATAAATTATTTCATGTTAGATTAGATAACACACCTCAGAAGTGATGATAGATTCTATATGATATCCAAATATTCAGAATGAAGTTAACATTAGGCTACAAATTCCGAGGTATGCTAGACCGTTAGCGCTCATTCTGCCGCATAAATGGGCAGTGACAGTGTCTGTGCCCTTCTGCCTCTTTATTGCCATGCAATACAGATGAGCCAGAGGAGATAGTGATACGTAGTATAAACCAAAACAACTGTGCAATATGCCTCATCAACTTTAATAATAATAATTCATTTCAAATCTTTTATTTCAATTTTAAGCCAGCGTATCGTTTTAAGTGAAATGGGCTATTGTTTTTCGTTGAATTGTTGACATAATATTTAACTTCTATACATTTCAAACATGTTATGAATAAAAACGACATGATAGTAAAAGCTGAATTGTTGCCTCATTAATTCAATATAAAAGTTTCAACCATGAAAAAAAGTGGGCCGGTCTTGGGCCAGAAACGCCCGGGATGAAAAGTGGTCCCACTCCGGCCCTGCCAGGCAATAACTGTCCATTACAACCATAAATTATAGTGTTGGTAAAATTGGCTCTATGAAGCACCTTCCACTGTATTAGGCCTTGCCTGGCACAAATCGAGGATGAGTGGACCAGTTTCAGAATGTCCCTCCACTGGTCATCAGTAATGTCTACCCCCAAATCCTTTCCCCATGCAGTTTTAGGCAATACAGTGGGGAATGAGCTCTGAAGAGCAATCTTATTATAAATGACAGATATCAGTCATTTGTGTAGTATGTTAAGAGCCAGGAATTGGTCAATCTCAGCTTCAGGGGGGGCAGTTTGGAAAATGTCGTAATTGCTTTGGATAAAATGTCTCATTTGAAGGTACCGAAAAAAGTGGCTATTAGGCAGGCTGTATTTGTCCGACATAGATGCAAAGGATGCAAAAACACCTTTGTCATACAGGTCAATGTGCGTTTTAAGGCCCTTATCTGACCATATGCATTGCATCGTCAAATCGTAGAATGCAAAGAGCAGGAGGAAGATGTTATCTCAGTATGAGCCCGGGGTTGGCAGACATCTGCAACTTCACCGCAGGGTGGAGAATATGTTTTTTGATACGGACTGGTTGAGACAAATTGGGAGGTCCTAAAAAAGATACAGAAACTTTGGTAAAAGGACCATCTTAATAATATTAACCCGGCCTGCACGTGACAGGGGGAGGGCCACCCATCTAGACAAGTCTGACTTGCAATTACCTAATAACGGCTAGAAGTTCTTTTGAGAAAGGTCCCTGAAAGAGCTGGTGATAAACACCCCCAAATATTTGAACCACTTGTCAGCTGTTTTAAAGGGAAATGTGGAATGTGGGAGTGATCTCGCCAAAAAATAACTCAACTTATACCCCGATAGGTGCCCAAACTGATCCAGAATTGATAAAACTAGGGGGAGTGAAAATGTGGGGTTTGAAATAAATGAGAGAAGGCCATCAGCATATAAGGAGAGTTTGTGGACTAGACCAAAACGAGTAATGCCTTCAAACTCATTCTGGTTTCAGAATGGCTAGATGGCTAATGGCCCGATGGCTATGTTGAACAACAAGGGTGGACAGCCCTGCCGGGTCCCATGTTTGAGAGGGAAATATGCTGAATGGACACCTTGTTTACAGATGCAGAGGGGTTACATACAAAAGCTTAAGCAAAGAAATAAAATTAGAATCAAACAAAGTCCCCCTGGGAAAGTATTTCTGATTCTGAAATTTCTCCAAAATGAAAAATAGAAAGCCCCACTCCACCTCGATGCCTTTTTCTGCATCTAGTGCCACTACGACCTTGGGAGTGTCTGACCCAGGTGAGAATATGATGTTGAGCAGCCTTTAAGTTTTGAAGAATGGGTGTCACGCTGATATGAAGCTGGTCTGGTCTAGCAAAATTATTGATGACATTACACTTTGGAGGCGGAGTGTGAGGACCTTAGCAAGGATCTTACATTGTAAGTTTAAAAGTGAGACCGGTCTGTAGCTGCCACATGAGGTAGGATCTTTCTTCAGGAGCAATGAAATAGATGCCTCATACAAGGTCGCTGGCAGTCTGCCTTCAGTAAAGGAGTCATTGAACATTCTCACAACGATGGGAGCATATATCTTCGAGTACGCCTTAAAGAACTGGACTGTAAAAACCATGGCATAGACTTGATCACTTCATGCACCTCCAAAAAAAGAGATGGGTCTACCGAGTTACCTAGAGATATTTATATCAGGGCTTGGACTTTAACACCTTAATTACAATTAATTAATTAAAGAAAAAATAATATGACAACAAAAATAACACAATTAACTGCAATTTATTTTTGCACTCAGTGCGGAACGTTGCTCATTATACGAGTTCCCGCCCGGCCTGTGATACTGAAGCACAGGACGCGACACGAGAGAAATAAAACTGATGAGAAGCAGATGATGAGTGGTTCTGGGTTCAGTGGGCGGACATTTGAGTTCTAAAAAACGACCAGGTGGAAACATGGACAAGAGCACGGGTGTGTAAAAATGTATCTCCCACCGGGGCTCTTCAGCCTCCGCTCTACCCCTATGCTCAACATGCTGCGGCTAACGTGAGCACAGACAACGCTCCTAGGAGGGACTGTCATTAGTTGATCGATCATTTTTGTGTCTGTGTTTTTGAAAACATAGGAGAAAAAGCACTTTATGTTAAACTAGTTATTTAATGCCAAAGTTATTATTCTAAGTATGTTTGCAATGTTAAGTTTCCACTTTTTTTGAATAAACTGTACTAAGCACTGTTTTATTTTTTTTATTATAATATATTAAGTCATACATCAAAATCCATTCAAATTGAAATATGTTGCTACTTGTGTCAATTATTGATATGTGATTAATCATGATTAATTATTTACAAAGCCTTTTAATTAATTTGATCTTTTTTTAATCGTCCCACCACTAATTTATATCAGTCCAAGGATATGTTAAACAGTCTAAGGGATTAGGGGTCGCTGCATCTTGTCCGGGTTGTCCTCGTCGTACTTGGTGTTGTTATAGCACATCACAGTTTCTGGTGTTGCCTTCGCCCCACTAAAGGAGCCCACACCAGCGCACAAAGTTCTCAGGATGCAGACAGTCTTCCTCGGCTTTCCCTGCTACACAGTGTCGCATATTTCAGCACCGAACTGTTCCGCTCAATGTTTCACGGAGGGGCGATATAATACAGCTATATAATAATTGACTTACAAGTAAATTCACAAAGAGGCACAGCTGGAGACCGCTAACAAAGTTAGAGACAAGAGAGACAATGAAAGCAGCAAACCGCATGAAAAATGTAACAATGAAATCGAAGTGAAGTGATGTGCGGTCAGTTTGTCAGCAGAGCGGGGGCTAGCAGCTGGATTTTGCATGCATGGTCAGTATTATTGGTGGGTGTCTGTGGTTTATTACGTTTGCTGACATTATTACATTTGCTGGCGTCACAGCGCCTTTGCGTGCTTGTGCACTGTTTGCATGTGTTGGCAGGGGGCCTTGGTGAGTTTGTGTCCATGGCCTGTAGTCATGATAATCCGTCTATGACAGTGGTGAACGTGGAATTGTATCATGTAGAAAACTAATGTCAACTGTGGTAGGGGCGTGGTCAGAAGTTACTAGTGATATTAACATGTATTCACACAGTCGAGGAGATTGTTATCAAGTAAGAAGAAATCTATTTGGAAGAATGTGTGGTGTACACGGGAAAAAAAAGGAGAAAGCCTTCCCATGGGGGTTTCTAAACCTCCAGGGATCAGAAATTCCCAACTGTGGTGCATATGTTTGTACTATGTTTGCTGATTTGGATAGTGTAATCTGTGTCAGAGAAGATCTGTCTAGAGTCACATTCTGCACCAGGTTGAAGTCCCCACCCATGAAAATGCGGTGAATGTCAATATTTGGGATTTTGGCAAATAGCCTTGTAAAAAACTGTTCATCATCCCAGGTGGGCGCATAAACGGAAAACTAAGACCACTGGTGTGTTCTGGAGTGTGCCCGAACCTATGACATAGCGGCCATCAGTATCTAGGATTACATTTGTCGGCTTAAACAGGAACCTTTTATGAATGATAATGGCTGACCTGGAATGGAATAAGTGGCTCATCCAAGCCCTCCTAATACGCAGGGTGTCAGCTGATTTGAGATGTGTTTCCTGCAGAAACATCACATCCCCCTTAAGGTGCTGTGTGTCAGGACCTTACCGATTTTGATCGCGTTGTTCATTCCCTTAGTATTCCAGGAAATCAGACACACTCCAGTACCTGTCTTTACAGAATTAGCCTTCGGAACAATGATAAGTTAGAATGGTACTGCATAACCCAAAGTATTCTGTAGTAGTGGAGGAAGAGAGTGGGGAGGAAGGTAAAACGGAACAAACAACACAAAAAAAAGAAAGAAAAAGGACCAAACACACATAAAGCAGAACAAAACAACAGAAAACAAAACAATAACATTTTGACCAATCTGAAGACTACTCCCATAGAAAAAAATCTTCCTAAACTCTCCAGTTTGCAACTAACAGCTAAACTGAGCTTCCAGGTTCTCCTCTCTTAACTAACCAATTGACCAATTAAGTCACCACAAGAGAAGAGGGAAAATAATAAAATCAAATCATATATATTTCAAAGCAGACAGATAAAAAACAAATTATTATTATAATTAAGGAACTGCAATCTACATGTGAACGAGCTTCCAGTGCTTGGCACGAAGGTTAAAGATAATCTGAATTCAAATAATAGTACTTCACCTCTCGGTATTTTTGGCGCTCCGCCACCACCTCCGGTGCATAATCCTTGTATATGGAGATGGGGGAGCCTCTGTATTGTAGCTTGCCTCTCCTGGCGCGGGCCTCACGTATGATTTTCTCCTTCACCTGGTATCTGTAAAGCCTGATGATGAGCCCATGCTCTCTGCCCTGGCTAGAGTTTCTCGGAGAGCGTGCTTTGAGCCCTGTCAGATTCCGGTGGTGATTCCAGGAAGTCTTCGCCAAAAACCTCAATGAGCAGCTCCCCGAAGAAGGCTGTCGGCTGCAGCCCCTCCACTGCTTCAGATAGTCCAAGGCCATGGAGATTATGGTGCCGGCTGCGGGACTTTAGCTAAGAGCTTAGCGTTGCTCTCCATTAGCGTGGCACAGGAGACCTTCAGATTTTCATTTACCTCGAGGGAGCATATCATCTGAGCGTGGTCAGACAATGTGGCATTGCAGTGGTCCAGTTTTGCTTCAAGCGTTGAAATGGAGGCTTTGAACTCGGCAGAGAGGGCTTTGAACTCGGCAGAGAGGGCTATGAACTCGGCAGAGAGGGCTGCACAGGGCTGCTCCAAGAGGTTAGCAATAGCCGACATGCTAATCTCACCACATGCCTCATCTGTGGTGCTAACCTTCGCCCCCCAGTCTTTTACCGTCTGTCTGGTCCCATATTTCAGTGGTGTATGGAGATGAGTATTACTATTTGTAGTGACTTTAGGGATCCTGAAAATGAAAAAAATAAATTGAAATGATTAAAAATTAGGGTCATTGTGTCTCAGAATGATGCAGAAAAACTGGTCCATGAATTTGTTACTTCTAGGCTGGACCATTGTAACTCCTTATTATCAGGCTGCTCCAATAAGTTTAGAGTCTCCAGTTGGTCCAAAATGCTGCAGCTTGGGTACTGAGAACATATCTCTCCTGTATTAGCTTCTTTGCACTGGCTACCTGTAAAATCAAGAATAGAATTTAAAATCCTTCTCCTTACCTACAAAGCTCCTATTGGTCAGGCTCCATCATAGTGGTAGGGTCGCGGGAGCAGCAGCTCTAGCAGGGGACCCCAAACTTCCCCTGCCCTGGCCACATTAACAAGCTCTAACTAGGGGATCCAGAGGCGTTCACAGGCCAGTGTGGAGATATAATCTCTCCACCTGGTCCTGGGTCTTCCACGAGGCCTCCTCCCAGTTGGACGTGTCTGGAACACCTCCCTAGGGAGGCGCCCAGGGGGCATCCTTACTAGATTCCCGAACCACCTCAACTGGCTCCTTTCAATGCAAAGGAGCAGCGGCTCTACTCTGAGTTCCTCACGGATGGCTAAACTTCTCACCCTATCTCTAAGGGAGACTCCAGCCACCCTCCGGAGAAAACCCATTTCGGCCACTTGTACCCGCGACCTCATTCTTTTGGTCATGACCCAGCTTTCATGACCATAGGTGAGGGTAGGCCCTCACTCGTGAATAAGATTTCAAGGCACTTGAACTCCTTCACTTGGGGTAAGGACTCATTCCCTACCTGGAGTAAGCAATCCACCGGTTTCCTGCTGAGAGCCATGGCCTCAGATTTAGAGGTGCTGATCCTCAACCCAGCCGTTTCACACTCGGCTGCGAACCGATCCAGTGAGTGCTGAAGGTCACTGAGCGACGATGCCATCAGGACCACATCATCTGCAAAAAGGAGAGACGAGCTGCCCCACGAACTGCAACCCCTCACCACCACGACAACGCCTCGATATCCTGTCCATGAAAATCACAAACAGGATTGGTGACAAAGCGCACCTCTGGCGGAGGCAAACCCCCACCGGGAACAAATCTGTCTTACTGCTGAGGATACGGACACGGCTCTCGCTTTGGATATAAAGAGATTGGATGGCCCACAGAGGTGACCCCCTCAACCCATACTCCGGCAGTACCTCTCACAGTATCTCCCGGGGGACCCGGTAATATGCCTTCTCCAGATCTACAAAGCACATGGAGACCAGATGGGTGTACTCCCAGGCCCCTTCCACCACCTTTGGCCTAGGGTGCTCTGGTACCACGTACACTTATGAGCATCCTTATGTTCAAACTTGGTGTTAGTTATTGACAATCTGTGACTAGCGCAGAAGTCTAATAACTCCCAATCACGCCTCTCCAGGTGTCTCCATCATTGCCCACGTGGGCGTTGAAGTCTCCCAGCAGAACTATGGAGTTCCCTAATGGAGCCCCATGCAGGACTCCATTCAGGGTCTCCAAGAAGGCCGAATACTCTGAACTGCTGTTCGGTGCATATGCACAAACAACAGTCAGAGTTTTCCCCCCTACCACCCGCAGGCGCAAGGAGGCGACCCTCTCGGCCACCGGGGTAAACTCCAACCCCCCTATCCCCACACCCGCCCGGCGCCTCACACCCTGGGCAACTCAAGAGAAGAATAGGGTCCAACCCCTATCCAGGAGTATGGTTCCAGAACCGAGACTGTGTGTGGAGGTAAGCCCCACCAGATCTAACTGGTAGCGCTCCACCTCCCGCACAAGCTCCGGCTCCTTCCCCCACAGAGAGGTGACATTCCACATCCCCAGAGCCAGCCTCTGCTGCCTGTGTCTGGTCCGTCGAGGCCCCTCACCTTCACTGCCACCCATGCAGCAGCACACCCGACTCCAGCGGTTCCTCCTGCGAGTGGTGGGCCCACAGGATGGAGAGGGGGGAGGTGCCACGTCACTTTTTCAGGCTGTGCCCGGCCGGCCTCCATGGCAAACCTGGCCACCAGGCGCTCACCGGTGAGCCCTCCATCTGGGCCTAGCTCCAGACAGGGGCCATGGGCTTCCTGCGGGCAGGGTCTCTCTTCCTCTTCCTTATTTTTCCATAGAGTCTTTGTGAACCATTCTTAGTCCGGTCCCTCACCTGAGACTTCTTTGCCATGGGAGACCCTACCAGGAGCACTAGGCTCCAGACAACACAGCCCTCAGGTTCACAGGGACACACAAACCTCTCCACCATGATAAGGTGATGGTTCCCGGAGAGGAGACCACTATGCCATGGGAGACCCTACCAGGAGCACTACACCCCAGACAACTTAGCCCTCAGGTTCACAGGGACACACAAACCTCTCCACTACGATAAGGTAATGGTTCCCTGCTATTATTACTATTACTCATATATACTATAATTAGTCTTAAAAACTATAAAATCTGAAGCCGTAAAAACATTATCAGTATTATCACTACTCATCATTGATCGTATTTACCACCATCATTTTTATCATTGTCATATTCTATCACCTTAGCTGCACTTGTTTCTACTATTCTACTATATTAACTGCCATAACATATAAGTCATATTCACATTACTATATATATTATTATAGTTACTGTTACTTTTGTGGTTGCTTGCATCTCTTGGACTGTCTCTCTGTCTGTCTGTGTCTGTCCTTGTCTCTCTCTCTGTCCATCTGTCCATCTTTTCTCTCTTCCTCTTTCCTTTTCTTCCTCTCCAACCGGTGCAGACAGATGTCCGTCCTCCATAGAGCTGGGTCTGTTCGACATTCCCGCCTGTTAAAGGGAAGGTTTTCGTTGCCACTGTGTACTCAACAGGGGAATTGTTGGGTCTATGAAAATTATAAATAAGTCATAGAGTGTGGTCTTTACCTTCTCTGTAAAAAGTCCTGAGATAACTTAACTTTAGGACTTGGCACTGTAAATAAAATTGAATTGAATTGAATTGAATTGAATTGAATTGAAGAAGAATGGACTAAAATCAGGGGGCGCAAATGTGGTGAAGTCATTCAAAGCTGTGGCCTCTACACTTCCTGTTCATTCTTGAATCGTATAGAAGAAAACATTGTTGAAATCTTCTCTCCCCCCCACACACACACACACACACACACACACACACACACACACACGCTGTTTTGTTGGATGTACCAATACCAATATTTATATATACAGTATACTGTATAATATATATATACCAATAAATACAGATGGTATTTCTTTAGAACAATCTACCGGCAATATTACTCTCAACATCTACATTATCATCATTCATAAAACATTTGAAAAGGTCACAAATCAACAATGTCTTTTGAGACTGTAGAAGATCTTTTTGTAATGCATTCCATTTTGTACACTTACACACAATTGTATTGTTATTTCTTTCTAAATTTTTTTGGTAATTTTTACCTTGAATCAAGCATTTTTGTTTTTGTTTTTAATAATGTGTCTGTGTATAATGTGTAATAATGTGTAAAATGCGTGAATTAACTTAACTAAACTCCCTTTCAGTTCATTTGGAATTGTTATCATGTAACACATCATGTATTCAGAATTAGTCTTTCACAGCTATACACACTGTTACTTGTACACTATAGTGACCTGGTATTGAGAGGTAAGTCACAATCCATTGCTTTCATTAGTAAGTGTAGTTAAATGTTAAATTAAGTAAACATCCTTGTTTACCCAGAATCCTATGAATACCTGTTCTCTCCACCCTATAGCCTGAGAAAAAGTCCAACTTGGAGATGTGTGCTGTGTGGTACCGCCTTTCCCAAAGGTACTGTGTCACACTGGGCATGTTTGTCAGTTGACTGCTCTGTCATCACAGCTTTGGCCTGATCTTTCAGAGAGACCTTTATCTCACAAGTCCTGTGCAAACACTCAGGGTTGCGAAGTAAACTGGAAGCAGGATGTGGCCACAGACTGCATGGAGGTGATAGGCTGCTCAAACAGCTGCTTGATTGATGGGCACATGTTATGGTGGAGGCGGGGTAGCACACAACACACACACACACACACACACACACACACACACACACACACACACACACACACACACACACACACACACACACACACACACACACACACACACATGCACACCCACAAAACAGACGTAGTTTCATACTGAACAACAATCACAAACGTAATACATCTATTGTGGGCACATTTTCCCATCAGTACGGAGAGCTGAGTCAAGAGTCATGTCGGGTGAGAGGTTTTTATGTGTCCAAGGCTGAACCCAATGCATTCCAACTCCAGTTGCAACCAGAAGACTTCAAGTCCTTCAAGGTGGTATATGCTGTAATGCAATCAGTACATAGGAGTTCTATTAAACTGAATTTGAAGGTTAATGTTTTATTTTACATTATAGTGATTAGTGATACATTATAGTGATATTATAGTAATATTTAATTCCCCAAATCCAGCACTTTTATCAGAATCAGAATCAGAATCAGAAATACTTTAATAATCCCAGTGGGAAATTATTTTTGTTACAAAACTCCAGATATACAAACTACAAATATTATGCAGACTAAACATATGTTAGAAAAAACTCAAATTTATATATTACAGAAATGAATATTTACAGTAGTGAAATATATACAAGACCAAAGATTGTCTGTGGTTGAGTCCGTATTACTGAGAGGAGGTGACTTTCCTAGGGATGTGGTTTACAGCTAATGACCACAGGCAGGAAAGATTTCCTGTGGCGCTCTGTGATTCATCTGGGTGAGAGGGGTCTTCTGCTGAAGGTGCTCCTCTGCTGGGCCAGTGTGTCGTAGAGAGGGTGGGAGACATTGTATAGGATAGACCGGAGCCTGAACAGCATCCTCCTCTCTGCCACGGTTGTCAGGGTGTCCAGCTCCTCCCCCACGACCTACTGATCAGTTTGTTCAGTCTGTTGGTGTCTGCGACCTTCAGCCCACTGCCCCAGCATGTGACAGTGAAGAAGATCGCTCTGGCCCCAACAGACTCATAAAACATCCTCAGCATCATCCGGCAGAAGTTAAAGGACCTCAGCCTCCTCAGGAAAAAGAGTTGACGTTGGCTCTTTTTTTAGACAGTCACTGCATTTCTAGTCCAGTTCAACTTATTATTGAAGTACATCCCCAGGTACTTCTACTCCTCTACAGTGTCCACAGGGACCCCCTGGATGGAGACAAGGGTCACTGGTGTTTTCTGAAGGTGGCAGGACTCAGTGCAATAGTTGAAGTCTGAGGTAAAGAGGGTGAAGAGAAAGGGAGAGAGGTCAGTCCCCTGTGGGGCCCCAGTGTTGCTGACCACCCTGTCAGACACACAGTTCTGTAGGCGTACATACTGTGGTCTGCCCATCAGGTAATCCACAATCATTTGGCACAGGCACGAGGCAGGACATCTTCCACAGCACAGGGACTCTCTGGAGGTGCAGGCTCAGGCTGAAGGGCAGTACTCCACACAGGGATCTCTCTAGGCAGACGGTATGAAAAGAGTCCAACGACCAGCAGTTCAACATCAGGGCTACAGAGCTGTTCTTTAATGGTGATATGACCAGGATTACACCAACTGCTGTTTACTAGAACGGCAAGCCCCCCTCCTGTCCTCTTATCACTCTCAGTGCAGTCCCGGTCAGCCCGAATGGTGTGGAAGCCATCCACGGAGACGTTCTGGTCCGTGATGTCCGTGTGCAGCCATGTCTCTGTGAAACACATCAAACTGCACTCACGGTACTCGGGGTGAATAAAAGTTCATAAAGTTTTAAAAAAGCTAACTCAAAGACCGGAGCGGTAACAGGCAGCATGCGTCCGCAATAAATGTGATATGTGATGTGTTATTTTCTAGGAAACAAACCACTGCATCTAACACTTCTGACCAGTGGTGGAATACTGTGCTCAAGTACAACTTGAGGTACTTTATTTGAGTATTTGCATTTTATGCATATGTTTTGTTTGTATTTTCCCCTATTTCACTTCATCTCAGAGATAAATATTGGACTTTTTACTCCATTGTCTTAATGAGCTCACAATTACCTGCTGCAACATTAAAGAGATAAAAACATGCATGCACCACTAATTATAGCTCAGTATTATACTGTATGATATACATGATTCCGAAATGGGTCATTTGAGTATTTTTATGTTTGGTAAGTTGAGTTAAATGTTGAACACCACTGCTTTAATTAAACTCAAATAAGAACTTAAGATATGTTTCCCTTATATTAGTACAAAATGACATTGGTCTGTCAAGGAAAATATATCCTTAACTGAATAATGTTATTAGGAATTACTAAATTATGGACCCATCGAAATGAACATCACCCACTTCAGATATGTAAGGGTGAGCCTAAAGCATGCAGCGTCGGGCCTGAGAGTTCTTGGGATGAAGGGACTGTTGCTTCTTAAAGTAATCTCCTCGCTACTCATTGAATTTATATTCACAACTAAACATTTCCGCTTTATCCATCAGAACGTGATCATCTGTGATCACTTAGGCCCAAGTGACTGAATGTGCTGCAGCTTTTCTGTTTGTGAGTTGGGAAAATAACTGTTCTCAAGAACTCAAAACAATGACAGCACTACTTTCAATAAGTGTAAATATGAGCTTCATGTTTTGGTGCAGTTTGGACAATTCTGCAGTAATATCAACTAAGGCTAAAAACAAAACACAATAATGAACATGAATAATTCTGGTTTCGTTTTCAACTTAACTCAACAGTGTATTGAGCATTGCAATGGAATTACATCACCTTCATTTTGTAGGTACTTTAGGTTAATTGGATCAAAAGTGTGACTATCAAATGAAATATTTGAAAAAGGAAATTAATAAAGAAAAATTACTAAAAACTTTTAATTTATCAAAAACTTCACACGGAGAACCAGTTAAATGTGGGGCCTTGACTCACTCAGATTATGAGATTGAGTATTCTCAATAAACTTATCGTTAATCAAGTAAATATTAGCTATCACCAATAATTATCAAAGATAATAATAAAAATTACTCTAGTTAAACCAGAGTTTCTCGGGGCACCACCGTCATAGACGGGGTGACATCTAATATAAAAGTCTCATTAAATATATTAAACAACTACTTAAGGGTTGAACACTGATAAAGATAATAGTTTAATCGGTTGAAGGATTTAAAAGTTATTTTCTTAGTAGAGGCTCATTCATCTTTGTGTAATATTAAATAAACAGACATATGGTAAACACAAACATTTATTAAAAAATTAATAAATGCAACAAACAAAACACAATAACTAACTAAAGCTAACAGCAAATGTGTGTGTTTGTGCATGTGCGTGTGCGTGTGAGTGTGAGTGTGAGTGAGTGTGTGTGTGTGTGTGTGTGTGTGTGTGTGTGTGTGTGTGTGTGTGTGTGTGTGTGTGTGTGTGCGTGTGCGTGCGTGCGTGCGTGCGTGCGTGCATGCGTGTGTGTGTGTGTGTGTGTGTGAAACAAAGAGGAGAGGTCTGGGGCTTGGACCCCTGCAGAGAGGGTGTGAACATTTAGGGCGCACTCACACTGTCCATCTGCACCGCGCCCCGGGCTTTAGGGTACTTGTCCCCCCTCCCTCTCCCCCCACGCCCCAGGCCCCGTTTGTACTCACACTACCTGGGCCTCGCGCAAATGCTTCTTGCTGTCCATACGTCATCACGCCGCAACACGTCACACGCATTGATTGACGTCATTGCGATGCGTCGCTTTGTTTACAAATCTTTCCATAGACCTCAGAGTTTTTGTGCGTCTTGTCCGAATGTTTTTTAATATTTTCACCCACCCAAATCTGCAGTAAACACTCCACCTCCACATCACAGCAACGTGAACCTTTCGCCGCCATTGTTGTTGTTGTTAAATGTCCGGGCATGGTCCCTCCTTCTATTTTCTATGTCCGAACAGGCGCACATGAAGGACGTCAGAACCGGCGTAGGCCTCGTGCTCTTACACGTGCGCACGCTCGTGCTCGTACATGTGCAAACAGGCTCTACAAAAGCCCACCTCTCTCAGGCGGTTTTGGCCCGGTGCGGAAGGACAGTGTGAGTGCGCCCTAAGTTACACAAAGGCCAGCAGGCTGGACCTCAGAAGTTCTACTTCAGGTTATAACAAAGTCACAGTTCTATGCTTAGCCGTTCATACAGTCTTATAACATGTAGTAATGCCCAGTTGGTGATTAGTTACCAGTCCATGGGATGGGAGATGTCTTGGTTATTGCTCTTAGACAAAAGAGGACTCAGATCGGTCTTTGTTCTGCTCAGTTGAGTTGGTAACCGGTTGGTTAACCTGGCTGGTGATCCTACTCCATACAGGCCATGTTCAAGGCCTAGGGACAGCGGGCAGCTGGTCCCTGGATCCAGCAGGAGAGCGTCGAGTTGAGTGTGGGGATTCGAAGAGAGTCCAAGGAAGAGAGGCCAAGAGAGAGGGACCAGGAGAGAGCGTGAGCAGTGTCCTACAGTTTTATAGACACTGATGATGTCATCCCCAGAGGTCAGGTCAGCCAATGAACTGACAGTCGGGGGTCCCTCCGGGAGTTCACACCTGGATGTGACCTGTTGTGGGGTAAGGTTGCATGGCAGGCCTTTGTCTGTGACCATGCCCTCAGGGACAAAGGCTGACAGGCTTTCGGGCCTAGTCTTTCCATTTGTTTGATCAGGCTGAGGCCTTCTCATAATCAAACTGAAAGTTCACATTAATCCAGAAATTAACAACCATCTTTGGAATGCCGGTTGCACCTACAATTTAAATCTAAAGAGAGTCAAGTTGTCCCTGACTTACGGCCAATCTGTCTCTCTGCTCTCTGTTGTTTAAAGATAAGCTGTTTTCTTCCAAGTTGCCATTTAAAGTGAGGGAAAAGGTTCCTTCCTTGTGTGATGACACGAAATTTTGAATATGTATATATGACAACTGATGTTTGTTGTTTGTTTTAGAGGTTTGATTGTATTTTGAAGAAAAGGGTGGTGATTTGTCAGACTCTCTCGCTCACACACACACACACACACACACACACACACACACACACACACACACACACACACACACACACACACACACACACACACACACACACACACACACACACACACACACACACACACACACACACACACACACACACACACACACACACACACAAACCAGGATACAAACAGAGAAGCCCAGCCTGCAGCTAAAGTATGATTTTTATTAATGACATCTTTGTTGGGTTATAATCTTATTAAGCTAAATCAAAGTGCACTAATACATTAGACATAAATATAGAAATGAACTTTGCAAGATGATGTTGATATTGATTCAGTTATGTTCAGAATATGGTCCAATGAATTCATGCTCATTACATAGGTGGCCAAATGTATATATGCATGTCCTAGTTTTTGCTTTATCTCCTGTGTCTGCGTGACTTGGCGCTGGAGGGTGGGGTTGTCATTTCACTGCGGCCAAACACAGAGCACTCTGTCTTCAGGCACGCACAGGCGTCGATGTGGGTGTAGGTGTAGGTGAGCTCTGTGTTGTCAGGGCAGGTGAGCTGGATCTGTCGCTCAGATGTAGCCACCTCCTGGCAGCAGGAGCAGGTGTGCTGTAAGGATCTCATTTTGGTGGAGTAGCTGGGAGAAGAGACAAAAGAGGGCGTCAAGATAGGGTAAAAGAGCGAGGCGACAAAGGAAGAGGGCAAATCATCCAGTGTAAGAAGAGCTTTCTAAACTACTAAATTTAGAATCTCCTTAATATTGTTATGATAAGTTGTGAACACTTTCAGTCACAGTCACACAGAACTGAGCAAAATCAATCATTCCTGATGATAACAAGCGGGAAATAATACTCTGTATATATAGTATATATGTGTTGCATGGAGAGGGATACAACTGCATTACATTGTGCAATCCTGTGTTGTATAATGGAAGTAATAATTCACTGAACTAAAAGTCCGGATATCTCAGGCCTCTGCTGCACGGATTATCAACATTCTTTTTAATGGAGATGATCTTTTAATTTGACAAGAAATACAACAGAAATATTTATTTGAAGATCTTAAGAGTTTTCCATGACACTGATGATAAGAAAAATGGCATGAGACGGACTCACAAGGTGAAGGTGCCACATGCTCCACTACAGGATGTGACATTGACCAGGTCTTTGGCGTGGCAGCCCTGGCTCTCCAGGTCCACAGTAGTGGTGGTCACACTGCATGGTTGACCCTTGGGAATACCTGCGCAAGCAAGAGAAACATTCTGATTTACAGATCATAGCATCTGTGGATTATGGTGCAAACACAACTTGGTTTTCTTGGGTGCAAACCATTATGGAAAAAGTTATTGTTTTTTTTAGTGTAAAACAATTCTAACTGCAAATTTAACTGAGCAGGAAGAACTTATCTAAGCTCTTTGTGCTCAGGACAGTGCCCTGGACCATTACCAATAAAAAACTAATAGCAGAATATATGAAGAGGCTCAGTAAACCAATGATGGCTTCAGTGTAGTCTCATCTAGTTAACCATATGATATCAGGCCCATACGTGGAATATATTCTAGATACCATCACAATGCATTATTCTGTCTTATCACACAACTTTGTTGAATACTTGGTTCGGATTGGCCAATTACAGCATTCTACAGTCTAACATTTGTGAATAACAGGCCGGTGCTATAGCATTTCCGTCAATCCAATGAAAGAAACAAAGAAGTCGGACAAATTCAACGAGAGCTCTGACAAAAACAATTTGCTTTCCAATGAGATGAATATTTTGTGTGAAATTATTCATTTCTTTAGTAAGTAGCTAAGCGGGTGATTTAAGATTGCATTCACAATAATGACTAGCTCACTCTACATTATCTTTTACTTATATAAACAGTCATAATACATCATAATTGTGATTGGTTTATGACTTGGTAAGAGCTGTTCACAGTGGTTTTGCTCAGAAGCTATGATGGTTTGGTCAATAGAGAGCAATACATACAGACACGGCAGCATCCGTCTGGAGCTATGGTCTCTGTTCCCTGCAGGAGACACACACACACACACACACACACACACACACACACACACACACACACACACACACACACACACACACACACACACACACACACACACACACACACACACACACACACACACACACACTCACACACACACACACACACACACACACACACACACACACACACACACACACACACACACACACACACACACACACACATACACATACACAAACACACACACACACACACACATTTACACATCAGTATTCTGTTGTCAAAAACCGCTGGATCGCTGCACACGTTGACTTCTTACGCACTGAATAATCCATTGATTTAATATCCAGTGTTTTACATGTTTTTGTTCAGACTGCTTGGTAGCTGTTAGTCATTACCAGCTGCAACAGGGATGCTGATATTGTTTCCACCCTGGAAGTCAGTGTGTGTGCGTGTGTGTGTGTGTGTGTGTGTGTGTGTGTGTGTGTGTGTGTGTGTGTGTGTGTGTGTGTGTGTGTGTGTGTGTGTGTGTGTGTGTGTGTGTGTGTGTGTGTGTGTGTGTGTGTGTGTGCAATCACCGGTATGCATTCATTAGGGTCGTAGGGAGGGCAGACAGTCTTGGCCTCTACGGTGATGAACTGGTTAGCAATCATCACACACTCAAACTTCACGCAGGGGTTCCCAGCGGGAGTCCAAATGGTGCCAGGCTAAAGAATAACAGAACATAATTTTTTTTTCATAAAAAAACAGTCTCCCAGACAGGCTGTATCAGAGTCTCTATCATCTACATATCAACATATGTGGACTGTTCTTTTGTCTCTTATAGTCTTTGACTCTGAGCCATTTTGCCTCTCTGTTGCCTTATTTAATCAAATAAAGATGACCTTCAGCCCTTGTTGATTTGTGCTGATTCTAAAACATACCTTTATTAGTCCCTCAATGTTTTCACTATTGTTATTTAACACTTTTCACACACCGAGAAATGAAGTACACACACATGCACAAACAGGACCTATATGCATGCCTTAACAGACACCTTGCTCGAGGTCACCTCGGCAGTACCCAGGAGGCGAACTGGCTTCTCCAGTTACACTCCATACTGTCTGTACCCAGTAGCATCACCAGAGGTGTTGTATGTTTAAATCAATAACAAATAGTTAATTGGCAAAGATGTTCCAAACACAGCATAGTTGACATTTATGAATTATGTTTGCCTTTAGTCATCAGACTGATTTGAAAGGTCTACAGTGCCATAACATACACAGAGTGGCTTGCTCTATTATCATATTTGTGGATATGTCGTGTTCTGCTGTAATAGCTGGAAAGGACAAACAACAAACAATTGCAATGTGATTATCTTTATAGACAGCAGAGATGTTGGAAACCTGAGTGACCTTATAGATACATCAATACTTATGTCATGCGCTCTTTGGCTTCAAACACAGACACACAAACACACACAAACACACACACACGCACGCACACGCACACACACACACACACACACACACACACACACACACACACACACACTTAGACCAACCTTTAATGGGTGTGTGGCGTTGGGCAGTACAACAACACAGCTGATTTGGACGCACCTCCCACAGCACTGGTTAAGTAAGGTCTGGTACTCATAACCCTGAACAGAGACACAAAGACAAACTCTTATTCCTACAGATGACTTGTCAGAGGCTCCGCTGATAGATCACATCTTTTACATAGTGATGTGCTAAATCTGAACTGGCAAAATGATCCCTTTGAGATTGAGTTTGTGCTCTTCTGTACCCAGTAGGTTTGCTCAATTGATGCGTTTCAATACAAATACTATTTTCTATGTGCAGATATAGTGGAGGAATGGCATCCTGAGCAGAGAATGAAGTCCCTCTGCCTCTCTGTGTTCAATGGTGTAGTGAGGTGTATGAAGGTGCTGATCAGTAAAGCTAAAAACTGAAAGTGAGTGTGTGAGCAAGGGAGAGAGAGGGACACTCATCTTACCACAGGGCAGTGTGTGTCACAGGGTACAGGCTGACACTCGATCAGGTGCAGAGGGCTGCTGTCTTCTGTCTTGGGACTACAACTGCACTTTTCACATGGCTTCATGGGCACCAGGTCTCCAACCTGGACGGACAGAGTGAGAAGGTCTGCACATATACACATAGCACCACTAAAATATGCATGCATGCTTGAGCTGCTGTATTAGATTGCATTAGGTTTTACAAGTGTAACAAGTAAAGTAGGATTTGGGATTTTTATTGCTTATGAATTTTCATTTCTAAAAAGGAGACGGTGTTGTTCTGTCAGAAATTACACTCACCTAACCAAAATAGCTAATTTCTAAAATACTACACAGCTATTACACATATAACTTAGTTACTTCTATCTTTGCTCTCATCTTGTGCACACATGTTTATAGATAAAGAACTTTATGTTTTGTCATTTAAATCCCGAAACCATCGTTGATCAAATAATACATCCATCGCTATCCATCAATTACAATACTCTACTACTAAGACTTCTTCTGGATTCAGAATTAAACTTTACTTCACACAGACAGTACAGTAAAGATGTTGACCAAAACAGCTTTTTATCACTTAACAATATGGCTGTTCCTACCCGCTAACCCTAACCAAAACAAGTCTCCAAGTATCTGTCACAATAGATTTGAAGGATCTTTTCTTGTTTTTAAATCTCTTAGTGGTTTGGGACCGTTCTACATTCTGTTCTACTAGCTTTCAATTAATCTCATTCATTTTTAATATTCTCAATGGTCTCTGTTCTTGATTTCACTCATATATTTTATGATCTACTGTCCTTTATTGTCTTATTTTATTGTTTATTTGCCTTTATTTTAATGTGCTGGTATTTGGTAGTAAAGCATTTTGAGCTACATATTGTGTGAAAAGTGTGAAATGTTTATTATTATTATTAGAATTATCAGACTCATCCATTACCAATTATTATATCTAGAAATATTATAGGTGGGTAGGTGTGAGATCTCACCTGATATTCAACCTTGTTGAAAACACACACATCCTTTTTAGGCACTGTGAAGGAAATAGACCAAATCAATACATGTATTTTAAATGCAACAACCCAAGTGGCAGAACTGAAACCAGGCTATGAAGTTACAGTAACATGCATATGTAGCACTCTCACCGCAGGAGTAGTTCAGACAGCACACTCCCATAGTGGTGTTTAGAGTAAAACCAACAGGACAGGCCTGCAAACCAGGGCACTGCTTCACATCACACTCTGTTCACAGACACAGACGGGGGAATGTTATACCTAAAAAGAGAGAGTGTATTTGGGGTTGCCACCTTCATGTTTCTCACTTACCACACTTCTCCTTTTGACAGCAGCCAACAGTCTCAGTGACCTTGACCTGACCCTCTTGGTCACAGCTGACAGATGGCTGTGCTGGACAGGACACATGAAGGCAGCTGATCTGCAGTGTGTCCTCCTCACATATACACTCCTTACAGTCTTCTATCCATGTTGAATTGGCCTGAGGACACAAGGTTTGTTGCAGAATTAGGAGGAGGCATTAGCAGCTATTACTGGTCTGTCAAACGTTTATATAAAGAGGGACTGGACATTGTAGACAAATCATTTACCTGTGTCCATTTTCCATTTGGCAGCCGACAGATTTCTATTAGGAGAAAAATATAAAGCATAAAGTAATTTCCATTAATCATTGGAGCTTTATTGATTTTTCTATTTAACCCTATAAACCGAACAGAACGTGTCCATTCCGGTTAAAGTGTCACTCTGGAGCAAATTCATCCCATGGTCTTTTTTGACACTTAGAAACATCCGATAAGCCATCGAGACAGGTTTTTATTTCTTGTAACAACTATTAATAAAGAAATCCAGGAGAATCGCTAACAGCTGAACATGGCCCACTCCCTACACATAAAAACAAAATGAAGCACCAACAACGTAGTTAGTGAACCCAGAGTTTATTAAAATAGTGATTTTAAAGACTTACCAACTGGCCCCTGTACCAGCTCTTCTCATAGTAAAGTCCATTCAAGTGGATTACCAAAGTCAATCCCATAGGAAGGAGCTTTCTGTGTAAGGACTCTTCTCATGCTGCTGCAGAGGTTTGCTGTTATTTTTCAGCAGTATTAGTGGTTAAAAAAGATGTTTGAATGCCTTCACCGTACCACTCCGAGCTAATCCGTGTTAGTTGCATTCGGCTGTTAGCTACTCTCCCGGATTTCTCCGTTAAAAGTTGTTACACAAAAAAAACTGTCTCAGTGGCTTATTTGATGAGTGTAAGTGCCAAAAAAGACCATGGGCTGATATTAAGCTGGAATTAAACCCTAACTTTAGGCAACAAATGACTTGGTTAGGATCAGAAATTGGGTTTTGTCTTACTACTTTTGGGACATGAACGCCAGTCCCCCGGGTGAAATTACTGTGTTTTGGCACCCATCGTCCACCCTGACCCTCCTCCCTATGCAGATTTTAGCTTTTGCCACAAAGTGTTGCTATGCTCTTACCACAGGTGGGAACACATTCATCTGAGTTGGAAGAGAGGAGGAAGGTGTCACTTGGACAGTAGCAACCCTCTAGTTTCACATTTGTCATGGCGCTGAACTCATTGACAGTGTAGATGAATTTCTGGTTGTACCTGCAGACACAAAAAGCCACACCTTGATGTTGGATGTGATCAAATCATGAATGAATGACAATGGATTAACTGCGATGAGCAAAAAACAGTATGTTGGGGAGTTGTTATACCAGGAATCACAGGTAGGCTCCACCAGAGGGCCACAGGCCTGATACACTTTGGGACTTGGACATTTATAATCTATGAAGAGATGAAGACACAACAGACATGTTTTCTAGTTGGGGACATTGATGTGATGTTGGGGAAATGATCAGTAACAGTGATTAGTAACTGTAATAGTGTTTGACTTAACATTACATATTCTATTTGCATACCACAGACTCCTTTGGTGGCACTCCTCCAGTCGATACACACTCCAGACTCAGCACAGGCGTCAGCGTATGTTTGTAAACTGGTGCAGCCGATGTGATTAATGTGCATGTGGCAAACGTCAAACTCACACGCCACAACAAATGGACTGTAGTCAATGATCTTGTGGCAAGCTTCAAACACACTGGAGAGGATGGGGATTATAGTCAGTATAAAGCTCTGTGCACTGCAGTAAGTAAGTAAGTAAGTGAGACCATCTTGTGATGGGATCACATCAGCCACAACACCAAATCAAGCCGGTGATAGAGTATGGTGGGGTAATGGCCCCTTTACTACTTCCACTAAATCTGTCTGAACATATAAAACAGACATATAAAAACCAGGCAATGTGCTTTCTGTGGTAGTTCCTGACTCCAGGACCACACACACACACACACACACACACACACACACACACACACACACACACACACACACACACACACACACACACACACACACACACACACACACACACACACACACACACACACACACACACACACACACACACACACACACACACAATACAATGAAGTCCTCAGCTGAGATATAGATATATACTGTATATGAGATATATATTATTCACTGGTGCGATTTCTAACATGGTTACCCCTTACCCAAATACCTGCTCTTGATGATCTCACAGATTGTTGTATTGCAGGCATCAGGTGGAGGTGTTGGTGTTGGGGGAATTTGTTCACAGTAACTGTCGTTAGCGTGCCAGTGGTGTGCCATATCAGGACATGAAGGATCAATTTTGCCACTGGGCAACATGCAGTCATCTGTTCGGTTGTTGTCACATGTGCCTAGACAAAAAGCCTCAATATTATCATTCAAACTGTTTGCAGAAAGTGTCTAATAGGCTCAATTGGCTGCATTGTTTGTACATATTAGATTCACACAATATTTAAGATATATATATATATATATATATATATATATATATATATATATATATATATAGTATATGTCATTTATCAACTGCTGTAAAAATTCTACAGCAGAACTCACCACACTGTCCCTCAGTGTTGCCGCCAAATTCACCATAGGGCAAGTAGATACTGAAAATGAGCCCCGAGAAGGTGACCTTGGCGTGGATTTTAGGGATGATAAGTACTGTATCAATACCAGTGGTTGTTATACGGATGTCACCATTCTGGTATGCAGGACTCACATGCTTGTCATTCACAGAAATCTAAAAGACAAAAAGAATTGTGATATACGTGTCATAAATTCCTTTTACAAACTTATTTGTAAGGTCCAATGCAGCTATAGTAAACCTTACTTTGGACAGTTTTACAAATTAGGGTTAGGTCAAATACATTTAGTCCAAACCAGTGGGTGTATTTGCATTGAAGGCAAAAAGGGGAGCCGCTCCTGAGCTAATGGCTACAGTTTGAATTAAAAAATGAAGAAAGTTAATCGTGCCATTGCATTACCTGATTTATGAAAATGCCGTTGGTATCCTTCTGAGTAATAAAGATCTTGTAGCTTTTGTAGAAAACAGTGATGGACTGAGGACAGGACAAGCCATCAGAAGCACCACAGTAGTAGGTATCAATCATAACACTGAAGTTATATTTGGGCAAGATCTCTTTCATTAGCCAGTAGGAACAGTTGCCTTGAAAACCATAGTAGGTTCCATCGAAGGTGACATAATGGGGGTCACCCCAACCGTAGCAGATACCTTCACATGATACAAACATTACATTTTTAAAATTACATTTCAAGTAATCTGGTATTATCTGAGACACAATATCCAGTGTTACAAAAAAAAGGAAAAGAAAAGAAAATATTGCTTCAGGTAAAATATTCAACGTTGCCCCAAGCAATATTTTAGTAGGTCAGACTTACATTGGCATTCATAGTGGAAGCAGCAACCATCATCATCCAACACTTCAATAGCAGGGAAGTTATTTGCGCACACTACAGGCTTTGGAGATGGACACTGTGTCTCGTTATAAGTCACTATGCCATCAGCACATTTTCCTTCAAGACAGTGACCCTCCTTCCAACTTTCTCCATCCTGTGAGGACAAACATAGATTGGAATTAAAACAAAACAAAACAATTAACAAATATTGTCATAGAATACCAAAATAACAACCCATGCAAAACCCATAGCACATATAATAATAGCCTTTTGAAGATTGAGTAGTACTGCTTAACAACTGCATATAAAAAGCAAAGTTAAAAATGTATGAAAGGGAAATAAAGAAGTACCTCTCTATGAGGTTTTACAGTGACACACTGTTTCCTAGGTTTACACTGTTGGTGTCGGGGTACTACATGACAGCTCTCATTGCAGATCCCTATGTAACAGTGGCCATCATGGTCTGTCTCATTGTAGACTATGGAATCTGAAAATGAGGCACAGGAAGAGTGTTGTAAAGGAGTCTGTCACATGTGTTATCTTATTTATCATATATCACACAAATGTATGCACTATGCACTCTGCATCCCATAATTTATTTAAATGCAGTTAATTTAACTGAGGTTCAGGAACAAGACCATACCCCTCTCCCTTCACTACTTCCACCACTCACGCCTCACAATTAAACAACCTGTGTCCCATTAACGCAACACCTGTGTCTCATCAACTCAACTACCTGTGCAACCATAAATATACATATTCGTGTCTTACCCACTCTCTCTCGTTTGTCTCAGTTTTCACTTTGGGCAGATATTCTTTTGTAGGGGTTGAGTAAATAAGCAAATGTTGTCTTATATTAAACTCTGAGAAACAAATTCACACCGTTAAATTGCAAACCATCATGATATGTAGAGCTGATCTCTGTGGGAATACAGAGTCAGAGAGTTAAATAAAGAGGGAGCTATCACAGTCTCAGCTAGCCAAGCATCACCAGACTCATCATATGTCCGCAACCTAAGTGCATATTAGTCTGGAACCTTTCAGTTCACTTTAGCTATCCAAGGAGCATTATCAATGATGCAGGGCAAAATGACTCTGGACACAATTTGATAGACCTACAAGTAACCCCAGCAACAAAACTTGACCTACAACCAATCACATTAATAAATCGGCTGTGCTTGGGCCCATTGACAACAATGGCAGCTGGATTGCAAATGTTTGTGAAAATACTTTATGCAAGAAATAGACAGTAAAGTAACAGAATTTTGATTCATAAAGCCTAGTGCCTAATTTTACATTTTGATTTCGGTTTTGCCTGGTAAGTTGACCATGATGGACCTGCAGACTGGACAGTGCTGCTGCCAATCATTGTCTTAAACCCACCCCAGATGAGATAGACATATCTGCCAGAGCAAATTTATCATGCACTTGAGAGGTTTGTCTAAATAGCTGTGTTACAACATCTTGTTCTATATCTTGCTTCACAAAGGATGATATAGTTTGCAGCTATGATATTATGAAACAGGAGGTAAAGGTTACCTACATCTCTTGAATAAGATGTTTTAGTGTTCTGTTCTTATGTCTGGATGGATGTGGGTCTGGATTTCCAGGCTATTATATGAACTTAATCTACCGCACAATAGGTGCATTTCCATTACAGTTGAGTACCCTGTATAAGGCGGGACTCTATTGTTGAATTGCCCCTAACATCTAGTTGGTGATTGGATATAACTCTGTGTTAAATGCCTCACGTATTTATGTGACGCCATGTTCGAAACTGTTGCTAAACAATTATGCGGCATTCGAAACCCATTCAGAGCGAAAACCTCACCTCCAGGGTCTGGCAAATACCTCTGGGGTACTTTTTTTGTAATGGAGACACAGTGAGTGAGAGAACATTTGAGAGTTACCACATATTACCTAAATGGAATATCTAATAAAGCAATGGTGGAGCCAAAGGGTGGCCAGTGATGACTGTGTTGGGTTGCAAATTGATGAAGTGCCAAACCTTATTGCATAACCATTCCTTCACTGCTACAGTATCATTGGTGTTTTGCACATTCAGAGAGAAACCAAAAGTGCTTATATGTGGGCAAGCAAGAAAGAAAGGGAAGAGTGCAAACTGAAACTGAAATTTGACATTATTTAGTCATTTTTGAATGTAATTAATGTGATTGCTGCCACAAGCACCTTTTAAACAACAACACTGCAAACATGAAATTATCAAGACATTACCTGGCTGAATGCGAGAATGCAAATGTCCAATTTAATCGGAATATCCTACTCCCTAGTACAAAGATTATTTGATCTCTGAGTTAGCCTATGTCTAAAAAGAGACACTCATTCTCAGGTTTATTCAGCCTTGGAGCGATGGGTGTATTGATGTAACGTTTATATCATGCTGAGGCATTCAACAGTGAATAAGGAGGGTGATTTACACAAAGACGGCAACGAAAATGTTTAACTGGAGGGACGACGAGACTCAGCAACTTCTGTCACTAAGGACCAACACTGAAATCTTCAGACAAATTCAAGGAACGTCAAAAGACTCAAATGTTAATGACCAAATTACAAACTGGTCTGGTGTTATCATGTCCTGCCTCTTGCCGCTCTACCTGACATGCTGACACGAAGGATCTTCAGTTGTATGCTGCATGGGCAAAACGAAAACACAGGACTACTCCTGGATGTGATTCTCTTGACATATTGCTATCTTTTTGCTGATGCTAATTAAATTTAGAAAGTCATTGCTGTTTGTATATTTGTAGCTATGTTTAAAAAATTCAAATAGTTTTGATTAAAGGAAAACTACACTTTATTTTAACTCGGGAATGAAACCAGTTGTACACAACTTGATAGCTTGTCCAGATCGGTGACTACACTTCTAATGAAATTAAATGTCGCTTTACCCTTTATTCTTTCAAGTATGGCAAACCTGTGTTTTAAATACGTCTGACTATCTAACTGCTCCTGATTTCTTGCCCTGAATTGGTTGTACAGAAACCTAGTAGTTTTTCTCTGATGTAGATTATTAATTCATTTATTTCTGTGTAGTGAAGGATGGTTTGGAACATACGAAATGTAAAATAGTTAGTACTAATAGTTAGTAACAGTAAATTGGCCAACTATTAAAAGTGTTATGTAGGAATTACATTATTTTGTATTTTGATGACGACAAGGTAATTGCACATGCACGATCTGAACAAAGTCTACATATAATGAATAGTATAAGTATGAGTATGTGACTCAGCAGATAAATGCTGTTAAAAAAAGTGTATTTTGTAAATCTGAACTTACCTGGGGGGTACATGGTACCATTGTGAAGGCAATGGCAAACTTGTGGCTCTGTAACTGGTTGAGTTATTTCTCCTGTCACTACAGGAGGTGTAGTGGTTGTCGTAGTTGAAGGTGTTGTAGTTGGAATTGTAGTTGAAGAAGCTGAAGGTGTTGTAGTTGAAACTGTATTGGAAGGAGTTGAAGGCGTTGGACACCCACAACATTTAACTTTAATCTCATAATCAAAACACTGTTGCTGAAGCCCTTGCTGTTTGTTGTTGCATATCAGACCAACATCTTTATTGCAAGTCACAGTTTGTCCCACCAGTGACATGGAAAGACCTGGGTAAAGAGCAGCTCTACACCGGACCTCTTCAGGAGCTGAGCATATATGATGACCAGCAGAGATTATCTGCTGGATGGATTCATGTTCTCCACCATCGGGGCCTGATGTGGGCTTGCCAACATTGAGCCAATCTGACCAACCACATTTCATATCATGACCCCCGGGGCAAGGTGTAGTCGTAGGTGCCCGAGTAGAAGTTGTTGTTTCAGTTGTTGGAGGAGGTGTAGTGGTAGTTGTAGTTGGAACTGTAGTGGAAGGAGTTGTAGTTGAAACTGTAGTGGGAGGAGTTGAAGGAGTTGTAGTTGAAACTGTAGTGGAAGGAGTTGAAGGTGTTGGACACCCACAGCATTTAACTTTAATTTCATAATCGAAACACTGTTGCTGAAGCCCTTGCTGTTTGTTGTTGCATATCAGACCAACATCTTTATTGCAAGTCACAGTTTGTCCCACCAGTGACATGGAAAGACCTGGGTAAAGAGCAGCTCTACACCGGACCTCTTCAGGAGCTGAGCATATATGATGACCAGCAGAGATTATCTGCTGGATGGATTCATGTTCTCCACCATCGGGGCCTGATGTGGGCTTGCCAACATTGAGCCAATCTGACCAACCACATTTCATATCATGACCCCCGGGGCAAGGTGTAGTCGTAGGTGCCCGAGTAGAAGTTGTTGTTTCAGTTGTTGGAGGAGGTGTAGTGGTAGTTGTAGTTGGAACTGTAGTGGAAGGAGTTGTAGTTGAAACTGTAGTGGGAGGAGTTGAAGGAGTTGTAGTTGAAACTGTAGTGGAAGGAGTTGAAGGTGTTGGACACCCACAGCATTTAACTTTAATTTCATAATCGAAACACTGTTGCTGAAGCCCTTGCTGTTTGTTGTTGCATATCAGACCAACATCGTTATTGCAAGTCACAGTTTGTCCCACCAGTGACATGGAAAGACCTGGGTAAAGAGCAGCTCTACACCGGACCTCTTCAGGAGCTGAGCATATATGATGACCAGCAGAGATTATCTGCTGGATGGATTCATGTTCTCCACCATCGGGGCCTGATGTGGGCTTGCCAACATTGAGCCAATCTGACCAACCACATTTCATATCATGACCCCCAGGGCAAGGTGTAGTCGTAGGTGCCCGAGTAGAAGTTGTTGTTTCAGTTGTTGGAGGAGCTGTAGTGGTAGTTGTAGTTGGAACTGTAGTGGAAGGAGTTGTAGTTGAAACTGTAGTGGGAGGAGTTGAAAGTGTTGGACACCCACAGCATTTAACTTTAATTTCATAATCGAAACACTGTTGCTGAAGCCCTTGCTGTTTGTTGTTGCATATCAGACCAACATCTTTATTGCAAGTCACAGTTTGTCCCACCAGTGACATGGAAAGACCTGGGTAAAGAGCAGCTCTACACCGGACCTCTTCAGGAGCTGAGCATATATGATGACCAGCAGAGATTATCTGCTGGATGGATTCATGTTCTCCACCATCGGGGCCTGATGTGGGCTTGCCAACATTGAGCCAATCTGACCAACCACATTTCATATCATGACCCCCGGGGCAAGGTGTAGCCGTAGGTGCCCGAGTAGAAGTTGTTGTTTCAGTTGTTGGAGGAGGTGTAGTGGTAGTTGTAGTTGGAACTGTAGTGGAAGGAGTTGTAGTTGAAACTGTAGTGGGAGGAGTTGAAGGTGTTGTAGTTGAAACTGTAGTGGAAGGAGTTGAAAGTGTTGGACACCCACAGCATTTAACTTTAATTTCATAATCGAAACACTGTTGCTGAAGCCCTTGCTGTTTGTTGTTGCATATCAAACCAACATCGTTATTGCAAGTCACAGTTTGTCCCACCAGTGACATGGAAAGACCTGGGTAAAGAGCAGCTCTACACTGGACTTCTTCAGGTGCTGAGCATATATGATGACCAGCAGAGATTATCTGCTGGATGGATTCATGTTCTCCACCATCAGGGCCTGGTGTGGGCTTGCCAACATTGATCCAGTCTGACCAACCACATATCATATCATTACCCTCAGGGCAAGGTATAGTTGTAGGTGGCCGAGTAGAAGTTGTTGTTTCAGTTGTTGGAGGAGGGGTAGTGGTTGTCGTAGTTGGAACTGTAGTGGAAGGAGTTGAAGGTGTTGGACACCCACAACATTTAACTTTAATTTCATAATCAAAACACTGTTGCTGAAGCCCTTGCTGTTTGTTGTTGCATATCAGACCAACATCTTTATTGCAAGTCACAGTTTGTCCCACCAGTGACATGGAAAGACCTGGGTAAAGAGCAGCTCTACACCGGACCTCTTCAGGAGCTGAGCATATATGATGACCAGCAGAGATTATCTGCTGGATGGATTCATGTTCTCCACCATCAGGGCCTGGCGTGGGCTTGCCAACATTGAGCCAATCTGACCAACCACATGTCATATCATGACCCCCAGGACAAGGTGTAGTTGTAGGTGGCCAAGTAGAATTTGTTCTTTCAGTTGTTGGAGGAGGTGTAGTGGTAGTTGTAGTTGGAACTGTAGTTGAAGGAGTTGTAGTTGAAACTGTAGTGGGAGGAGTTGAAGGTGTTGGACACCCACAACATTTAACTTTAATCTCATAATCAAAACACTGTTGCTGAAGCCCTTGCTGTTTGTTGTTGCATATCAGCCCAACATCGTTATTGCAAGTCACAGTTTGTCCCACCAGTGACATGGAAAGACCTGGGTAAAGAGCAGCTCTACACTGGACTTCTTCAGGTGCTGAGCATATATGATGACCAGCAGAGATTATCTGCTGGATGGATTCATGTTCTCCACCATCAGGGCCTGGTGTGGGCTTGCCAACATTGATCCAGTCTGACCAACCACATATCATATCATTACCCTCAGGGCAAGGTGTAGTTGTAGGTGGCCGAGTAGAAGTTGTTGTTTCAGTTGTTGGAGGAGGGGTAGTGGTTGTCGTAGTTGGAACTGTAGTGGAAGGAGTTGAAGGTGTTGGACACCCACAACATTTAACTTTAATTTCATAATCAAAACACTGTTGCTGAAGCCCTTGCTGTTTGTTGTTGCATATCAGACCAACATCTTTATTGCAAGTCACAGTTTGTCCCACCAGTGACATGGAAAGACCTGGGTAAAGAGCAGCTCTACACTGGACCTCTTCAGGAGCTGAGCATATATGATGACCAGCAGAGATTATCTGCTGGATGGATTCATGTTCTCCACCATCAGGGCCTGGCGTGGGCTTGCCAACATTGAGCCAATCTGACCAACCACATGTCATATCATGACCCCCAGGGCAAGGTGTAGTTGTAGGTGGCCAAGTAGAATTTGTTGTTTCAGTCGTTGGAGAAGGTGTAGTGGTTGTCATAGTTGTAGGTGTTGTCGCTGGAACTGTAGTTGAAGGAGTTGAAGGTGTTGTAGGTGGCTGAGCCTTAAGAGTTGTTTGTGCTATAGTTGTTTCAGTGGTGTTGGGGGGTGTAGCAGTTGTAGTTGAAGGTGGTGTAGTTGGTATGGTTGTAAAAGTTATAGTAGGTTTTGGTGTTGTGCTGCACTGCACTGTCTTGCAACACTTTACCTTGACTTCATAATTCAAACATATGGGAGGATACTGTAAATTGTTTTCACACAGGAGTCCTTGGTTATTACATGTCACTTTTTGTCCTAACTGTATAAGGGGAACTCCTGGATAATTCACACCCTGACATTCCACTGCCACTGGATTCTCACAGATTTTATATCTTTTCTGGATGATGTGTTTGATGGTTTCATTGTCCCCACCTTTAGAACCATATTCAGGGTAGTCTGAATTTATCCATTGTGACCAATAGCAATATGTTTCCTGACAACGTGTCTTGGTAACATGTTCGGTTGTTGTAGGTATAATTGGGGGTTTTGTGGTTGAGCTTGGAGGGATTGTAGAAGACGTAGGCTTTGTTGGGCATGCACTATAGTCACAACAAAGAACTTGGACTTGGTAGTTAAAGCACAAGGCCAATGGTCCTGACTGGTCTTCATTTCTGCATGTCAGCCCCTCAGCCAGATTACATTGCACCATTTGTCCCACATTGTCAATGGTGGCATTAGGGAATTTCTCAGCTCTGCATTGGATTTGGCTTGGCTTGGCACATATCTTGTGCCCCGCCTCTCTAATCTTTTCGTAAGTTTCACTGTCTCCTCCTGGAGTTCCCAGTGTGGGGAAGCTGGTATCATACCATGGTGACCATTCACACGGATTACATGAGACTGTGACTGTATGTTGCTCTGTGGACACACATAATAGATGTTTTTTATCTTATATTGTATAGCTGAATAAGTCTTCAATTTCCAAAATGAATACCAGTCACATACCTGGTGTGGCTGATGTAAAAACAAAGGTGGTAGGAGACTGGCTGGCTGTTGTAGGAGTTTCAGTGGGCAAATGTGTTGTCGGAGCGATTACTGGGCATGGATATGACCTCTTGTCAATGCTACCATCCTTCCCACACACTGCTGTGATGCAGTTGCCATGTCCATCTGTTGTGTTATAGATGGTTTTGCCATAGGGATATTTTTTTCCATGATATGTGCAAGTACAGGCTGTAAAGAGATTAGATGTATTGTTAACATATTAACCAAACATATCTACATATTTTTACAATCCATAATCTCTCCAAATCTTTACATACCTTGGACATCGTAACGGCATTGGATGGTCATTGAACTGCATGTACTTCAAGAAAGAAAATATGAAATATGTTGTCAGTTTTGATTTGTTTGCATTTTATTTGAATCTGCCACAGAGTTCTATAGATTTGATTGGTACAGGTGAGACCTACCATGTATGACAGTTTTCAGTTGTTGGCACTGTGTCACTATTATCATAGTGTCTCCCCTCTGTATCGTAGCAGCCACATTGCTCTTTTAAAACACACGTCATTGTGTCCTCGTCAAAGTATGGCTGAGCAGGTGGACATTTTGGATAGCAACCTATTTGAGAAACAAATGGCTGTATGTTCAATGAAAGAAACAGGTTCCTAAATACTTGTTGGCATTACTTAACTAATAACACCAGTTGAACGTGTTTTTTGTGTGTTCACCTTGCATTGTGGTTGAATGAGAGATATTATTAAGCAACGTTTTAAACACAGCAACAACAAACAACATCCAATGTAAATAGACAGTTGATGTGTTCATTCTAGCGATAAATGATGGCGAGTGAGCCTGTTGACTCAATGAATGGTGAGTCAGTGTGCTTTCAACCCTTTGTTGAAAAAAAAGAAAGAAAATGGTTCATATAGCTTAATGAATCCCTATTTTCCCATCACTAGTTCAATCTTAAAACTTGAATTCAAATTGTTTGATTAGTTCACATCATAAAAACCTTAAATCCTACCTTCTAGAGGAGGTATCTGTGTGGAGCAGCTGCCTGAGGGCCTCCTACAGGTTTTCATACAAGGAGACCCGCATGGCTTGTAGTGCCATTCGCATTCCCCAGGGGGATTGTAGTAATCACAGAAGAGAGCTGGAAAAGGTAATAACACTTTACAAAGGCACATTCCAGACACTTTTAAGATGGTTTAGATGATTTTAGATGTGTGGTTGTAGCCTTATTTTTACCTTTCAAAATAACCTTTACCTTTATACAATTCAACTGCAATTTCTGTTAAATTAATTTCTTTAATGTTATTAAACGAATGAATAGAGAGGACAACTGTAAAACTGCAGTGCCCCTATGCAATAAACTACCCTTATCATCAGCTTCCAAGCTCCTTTCCTGTGGAACCAGGTTCCTGCTGCCGTGGTCCTGCATGACGCTTCCTGCTGCTATTATCACTATTAGTCATATATGCTATCACTAGTCTAAAATGTCACCTTAGCTGTGCTTGTTTCTATTATTCTGCTGTATTTACTGCCATAACATATAAGTCATATTCACATTACTATAGATAATATTATAGTTACTGGAAGTGTGTCTGTCTCTGTCTTTGTGTCTGTCTTTGTCTCTCTCTGTCCATCTGTCCATCTTTTCTCTCTTTCTCTCTCCTTTTCTTCCTCCCCAACCAGTCAACACAGATGGCCGTCCTCCACAGAGCTGGGTCTGTCTGACGTTCCTGCCTGTAATAGGGAAGGTTTTCGTTCCCACCGTACTCTACGGGGGAATTGTTGGGTCCTGAGATAACTTTTATTATGATTTGGCACTATAAATAAAATTGAATTGAATTGAATTGAATTTATCTTTATCATCAAAAGTAAACCACACAGATGAGACAGCATCATGTGCTGCATTTTAGCAGTCAGCATCCAAAAACCTGATTGATTGATTGATTGATTGATTGATTGATTCTTTTTACTGACCACACAGCCAGGCTGGTTGAATTCGTTAACACTACAGCTTTGTACAGGTTCCTATGCAAAGCTATGCAAAGTGTCCATTTGCGGTAAAGTGATTCAAGGGATGGGTTGATGATGCGCTGCAGTTTCCTTCAGGAAAGTGAGTTGAGACTGCTGAACCAGACTGTGATGGATGAGGTAAGGATGCTTTCAATGATGGTTGTGTAGAAGCGGAGCATAAGAGATGAGACCTTAGTCTGAACCTCTTGAGCTGTCAGAGATGGAAAAGTCTTATTTGAGTGGATACTATCCTTGTTGGAAAGAGAAATGATTCCAAAACTGGTTAAAATTGTCATTAAAACCCACATTGTAAGCTCATACTACAGGAGTGGGAACAAAGATAAAAATGGATTTTCCACAATGCTTGGAAAATTTAAAAGATGGTTAATATCAGAATTAGGACTGTTAAAGAGCTGTTTCATTTGTTCTCCCGTTGACTTTAGCCTACTCTTGGGGAGGACGGGAGTGATAGCCATAAACTGTGGAGCTTTTTGTGAATGTCCAAGGCTGTGGTAGGAGGGAAACAGCGTGTAACTGCATTAAAGAAATGCATATTCCGAGTTATGGATTCCCAGAAAATAAGTGTTGAGAGGGAGAAAGGCAGCACAGGGGTAGAGGCTGCTGTTAGGACAAAATAGAGCATGCTCAGCATCCATGGTGTGCGCCGCTTTTACCATCTACAGACGGATTTATGCAGCTGGGGAACACAGCTTGATGAGGGTGCATGTAGATGAGAGTGATGGTCAACAGAAGAGATGGACGGCAACAGGATGCTTTTTGATCAGCCTGAGGTGGTTGGGAACAACAGGGGAGCCACCAAGTTTACCCTTCTGACTAAGAGTGAAACTAATCAGGTGCTTTGGCTTCGCTGTCAGTTGGGCCCAGTGGCCTGCAGCATGGGCAATGTTGACATCCAGACATGGGACAGTCGAGTCCAGTTCTCCGGCAGCAGTGGTGGTGACAGTGGGGCCGGTGGTGATCAAAGAGTCAAAGAGAGATCAAAGATGGTGAGAATAATGAATGCATGACTTATGAAGTCAAATCAGGCTTAGGAAACGTAGAAAACAGGTACGGCAGCAAATGTTTTGTTTGTGTCGAAGTCATATGAATAAAGACACTGTTGGCATCTTCAACAGGAATCCACAATGATGTCTTGACATGTCCACAGTGTTCAGTTAACTTTGCAAGCAATGTAACTTACTGTGCTGAGTTAGCTGAGATTCTGGCAGGTTCAGTGACCATGCTTTATGGCTTGAAACACTGGTTGCTAGCGTCCTCCCAAGTGACCAGCCCACAATAGCGATCGGCTCGATCTTAGTGGCATAGATTAAATCAAACAATAAAAAAGATGATCGCAGATGATCTAAGTGGAGAGACAGGTGGCGGCCAACTTGCGCTTGCACCTACTTGTAACAGGTACCTGCAAACCATGCTGTGAATAGCTAAGGTCTGTCCATCTCATACCCCTGCACACCTAGTCTTCTTCAAATTCATCTGATGTTTAGTCAGCCATCTGGGATCTCAAGACCATGCTTGCCTGTGGATAATTCAGACTTACCTGGAAAATTCAAAGCCTGTATGGCATCCTCTGATGTGTCCTCTGGCCTCTTGTAGTACTTAAGTACCATCATGATGGAAAGGAGCATTAATAGCTATGGATGTGGCTGGATCTCCTTTGTAGATTTAGCAGCCCATCTCTGCAGCTCCTGAACTCCAGTGGGACATCTACTACAAATTGTCCGCCACAGACATGTAGATGTTCGAACGGGTCAGGGAAGTATGTTAGCTGAGGCAAAGGGCTTTGATGGAGATGGTAGTGTTAGATCAGCCAGGACATGGCAGCTATCACAAGGTAGAGGCCAGTGAGGCTTAAGGCCTACTCATTACAGCAACTGAGGTATGTGGACCTTGGCAGGCATGCTTTAGGTCCCTGATCCTTTTACACCACATCACTGTGGCCTGAATGTGGTCCTGCAGTCAGAAGCTACAAAGCAGGTGTTTATATCGAGCTAACCGTGCTCTGGTTCCACAGTCACAGGTTGTCACTCACTTTTTTTGGTTGTCAATCTCAAGAGGGGAACATGAGCCATAATGGCATACTCCAGGGGTGGGCTCCGTTATTATCTTTGGCACAAGAAGTTCCCTAACTGGACTGGAGAAGCAACACATAAACAATTTCCTGCTCACTAGCTTGCTAATTTGTGTAAGCTAGGTCTGCATTTTACCGCAGGCCAGCTATATCATGTAAAGTTATGTTTATCTTGTGTTTCCATTTATTGTGCAAGAGTCTTCTCTTGACTGTAATATGAGCAAAACTGGCATTGAAGTTCATGGTCACTATGTGTGTTGACTTTTTTTTTGCTCTTTTGTAAACTTTATTGAAACATTCACCTCTCTACTTCCTGTGCGACCCCTATATGTTCCCCCCGAAATACACACACACACACACACACACACACACACACACACACACACACACACACACACACACACCTATTACAATTCTGCCCTTACTACAAGCTTGACTCCAATAACAATGAAACGCAGAATAACTGTTAGTGTCGACTTCCACCGACAGACCATCTGCTGTCAGCAGCCTCACTAACATGGCAGCTTATTTACATCTAGTGAGGGAATGTCTCCACAGACACACATATATTGGAACACTCAGCAAAGAGGCAACAAGTGCTTTCATTAGTGGGTCATATAATCAATCATTGTTGTTTTAACTCACTCTGTGATAGAAAAAAATGAAAAAACAATTAAATAGATGGAAATTACAGATTATATCTTTAACTCAAATATCATTTGTGGAAATATATTCATTTTTGCCATGCAAAGTTTGTTACGATGTAAGGCAGATAGACCAATGACCAATAGCGTAATTAATGTACAGTTAGGTCCCAGTGATGTTGAACTGTCAGCACTCATGAAATGCTTTTTGTTCAATCACATTACTTGGTCGGAACTAACTGTTGTATAAATTCTGATATTATAGTGACATTACATCAGAGCACTGATAGTCATTAAACTAAAAGATTGGGCACTCTTGCTCGCTACCTTGTGCAATCCTGACTCGTCTTTGGTTAAAAAATAAGTTTAGCTTAGATGAATTGTATGAACCGAATGCTTATTGTAGCTTTTCAACAAGTAATGTTTCATCTTGGTTACTCACGACAGATCTTTGGGGTTCTCCATCCTATGCAGATGCCAGCTTGATTACAGGATTCAGCATAAGCGGCCACGCCAGTGCAGAAACACTCGCAGTCTCCCCCCGTGTCACAGGCACATGAGTCAAACACACATGCATCGTAGTATGGAACAGGATCCACCTAAGACAGGTGTATGATGATACACGAATGAGGTAATGGAGAAGACAGAGCAGCTCAACTACAGTCACTAAATACTTTACAAAATTAAGGTTTTAGTATAGGACATATGAACAGTTTATAGAATATCATATATCATATAATCATGCATTGTTAGAGATAAAACTACATAACAGTATAAAAATTTCCTCTTCACAAAACTTTAACACAACTTTACAACATCACAATGTTGCATACATGTTAATGCATTAAAAATAATGATCAAATAATATACAGTTATATAGCTCATAGTAGTCTAACATGGTCTCTTCTTCAACAATGACCTACAGTGGAGTGGCAGGCAGAGAAGACGTCACTCTGTATAATGCTGCAGTGTTTCTGGGCCCAGGCCTGTCTGTATGGGTTGGCTGTGCAGGGGCTGCTGATGCTCTGAGCGCCGGGGCAGCTTGGTAAGTCCTTCCAGCTGTTCCCAAACACCAGTGGGTTGACCACCACAGCATGGCCCCTTGTGGTGAAGTCATTGTTTGCATTGTCGTCATAGTTGCCACACAGCCCACACACAAGACCCTGAAAAAGTAAAGCTCCTTATATGTTGGCCGACTTCAGTATCAAAACAATGTGTGTCTTTTGTTGTCTGAGAAAATCAATTGTAGTCCAACCAAAACCATCCTTCACATATCGCAGGGTTACCTTATATTTTGAGCTGAGCTTGATGAACACGCTGGTCTTCCTGTCCCACATGAGAATGAGTCCATTGTCTGCTTCAATTACCAGGTAGATGCCCATATTGCTGTAATGGAATGGAACTGTTTCTTCATTTCCACTTGAAAGTAGTTTGTAGCTTCCCTCTGTTAGAATCAGTTCTGCACTCTTAAACAAAGGACAGACATCGATTTTTCATCAAAGCTGTATTGCTGGCCAGTTCTAAATATATGTTTTTTCTTCAAATCAAATCAAACTTTATTTATAGAGACCAACAGTCGACCAAAGTGCTGTACAGTTAAGCAATACAATACAATACAACACAACTAGAATAAAAAAAATATACACAAAACACAGTAAACAGCTATCATGCTCAGCCTGAATTAAAAGCCATGGAGAAGCTAGGGCAAGCTGTTCCAGAGCCTAGGGGCAGCCGCCGCAGAGGCTCTGTCCCCTCTGGTTTTCAGTCTGGTCCTGGAGACTTCCAGCAGCATTTGATCTGCTGACCTCAGTGTTCTGGCTGAAGTGTGACAATGTAAAAGCTTGCTTCAAAATGGACCAAGCTCAGTCTCAACTTGCATGTGACATTCAGCACTACACCATTTAGTTGCTCTGATTGGTTGTAGGTCACATTTTGTTGTTCTCATTGGTTTTAGGTCTATCTAAACTGCATCCAGAAGCATTTAGGTCTGCACTGTTGAAAACGCCTCTTGGAAATTGCAAAGGAACTGCAAGTTTCCAAACTAATACACTGACATAATTAAAGATTGATCTCTCTTTCGTCATTTAAAAACGACTGCATTCCATGAACCTCACAATCAAGTGCTTAGAGTCTGCATATTGACATTCCTGTCTACATGATATTTGTGTAAAAATGCTAAGTTAGAACTGAAGTAGCCTTTTCGGATGAGAGGCTAAGTGTCTTCAAGAAAGAAGACCCTGTTGCCTTTGACTTCTAAATGTGTCAAGTCCGTTTACTTGTGTGAATCTGTGTTGAACTTCAGCGTTGTGTGTCAGCACTTGACAGTGTTTTATACTGTTTACCCGCAGAAAGATCTTGATGGCCTTGGAGCAGGTGGTTCCTGTGGTTCCACATGGAACATTCTCAGTGATCACTCTGAAGGTTCCATTACTCTGAGCACTGCCACAGTAGTCCTGAGGAACATACACACAAGCAAACAATAATTATCAGGGGCTCTGCTTGTGGCTTGACTTGCTGCTTCTGGAAAGAATTCAGGTGTTGGATATTGGTATTGATGCAAACCAAATATACTGAAGCATGGAGATCAGTTGGTGACATGCAGGAATTGAGTTCTAAAGTATTACATAATTTATATATTTCCGTTCTTCCATTCGATGCTCTATATAATAAGTCTGTTACCAGCCAAAGTTCTATACCAGCCTCCAGCAGGACTGTGAAGAAAATGGTGGAGGAAGTTTCTCACAGAGCACTGCTGATACACACCACTAGCTAAAATCAGCTTGTTGGACGAAAACACTAGCAACAATTCTCACTCAGAAAGTATACACTGTTACTCATAAACACATCTCTTGCACAGACTGTATAAAGTAATCCAGAGCCTCTTTTTTTCATTATTAGGCCTATTAAAGTTGTGATCCAAAAGAATTAAAATATGTTGTTTCTAGCGGCTTCTTTTGCAGTAAGATGTAACTACAGGCGACCCCAGTCGCACCCCAAATACTGTTCAAATTTAATAGTCCACATCTCGCCAAGTACAGTCCAAATGTCTGAAAGTGACTTGCTCTACCCATTTTGTCGAGGTTGCATTGGAAGTGACTTGTGTGGACTTCAGACAGCCAGTTATCCCAGAATGCATTTCACATTAACGGGCAAACTGCGTCCTTCTGTCTTCCGGAGTGTGGACTCCCAAGTCAAACTTGCCAAGTCCGAACTCGGAATACTTGGTGATGAGAAACTGCTTAAATGTGTTGACAATTTCTTCCTTTTTTTTTTTGCTCTTTGACAAAATGACTAAATGACTCAAATGACAGAGCAGAACATCTTTGGGAAAAATATATTTTAAGGGGTATTTTGACCACTAATGTGGTGGGGGCGGGACTGATGACCTGTACCGCAGCCAGCCACCAGGGGGTGATCCAGAGGTTTTGGCTTAACTTTTGGGGAGCCGTCAAGCCGTCCATCTTTATAAACAGTCTATGGCCTATACTTGCATGCAACATACAATACCAGTCTTTTGTTTGTACACGCTTACCTATTCAAGTGAATAAGAAAGTGTGTCCAAACTTTTAACCGGTACTGTATACAAAAAGTAAGCATTCAAGAGTATGGCCCTGTGATATTGTGCAACGTACCAAAAGCTTTTGTAGGACAGGGTCAGTTAGTGATTTAGATTTTACTTTTATTCTACACATTGTCTTATTCTTTAGTATCCTCAGTCATGTTGAGTCTGTCATTATTGACAACGTGTGCACTCATCGATCCAAACACTTCTGGAAAATGCACATTGGTTCCATCATTGTGTTCACCAACGGTTTTTCTCATACCTGAGTGAGAATGTATTCACAGCTGCCATCAAAGGTGAAGCGCTTCTGGTCAAAAGTCATGTAGTGTCCAGAGCCGTAGACAGAGCAGGTCCCATCACACTGGTTGGTAGTGCATTGCCACTTCATGTCTTTACAAGTGCTGTAAACAGGTAGAGATTAGATGACATCAGACTACACGTCAGTTGCAGATGGAGGTGAAGTTCCTGCTGCATACTTTGAGCTTTACAGCATTTCACGCCACTTGTGATTCACCTACCAGGTGTTGCAGTGCACCTTGGTGGTCTCTCCTGGTCGGTAGGAGATGCCGTTGTGAACACAGGGACAGGCCTCAGGCTTGATGCAGCTTCCTTTACCATCTGACACCATCCCAGATGGACACATACATCCGGAGACACACCCGGTTGTCACCTGGAGAAGAGATCGAATTTACAATCCCCAGTCGTATGTTTCATTTCTGCACCAACATGATCCAGACTTTTGATGGGCAGGTTAATGCTGGGTGACTCACACAGGCCATGTCTAATGTGTTGCAGCTCTTCTCACACTCAGTTCCTTTTACAGCTGGACCATTAGCAGAGCAGTTGAAGAACACCATGGGAGGAGCACAGGCTGCTGAGAAAAGACATCTGAAATTACTTTTGTGTATTTTTAAAATGAATGAGTCTCTCTACAGGTTACAGCAAATGGCTTCCCCTTCTAACAGAAATGGCATACAGTGTAGAAAGTGGTGCAGCTTCTATTCTTTCTTGTTCTTTTTTGCAGGTTAAATTACCCCTGGAATTTTGCATTAGTAATGTGTTTTATTGTATTTTGTATTTTTCGACGTGTTTTAATGTAGCCATTGCTTTTACACATCTGTTTTTTTTAATAGATTTAACAAATGAAGTGTGTAAGAGGTGTTGGTAGGTGCTTTTTTGAACAGAGCTTAGTTTTCTCCTCCTCCCAGACTTAACCACTGACTCAAGCTCTGTATTTAACGAATACACGAGATTGGTATCCATCTTTCACTTAGAGCGTCAGTGACCATAGTTCCTTTAAAACTGTTATGAACTCAAAATAATTGTATTATAGTGTGATAGTAGAGCATTTTTTGTATAAAGTTAGTTCAAATGACGCAGACTGTGAGGGACTGAAGCTGCAAAAATCTAGAAATAAATAAATAAATTACTTGATTGAAGTTGAAATTTAAATGTCATTGATTTACCAAAAATATGAAAAATTAACAATACTTAATTAATAAAATGTGACAAAAATTGATTTATATTTTAATTGTCTTCTTTATTCACCTTTTTAACTCAACTATTTATTCATTTTCATATGTGATTTTCCTTTTTGTTTATTTATTTTTCATTTATTATTATTACATGTATAATTGTTTTAATTAATAATTCATCTATTTATTTTAACTGAATATAATTATATATATTATTTGTTTTTAATTAATGAATTGATTAATGCAATTATTTGACATCCATTATAATTATATGTATTATTTGTTTTAATAAGGCATTAATTAATTTCTGTATTATTTTTTTTATATATTTCTTGATGCATTTCTTTATTATGCAAATGCGGGGGCTGACTTTCATAGTGTGTTGTAGGGACAACGTTTCACCTATTGGTGGATCAACCTTTGAGTGCATAGATCAGTAATGGTCAAACGAGGCTTGATGGAGCCTCATGAAGCATTAGTTGTATTTGTTGAGTTCACTAGATGGAGCTGTTGGTTTAAAGAAAAAGGCTCAATGTAATTCAGTAAGCCTGTGAATGTTCTCATTTGTCCAGGTCATCGTTATTCTCAAAGCACTTTCAGTCAAAAGCAACTGGACTTGGTTATTTGTCTAGGAAGACGTTTCACCTCTCATCCAAGGAGTTGAAGTCACAGGAGGCAATTTGTGAACAGTTGTTCTTTGAGCTTAGATTTAACAATCTAACAAACAAATAACCAAGTCCAGTTGCTTTTCACCGAAATTGCTTTGGGGAATGTAATTCAGTGTTTTTTCAACTCTTTGTTGAACAGAGCGCTCCATCTAGTGGACATCTAGTGGAAAATAAAGAAAATGGTTAATATGAAGAAATCATTTGCCCATCATTATCGACTACACACTGGCAGGCTCACTACACGCTACCTCTGGTCAGGAGATAGCCTCCCCTTCCTTATTTACTGTACATTATGAAGATAAAATGAATAAAGAAAATAAATAATGAATAAATAAATACATTGAAAAAAAATAGACATATATATACACACAAACACACACACACACACACACACACACACACACACACACAGGTATATATCAAATACATAATAAATAAATAAATGAATACATTTACATTTAAAAAGTCTGTCTTTTATTATGTAATGCATTTATTTTTGGCTAGTTCAGTCCTCCATAGAAACCAAATATTTGAGCTGCAAGTCCGTCACAGCTGTTCTTTCCTAGACAGCATTCATACACTAACTATTACGTGTGTTTGTACAGTACCATCAGGAGGTAATGAAGCAAGGTAATGATGCACTCCCTTTTAGACTTCTATGTATCATGTGATTCGATATTATGTAACTTACATGGCTGGACAAAAAACTCTCCAATGCAGCTGAGTCTGCCCTCCTTACAAGTGCTAGTGGGGAAATATAAAAAAAAACACATTAATATACATAACCTTGCAGCACTGTCTAATCATCTGTGTTATTTTCAGTATATAAATATGTCAAATTGTTCTACTACAGCTCCCTAAACCAACTGTAAACAAAGAGTGAAGAATCCAAACCTGTCTGTCACTCTCAAATAGATTGACAGGTCTTTTAACTAAGGGTTTACGGCGAGTCATTCATTGTAATATTGTATTTATGATCCGTTGGTAGGCTGATTGATGATTCAAACATGTTGTATGTATTAATATACTTAACATTTCAGTGCTTAACACATGAGATATGAGGTATAATGTGCACTCATTAGAACGTACTAAATTCCAACACACCACTGCAATAACAAAATAAAAACCAACATCATTTTCATACCACATGACACCGTCTTTGTTGACGACCTGTCCAGGAGGCACCACTGAACCTTTGTCATAACAGGGACAAGCCTGAGGTGGGACACAATTCCCGGTGTCATCCAGATAGGTTCCCTGTTCACAGACACAGCCATCGATGGGCGGGAAGGAGAAGTGACAGCTGAGGTCTGCGGTGCTGATGCAGCGACAGGTGTGACTGCTGGATGTGATGTTGTAGGAGTAGACCATGCTGCTGGGGCAGGTGCTGGCATATTTCCCTGAGGAAGTCACACCACAAAATCATTGAATGACCATACCAGTGTTACTGTCCTTTTCAGCCCAGTGTGCTACAGCAACATTTAGTCTCTGTAGTATTTTTTGGATTCAAGTGTTTGCAGGGCTGTATTTGTAATGCTCTCTGTCTGAGTTGTGGGGGTATTCACAGCTTTGACCTCTCTGTACTACCAGTGACCTCTTTAGCCTCTCATTTGTAGAGACCTGGTTTTACATATGTATATATACTGTATGTAACTGGTGGTTCAGTCCTAGTTTAGGACAGGCTTTGAGACCATATTCTGGTTCTTGTTGTAAATATATGTTATCTGTGGATCTAATATATGTTATTAGACATATACAAATATTTTCCCTCTCCTTATAGTTTAAAGATAACACTTTTTATAATCATATAACACTGTTTAACTATAAAAACAGTGTTGGAAAAGACCATGTCAGCTAAAAGAGATGCTTTTAGAACTAACTTGTGTCAATCAGTACTTTTTTTCCCACTGTCCTACTGTTTCTTCTCTAGGTAAATAAGAGTAATGGTCCTGACTACATCGACACTGTGAGGTCAGATGGTACAATAACACCTTCTGCTTTCTCTTGCAGCATAAAAAACTTTAAATGATGCATTTAAAATTAGTTTTCACGAACTGTGATTGTACGATATTGGAGAAGTTTCATTGGAATAGCCGGGGAATGCAAGAAGGTAGGGTGAGGGTGCGTTTAGGTGGGATTAAGAGCGGAGTTGAGGGAATGATGAGAGGGTCGATCGCCAAGGATGGAGAATGGAGTCGATCGCCAGGGACGAAGAATGTCGGTCGATCGTCGGGATGAATTGTGCGAAGCGGGTTGAGGAGTGTATGGATGTCATACCTGCCCGGGGAGCGTAGCTCAGAGAGGGGTTACGCCTCGATGTGTGCTAATTCATCAACCCCCCGGGTTCATGTCGAGAAGCCTCTCATTGTAGTGTGGACTACTGAGCTGCTGTCTTATTAAAAAGGGGGGGGGGGGGGAGAAGAACGAGGTTTCCGGGGGGGTCGTGAAAACTGAGACGAACCAGAGAAAGCGACGGGATTAGTGAAGGGAGAAGGTATGGTCTTGTTCCTGAACCTCAGTTAAATTAACTACATTTAAAAGGTGTGAATTGAAAATCCTTCTACTTTTATACAACTATGGAAGAAACATTACTGCTAACTGAAGCCTGATGGTCCCTTATCAGGATCCCATTATATATCAGGCATCATACTCCCCCCAGTGGACTCTGAGAGCATGAACACGGTGTGCCTTGCCTAGGTAGCTGCCGAGGCCCTATTGAGAGAGGTGGGCATTAGAAAAGCAGGATTGCACATTTACGAGCACGAGCACAAGCATAAGCATGCACACGTGTACGAGCACGAGCATTGATGGCGGTCCTGAGACTATAAAGTCCCATTCGGCATCATTTGTTTGATCATATTCACTGAATCCAACACTATGCTCCGATAGAACAACATAAATCATCCGGTGTCAGAAAAAATGTGCTCTGCCTCTGCACAGAGCTGACTCTCGCTCACGCATGATACAATATCACAAGCACACGCCTCAAGCTACGCTTACACTAAATGATGTTAGCAGTTGCTATCTATAAGTAAGTTAGCCAGCCTACCTTTGTGTAGCGTGTACTCCACGCCGTTTATTGATGACTTTACATGATGACCATAGACCAAAAGTCTAGAGACCACAGTGTGTCACTTTGGTTCGTCATATTTAAAATAAATTCTAATTGGTTTGAGAATTAAGAGCACCAAATTACAATATTGTCAGGAATGACAAGGGTGTGTGTCCTGTGTCCAATTTCATGATCAAAGGCCCAAAGCTATTCTTTGCCCCGGGAGCCATTAGTGGGTTAATTCCATGCTGCATGCAACAATATTACCCTACTGTTGCATTCAGAGCAGGATTCATTTTGACAACTATAAAATTAGACATGATGATTTAATCCTTCCATTCAAGGGTTTGATATGTGTCTCTTTCAATGACTCACGACTCACCACAGATGGTCTTCCTCCAGCCATTGACGTGGATTCCTGCAGCTGCACAGGCATGGGCATATGAGGAAACTGTGGCACACATGCAGTCCTCACTTTTCTCACAGTTACAGCTATCATACATGCAGTTCTGAGAGGAGACAAAATAAAACAAAGTAGTGTAATGAGAGGCCAAGTCACAGGTCTGGAGACTGGTCCAGGTCCAGCTGTTAGACTCACCTCCTTGTATGAGTCAGGGCTGATCTCTGAGTGGCAGGAGGCAAACACTCCCTGAGGGTCACTCACCATGGAGCACCAGTGCTGGGCATACTTCTCTGTCAGTGACAAACAAGGACCAGTATTAGTCACTGTTAAGAACCCACAGTGATAACAGAGGATGTTAAAGAGTCCGACCTACCATTATCCAGACTCAGACTGCAGGGGTTCTCAAAGTTACTCTTAACATCAGGGCAAGCAGCACGTGTCTTCCAGCTGTTAACAAAACCAGCTGCTGTGGCATCTGGAACACCACTGAGCTTCAGAAAGTCATCAGCTTGGTTACTGTTGAAGTTCCCACACAGACCTGCAGACAGACACCATCATGGTAATGACAATACCTCAGCTCCTCCCAACATGGCTTCATCTCTCTATGGTTCCCTCTTATTTCATACTGAAACAGACGGATGTTCCAAACATCCAATACAAAGAAAGTGTTCAACATCATCCCACTGCAGCAACTATTGTCTCAATTAAAAATAAATTAGCTCTGTGCTTGGGTTTTGCAACTTCCACTAAAATGCAATCCATGAAATATTTAAAAACCATCAACTAATCACAACTTTCGACTGTTTAAATGTAATCAAACTGTCAGTGTTTCTGTAGAGGTAATTCTCCTGTGTGGTTTGAAAAGGCTATGGTAGCTTAAAATTGCTACACTAAACATTGAATAAGCACCTCTGGCTTCATGGAGAAAAGAAATACTAAAAAAAGATATGAACTTGTAACTTGGATAACTTGTAATCCTGTCACAGTCCTGTCTTGATGTTTTACACTCATGGTAACATTGTATAAATCAAAATGAGCATATCTGACTTTATTCAGTCTAAGTATTTTTACTTTCTTCCTCTGATGGATATAGGCTGATGCTGTTTACATGGTTATCCCTGGGTGCTGGAATCATTTCATGTGTTTGTTTACAGAACACCCTTTTCCTCTTTTTTATTCACATATTGCTGTTTGCCACAGCCAATAAGCATCACCATCACTATTTCACACACGTACCACAGGTCTTGGCCTGGTAGTCAGTGGTCACTGTGACGTAGAGCTGCATGACTGGCTGGAGCTGCACCTCCAACAGAGCACCAACAGATGTCTGCACCAGCAGGTAGAAAGAAGATGCTCTGAAGGCGGAGATCCCAGCTAGGAGTTTAGAGAAAGAGGAATGGAGGTTGTTAAATGAGTGGAAGGCAAGAGACCAAATTTATTGCATCAAATGTTTTCAGAAACACATTTGAGCATACTAGTTAGCTCTAAAAGGAGAGGCTTGCTCCGGCTGATGGGAAGTGCTTGGTTTTAGCTTGACATGGTCCCAAACGTTCTCATTTTACAGGTAAACAGTAAACTGAAATATGTTTCTAAAAACATTTCAGGAGATTAATAAGCAATACAGTATCAGAATTTTGATTCATATTTGATCAGCACTGCCTAGTTTCACAGTTTGATCAGAGTTCATGGGCAGTCACTGAAACTATGTCAGAGACTCCTCTGCTCTGACTGACTGTTGTCAGTCGGGTGCGGTGGACTCAGATGCCATTAGGAGCAATAGGTGGAGGCAGAGGAACATGTACTACTGTCAGGACATAGTGACAGCTGTCATCTTATCCAGGCCAGAGATCTTCAGTAAAGATGGGAAACAGTCAGTGAATGCACAAGACACACACTAACACACACTAATGATCCTCACTTGTTTCACAGCCATGGGTTCATCATCAAGGTTGAGGTACTGCTGCAAGGAATTGAAGGATCCTGGATCCTCACAGGGTTTTTGCCCATGCACCACCCCATCCCCTTTTTATTTATCATGACCGGTGTGTGTCACTGGACAAGCCAACAGGATTTCTACAATAAGGTAATGAGCCAGATGCTGTGTTTTATATCATTCTCTTTATAGAATGAAATTAATAAGGGTTAATGCTCAACAAGGTGTCCTATATTAGGGATTAATGGACGATGGGGAGGCCAGAACCGTCAGACGCACCGCAAATTCCATTCATTCCTGATATAGGACACCTCGATGGGCAGTTAAGGGAGGGGGTCATCCCTATGTTTTCTCGAAAGGGTCCGATGTTCTTGGGTCCCATAAGCCTCTGCCTCCGCGGATTTAATTCAGCATTTTGTTGGGGTTAGGGGTTACGGTTAGGGTCAGGGTTAGGGGGTAGTGTTAGGGTCTACATAAGCCTATTTGCCAGGGAATTCAGCACTGATTGTGGAAAAAATAACAGACCAGAAAACATAGGACCTTTTCTGTGACAAGCGGGAAACATCTCTAGTCACATGCAAAGCGGGGAACATACATGACATATGGACGCAGGGAGCACCAATTGCACAAAATGGAATACAATTCCTGTATTCTGAGTAGCTACAGCTTCATTTGAACATGTAGTGAAAGTCATGTGGATTGGTGAAAAGTTATATGTGCATAATTTATTTCGATTTTCTTTTGCTATCATTAGATATTTACACTGCTAACAGCCATGTTTAGCATTACAAAACATATTTATCTGAGGTGTTCGTGAACATGCGTTGATGTTAAGTTGTGTTCACAGATTTCGTGAGAGATTATTGTTGAGACAGAAACAGAACTCAAACAAAGTTAATTTTCTCCTGATCAGTTTGCTGAAAATGCCATTTCATTGTCAAAATGTGTCCAATATGAACTTCACTGATTATGGAGCTAAAGGAAAGATCATCTGTGTTCACCTTCACTTATTACATTGGAATCAATACACAGAACATGCAGCTAGTCTTCTAAAGTGAAACACTGGCTGTGGAAAAACACGTGACACCGAAACATGAAATGACTGTGAGTTGAACAATCGCCCTTCTAATCCAAAGTTTCTGGTGTAATGTACTTGTTGCAGCTCGTGTGTTACAGTCTCCATCAGGTGGTGTACAGAGGAAGAGACACTGAAAGACTACACTCAATGTTGGAAATAAGATATCACAGTTTGGGCCATACTGTGAAATATTTAGAACTGACAGGAACTGTTTATCAGCTCATCAGTCATTTAGCTGAACTGTGTGTGGTATACACTCCATAGGAAAATATACTGTTGCCCCTATAGTATTATTTTTGTCTGATAGATAGAAAGAGTGATCAGCATCAGAAGATCAGAAGAGAGTGCTGAACAGGGGAGTGTCTCTCACCAGCAGAGAAGGGTAACTGAGCGTAGATGCCATTCACAAAAACCTTGCCATTGGACTGGATGCTGATCACCTTTATATGAAAGAGACCACATGTTATTGAAATCGTTCCAATCTGGGCATGTTCAATGATTTAAAAAAGCAACAAATCCTGCTTGCACTGCATTGACATATAACATACACTTTGATAAATATAAATAATAGTAGATATGATATCCTGTCATGACCGAAAGAACAAGGTCGTGGGTGCAAGCGGCCGAAAATGAGTTTTCTCAGGAAGGTGGCTTGAGTCTCCCTTAGAGATAGGGTGAGAAGTTCAGCATCCGTGAGGAAGTCGGAGTAGAGCTGCTGCTCCTTTGCGTTGAAAGGAACCAGTTGAGGTGGTTCAGGATCATCTAGTAAGGTTGAACCCTGGGCGCCTCCCTAGGGAGGTGTTCCAGGCACGTCCAGCTGGGAGGAAGACTCGGGGAAGACCCAGTACTAGGGGGAGAGATTAGATCTCCACACTGGCCTGGGAACGCCTCGGGATCCCTGTATATGTGTGTGTGTGTGTGTGTGTGTGTGTGTGTGTGTGTGTGTGTGTGTGTGTGTGTGTGTCATACTCACATTAGCCCCTCCAGACAAAGCCAGGGTAACAGACTTGAGGCAGGTTTCACTCTCAGTCAGTCCACACTGCATCAGTTCTCCCAGTATCACAAACTGGGCTCCACTGCAGTCCTAAACATACAAACACCAAACTATCCAACTACTGTTGAACTCAAGCAACATACCTGCAGGTGTGGAAGAATTCACACCACAAAGAAATAGCCAGTGAAGGTAGAGAACAGCCAAATCATCCAAGTGTGGTCTTTACCTACTCTGTAAAGTGTCCTGAGATAACTTTTATTATGATTCGACACTATAAATAAAATTGAATTGAATTGAATTGAGGTAGAATACCAGCAGAAGAAGCTTGTTTTCTTTTTTAGGGGGGGGGGGGGGGCCCTAACATCACTGATGATGTGTGCTACCTTAGCCAAGACGTAGGAGCAGTCCCCATGGAAGGTGTAGACTTTTCCATCGAAGGTGTTGATGTGAGCTCCTCCCTCAACAGAGCAGGTTGCTGGACAGTTCTCCTCTGTACACTTCCACTGGCCTCTATCACACACACTGGAGACATACAATTTGATCTCATTGAAAAACATCTGCTGAAAAACAACTACTCAATCTCCGTATTGGACACACACTGAAAAAATAGAAATTGAATTCTTGTACTGCCTTTGTAAAATTTACCAATTAAGTGTATTCTCATCCTTCGGTATAGACTTTATGCCCTTCATAATCATTGTCAGTGTGTTTCTTTTCATCATAATCAATTGGACTATTGAACCACTGAGAAGGGTCTACCACAAAGGACTATTTTAGAGAGATATTACATTTCTGTATTTTTATTTTAATGATCTTATTTCTTATTGTTTTGTTCATTGTCTGATTCAGTGTCCTCTTCTAAATCATTTCTTAGAACTCATTTTATAGACGTGCCTTCCTGTGATGTCGTCTTTTTATCCTTTTATCTCATTGCTCCTTTGTCCTTTTTACACACATACAATGATGTGTAATTCATGGTTATGTTCTACCTTATTGGACTTTACTATTGTTATTATTATTATTTATTTTGTTTATACTGTATTTATGTTTGTATTTTGATTTTTATTATGTCAAAGGACTTTGTAAACTGCTGTTTTTAAAGGTGCTATACAAATAAAGTTATTATTATTATTATTATTATTATTATTATTATTATTATTATTATTATAGTTATATGCAGGTTAAACTGTTATATTCATCCATCTGCTGAGTTAGCTATTCATTTTGCTGATGGATCTCAACTTAATAATGTAGATCCCTTTAAATACTTGGATCGATTCTGAGGCCTCACTGTTTTTCTTATTAAAAATAAAAAAAGATTTGTGTGCATCTCAAATTCAAATTTGAAATGAATAAACTGACAGATTTTCCATAATTTAGAGTGTTCTTTTAACGCGCAGACAGACTGACATAATATATATCATACCATTTCTTGCAGTTACTCGAGTAGGACTCCCCAGATCCATAGATCTTGCTGTTGTAGCTGCAGGAGCACTCGTTCAGTGGGACACAACCCTTTCCACTTAAATCATCCAGCACCGTGCCTGAAAGTCCAGATGTATTGAACTGAAACACATTAAGAGTGTGTGTGTGTGTGTGTGTGTGTGTGTGTGTGTGTGTGTGTGTGTGTGTGTGTGTGTGTGTGTGCGTGTGTTTGCGTGTGCGTGTGCGTACCTGCAGGGCAGAAGCATCCATCGATACAGTGGTTGTCACAGGTATGGCTGGCCTCTGGGTTGGAGCAGGTATCAGCACAAGGACTCCCACACTCCTTGAACTCCATTTTGTAGGGACATGACTTCCCTGTGAAAACATCTCCGCTTGACTTATGTAACCTCTCCGATTTACATTCTGAGCATTCATTCACACAATCTTGACTTTTGTAGCTTGGGTCCAGCCCACACTTCCTCCCCAGTAACAGAACTCCTATGCTTTGAGAAGGGGTGTGGTTGGTCTCACGTAATGAGAGCTTACTCAGTCTGACATCAGTGTTTGGTTAATGAGAGACTGTGAGTGAATGTGAATATGAATGTTTATATAACGAGTACAAGGACTTCAAGTCTTAAAGATACAAAATTAGTTTGCTTCCTGGACTGTAACTCTGTGTCCTAACAGCATGCGACGCGAGCGTCAGCAACAAAATCACTTTGATCAGATTGTTTCCTATTGGAATGTCGTTTGGAACTGCACTTTTGTCAGACGCCCGGTCTCTATTTTATTCCTGTTGCACGCGTGGAAAGTGCCGCGATGGATGAAGAACAGCTGTTTGATGAAGTTGAAAAGAGGCGTTATCTGTACGATACCTCATTGTTTCACTACAAAAGCTTAAATAAGCTGGCAGCTGCTTGGAGGGAGATCGCCAGGGAGCTGAACGTCTCTCGTAAGAAAATATAAGACCATTATTGTTGTGTTTTGTTTTGTAAAAGTGGAGATGGTGATATGATAGTGTGGTAGCTACAAGAATATTTAAATTGTCAAGTCTCCGGTCTGATCTTGAGTACACAGCTGATAGGTACATGGTTTGTTTTTGCGACGTCACATGATCAAACAAGATTATAACCGGCTGCAGTGAGGATAGACAGCGTCTGATACTGCGCTATGCAACGTGACAGTCTGACGCTCGCATGCTGTAAGGACACGTTGTTTAATTACAGGTTGAATATGGAGAATGAGCAGAACGCCGCCATCTAGGGTCTCAAGATCGTAGTCCCCTCATAGCCGAGTGTGTCAAGCGATCAGACAGCGCCACGTCAAGTGATGAATCATACAGTGTAACGACTAATTTCTGACAGTTAGTGTTAGCCGTTAGTGTTAGCCGTCAGCGTTAGCCGTTCCAGCTAAGTAATAATGAAAGTGATTTTAGCGACCAAGGAGAAACATAGCCATTTGGGCAGGTGTTTTTAATGCCTTTATCTCAATCTATGGAGTGAATGCTCAAAATGCTCCGTGGGTGTATTTTTTTTTTTAATATAGCTTTTAATAAAGATTCTACATATTCAACCTTCAACTACTATATACTAATTGAGCTAACTCCTGATCCTCCATACAAAGATAGAAAAAAAACTTTTCAAATGACTTGATGCTGCAACATATATACCTATATATGCCTATATTGTGTACAGCTCATTTTAAAACTGAATACGTGACTGACAAAAAAGACACAGGGTGCAACATTGACTCTCCTCCTCAATACTGAATTATGCTTACATTACAAACTCGAGCTTATATGTAAGAATATTGTCAGAGTGCCCTTGATATGGTTTGAATTTTTACATTTCTTTGTTACATTCACAAAAGGCAGATATCTCAATTCTATTTGTATTTTTTCTAATTTGGCCTCTTCTTCGGTTTCTTTAATCAGGTGTGATTTTTGGTCTTTGTGTGTTTTAGGTCAGTGAACCCATGGCCCAAACAGGGCAAACAACCCCTCCCACCCATGGAATATTCCATTAGCAGTGTCTCATGAGTGTACTCACAGCAGAGCTCTTTGGTTCTCCAGTTGCGGGGTTGGCCACCAGCATGGCCACACTGTCTGGAGAACTCCGCCACAGTGTTGCACAGGCAGAAGGGGTCTACATGTTTATCAAGACCATTGCTACAATGGCAGAGGTCTGCAACACAGGCAGCAGTGAAGGAATCAACGTCCAGCAGACTGTGACAGCTGTTAAAGGCCGGCCCTGTGAGGATCTGCTCACACAGAGGTTTCTACAGGACAGACAGACAGAAAAAGAGAAAATGATTAAGCATGCAAAGATGATTTCAGCATCAATTCTGTCAAAATTGTTGCAAAGGCTACACATACAGTCATGGATGGATTATGAGACAATGGGCCCCTGGACACAGTCATGTAAGAGGCCCCCCACTCTGTCTATGTAGAAACAAAGCACCATTTTTAGTTGTTTTGTATGTCTTATCTCATCTTCAACCGCTTATCCGGGGTGGGGTCGTGGGGGCAGCAGCTTTAGCAGGGGACACCAAACTTCCCTTTCCCAGGCCACATTAACCAGCTCTAACTGGGGGATCCCGAGGCTTTGCCTTCCGGTTCAGCTCTCTTTTCGTCACAACGGTGCGGTAGAACAACTGCAACACTGCTCCCACTGCTCTGATTCTCGGGCCAAACTCACGCTCCATCATCCCCTCACTCGTGAACATGATCCCAAGGTTCTTGAACTCCTTCAATTGGGGTATGGACTCATTCCCTGCCTGGAGTAAGCAATCCACCGGTTTCCTGCTGAGAGCCATGGCCTCAGATTCAGAGGTGCTGATCCTTATCCCAACCGTTACACACTCAGCTTCAAACTAATCCATTGAGTGCTGAAGGTCACTGACCGACGATGCCATCAGGACCACATCATCTGCAAAAAGCAGGGACGAGATCCTCCTCCCACCGAACTGCAACCCCTGCCCACCACGACTACGCCTCGATATCCTGTCCATGAAAATCACAAACAGGATTGGTGACAAAGCGCACCCCTGGCGGAGGCCAATCCCCACCGGGAACGAATCCGACTTACTGCCGAGGATCCGGACCCAGCTCTCGCTTTGGGTGTACAAAGATTGGATGGTCCACAGAAATTACCCCCTCACCCCATTCTCTCGCAGCACCTCCCACAGTATCTCCCGAGGTCGGTTCGGTCATATCCCTTCTCCAGATCCACAAAACACATGTAGACTGGATGGGCATACTCCCAGGCCCCCTCCAGGATCCTTGTGAGAGTGAAGAGCTGGTCCATTGTTCCATGTCCAGGACAGAATCCGCATTGTTCCTCTTCAATCGGAGGTTCGACTATAGGACGAACCCTCCTTTCCAGCACCTTGGAGTAGACTTTACCAGGGAGGCTGAGTAGTGTGATACCCCTGTAATTGGCACACACCCTCTGAACCCCCCTTTTTAAACAGAGGAACCACCACCCCAGTCTGCCACTCCCTTGGCACTGTCCCAGACTTCCACGCAATGTTGAAGAGACGTGTCAACCAAGACAGCCCCTCCAAACCCAAAGCTTTCAGCATTTCTGGACGAACCTCATGAATCCCTGGTGCTTTGCCACTGTGGAGTTGTTTGACTACCTCAGTGACTTCCGCCAGAGATATTGACAATGATTCCCCATCAGCCTCCAGCTCTGTCTCTACAAAAGAGGCCATGTTAGAAGGATTAAGGAGTTCCTCATAGTGCTCCTTCCCCCGCCCGATTACCTCATCGGCTGAGGTCACCAGAGTCCCGTCCTTACTGTAAACAGCCTGGACGGTTCCCCGTTTCCCCCTCCTGAGATGTTGAATGGTTTTCCAGAAGCACCTTGGTGCCGCTCGAAAGTCCCTCTCCATGATTTCTCCGAACTCCTCCCACACCTGCTGCTTTGCCTCTGACACAGCAGAGGCTGCAGCCCTTCTTCAGTCGGACAGCTTCCCTGACTACCGGTGTCCACCACCGAGGGTTACCGCCCCTTGAGGCGCCTAAGACCTCGAGGCCACAGCTCACCGCTGCAGCTTCAGCAATGGAAGCTTTGAACATTGCCCACTCCAGTTCAATGCCCCCAACCTCCACAGGGATGCGAGAAAATCTCCGCCGGAGGTGTGAGTTGAAGATCTCTCGGACAGGGGCCTCCTCAAGATGTTCCCAGTTCACCCGCACTACTCGTTTTGGCTTACCTGGTCTTTCCAGAATCTTCCCCCATACTCTGACCCAACTCATCACCAGATGGTGATCAGTTGACAGCTCTGCCCCTCTCTTCACTCGAGTGTCCAAAACATACGGCCTCAGATCAGATGATACGATCACTAAATCGATCATCGACCTTTGGCCTAGGGTGCTCTGGGACCACGTACACTTATGAGCATCCTTATGTTCGAACATGGTGTTAGTTATAGACAATCCGTGACTAGCACAGAAGTCTACTAACTGACGACCACTCGGATTTAGACCAGGGAGGCCCTTCCTCCCAATCACGCCTCTCCAGGTGTCTCCATCATTGCCCACGTGGGAACTATGGAGCCCCCTACTGGAGCCCCAGGCAGGACTCCATTCAGGTTCTCCAAGAAGGCAGAATAGTCTAAACTGCTGTTCGGTGCATATACACAAACAACAGTCAGAGTTTTCCCCCCTACCACCCACAGGTGTAAGGAGGTGACCCTCTCGTCCACCGAGGCGAACTCCAACACCTCTGTGCTCAGCCGGGGGTTTGTGAGTATCCCCACTACCGCCCAGCGCCTCACACCCTGGGCAAATCCAGAGAATAATAGGGTCCAACCCCTATCCTGGAGTACGGTTCCGAAACCGAGTGTGTGGAGGTAAGCCCAACCAGATCTAACTGATAGCGCTCCACCTCCCGCACAAGCTCTAGCTCCTTCCCAGACAGAGAGGTGACATTCCATGTCCCCAGAGCCAGCTTCTGCTGCCCCTCACCTTCTTTTCCACCCGTGCAGCAGCGTACCCGACCCCAGCGGTTCCTCCTGCGAGTGGTGGGCACACAGGATGTCTTTTCAGGTTTAAAGGCACAGTTTCTGAATACAGGCTGTGTGCATTTCTCTGTGGGTTGAGCATTATGATACTTTCACAGTATTTATATAGCATCTCCACCTGTTTTATAATCAAAAAAGACATGGACTCGTTTTGGACACTTTTTACAACATGGGACCTTTAATCTTAACCAAAGAGTTTTGTTTTTGTGATCATTTGTGGTTTATTCAGCATCATTTTATGAGTCAGGGGCCCATAAGGCCTGACTTTATGGGCCCCTGACTCATAAAATGATGGCCTGTGCCCTATAGGCCTGCTCAGTAATCCATCCATGCATACAGTTTTAAGATACCAATAATTATTCCATTGCCCCAGTGTGTGCTGGGAAGCCAGACACACCTACTCTCAGTGCCCTCCTCTGACACACCTGCTGGGCAGCTAAGACACCCAGTTCAGCTGCAGGTTAGCAGCGGTTCAGCTGAACCTGTGACCACGTCCAGTTTAGCCCGTCACTGAGTTTTAAACCCCTGTGGTGTAGCTGGAACGGTTCCAAACCGCAGCTAAGCTAACAAGATGCTAATTGATGCAAAGCAATATCCCCCAGAAGATGACTGTGATAAACCTTTGAGGACTTCTGTTGTTAGCATGCTAGCGGCACTAGCTCCCCCAGCCAACCTAACCCACACATAGTCTTATTCTAGCATCTTTAGTTAGTGACATCTCATTCTACAATATTCAGTTTGACAGAATAATGCAGGATTATTGGGTTAGTCAAATAGCTTTGGGCTTTACTCTGGTTTTCCGGTGTCATAAAGCTGGCTCGCTTTTAATCCTCACGCTGTTAATCATCTCCAAGTAAATTATAAATGCAATATTTCCGTCAAATTGACTTCATCAAACCTGAACTACTTTCCTTCCTCTCTGATTTATGTCACTCCACATATTCAATAGAGAACTCTGTTGGCACTAATCTTTCCATTTCTTCCATCATAGCCTTTCTCTCTGAGACATATCCTGCAACTATGTACGGAGCACATGTTCTAAAGTTCCTGGTACCTGAAGGGGTTCACAAAGACCAGCTGGATGCTTGGATGACCATTTAGCCTGCTTGTAGTGCCATAGTGTTGTTTTTCTATGAGTGTCTCCCCGGTGTTCCATTTGTGCAAAGTCCTACCACATTATTCCACTGATCTACAGGTGGTGGTAACATACCAAGAAACGGTGCAGTGTCCCACCAGAGGAAGGGAAGAAGAAAAGCTTTTAAATTTGAATGTAAACAACATTTGGTTTAAAATTGGCTTTGCAAATAGTTTTGTTAGACCTTGTTCTACTCGTGTTTTGGTTGTTAACACACAGAAGGCTTTGCTAGCGTTTTAGTGGTTGCTAAAACCAGTAGCATCAACCTGCACTCACACCATGAGACAAGAATTTCCATCTTGATATCCATATAACTGAGCGGAGCCTCACCATGTCATTGCAGCTTTGTGTTGATTCCAGTGTGTAGTCAGAGCAGCTTTCAGTTGGACCATCCATTTTCCAGAAGCTAGCAAAATCATTGGGGGATATTTTCACACCTGTTTGGGTAATATCAGAAACATCTCAGTTCTGTGGCCATGCCTCCACTGACTGACTGTCAAAGTGGGTCAAAGTGTACCATGGCTGTAGAACTCGTTGTAGAGCTGGACTCCGTTAAAGTCTCCACAAAGACCACAGGTTTGGTTCTTGTACTTCGGGTCTAGTTCCACCTGTGAGGACAAAACCATCGCCTTGAGCAGGATCTAGAATCTGGAGCACAGCCTCAGTGACACTCTATTCTAGTCTATTATAAATTAACTCTGTTGTCACTCTATACACTATTCAGAATAGAATGGTAATTCTGGTATTTCACAATACTCCTTCAGTTAGTCATTTTGGAGGCCTACTTAATACATATTTCCATTGTTACTGCAATGATATTATTATTGATATTAATATGAAGCATAAATAAAATGTGTTCAGTGTGCAGCCTAACCCTGATATACACTAATTCAAAGTGTTGACAGTACTTTTCGATTCAGCCACAATCCTACCAAAAAAGAGTCCTCCTCATTCCAGATAGCCACTAATCCAAGTTTTGCTTTAACTTTGATGTAGGTGGGAGTCTTCTCGATGAGCACTCCTCCTTGACTGAATGGTAGGATGACTCTGCAAAAAAAAAAAAAAAAGTATCCTAAACAAAGCATCAAACATTTGCATAGAAGCATGTTTTTCTTCTGAAAATGTATTTTCCAACAATAATTTACTCAACTATCCTATGTACTCAATAGGGTTAAAAAAAATGCTATGAATAGATTTTTAAGGGATTTCTAAAAGTTGTCTGTTCCTGTCCTTGCTAATCAAGTCACAGCTGCAATCCAAACCATTCCTATTAGTGTTTTATAGCAAGCAAACAATGTGATTAAATATGGCTCATATGCACAATCCAATATAAAACAATACATTATGCAGGCAGAGCAAAAAGGACTTGACTTACGATGTGTCATCAATGACCACTGAGCCCTCAGACAACTCCACTACTGAGCCCTCTAGCTTCATTATGATGTTTTTGATGGTGCTTTGGCCGCCAGACTCCTCTCTTCTTATCTGGATGTTGAAGTCTTTGTAACTATTCCTGCATGAAGACGTTAGGATGTAGTTGCAAGTGGAGTGCAACTGGAATACATCGCCATCAAAGGTCTTAAAGTGGAAGTTGCCCCATGTACTGCAAACCTGGCCATTGTGGATTGGACTTACACCTACACAGACAGACCAGGACATGACAACACAACAGTAGCCATATGTTACACAGGTCTTGACCTTCATGAAGGAATTCTCACACATTGCATGGTTTACAGTTACTAACCAACAAGCTCACCTGTCATTTTTTCAGGCATCTGGGACAGGTAGGAGAACGTGTTCACAGCAGACTTTGCCTCTGTTGAAAGAAGTAAGAGTTATTTGTCACGTAATTAATCATCAAATCTTAAACTACATTAACACACAATCAGGCTGTATCACATGGGTAAACATTTGGACTGATAATAGTCCCATTTGTAATATTGGTAAGGCTGCCTAATAGAATGTAAGATATGTACCGCTGTGCCAAGCAGCTACGATGGCAGACAGGGTCAGCCATAACAGCCACTCGTTAGCCATAGCCATTTGCTTCTCCACAGGAACTCTGAGGACGATGGGAGGGAGGTCTAGCTCTTTATAGCAGGGGGCAAGGTCTTAATGTGGCAGGTAAGGGAGTGGCATAGCTTGATATGGTGATTCATACTGTTCTTGCTTGTCACATTTATTTCCATGGTCCCTGGTTCACTCCCCTTCAAACAACTGATATGGAGGGTGAGGTTGCAAAGAGATGTTCACTCCACATCTGTGATAGCACTTTAAGGCCACTGACGATACTAAGGTGGAATCCATGTTCACAAGAAAGAACATGGTGTTGGTGTTTTTACTTTACTTGTGTTCTTGGATCACACTAAGCAGCATCCTCCGGATCTGAAGTGAAGCTGAAGTCAGATTGTATAGAAGTCAATGAGAAAATTAGCCTATTTCTCACTTGATTTATTTATTCAGTAAACATATTCTCAATAAGATTATACATGAATCACTACTTTCAAGTCTTTTTCGATACAGCATGTTGTTCAGTTGTGGTCAGCCAATAGAGGGCAATAGGGCGCCACCCCACCCCTCACCACACATTACCTTGAATAAGACATTTTAAAAAATGATCAATAAATAAAAATTAAATAATAAAAAATATTGGGAAATATATGTATATATTTTTAGATGCAAGATAAATATTTTATAGTTATTAATGATGAGTTGATAGACTCTCGTTAGAAGTTATAAGATATAGAAGCACGTTGGGGGGCACTTCTCCAGCGCTCTGAGCTTTCCCGGAGCTGAATGCAGCTGCTCCCGCCACGGGGACGACGTCGTGTGACATGATGCGTCTGTCATAAAATGCAGGTGATTGAAAGGTCAAGCCGCAGAAGTAGGAGACGATCGTACAGAGAAGCAAAATGGAGAGAGAGAAATTAAATAATCCAGTAATGTCACGTAAAATGGTTCCTTTTGAGAGGAGAACATATCAGGAGAAGCTCGATGTGAAAGAGCTCGGACCCGATAAACCGATATCACGATTACTCAGCAGTCCAAAGACAGAGGGAGACGGTACACTCTGTATTTTTCCAGGACCTGGTTTAGCAACAAGGCTTGGCTAACTGCATGTAATGAGGCTACTGCTTTATTCTGCTTGCCCTGCCCCCTTTTCCAAACATCAGGATCTGACGTCAGGATATGACCTGGATTAGTACAGGTATGACTGATTTAAAGCAATTTTCAGAAAAGGCAAAGAAGCATGAGCAAACTGGGATCCACATGCGAAAGAAGAAGAAGAAAGAAGAATTTCTTTATTAATCCCGCAAGGGGAAATTCAATTTTTTCACTCTGCTATTATTCATGTTACACACATACAGGCCCGAAATACACACACAGGACCTATATACATGCAATTAATGGAGAGATGTCTGGATTTCTGTCAAATTTAATCATTAAATCTGATAAAGTAATCATTGTAGGAGATTTTAATATTCCCGTGGAGGTTGATTATAATAGTCTTAGCATTGCGTTTATCCCTCTATTAGATTCGATTGGTTTTAATCAGAGTGTACATAAACCTACTCACTGTTTTAATCACACCCTCAACCTTGTTTTGGCTTATGGTGTGGAAGTCAATGACTCAATAGTCTTTCCACTGAATCCTATTTTATCAGACCATTATTTAATAACTTTTTAATTCATATTACAGGACTACTCGCCTCTGGGCAAAAGTTTCTACACTAGATGTTTATCTGATAGTGCTGTAACTAAATTTAAGGAAGCGATTCCATCTGCATTTACTTTAATGCCTTATCCTAATATTCAAGAGTCCTGCACTAACGTTAGTTTCTCTGAAATTGATCACATTGTTGACAGTGTTGCAGGCTCTCTAAGAACAACACTCGACTCTGTTGCTCCTTTAAAAAAGAAGATAATAAAACAGAGAAAGTTAGCTCCGTGGTATAACTCACAAACCCGTGAATTAAAACAAATATCGCGAAAGTTGGAAAGTAAATGGCGCTCCATTAAACTGGAGGAATCTCACTTAGTTTGGCAAGAAAGTCTTAAAACCTATAGGAAGGACCTCCGTAATGCCAGAGCAGCATATTACTCATCTTTAATAGAGGAGAATAAGAACAATCCTAGATTTCTTTTCAGCACTGTAGCCAGGCTGACAGAGAGCCACAGCTCTATTGAGCCATGTATTCCCATAACCCTCAGTAGTAACGACTTCATGACCTTCTATTAGAGACAAAATCAATTCGCTTGGCACCAATTTTTCTTCAGACCCAGGAACCTTAGAAATAGCTGTACGACCTGATATATTCTTGGACTGCTTTTCTACAGATGACCTTAACAAATGAACCTCTACTATTTACGCATCAAAGTCTTCTACTTGTCTCCTAGACTCTATTCCAACTAGGTTACTTAAAGTGTTACCTTTAGTTTGCACACCTGTACTGGATAGGATTAATATGTCTTTATCAGCAGCATATGTACCACAGTCTTTTAAAGTAGCTGTAATTAAACCTCTTATTAAAAAGCCCAGTCTTGATCCTGAGGTACTAGCCAACTATGGACCTCTATCTAACCTTCCTTTTCTCTCTAAGGTCCTAAAGAAATTAGTCACCAACTAGCTGTGTGACTCTTTACGAAATAATGAGTTATTTGAGGACTTCCAGTCAGGATTTAGAATGAATCACAGCACTGAAACAACACTGGTAACAATTACTAACGACCATCTAATAGCTTCAGACAAAGGACTCTTCTCTGTACTTGTTTTACTAGATCTTAGTGCGGCCTTCGACACTATTGACCATCGCATCCTGCTACAGAGACTGGTGCATCTAATTGGCATTAAAGGAACCGCACTGAGCTGGTTTAAGTCATATTTATCAGATTGATCTCAGTTTATACATGTTAATGACAAATTCTCCATGCACACTAAAGTCAGTCACGGAGTCCCACAGGGTTCTGTCCTTGGACCGATTCTTTTCACCTTATATATGCTTCCCTTAGGAAATATTATAAGGAAGCACTCCATAAACTTTCATTGTTATGCTGATGACACACAATTGTATTTGTCGATCATACCAGAAGAAACCGATCAGTTAGATAAACTTCAAATGTGCATTAAGGAAATAAAAAGCTGGATGACCTGCAATTTTCTGATGTTAAACTCAGAAAAATTGAAGTTATTGTACTTGGCCCCAAAGGCCTCCGGAACTCATTAGCTAAAGATATTGTTACTCTGGATGATGTTGTGTTGTCCTCCAGCACCACAGCAAGGAATCTGGGTGTTATTTTTGGACAAACGACCCACTGACTCACTACTGATACACGTGCACACGGGACCTCTGCTCCACACTCACCTTCACCCTCCCCCTCCTACACTACACACGCCCCCTGTTCAGTTTAACCTGAGTCACAGAACATCCACACCATCAAAACCAGGATCTCACACAGACAAATTACACCCAGGACTGTTTTTAGACCACGCTGTGTTTTTAACGTTCCTTTAGAAAGACATGACGAGCGCACGTTCAACACAGACATTAAAATAGCTGTGCTGAACGTGCGCTCTCTTTTAAACAAATCCTTTATTATTAACGATGTAATTTTAGATAACAACCTAGACAGCATTCTCCTTACAGAGACATGGCTTGGCACTGATGCACCTGTTGTTCTCACTGAGGCTCCCCCCCCCTTTTTATTTTCTACTAGAGGGGGACAAAGAGGAGGCGGGACTGCGTCAATCACCAAAGACACCATGTTGTCAAATGAAGTCTTTTTTAACAAATATTTATCATTTGAGTATCATGCCTTTGTTTTTAGCAGCCCCCCCCCCACTCCGCTATTCCACCTCTTTTAACAGTGAATTCTCGGAGCTACTGTCAATAGCACATAGCATGTATAACAGAATACTGATAACCGGTGATTTTAATTTACACATAGATAATTCCTCAGATCCTATGTCGAGAGAATTTTTAAACCTTCTCCATTGCCTTGATTTTAATCAACATGTCACGCAGCCGACCCACAGCAGGGGGCGCACCTTGGACCTGGTCATAACCTATGGCCTGTCCATTGGTGCGCCCTCTGTTGTGGACCTGGCTGTGTCTGACCATTTTTGTGTGTTTTTTACAATCACCTGTTTTAACCAGCAGGAGGCCCCAGTGAGAACAGTGAGGAAACGCTACCTAACTTCTGAAGTGGCTGCAAATTTTATCCAGATTTTACAGAGCACTCCTGCAGAAATTTTACCAGCACCATGTGATTTTATTGTTGACAATTTTAACCATAAAATAAAATCAACGCTGGACTTGGTGGCTCCACTCTCAATAAAAAGAAATATGACAAGACCGACACCCCCATGGAGAAATGCAGAAACTAAAAAACTAAAGAGAGACTGCAGGAGTGCTGAGAGGAGATGGAGAAAAACAAAACTGACAGTTCACTATGAAATTTTACGTGAACATCTCAAAACATACAATAACACAATCAAACAGTCAAGAATCTCCCATTTCCATAAGCTAATCAACGAACATAAAAACAACCACAAATTCTTCTTCTCCACAATTGACCTTTTAACCTTTACCCCAACAGATTTCCAATGTTGACACACCTGGATCATTGATTTTACCCGAGGAAACACTGGAGAGTTTTGCCCTGGTTGATGCGGGGACACTTGGTCGAGTCCTCTCCCAAGTAAAGTCCACAACCTGCCTATTAGATCCGATTCCCACACCGTTTTTCAAAACACTTTGTGGATTCTTTGAGGATCAGCTTTTATACATGGTGAATGGCTCTCTTCAGACGGGGGTCTTCCCTGCCTCCTTTAAAACGGCGGGGGTGAGGCCCCTTCTGAAGAAGAGCAATTTAGATCCCAACATCTTTAATAATTATTGGCCTGTATCCAACTTACCGTTTTTAAGTACAATTTTGGAAAAACTTGTTTTCAATCAAGTAAATGACTTTTTGATTGCAAACAACATTTTTGAGAAGTGTCAGTCTGGTTTCAGGGCGAACCACAGTACAGAGACAGCCCTTTTAAAGATTTTAAACGACATCAGATGCAACTTGGATAACAATGAACTTACAGTCTTGGTACTTCTGGATCTAACCGCCGCCTTCGATACAGTAGACCATCACATTTTATTAGATAGACTGAAGAACCTGGTCGGCCTCGTGTCGGTACTGTTCTTAACTGGTTCATTTCTTACCTCACAGATCGACACTTCTTTGTAAGTATGGATACATGTTCCTCAGAAACCCACAAAATAAAGTGTGGTGTTCCCCAAGGGTCAATTTTAGGTCCAACTCTTTTTAATCTCTACATGCTTCCCCTTGGGGACGTCATCAGGAGGCACGGCATCAGCTTTCATAGTTATGCTGACGATACACAACTGTATATCGCTGTGTCTCCCGATGACACAGGACTTATTGATGTCCTTTTTAGCCGTCAAGACATTTTAGATATCAAGACATGGATGGCAGGAAATTTCCTACAGCTCAACCAGGACAAAACAGAGATTTTACTCATTGGTCCTGAGGGCCAGAAAGAGAAACTTTTACCAAAGTTACAGAAATTTAAACTATCACAATCTGTAAAAAATCTGGGTGTGATTTTTGACTCTGAGCTCAGTTTTATTCCACACATTAAAAATATAACAAAAATAGGTTTTTACCATCTTAAGAACATAGCCAGAGTCCGCCCGTTTCTCTCTCAGGCCAGCACGGAGGTGCTGATGCATGCTTTTATCTCTTGTCGTATAGACTACTGTAATGCCCTGCTCTCTGGCCTTCCCAAAAAGAGCATTTCGAATCTACAATTATTACAAAACTCAGCTGCACAAGTGCTGACAAGGACCAGAGGGCGGGAGCACATAACCATAACCAGTTTTAAAGTTGCTGCAATGGCTCCCCGTCCGTTTCAGGATTGATTTTAAAGTTCTTCTACTAGTTTTTAAGTGTCTTAACGGTCTTGGGCCCGCTTACCTATCTGATTTGCTTTTACCTTATCGGCCGACGCGGACCCTGAGGTCCTCCGGCACCGGCCTTTTAACCATACCACAGGTTAGTTAAAAAAAGCACGGGGAGGCGGCTTTCAGTTATTATGGGCCCCGACTGTGGAACAGCCTGCCGGAGAGCCTCAGGGTCGCGGAGACTGCTGAGGTTTTTAAAAAGAGGCTTAAGACCCATCTTTTTAACCAGGCTTTTAGTTAATTGATTTCTTTTAGGCAGTGCTAATCAGAGCACGTTTTATCCTTTTTTACTGTTTTAATCTCTGTGTTTTAGCCTTCATGCTTTTATTTACATGTCTTATGCTCTTATGGTTTTATCTTCTATTTTACGTTTTAGCCTCTATGCTTTTATGCTTTTATGTTTTAGTCCCTCGTTTTTAGCCTCCATATTTTAAACCTTTACTGTTAGGCAACAGTTTTTAGTCTCCAGTGTTTCCTCAGGGGGCCTGCCAGTTTGGGAGTTGACTCTGATCTTGGCCGCGGGGGGTGCTGTCCCGTGGACGGTTCCAGCCCGGGCGGCTAGAGGGCTCTGCACCTTGGTGCGGAGGCTCCTGTCTGCTCGGGTTGGGGTGGTCTCTGTGGCGGTGCTCCCTGTGACCTTGGACTGGGATCTCTCCCGGTGTGGTTGGCCCCCCAAAAGGTAGCTTCCTCTAGACTCCTCTGTACCTCAGGTCTCGCTGCCCGGCCATGTCTCTGTAGTGACAGCTAGCGTTGGTGTAGGTCTGAGTCTGTGTATCTGTGTGCCTGCATGGCTGTGTGTGTTTATGTGAATGTGTGAATGAACGTATATACATTTGTATGTGTCTCTGTGCATGATTGTGGGAGGGTTGGGTTCTTTTAACTTTCTTCTCCTGATTTTATTTGATGTTTCTCTTTTTCTGTACATCTCTGTGAGGCACTTTGCGATACTTTTCTGTTTGAAAAGCGCCATATAAATAAAGTTTGATTTGATTTGATTTGATTTATTTTTGATCAGGATATGTCCTTTGATTCTCACATTAAACTAACAACTGCATATTTTCACCTGCGTAATATTGCGAAAATTAGGAAGATTGTGTCTCAGAAAGATGCAGAAAACTCGTCCATGCATTTGTTACTTCTAGGCTGGACTACTGCAACTCCTTATTATCAGGCTGCTCCAATAAGTCTGTTAAGAGTCTCCAGTTGGTCCAAAATGCTGCAGCTCGTGTACTGACTAAAACAAATCGAAGAGAACATATTTCTCCTGTTTTAGCTTCTTTGCACTGGCTACCTGTAAAATCTAGAATAGAATTTAAAATCCTTCTCCTTACGTAAAAAGCTCTTATTGCTCAGGCTCCGTCTTATCTTAAAAAGCTCATAGTACCGTATTACCCGACTAGATCACTGCGCTCTGAGAATGCAGGGCTACTTATCGTTCCTAGAGTCTCCAAAAGTAGAAGTGGAGGCAGAGCCTTCAGCTACCAAGCTCCTCTCCTTTTGAACCGACTCCCAAGTGTTATTCGGGAGGCAGACACTGTCCCCATATTTACGAGTACGCTCAAAACTTTCCTTTTTGATAAGGACTTACGAGCCATTAGCTATGTTGTTATTTTTAAGATGATTTTGTTCTGCTTAATTCTGCTGCTATAGTCCTAGTCTGCCGGGGATAATACTTTTCCTGATACTCTGAGCTTCTCTCCTCTCTGTCTGTATCATTCATGTCTCATCAATGCATGTTAATAATTCAACCTCTTCATATTCTATCACCTTAGATGTAATTTTTTTCTACTATTCTACTATATTAACATATATACTCAACATATGAGTCATATTCACATTACTATAGATAATATTATAGTTACTGTTACTCTTTTGTTGCTTGCATCTCTGGAAGTGTGTCTGTCTGTCTGTCTCTGTCCATCTGTATGTCTTTTCTCTCTTTCTCCCTCCTTTTTTTCCTCCCCAACCGGTGCAGACAGATAGCCGTCCTCCACAGAGCTGGGTCTGTCTGACATTCCTGCCTGTTAAAGGGAAGGTTTTCGTTGCCACCGTACTCTAGGGGAATTGTTGGGTCTATGTAAATCATAAATAAGTCATAGAGTGTAGTCTTTACCTACTCTGTAAAGTGTCCTGGGATAACTTTTGTAGATTCTATGATTTGGCACTATAAATAAAATGGAATGTAAGAGCCAGGGGGCTGCCAAATGGGTCGGCGCCCCGAGCAGTTGGGGGTTCGGTGCCTTGCTCAACAGCACCTCGACTGTGGCCAGGAGATGAACTGGCGCCTCTCCAGCTACCAGTCCACATTCCGTTCATGATTCACATAGGGACTCAAACCGGCAACCCTACAGCCGAGTCACCTACGGACTGAGCTACTGCCAGGCCTGGCTGTTTCTCCAAAGCGAACCAGTGTGCTTGATAGAGCAGTGGAAAAAATAACAACAAACCGCTGAGGTTTGGTGTTATTTTGAGCAGTATTAGTGTTTACAAAAGACATTTTAATGCCTTCACATCCTGTCCCGAGCTAATCACTGTTAGCCGCATTCAGCTGTTAGCAACTCTCCCGGATTTCTCCGTTAATAGTTGTTACATGAAAAAAACTGTCTCGATGGCTTATTTGATGAGTGCATTTGCCAAAAAAGGCCCTGGGAGGTTTTTACGTCCGGAATTTTCACTTCTGAAAAAAGTTTTGTCACAAAAGTATAAAAAGGAAAGATGGACTTGATATTTATCGGGGGGGGGGGGGGGGGGGGGTTTGTTAGCAGGCCTCTCAGCAGTGAAACAGAGAGGACCCTGGATTCGTTATAGCAGACACCAGACCAAAACCACTCACATCATCCGTGTGTGAAGAGGTCCAAGGTCATCGAGCAGGAGTCAGTGGATGGCCGGAGAAAGCTCAACAAGGACATTCTTATTTGACACCAGAGAGGCCATCTTTGAATGGAGACAGGAGTTACAATCTCCTCCCTGAACTGAACCAACCTCATTCACTGAATGCAACCATGAGATGTATACGCTCTCAACCTAACCCTCTACTGCACAGTGTTACCATATGGCAACATACCCTTTGGTCATTTCTTTAATTTTAAAATAAACATTGAGCTCTAAATGGTCTTAAATTCATGGTAGAACCTGGTGGTAACCAATGATATGCTTTGATGACATCAAATGACACTACACACCCTGTCATTCTTTTCACACACTTTTGATGACTCCAATTGCTGAAGAAATGCTTGTGAATCTGTGAAGATTATTTAATTTTTTTTAAATTACATCAAGCATCTAGGGTAAGCTCTAATCATTTTCTAATCATTTTCACATTGTTTTAATATGTCTATTACCTTTTTATTCACTAAAATAGATATGTAAGGCAACATTGTGCAGTCATGGAGCATATTTGCCCATGCTAATGCAGAGTAGCTTTGTATGAATGACAATGTACGGATGCACTGATATAGTTGGATGGTTGCATTTTACTGATTTGTATGTGTATATTTATAAAGTAAAGTAAAAGTAAAGCTTCTTTTGTTTAGAAAATGAAGCCATCAGTGTTCTATGGAAAGCCGTGAAATGGTACGACAATCGTCCAGTTATCCTCCTCAGTACCTTCGCTGCAGCAAACCCCACCACCACAAAGCCGCAGAGGTGGGACAAGAAAGCAAAGCAGATGGTAACAGTTGTGCGCCCCGACATTGTCACAGTGTACAACAAGTGCATGGGTGTTGTTGATCTAGTGGATTCGCTCACTGCCCTGTACCGTACCAAGATTAGATCCAAGAAGTGGTACCACCGCATTGTTTTCCACTTCTTGGATCTTACAGTGATGCAGGCATGGTTGCTTTACCGCAGGGACTCTGAGGCCATGGGAATTCCAATTCCCAAAAGTACCCCCCCCCCATATTAAAAAAAATATCTATATATAAATATAATTATAAATATGTCAATTTGAATCCATTTTATATATAAAATATACTGCAACATTTATTTCCATAAATGCATAATTATGCATGCAGTATTGGGTTTTAAAACATCAAAGGGTGAGTTGAGACTCCAGCCCAAACACACAGTATGTCCTCTATTTGAGTTAATGGATTCAGTTGGTTTCTACCTGTGGCAATGACCAGTGAGAATGTAAGTAAAAGTACAGCTTTGGCATTATTCAAGGTTCAAGTAGGAAACACCCATTACTACCAAATCTGATTTAGACCTGTGAGAATAATAGACCACCATTGTTACCAAATGAATTGATATAACAAAGATGAATAAAGACTTCACTTAATACTTGCGTGTATCCTGCGTGTTTATATTTGCTTTGCTTTATCATATTTTGACTCAGTCGATAAAAGCTTAAACCTATTCAAGGTGTGTTCAGATCTCTGATTGATTAACACTTTTGTCTTTTGTTTTCTTATCACCAGCAGTCATCTTTAACAATAGCAAGACTCAGCAGTGACTTTACATGAACAGAAGGCAGAGATTACTGAAATTCACCGCAGTTCATTACATATCCATTAGTATTGTTTTACCGTCCACCCAAATGAGATCATGCGGCTGGTTGAAGAGGGCCTGTTGTTTACAGCAACATGGGTGTAGCCCTGCTGTCTACACAGCAACACTAATCAGTTATTGTTTTCAGTCATGCCATTTGTATCCTGTTGTTTCATAAAATGTTCTGTAAAACACACACACAGCATTAGTTCATTAGATTAGATAAGCATAGTTGCCAACATTAGAGCTTTAAAATACAGGAGGGTTTTCTTTCAGCTGGATGGGGGTGGAGGGGTTTGTGGGTTGCCATGACAGATTGGTTAAAATTATATGTAGTGTGCGGATTGTGTGTGTAGATTGTGATTAAGAGACGATCTGACAACTTTGGTGATGTGGGACAAACAAAATCTATGGATCAATGTAAGACGAGTATTCATAATAAGGTTTGAGGGGAACAGGAGAACTGGCGGTGCTTTGGGCAGCTTTCACCACCCTCTGCACTTTCTGGTCCAACACAGATTGGTGCAGTTGGTGAGGATGCTTTCAATGATGCGGCAATACTAGTACACCAGAATCTTAGGACACAGATGGACTTCCTTCAGTTTCCTCAAGAAGAGGAGATGCTGATTAGCCTTTTGACCAGGGTTGAGCCGGTAAAGATCCAAGAGAGATCCTTGGAGATGTGGACACCCAGAAAGTTAAAGCTGGCAACATGCTCAGCTTCCATTCCATTATTGCTACAGATGGAAGTGTGTGTTACCCATTGGGTCTCCCCCGAAGTCAACTATGAGCTCCTTGGTGTTGAGGATCCAGGTTGTTGTTAGTGGTGCACCAGAAAAAAAACAAGCTGGTAGGGCACAGCAAATTAGGGAGGGCCCCTCCTCCTGTCCTGTCATGCCAAAGCGGGTGTCAAAGGTTAAGGATCGGTCAAATACATGTGGCTATAATTTGATGAGAGCATGAAGCAGAATTATCCTTCAGGATATGAAAAAAGAAAGAAAAAACAAGATGAGAATGAACTTGTGCAAGAGCAGTCAGGTAAACTTGTGTTCTCCATCATCCATCCATCTTCAATCTCTTCTCCGATCCCAGCTGACATTGGGCATGAGGCGGGGTACACCCTGGACAGGACGCCAGCCTATCAACCTTGTGTTCTCTTTTCTCCAAATCTAATGTCAACAGATAATAATAGCCTAACGTTTAGTTGATGCTAACGTCAGCTTGCAGTGAATCTCTTCTGGTGTGTCTTGTGTGCATTTCTTGGTCTCTCTGAGTCTTACTTGCTCACCTGCTAACGTTCCTTCAGGGCAGTGTTCTGTGCTTTGTGCCTGACAAAAGTGCGAGTGAAATACAGTTTATGGTGTTTATAAACTGCAGATCAGAAAACATAACCGCACTACTCATGAACCTTAGAACTTGTGACACACCACATCGGTTCAGGTCCTAAGGTGGATCACTGTTGGTACTTGTCATGAAGTTTGTTCAAAAATGCCAAATTGTAATTTGATGGCTTATTATTGTTTGGAAGATTAAGCTTAACTAAGGTGGACTGCCCATTGTTGCCATAGCAACAGTCAGGTAGTTGGCTAAAGGATCAAGCTACATTATAGATAAAATAGACTGTATATAGAATGATAACCCATAATAGCTTTTAATAAAGGCTATATGCATCTATCATTTCTAAAATAATTACAACAAAATAAACCAATAGTATGTTAATTGGGATTCTGATATTATTTCTTTTGAATGAAAATAGTGAGAGATTGGCCTAATGTTATTATTTTTGAGATGTGGTTTTGATAAAACATTTGCACATTATTGAAAAACATGACAATGATGATCTAGTCTTTGTTAAAGTTACAACTAATGCTTTATTCAAGAAGATAGAAAGTAATGGATTGACGTTGACTATTGATTTATATATTGAATCCCAACGGTTGATTAGCTGGACAATATGGATGCACAATATTTATTTTTTATTTATATTTGAACATGTGTTAAATGAAATCTGGGGGATCGAGTTTGAATGAGTCTGATGGCAGCTGATTAAATGAATAAAAAATGTAGTTACCTATAATCTACAGGTGCTGTGCTTAAGCTCATGTGTAGGGGAGATGCTGGATCATCAGCCAGTACAAGCTCAGACCCTGCAGTACAGCCACCTTCAGCTGTTGACACAGACCCAGGTGAAGTAGTGGGAACACTGGTGTGTCAGGTGTAAGCTGTTGGGCAAAAGCAAATGGACCTCAGAGACATCTCTACATCTCTGTAGAACCTGGTACAGAGCCAGTGCACAACAGCAGCCACTGAAGTCTGGACTTTGAGAGATGCGAAAACCTTCCATCCTGTGCCTCTCTTTGTGTAGCATGGGGTACGCCCTCACGCTGGTATTCAGAGCCTCTTCAGGAAATGTTTCAGATGCCGCTCAACCAGCTCTCCCTCTAGCAGCATGGCACTCACAAGGTGGCTGGTGAAGGAGAACCTGTATTTGGCATGGCCCAGGATTGTGATCAGGATTGTGGCGCAGATCTGTGAAAATTATAAAAATGTATAGTCAGTAACACACAATTTAAAAAATATATATTCTACTGCAGTTGGCATGAATGCAATCTACTGCATCTACTGTCTAAATGTTCCAAAGCATGCATTTTGTTATTCATGCAGACTTATACTGTATCCTTGTGAGCCTCATGGATAAGTAATGGGTGAGTAAAAAATAACTACCATCCATTATTGAATCTAACTCTGTAAAAACAGAGGATGTGATTTTATATCACTTGGTTCCAACACTACGCATGCCTACATCATTGGTCAGTAGTGAATGCAGATAGCTCTCCTCAGGCTCTCCTTGATCTTGTGGTACCTGCTGCTTCTTGCTGCTGCTGTTGTGAGGAGCTTTGGTCCCTGAAGGGAGACAGATCCAGAATGTTAGAATATGAATGAGACAGTATCTCATTATCAGTGACACTAGTAAGTAATAAAAACTGTCTGTTTTGCATAACTTTCTGGAGACAGCTGACTAAAATATCACTATCTCTGGATGTGCTTAACTTACTTATGCACACAAATGCATATGATTAAATTATTTTATTACTTTTGAGGTTCTATACATTATTGCCATCATGACATGCAAAAATGTAGTAATGACCATGCATAACTATTATTATAATTACTATATTGTTTGATCTTACTTGATGGCTGATGATGTTTCATCTGCTTGGATTGGCACAAATCTAGCCGATTTAACCTCCTTCATGATACGTGCCCTGGTGACAGATGCCATGCAATCCAGCAGCTCATTCTGCACGCGTCTTTGACGTGCCCTTAAAGACTGTGGCCGTTCTCAGGTGCTCCTCAAACACCTCATCCAGCGATGCCCCTAAGTCGACCAATCCATGGTTGAAAAAAAATCCCCGGGTTGCTGGACCCCTCGCTTTCATTCTTGCCTTACAAAGCTAACTCAAACACGCCAGATAATTTTACACAGTCAATAAGGCGGCCTAGGATATGCCGGTTTTTGCTCACCTCATTGTTGTGATGCCGCACAGCTAACCTGTAGCTCTCAATGTTTACCCTCCCAAAAGCCGAAAGTTTTAGGCAGCTGCCCATACGCATCTTCGATGCCTCATGTTTCTTCACCTTTTCCGAGAGATGGTGCATATCAGTGACACCTGTCTTTGTCCAGGCTGTGTCCGTCTTGGCACCATAAGGTGGTCGGAGTGGTCCTAATTCGCTAATAGACACTTTATCAATATTATTTCGCAGACTGAACGGTAATTCCCTCAGTAAAATAAAGGAATAGCAGTTGCTCGCCAAAATCCCATTGGGGCTAGCCCTCCCTGAACCCATAAAAATGCATTGTAGGGTCCACATTTGAAAAAAACAATCTCAACATGTAAATCTATGAGAGCGCCAGTCGGTGCTACTGCTTGGAGAGTGATATTCAGGCTGCTGATTGGACAATAATATTAAAACCTTTATACAGTCTATGATTAAGACTTAGACCGGCAAAATATATATTTTTTTCGTGTGGCTGAAGGAGGGCGGTGCACGTCGCCCACTATGGGCCAGCCACCCCTGAGTATCTACATGGTTGAATGCATTTATTGTAAGTCACTTTGGCATCAGCTAAAAGGTAAGGAAGGTAATGCACTGGGTGTGTTTACAGCTGCAGCCAAGCCAGTCAACACTCGGATCTCCATGGTCAAATCAGCTGACACTAAGATTATATTGCCCTCATACACTGGTCATGTGACAGAGTAATGTCTAGGTAGCTGAGAAGCAAAAAATTCAAATACTTTGCAGTAAATTTTCCTGATGTGGACCTAAATCCATCAAGAACAATACATTTACAGATACATTGGTTTTCAACTAAAACAGTGTTTTGGGGTGTTTAAGGAATAAATGGTAATGTCTGTGGAAAGTGATCCAATTTATGACTCAAAACTGATCAAATCAGAACCATGAGTTTTGTGATCTGATTCACTCTTACTGGTCAGGAGGTCTGAAATAAGCGACTCAGCATCATGGAAAAGCATGGAGGAGGAGAATGACATATGTTAAAGTTGTTAAGTGTGGGTGGCCAGTGGCACAGTGGTTAGAACAGTCACCCCCATGTAAAGAGGTTGAACGTCCTCGAGGCAGTGGCCGTGGGTTCGACCCTGATCTGCAGCCCTTTGCTGTATGCCCCCCCCCCCCTCTCTCTCTCTCTGACCCCATTTCCTGTCTGTCCTATCTAAAAAAACGCTTGAAAACTGCCCAAAAAAATTATCTTTAAAAAAAAAAAAGTTCTCCACCAACAAATTGTGGTAAATAACAAGACAAATAATGTAGTTGTGTATTATATTAGCCCATTGGCATGTTTCTTTTGTCTCATACTGTCTACTTTGTCTGATAGTAGCAGCTTTGTAAAAAGCCTAGAGAACATTAGTATCTTCAGACGGAGCTTTGGCTGTGACTTGTATGTAAAGTGAAAATGTTGCACAATATTAAGATTTTCTTAGTCAACCTGAGATGTGACAACATGGGGTGTTTGGACAGCCTCCACCTCCTTTAACTAACAGTGATAGCTGGGCTGAGACTTTGGTGGTTTGGGCACAACCTCAATAAACCAACTCCTGTGGCTTGGCCTGGATTGGAGAAATCTGAAAGTGTTTTTTTTTTTTATCAAAGCAAGGTCACACAGCAAATATTTGATAAGATGAAAATAAAGTTAGCATGCCTAAATCGTGTGTACTTTAAACACTGAAGCAGTGAAAATTGAGTGGAGACTCCCATTTCTATCATCCAGACTTAAGACTTATCTTATGATCAAATAATTCACGAGCACAAGTGTGTTTGCGCAGTAATAAGTGTGTATTGTGAGTCAGCAGGAATGAATGTATTGGCTAGTATGGGTGTGCATCTCTCCCTTATATGACGATTCAATATGTCTCTCGATAATGTGCGCGATACGTTGTAATATATAATATATTGAAAAACAAACTGGTGCGATTGTATTCAGCCTTATACAGTTCTCAAGAATAAATGAAGTATTCATAAAATTATTTTTTTTCCTTTACATTATGGCATGGGAAGAAAATGGAAGAGAAATGTCTCATTTCAAAATAACATGTCATGTGTTTATTACTTTTCCAATAGACACAGGTAGACAAAAAAGACCTACTGTGTGAACAAACAAAAGGAGTTCAACTTTAGTTTGAGCTGTATGCCTGTGTTTGTTGATACTTAACATTGTTACAGCATGTGCCAAAAAGGAAAATATTACAGCATGACTTGTATTCTTTCTCCCAAACATGATAGAGGTAACACACTTTTTTAGATCCCCTGAAATTCTGTATAAAAATAAAAGAGAGAGAGAGAAATTTTCTCCATTCATCCATTACTCATTCATCCTGTGTTGTTTACATGTAAGACCTCCAACAGGCACCAATTAGACAAATGATAGAAATTCATTATAGGATAGATTTTCTGTTGCATTCTTTCTTGACCAAGGAACCAATAAAGAAATTCTCAGAATCAAAAAAAAATGTTTTACTGCATCCGATTTTTCCATATCATTGTTTTGAGCTGGAACACAACAGCCATATACTAGGTTTGACCTGGAGTCCTGTTTCCATCCTTTTAAAATTCAGAAATGCTTAAAACTGTGAATGAAATTGAAATAAATATAAAGACAACAAAGGCAACATAAATAGATGTTTTCCTTTTGTTGGGTTAGGGTTTTTGTTGTTTTGAAAAAGGGAGTGAAAGAAGCAGACGGTGCTCTGGGTGGGCCAGCGTTTCTTCGTCTGACAGGATTTGGCAGAGGAAGTCCAAAGACTGTGTGCTGCCTACAAGGATATCATTGACTAAATCAAGACCACCGTTCTGCAATTTGGATTATCCTCCCCTATTTTTCTGCAGTCATGGATGTCCTTTTTGTTGTACCCTTTTACCCTACCTCTTTCTTAATAACTGGTGATTAAAAACTATAATAGCAAGTAAATGGAATTCAGAACACTGTCACAAGGTATAACATCTTGATATTGACACAGCTATGTTACAGGGAATCCTAGAGGCACTAGAGGTGTTAGTATATTGCTATCTAATTAAATATCCTTTGCTGTGATTGATTTGGTTAGGGATAAGGTTAGGTCAATGTCTGGTGTTGCGTGGTACATTAAAAATGCATATTAGTTAACATTTATGCTCCAAATTCTGCACAAACATACTGTATTTGTGTGTGTGTGTCTCTCTCTCTCTAGTCGGGCTGATAGCCCTGTGCCGCTGGGGGGGTGACTTTAATCTAGTCCAGGTTGCCTCGGTAGATGGCTGAGGCCGCCCTCTTCCAATTGACAGATCACAATCCGGTGCCTTTAAATGTTAAAATTGTGTTAAATGGTGCATGGGGTCTGCTTCATAAGACATTACAGAGACATTTCCTTGAGCTGAATCTTGCGCTTTTCTTATCATTGTTTTTATCTTCGTCTTTCCTAGTGTTATATGTTCTTTGTACTCTAACACTCGTGTGACTTCATCTTCAAGTCCTCAGTCTTTGTTCCTTCTTCTACTTCTGTCCATTTTGTCCAAACATTCCTCTCTTATCAATACTTGTTCCCTCAACTCCTCATGAGTGTCAAGATCACTCTTTTCTTTACTAAGTTCTTAATCAATTTGACTTGGTACCTTTGAGACAGATGCGCGGATAGCTGTCTTTTTTCTCGCATGGTCACTTTCAGCCATTCAGTGTCTTTTTATGTCTTCTTCTTTGTCTTGCAAGAATCAGCATTACGATTTATTGTTCATTTTAATTTATTTTTCAGACTGGCTGCATGACTGCAGTTAACAAACATTTCATTCAGGTTAATGTGTAACCCCACCTCCCTTATTCAGTTCATTGATGATCGGGCGTGTCTGCAACATGTCGTCAGCGTGGTGAAGGTGCAATGGTTTTGGTCACATTGAGGTTGTAACATCCCCATTCCTGTGAATATACGTTCTATTTCAAGGTACATACTTCTTATACGCCAATTTTCAGAATATAGAATCATTTGAAACAAATTTAGGCCATCCCACTAAATTGTTTCACTCAATCTGCTCATTTGGGCTCTGCCCCCTTTTGTCTGGAGACCTGAAGGGTCTAAACAGAAACCTATCTTTATTATCGGTCTTATAACACCAGATTCCCATCAGCATGGGGTAATGGAGTTACAACATTAAGAACAAACTGGGCCTGCCTGGAAGAACAGATAAGCACAGAGCTTAACATTTCTATTTCTCTAGCATCATTATGGTATTGTCCCAAACCCATTGCAGAATTAAATAATCCAGTGAATGCTCTTTCAGTGTGGTTAAGTTCATTCACAGGAGGTTAGAAACCCTGGGCACCTTTCTATTTCTATTTCTTTCTATGCAAATATCCACTCTTTTCAGTGCGCAGCCACCTGTTGATCAACACACTTTTGCAAGGACATAACATACTTTATCCTCAAATTGTAAAGGTGAAATGATAATCGATTTCTTCCTGAAGTCATGAAAATCAACTTTTTAGGTCAGGCTCCTCCTTAGCACTGGGAGAGAACAAATCCTGGTGCTGGCTATGCATAGGAACAGGGGAACTCTGCAAGTGAATCGCTTCAAAACAACAACTGAAAGCATGTTTGCATCTAAAATATGTGCTGCAGTCAAGTTCTTAGAGTTTTGGGTTGGAAGCTAAAGACTATAGACTAAAGACTTCTTCTTTGGTCACAATTCAGCACGTCGACTATACACAGTCCAGCCATACAAAAGGTTTCCATGTGCGTATGTGCGTGTGTGCGTATGTACCTGCAGGGCAGAAGCATCCATCGATACAGTGGTTGTCACAGGTATCGCTGGCCTCTGGGTTGGAGCAGGTATCAGCACAGGGACTCCCACACTCCTTGAACTCCATTTTGTAGGGACATGACTTCCCTGTGAAAACATCTCCACTTGACTTATGTAACCTCTCCGATTTACATTCTGAGCATTCATTCACACAATCTTGACTTTTGTAGCTTGGGTCAAGCCCACACTTCCTCTTCGACCATAGAACTCCTATGCTGGTTATTTGTGTTTGGGTTCCACATGTTGCCCTCAGATCTTCACAGGATTTGATACATTTTTGTGCTATCATCTCACAATCGTGTTTTTCTTCCAGTAAATATATGAAGTGTTATGTTTGTGTTCTATGTTTAAAACAGGGTTTATGTGTGTTAAGTATTCCTCTCTTACAGCCTGTCAATTGGGGCATGATGTGAGGAGTGGAGCTCTGTCCCTCCCAACAACCAATGTCAGACGTAGTCACAGTAGGTAAATAACTAACATTGGGCTGTTAACGAGGGCCAGGTGTGGGAGTGGGCGGGGACGCACAGGTGACGGGAATGAGGTGATTGCAGGTCAGCCGGTGGACAGATCTGCAATAACAGGAGTTCGTGATGAGCAGATGAACACAGGTGAAAAAATCAAAAACTGTCTCTGAGCAGGTGAACCTGTGACGAACATACAGTACAACATAAGTAGATAATTAAGGTAAAATGAGAGTAAAAACTGTAAATAATCGTAAAAAATAAAAAGTAATAAGAAAGTAAATAAAGAGGGGGGGGGGTTTCTCCTTCCATGTATTAGGAAAAGTCCTCAGCATCATCAGGAATAACAGTAAAGCTGCGTTCCCAACAGACGACAGTGACGCAAATACAATCGCTTCAGACGCTTGTTTCTCAGCAAGTGCTAACTGATGCTCACATTTCCCAGAGAAACACAGTCAGCAACGTAGTAAAACAAGCCACAGCTTCAAAAGTTATCCGAGAGTCCCACCTCCTCACTGACCTTCCCCCACTCCTCCTCTTTTGTTATTCTGTCCCCATAGAATAGAATAGAAATACTTTATTGATCCCAAGCTGGGAAATTGCAGTTTAACAGCAGCATTACACACTGACACATCAAAACAGTAATATAAAAATACAATATAAAAGATACCTAAAAAATAAAATTTATAAATAAGCAAACTTATTGTAGTGCAAATGTAAACAGATTATGAGAAAAACATAAGGTGCTTCCGATTGTATTGTTCTGATTATTGTCTTATTGTATAAACAACAGCACGTGACGGACGTGACATCGTCAGCTTGAACTCGTCGCTGATTGGATGATTGGTCGTCTGAAAAGTTCAATATTATCGCTTCAGGCGCCCAAGATGCTCCATTCACGCCGCCTCTGCCTGAATCGCGTGTCATTGTGTCACTTACATAGATTTCCAGTGTAGAGTTGTCACTCAATTTGCGTCATTCACCTGGTCTGGTCGCAGCTTAAGACTGTTACTAATAAGAGCCAGCAGGTGGTCCTAGCTTTTGTGGAATGCTGTCAAAGATCCCCTCTGTGAAAACCTTAACTTCTCTAACCGGAGACATTGTGTCAGGAACCTTTCTTAACCTAACTTTTATTAGTATTCAGGTTACCTGACAATTTGTACTCTCTATTTAGGGCCAAATGAGATTTTAATTAACTTATCTCTCTCTCTAAAGCAGTAAAGACAGATTACCCACCATAGTGCTTTATATGGAAAGTGTCCTGAGATAACTTCTGTTGTGATTTGACACTAAAAACGGAACTGAATTGGATTGCACTTTTTCTGCATGAGTCATTCAGCTGGCTCAATAATTAGTAATTACCTTATCATTACTCTTTTTGGGTACCCTCAGGTGATACTTCCTACCCAGTAGTTGCTGTATGAACATTGCGCATAATACAGTATATCTACTCAAACACAGGTTTACTTCACATAAAATTGTGTTTTTCAACTGCAACTTCAAGCTAGAGCGCTTGTTCTGAAATGCTTAAATAATCAAAAGAACCCACCAACACGACAAACCTACAGATGATTATCTGTCTTCAGTACACAGAAGCCACAGGTATGGTTGAACTTGGCATGCGAGAGAGATAAGCCTGATGTGTATGTGTACAAGCTGTTATCAGTGTGTATCAGGTTCGACTGATAGCTCTAGGCGATGCTGAGTGCTGCTGTTTGTCTAACAGGAGTGGTGCTGGACAGGGAGTAAAGAAAACAGAGGGAAATATAGGAAAAGTACAGACAGAAGAAAACTGCACGATCCTGGCAAGCCCAGAAGTCCAGGATCATCATTCTGATTGGATGATTGCTGTCAGTGCGTGAGGGGGTAAAAAGGGGTAAGCTCTCAAGGGCCCACCACAAAGGATGAGGCCATGGAGGCCAGCATTAGTCATGTTCATTCCAAATATAAGCAATGATAACCATTTTTTTACCAAAACATTCACCATTACTTATAGCATACTGTAGCCTCCTCCTGAAAACAAATCTCTCTTTTTCTTTACAAAACATAACATGGAAGCATGACCTGACACCTTTACTGATCTGAACTAACTGTTAGCTGATGTTGGAGTGAATTTACTTGCTATGCCAGGACCTGGGCGTGAATTGGAATGCCAGAAAAGTGTGTACCTATGCCTCTGTAGCAGAGTTTACATGTATGTGTTTAGTAGAAGACAGAGAGCATGGAACTGTGTATATGAGTTAGGGCACGGTCACACGTGAAAAAATTAACATTGCCTCCATTGGCAAAGCAAATTTGCATGGAGTTCAACTGTGGTGAAACATTCCTGACTATAAGACTAGCTGCAGGTTCTGAGTGTATTGATTCCAATGGAAGCGAACGGGAACTCAGATTATGACCTTTCCCGTAGCTCCATAACCACTCAAGTTCATATTGGACAATATTTCACAAGCTACATATTTCCTTAACATTCTGACACTAAACTGGCATTTTCAGTAGAGTTTGAGTTTAGTGTAAACTCTTATGAGATCTGTGAACACAGTTTAGCTAGCCTCAACTAAAGTTCGCCAACGCCCCAGATAAATACGTTTTGTAATGCTAAACATGGCTGTTAGCTGTCTAGTGTTTTGCAAAAGATAAAAAATTATGCACATATAATTTTTCCTCAACCCATATGATGTTCACTACATGCTCAAACGAGGAAGTGTGTTCCAGTGATTTCCATTGGAGCTATGTGAAAGAAATTCTCTGGAGTCCTCAGTGTTTCTCAAACCATGTCTTTACTAAATACTGTATGCATAACAGGAGAGAGTCTACCAACGACCAGGTCTCAAATGATCTCTGCCTGTCTCCAAATTTCTTCAGCAGATATACACTCACATCAAAGCATCTTACAAACACAAGGACATTAAAGTAACAAAAACACACTACCCAATGTTTATGACCCCAGTGGATGTTATCAGTGTTTTACGACCCCCCTTTTGTCACCATTTGCAAATCCCCTGTGACTCCTATCCACAATCCCCCCAGCAGTCATTCACAGCTTGACTATTATGGGATTTACATCATAGATAAATAAAGAGTTACAAAAAAAGATAGGTCAATCTTTGGTTATTTCTCACATTCCCCCCTTTAGACACAAAGTGTCAAATCATTTTTTGGAAATAACACAATATCATCAACAAACTCTTTCTTTGACTACACACGGCAAACATTAGTAGAGGTTCACTTTTAACTCTCCGAATATGACAAGGAAAAATAAAAACAACGAAAAACATAAAAACAATACACCGTTTCTTCATCTGAGCAACTATATAGGTTCCTTTGCTTTATTTTGCCTCATTCGATGCCATGGATGCCATTTTCTTCTCTCTTCCATGTCCTGGTGTCAGAGGTTACCAGCACTTAACACACCGTCGGAGTCCAGTCTTTACCACTGTCTCATTTCTTTAGCACCATCATCTGCAATGGCGTTGCCCTGTGAAAACTGAGTTGTTATAGTCAGCGTGAACTCTTTTAACTGTAAACAGGTAAAAGTGTTGGAGACAAAAGGTTAAGAACAAAAGGTTTTCCTATTGGAGTGAGAATGCCACAGTTTTTCCCAGAGTGTGAAAGTTAGGGACAATATTAAAGCATATTGTGACTCTGACACTGTATCATCTGTTGCGCCTAGAAAGAAAACCACAGATTAATACAAATAACTCTGTCGCCTTAGCAGACGAGCTATTTGGCAGTTTAGTTCAAAGGCAAACACAGAAAGAGCATTTCGATGGATTCCTCGCAGAACCATCTATAAAGAAAAACAGAATCATCGTAAGGCACTATGTATTAAACAATGCTTCCCATGGTTTTGATCCCTTGTTAAACATTTCCATCCAAGAATGGTTCTCCATCTTCAGCTATAGGATCAAAAGCTCAAAAATTAAGACAGTACAGCGCTTCAGGCTGACATTAAACATTAGTGTGACAATGAGTATCATGCATAACGTGCACACTTCGAAAATACAATAGTGTCAGCTGTTAATTTGTTAGTGTTTGTTAATTGACATAAAACTACTGACATACAACTATCATGCAAAAATTAAAAAGAAACAATCAGAGCTCGATCGGGTAGGTCATTTTAAGTCGGTACAGGCTGTCATTGGCCAAGTTTCTTTATACAGGGTTAGGGGGATCTCCACAGAAACATAAAATAATCCATAAGTGGCAATAGAATTTAATCTATTTATTTATTTATTTTTTAAAAACCCATCCAGTTCCTATGGATGCAGTCAGGACCCACTTATTATCATTATTAATAATATTATCCCTATTATTATTGTTATATCTAATGCTTCAATTTGCAAAAACAAGACGTATGTTTCTGAAAACTTCACCATCACTATGGCAGTTTTTTAAACCAGGTTTTCCTAGAAAACTGTACCATTAAATTCCAAAAATTCAAATACCATTGAGAGTGAAAGCAAAAAACCCAGAATAATGAGTCAGGATTTACAGTGATGCATCAATATCGCATTTTCTATAATCAATCACCAGAAACTCAAACCTTTGACATCTATGATGCCTCTTCAGGTAAAATGGGAGTTATATTTGAGACATTCCACAATGGCATGTTTGTTTTATAAGAAATAATCAGTGTTGCTTTCAATAACTTGAATTTTTTCTTATGTGAGCTAAAAAATATTTTGTCTGAGCATAGTAATCAAAACCTTAACTTTATGTCTGTCTAATGATCAACTCTCACTGCAAAACCCTAATTTTCCCTATTGACACCAATACTTATTCTTAATAAATGTTCCTATATGTATATGCAAGTGAATGTATGTGTTGAACATTAACATCATGTTCATTCTAAATTAATTCAGTGTCATCTAGTGTGGATGTTTTTCTCTTTAATTTCTAATTTGTGATTTTCAAATGCTCTGACCTTCCTCCGCTGTCTGTATGGCCTGTTCATGGGGGAACCATGAAAAAAAAAACAAGCAGAAACACGCATCCAGGACTTCTCTGGATCTTGTCCCAGTCTCCTTCTTTCTCTCTTTCTGATGTTGTGTTGATGAGGCCATCTTTGTCCAGGATTCTGTGCCCCATTCTGCTGGTATAGTGAACCAAATGGCTGGTCGAATGTTGGCCCATCGGAGTTCACACCTCTCCATCTTTTAGTTCCTCTGGCTGCCATGTCCTGAACACAAGCTCTTCAGTGTTCAATTCAACTGAACATCTGGTGCGGTGGACATCGGTTTAATTTTCTTCAGGCCAGTAGTCAAAAAGAAGTTGCTGTTTGGAGAGAGAACTTTCTGGAGAAGCAAAGTTATCTTCTCTTTGTTTCAGTCTGTTTTCCTCAGTCACTGGTTTTGTGACAACTGACACATCAGATGCAGGTTCAGTCTCCCCTCCCCCTCATTGTCAGGGCTTGATGGAGGAGCTGCATGGCCTGGAGACAGCATGAGGAGGCCCTGTCTTTTATCCCTAATAACTGCTCCTCATCATTCATTCACTTCTCTTTCTGTCACACATACTTATTTCTTTAATGTCTTGTCTTTCTATAACTGAGTTTGCTTTCCTCTTATCTTTCCCTACTCGCTGTCCCCTTCTCTCTCATCATTTTACCCTCTTCACTATATATGTACCTAAATATGTGCCTAATAAAAGACCAAAAAACAAAAAAAAACCTCTTAGTCTAGTAATGCCAAAATGGAAGCTCTCAACCACATTAACCCATTTATCTGCTATAAATTTAGCAGGATCTGTAAAAATTTTAACTTTCCCATTTTGTTTCCCATTTTTCTATTGACTCACCGGGATGTGCTTTTACTTTCAATGGGCTTATTGTTCACTCAGACAGATTTCACACATGCTGATCTTTCCATACGAATATGGTTAGATCTTATCACACATACACTAACTTTGGATAATCTTTCAGCCAGGTGGTTTATACAACACATTCGTTCAGAGCAACGCACCCTTTAATATCCAAACTGGATATTTAGACACTGAAATGAGTTACCCCAAAGTTTATTTTTCTTACCACATTCATACGCCCATTTTATTGTAGTTGGGAATCCCTACACTCAGGCAAATTATATTTGCATTTCAAAAATTTCTACTCCTTTAAATAATTGATTCAGAAATCATTAATTTTTCTCCCTAAATGCTTGTGTATTTTCCAAAACACTTCTCTCATTTGTTAGGTTGCACCAACCTCACAAAACACATTATACTCATTTATGTCTTTTCAAGACATCACTTAAGTGCATATATATATTTGTATTAAACTAGTCTACAAAATAAAATTACACAGAAAATATGAAGACGGTCACAATTTCCAAACGGGACACATTGGACCTTGATATTCAACCCTATAGGATTTATAGAATATCAGACAGCAGACCACATTGTCTCGGACTGTCACCTAGGTTACCTTGCCTTCTCAGAGCCTCAAAATCACACAGAAAATGAAACTAGTATTCAAAACCACAAAGGACATATGAAGACGGTCCGACCTCTACAAATAGACTCGTCGGACCTTATATTCAAACTCACAGGAATTACAGAATATCTTGACAGCAGACCACACACAGGTTCTCGAACTGTCGCCTAGGTTATACACACCTTCTTTTGAGCTTCAAAAACCCCACAAGTAAATGAAGCTTGTCTTCAAAATTACACACGAGATATGATTTAAAAAACACTGTACTCACGTTTAAAATGGATGGAGCATCTGCTGTCCAACAACCGTTCCTGACATCAGGCGGAATCCTGTCCTCCTTGGTGGATCGGAATTTTTCCCTACTGGTTTAACCTTCAGTCAGGACTCAGGCCTGATCAGCAGAACGTCCAATCCCATCCTCGTCGCCAAATGTGAAAGAAATTCTCTGGAGTCCTCAGTGTTTCTCAAATCATGTCTTTACTAAATACTGTATGCATAACAGGAGAGAGTCTACCAACAACCAGGTCTCAAATGATCTCTGCCTGTCTCCAAATTTCTTCAGCAGATATACACTCACATCAAAGCATCTTACAAACACAAGGACATTAAAGTAACAAAAACACACTACCCAATGTTTATGACCCCAGTGGATGTTATCAGTGTTTTACGACCCCCCTTTTGTCACCATTTGCAAATCCCCTGTGACTCCTATCCACAATCCCCCCAGCAGTCATTCACAGCTTGACTATTATGGGATTTACTCATAGATAAATAAAGAGTTACAAAAAAAGTTAGGTCAATCTTTGTTTATTTCTCATAGCTGCCTGAAATGCACAAATCATGGCCCGACCGCACTTGTACAAGCACAAGCAAGAAGTATAAGAAAGAAGCAATTGTGCCTTGGATCATTTGAAGCAGTATGAGTGCAGGGGGGACAATCCACGCTTAAGCACGTCGCGGATAAACTGGGACAAGTGTGAGTGCGCCCTAAGTTTCTGTTGTTACGGGAAAACCCCGCCCCTGGTCCCCCCTCAGCCGTGTCTTAAAGTGAAATTCCAGCGCAAAATTATCCATGGTCTTATCTGATTATCAATCAAATAAACCAACCAAACTACGGAGGGAAAGAACACAGAAACAATAATTAATAAACAAACAACACAAAGCGAAAATGCAATCAAACGAGAAAGGGGAGCCAACCGACGAAAGGTTACCACGTAAATGAGAACAACGGTCCGGCGCTGAATGTGTGTTACCTACGGCTTCTTATACACAGGGAGGTGATCAGCAGAACTGGATACAGCTGGGGTGGAACCACGCCTACCAGCTCCGGACAAACAAACACACATGCAGGGGAAAACAGACAGAGGGAGACAAACTCACACAAAAGGAAGAGAGAAGAGACAGACAGAACCTGGATCCTGACACAGAGTTTATTAAAAGAGTGTTTTAGAAACTTACCTACTGGCCCCTGTACCAGCTCCTCTCATAGTAAAGTCCATTCAAGTGGATTACCAAAGTCAATCCAAAAGGAAGGAGCCCATTGATGATTTATTCCAGAAAACCTGTAAAGCACCGAAATGTCACGCGAGGGGGTGGGGGCGTGTGTTGAAGGGGCTCCAGGTAGAGGTAGCATTAGCAGTCTCAGTGTGGGGGCATTTTAGGTGTGCCTGTGGGTACTGTGAGCCCATGGGTACTGAAGAAGAATGTTTATGCTGCCAACAGAGTTACATTTATCACCGTGGCCTGGAATCAATGAATACTGCAACACACTGTGTGACTGTTATGGAGGATTCCCCATCCCTCATCAACAGCACTGGACTTGACACTGTTTTTTACATGTCCCCAGAATCAACCGTAAAAGGCAACTGATTCCTAAATAAATCATCAATGGGCTCCTTCCTTTGGGATTGACTTTGGTAATCCACTGGAATGGACTTTACTATGAGAGGAGACTTACGTACAGTAGGTAAGTCTAAGATCAAGTACATTCAAATCAAATGTATTTAATTGTACAGGGGAAAAATATGTTTGCATTATCCAGTTAAATTTTATCATCCTCCATCGAGTGTTGATGGTTTGAGTATGTGTTTTTTTACATATTTTACTCTGAGTGAAATATCTTCTTGTACCGTATTTTTCAGATTATAAGTCGCTCAGGAGTTTAAGTCGCACCAGCCGAAAATGCATAATAAAGAAGGAAAACAACATATATAAGTCGCACTCGAGTATAAGTCGCATTTTTGGGGGAAATGTATTTGATAAAATCCAACACCAAAAACAGACATTTCATCTTGAGAGGCAATTTAAAATAAAAATACAATAGAGAACAACAGGCTGAATAAGTGTACGTTATATGACGCATATACAACAAACTGAGGACGTGCCTGGTATGTTAAGGTAACATATTACGGTAAGAGTCATTCAAATAACTATAACATATAGAACATGCAATACGTGTACCAAACAATCTGTCACTCCTAATCACTAAATCCACTTAACTCTTCTTCCTCGCTGTCACTTCTGAACAACTCCGCCAACTCCAAAGGTAGACAATGCGCCACTTAGCTCAAGCATTAGCAGGTAGTGTTGTGGTTTTGTGTTATTGCGTGACTATTGTAGTGCGCATTGTGAGTCTCTATGATAAATATCACACACGGAGGCAAGGCTGTAATATGCATAGACATATAAAGAGTAGATGCCGCATCGAACGTTGGGCCGCGAGAAATGCGGCCGCCATCTTGGATCGGTCCTTCTCCCAGATCAGTTCTATGAATGACTCGTTGAGCCTATGAGTTGAGCAGCAGAAGGAACAAGATGCCAGAGCACTGTGCAGCGTATTCCTGCTCTAATCTAATATTACAATATTACAATTCATAATCAGTACGGTACAGTACAATTTTAAACAATTATACATAAATCCATGCATTTTTGAATGTTATAGTGAGTCCCTCAGGCTGTGGCAGGTAGATACATATTTAGCTGCCAGAGGAGCTGCTGTCCCTTATTATATTATTATTATCTTGTCACAGTAGAGGCATGGAGATTAGCCTCTGTGGGAATGTTAGTTAATTTACCCCCCGGCCAGATGTGTGTGTGCAAGCCTGTGTAGATATGAAAGGAGAAGCAGGGAGGAGAGGGGTTGTCGTACATGTGGTCTAGTGTAAATGGATTGCACATTTCAAGCAGTAGGTCAGCAGAGGATGTGCTGGGGTTTCATGAGAGGAAGACACTTCAGAGACAGTTCATCTCAGGTCACCTCAGATATTCTCAGTTTTGTTTTTTTAAATATTAAACATGACATTTAGATGAATTATGAGATAATTTTTCATGTCATGTCACTTTTTTTTTTAAAGTTTAGACTATCAAAGGAGAAGTGACAGAATCTGACCAATATCCTTTGCTGTTAAACTGTTTCATCAAACAGGAGCAACATGATGTGGGGTTTATTATAAAGAATGAATTAGAGATTTACGAGGCAAGCGTGAACATGTATTTCCACTCTGTGCCCGATATTCTCACCGCTGAACAAAATGTTCCATACATTTTTACTTGGTTTTCCACATCTCCACTTGAAAGCAGGACGAACCAGAACTGATGGGTCCAGGCTTTTTTAGTTCAGTTGTACCACAGAAGTTGAAACAGTCTGAAAAGAAAAAATCATACATTTATTTAACTAAGGAAAAATCTTAAATCGTTTGTATAATTTAAAATGGATATTACTGAACTATGCCCCGTGTTTTTGTTTGCACATTAAATACAATTACTACATCATTAAAATATGTAATAAAGAAGACATCCACATAATTAGACCTTGCCTAAAAACAAAGGACACAGTCATTTTAGATACTATACAAAGTACTCCTCCAACATCACTGTCTTTTAGAATGAGAGCTACACTCTACACTTGGTAACTGTGCAAGAACAAAACAGTGTGAAAATGATCGATTTAACAAAATGTTATATATATTTGTATACCACACACACTCGCTCAAATGTGGACCCTCCCTCTCCTCTCCACTACCACGACTATTCGACTGGCAGAGCATGGATCATTTCTGAATATTTATTAACATATAGGGTTCGGCTCTTGTTTTTGTTTTTTAGTGCCTTAAATGGAAGTGTGTCTGTTTGACTTGTATTTAGATGTGTCCAAAATGTCATCTCTCTCTCTCTCTCTGACCTAATTGTATTGATACTCTTGATTTATATGTATTTTAATTTTCTCTGTGGGTGTGTGTGTGTGTGTGTGCATGCGTGTGTTTGTGTGTTTGTGTGTGTGTGTGTGTGTGTGAGAGAGAGAGTGAGTGAGAGAGAGATTTATGTATTCATGTATGAAATATAGCCTATTAATACTCTATAAATGATTTATATTGTTGTGTTTATATTTATAGTGTTTGCAAAACACCTATCATACATCACATATATCATATATCAGAATATTCTATTACTGCTAATCCCACTGTGAATATTAAAATACGCTGAACCGTGTCCTGTCCTTACACTGAGTGGAGCGGGCGACCGGGCCAAGATGGCGGCCCCACCGCTCGTCAGCGCCAATAGGCCCAACGTTCGATGAGGCGTCTACTCTTTATGTCTATGGTAATATGTGCTCTTTTAGTAGCCGCACAACTTCCTAACACAGACAGGAACAATCAATCACCGGACACACGAGTGACACAGTCATGAACAGTCGAGCACCGAGTGCTCGATCAGATACACCACAGGTAGCGTCTTTATTTCACAATGCAATTCAGCCATGACCCGCCCCCGCCGAATTTTGACTGGTTGACGTGTGTGTGTGACGACTGCTGATATACGCCTAGTCTCTTACGTGACTGAGATAAATAATAGCCCGACTATTATTTGATATTTTACAGTAATGTGTTAATAATTTCACACATAAGTCGCTCCAGAGTATAAGTCGCACCCCCGGCCAAACTATGAAAAAAACTGCGACTTAAAGTCCGAAAAATACGGTAAGTCATGTATCCACTCCTGTCTCTTACTATCAGAGTTTTCCTAATGGTTTTCAACCAGAATACTATAAAACCAACCTCTACCCAAAACAGCTTTTTGTGACATGTGTTTCTAAAGTAGATAATGTTTCTAAAGGTTCTAAAGGTTGTTGCGTTGAGTTGTTTAAGTGTGCCAGAATAAAACTTTGAAGATGTAAGTTTAAAAAGAACGAAGTCGAAACCAACTGCCCACCAACGACTGTCACTCTAACGACGGGCGTGGGCACTTGGAGCACAAAGAGTGTCAGTGACATCATCGGCCTTGTGAGAGGTTAAATACCTGGATCTCCACACCAGTTAGTTGGACCAGTCCCAGCCTGGCCAGATGCGTACATGAACTGATGAAGCCTCTTGGATGAGAGGTAAAACATCTTCCTAGACAAACAACCAGTCCAGTTGTTTTTTGACTGAAATTGCTTTGCGGATAACGATGACCTGGCCGAATGAGAACATTCACAGGCTTTAAAAAGAAGCGTTTCTGCAGTATATCAAACTTTGCCCTTAACTCAGTGAATGACATTAGAGTATAATCCTCACATACATCCTGCATTTCTGCTGTTCCCTTGTTCAGCCATGTTTTAAAACCCATGTCGTTCTTTGCTGTGGCGAAGTGATCATTACCCCAGATAGGGACGAGACAGGATAACCCTGGAGAGTCACCCAACACTTTTTGTACTACATGCCAAAAAACAATAGTGTTTTTCACAAACAGATTAGTAGTGCCTTTCTTGTTGTGTTGATGTTTTAAAGGATGCTCTTCAATGACAAACCTTTTGAGGACAGATTTTCAATTTCCAATCAGGGCATGAAAACATCTTTAGAAAACCAAAACATTGTGGCCCTCAACTGAGCAGCCCAATAATACCATTCTAGATTTGGCAGCCAACAAACGAAATAAGGTAGATTGGTAGATCTGAGTCTTGGCTTCCTATTGTTCCAGATGAAATTGGAAAAAAGCTTCCTGGTCTTGGGGGAAAAAAAGAGGAGGAGGGGCTAATGGAATTTAGGTAGTAAAGTCATCTTTACTATGTTTATTCTTCCCAGTAAAGAAAGAGGTAGTGTTATCCATCTTGTGATCTCTTCTGTCACCTCATGTATCATGGGCTCATAATTGGCTGAACTAAGATGACTTATTTTGGGGGTTATTTTGACACCCAAGTACTTAAATCCCTCTGTGGCATATACAAATGGATGAGATACTAATGGGTTTTTCCTCTCATTTCCATTTAAAAACATAATAGATGACCTTTCTGTGTTCACTTTAAACAGAGATTTTGAGATACTCCCAAATTGATTAAACAGCTCGAAGAAAGATCAGAAGTATCGATTCTGCAAGTTTTTCCAAGTCCCCAATCTTATTACCATGAATTAAGGGGTGTGATCTGATCACTATTGTTAATTATTCTATGGCTATTACAAAAAGGAGAGATGAAATTGGTGTAGGTTCAACCGGCGTTCCAAATAGGATTGGTCATTTCTGGATTCATTTGAACTTCCAGTTTGGTTCAGACAAGGTCTCAGCCTGATCAAACAAAGGACTACACATGGCCCAAAAGCCTGTTTCGGAACAAAGGGAAGATGGTAACAACTAGGCCAACCCCGTCCCCTAACAGGTCACACCCAGGTTTGGAAAAACCCTCCAAGGGTCCCCAAACTGTTAGTCCATTGGCTGACCTGACCTCTGGCTGATAACACCATCATGCCTATAAAACTGCAGGACACTCTCCAGCTCCCTCTCTTTTTGGGATCTCTCTACTCGACTCACTTAGGCCCTGGCCACGCGATCGAAAAAACAACCTTTTTTTCCTCCTCCGTTCTTGAAAAGTTTTCTGTCCACGCGGACTCAGCTCAAGAAATATCTGCGTCCACACGAAACAGCTAAAAATGCTGTAGTACACATGCCAGGCCTGGATGTGGCGCTGTAACTGCCACAGAAATACACCAACAAAGGAGAAGAAGAGACGGGGAGACACTGTGGAGAATACAAACACCGGAGAGTTTCTCTCCAAATCTGGAGACTTCCTGGAGACTTTCCAAATCCTAGATAGAAATGTGTCCACTGTTTCTGGTGTTAGTGGAGACTTTGGTGCTCTTTTGGACTCTGATGCACCAATCACTCTGCAGTTAGTGTCCTCAACGACCAGAGGGTGCTGCTGTGAGCCCCTTCCCCGTCCCAAAGCACTCACAGGCGCCACTTTCTCACTAGATTACGAGACTTTCCACACCTTCTTAGAACTGGATTTAGAAACAGAGACTAGAGAGCAGTTTAGCTCCTTATTCAGAGCATCAGGGAAAAGGGAGAAATCTGTGCTCGGCCTAATTCATTCCCTAACTCTGAGCATGTAGCTCAGAGTCCAGTTCAGTAAACAGTCTATGGGTCCATCTCTCTCCTCACACGCAGCAGTACTGTTGTTGTTATGTGACGCCGCAGGGTTAGAGGTCAGAGGTGGGGAGATGACGGCATCGTGTAACAAAGTATGAGGTTTCACCATCCAGACCACAACGCCATGGGGGGCGTTTTCAAATCTTCAAACTCTGGGACCTGGTTACAGAAGAGACCATTATCTGGCTCCGATAACGCCGGCTGCGTGTGGATGGTCGGCCTAACCAGCATTAAAAAAAAATAAAAGTTTATAGGAAAACGCGTTCTCGTGTGGCCAGGGCCAACACAGAGGACATTCTTGCCATACAGTCAGAGCCCTGGGTATAATCCCCTGCTGCAGCTCTGGTGCCTTCTGCCTGGGTTCATTTTACTTCTTATTTTACATGAATTATGGCATTATAGTCCTGTTTTTCTGTTCATTGTACATGTTTATGTCATGTAATGTCCTTGTTGTTAAGCACTTTGTGCTACATTTCAGGTAGCCTATAAAATGTGCTATACAAATACAAATACTTATTATTTTTATTATTACACATTGTAACGTAGTTAACGAAGTTATTCGATATTCATTCAAGCTGAGCACAATGGTTCATTAAAAAATATTTCTTATCGTAATTATGCCGTATTGTAGATTCCCATTTCTTTGGCATGTATGCCTGTATGAGCCCACGCTGTTGCCCCTCTGGTGGTTCTGTAGCAGACCTCATGTGTTGGTAGAACGCCACTCCCAGCTGCCATATTATTCATACCGATTATTATGTGCATTTCAGACCTGATGCAGCCTAGAGTCGATACGGGAAGGTCAGTTTATTTGCCTGTATGCTCAAAGAATAAATTGATCATAATATCGTTTCACCTAAAGATGGACAGCATTGTTTTTTGATGGATGTCTACATCACTTGATGTAAAGCAACACTTCCTGGATCCTGTGTTTTGTACCTACTCCTGCCCCTTTAAAAAGAGATTGTCTTCATAATGGTGTTTGTCAGAACCAGGGGTGTTTCTAGGAAATCTGATTGGCCAGGCAGTTGCCACCACAGTCAGAGACTTGCAGTGTCTTTAAAATGCTGTAGTGCGGTCTAACTTAAAGTTAGAGTGAATAAAGTAAGAGAGATGTTAATGAATATGTGCTTAATGGAGTCTCCCCTTTACACACGAGCCCACTTACACACATGCCCACATGACCGTTTGGGGATAAACACATGCGGTTTTTCTCCTGCAGTACAAATGTGTTGTCTGTTGAGATTTTTTTTCTTTTTTTTGAGAGAGACAGAGAGAGAGAGAGAGAGAGAGAGAGAGAGAGAGAGAGAGAGAGAGAGAGAGATTTAGAGGGTTAGGGGGATGGTTAGACTGAAAGACATTCATATCAGAAGACAATTTTGACATTAAACAGGTGTTTGTTGGGCACATATGAACTTATTATTATCCATCCATCCATCCATCCATCTATCTTCAACCTCTTGTCCCTATCGGGGTCGCGTGGGGGCTGAAGCCGAGCCCAGCTGACTTCGGGTGTGCGGCGACGCATAGAGACAAACAGAGACAGACAACCATGTCCCCACTTATTATTATTATTATTATTATTAAAATTATTATTACCACATACACATATAATTAAATACACATTTGCGTTGTTGTTTATAAGAACAGTAATGAATAATTACATGTGTATGCATCACTTTTGACACACTTTATGATATTTTACAAAGGTATAAACATATGTTATAGATGTCAGATGACTGTGGTAAAAAGTACAGCCTTGTGCTCTGTAATATAGTGAAGCAGAGCTATAGTAGCATAAACGTAAACGTATGTAATGATGTAGCCTAATGAAGGCTGCCCCCTGCCTGCCTTTGCTGCTGCGGGGGGTCACTGTGGCTCTGTGGTCTTCCAGCCGCTGGGGGCGATCGGACAAAATAAAGGCAGCTTTATTGGCACAGAGTGAGGGCGGTTAAAGCCTTTGTTCCGGGTAACAGCGTGTTGGAAACATCGCATGCTCCAGGACGGTTTGCTGCACAGAATAATTCACCTCGACCACTTGTGTTGTTAGCCTCGACATGGTGAAACTATCCGCGGAGCTCATTGAGCAAGCTGCTCAGTACACCAACCCCGTGAGAGACAGAGAGCTGGACTTACGAGGTGAGTTCAACCGCCCCGCGGCTGGACGATTAGATGTGTGAAGCTAACGTTAGCATGTTCAGGCGGGCCGCACACCCAGCTGCCTTCACAGATGTGTGTGTGTGTGTGTGTGTGTGTGTTTGTGTGGGCCAAAGTAACGGCGGTGCCTACAGCATGTAACGCGAGGAACCGTTCGCGTGTAGAGGTGTGCTCGCGCTGCCCGCCACAGGGACTTGCACCCATAGACATATAAAGAGTAGATGCCGCATCGAACGTTGGGCCGCGAGAAATGCGGCCGCCATCTTGGATCGGTCATCCTACCAGATAAGTTCTATGAGTGACTCGTTGAGCCTATGAGTTGAGCAGCAGAAGGTACAAGATGCCAGAGCCCTGTGCAGCGTATTCCTGCTCTAATCTAATATTACAATATTACAATTCATAATCAGTACGGTACAGTACAGTTTTAAACAATTATAAATAAATCCATGCATTTTTAAATGTTATAGTGAGTCCCTCAGGCTGTGGCAGGTAGATACATATTTAGCTGCCAGAGGAGCTGCTGTCCCTTATTATATTATTATTATCTTGTCACAGTAGAGGCGTGGAGATTAGCCTCTGTGGGAATGTTAGTTAATTTACCCCCCGGCCAGATGTGTGTGTGCAAGCCTGTGTGTGTGTGTGTGTGTGTGTGTGTGTGCCTGTGTAGATATGAAAGGAGAAGCAGGGAGGAGAGGGGTTGTCGTACATGTGGTCTAGTGTAAATGGTTACACATTTCCAGCAGTAGGTCAGCAGAGGATGTGCTGTGGTTTCATGAGAGGAAGACACTTCAGAGACAGTTCATCTCAGGTCACCTCAGATATTCTCAGTTTTGTTTTTTTAAATATTGAACATGACATTGACATGAATTATGAGATCATTTTTCATGTCATGTCACTTTTTTTTTTAAAGTTTAGACTATCAAAGGAGAAGTGACAGAATCTGACCAATATCCTTTGCTGTTAAACTGTTTCATCAAACAGGAGCAACATGATGTGGGGTTTATTATAAAGAATGAATTAGAGATTTACGAGGCAAGCGTGAACATGTATTTCCACTCTGTGCCCGATATTCTCACAGCTGAACAAAATGTTCCATACATTTTTACTTGGTTCTCCACATCTCCACTTAAAGCAGCACGAACGTCACATGTTTGTAAAGCAGAACTGATGAGTCCAGGCTTTTTTAGTTCAGTTGTACCACAGAAGTTGAAACAGTCTGAAAAGAAAAAATCATACATTTATTTAACTAAGGAAAAATCTTAAATGGTTTGTATAATTTAAAATGGATATTACTGAACTATGCTATATGTTTTTGTTTGCACATTAAATACAATTACTACATAATTAAAATATGTAATAAAGAAGACATTCACATAATTCGACCTTGCCTAAAAACAAAGGACACAGTCATTTTAGATACTATACAAAGTACTCCTACAACATCACTTTCTTTACCAATTAGAGCTACACTCAAATTGGTAACTGTGCAAGAACAAAACAGTGTGAAAATGATCGATTTAACAAAATTTTATATATATTTTTATACCACACACACTCGCTCAAATGTGGACCCTCCCTCTCCTCTCCACTACCACGACTATGCGACTGGCAGAGCATGGATCATTTCTGAATATTTATTAACATATAGGGTTCGGCTCTTGCTTTTTTTTTAGTGCTTTAAATGAAAGTGTGTCTGTTTGACTTGTATTTAGTTGTGTCCAAAATGTCATCTCTCTCTCACCTAATTGTATTGATACTCTTGATTTATATGTATTTTAATTTTCTCTGAGTGTGTGTGTGTGTGTGTGTGTGTGTGTGCTTGCGTGTGTGTGTGTGTGTGTGTGTGTGTGTGTGTGTGTGTGAGAGAGAGAAAGAGAGAGAGAGAGAGAGTGAGTGAGAGAGAGATTTATGTATTCATGTATGAAATATAGCCTATTAATACTCTATAAATGATTTCTCTTGTTGTGTTTATATTTATAGTGTTTGCAAAACACCTATCATACATCACATATATCATATATCAGAATATTCTATTACTGTTAATCCCACTGTGAATATTAAAATACGCTGAACCGTGTCCTGTCCTTACACTGAGTGGAGCGGGCGACCGGGCCAAGATGGCGGCCCCACCGCTCGTCAGCGCCAATAGGCCCAACGTTCGATGAGGCGTCTACTCTTTATGTCTATGCTTGCACCTCCTCGCAGCGGCTCGCGCAGAGCTAAAGCTAGAGCTAATCAAAGTGAAAAAGTCAAAGTCCGCTATAGTATCAATTTTTCAGAATGTGCCAGACTTACAGAGTAAAACACGCGTCTCTCCGACCCACGGTGCAATAGCACAAAACTAGCAGACACCCCTAGGTACTGTTAAACCTGGTGCAGTCCCCCCGAATTTCTGAAAAACCTGAATTTGCTACCCAACCAAAACACCCTAAATGATTCAAAATTGAGCAAATGTATTTCCAGACTTCATTCTTCCCATTTTGGATTCCCATCTAAACAGTAATGATTGAAATGGTGGAACAGATGATGTTAAACATCCATCTGTGCTCTCCTCCACCTAAACACAAATTAACATGTGGTTTCTTACACAGATGCTGATGATCAGCAGGCTTTTAAAAAGGGCTTCATATTTGATATTCATCCATATCAGTGAATCATGCAGAAAGTAGTCCCATACACTGGGAGGAGAGGAAGATGGAGAGAAGAACTGGGCTGAGGAGACTTTACATGAAGACCCAAATAAACAAGAAGGGGAAGAACAGTCAATGAATCCATGTGCACAACTTTTGGAATGAAATGATGAACCTCTATGAAGTTGGGATTTATGATGGTATGAGATGCATAAAAACTCACGTGTGTGTGTGTCCCCATCTTGACATCCGATCTGCACCCCTTTGTTGAACCCAGCCCATATAATCTTCATCGATCATGATAAATAATGGTCCATCTGTGAAAGAAGTCTATTGAAGACATCAATGTTTTAATAGACTCAAAAGTAGCGTTTCCTTGATATGATTGGCCTAAAATCTGCCAGCTGTCCATAATTCATCTCAATATTTCTGAGGTTGGACTCTTAAGCATTTCAGCTAGTGTTCTAAAGCATAGGTGTCAAACGGATCCAGTAAAGGGCCGTGTGGCTGCAGGTTTTCATTCCAACCAATCAAAAACACACCTGGTCCAACAAATAAACTGTGTGAAGACAGTTCAGGTGATTGAGTAAGTCGAGTGAGGTGTGTTCTTGCTTGGTTGGAATGAAAACCTGCAGCCACACAACCCTTTACTGGATCAGTTTGACACCCATGTTCTAAAGGGATGCTTTGAAATGAAGAAAATGTTAAGTTATATTTAAGTTGTGTTCTAACACCATTTGATCTGATCAGTTTGACTGAAGAGTCCTCGCTGAGCGTGAACTGGTGAACCCATTATTCTGCAGAAATGATGGGAGCATGCCTTGTTGTTTCAAATCGGCTCATTATTAAAGGTATATCAAATATAATGCAGGTAATATTGTTTGATTCTAAAGTGCCTGAAAAGAAACCTGATCTCAAATCACAAAACTGACGATTCCAAATGAGTGACAGTTTTTGCATTGTGTGACCCTTGACCCTGTTTATCTTTATTAAATCCCCTGAAAATAACCCCTGTTTGCTGCAGTACAACCACACACACTTGCACACACATCAGACTGGCCTTCACAGGATGAGCTTTTTGCGCTGGGCTCACTGCGAGGTTGGGCGCAGAGACCCAGTAAACGGCTAAATCAACGTTGGTATTAAAACAAGCGTTAGCTGGTAAACTGCCTATTCACAAACCTGCTGTGATGCTTATGAACCTCCATTACGTTTTCCTCCCTGATCATGAAACCACTTTAATGTAACAGTAAATACAAACCACTATCACGGTGCTCAAATGGAAACACTGTGTTGCAACACGTATTTGTGTTTGATTAAAGGAGTTAAAAAAAGATTCTGTTATGCTATTTGTTTTGAAAATAAAGAATACCCAAACTCCAAAATTGAAAACCCAATACATGAAGGTGCCTGAGAGACTGGTTTTGGTCAACCTAAGAGCGTACTCACACTGTCCTCCCGGACCGCGACCCGGACTTTAGGGTACTTGTCCCCCCTCCCTCTCCCCCCCGCGCCCCAGCCCCGTTTGTACTCACACTGCCAGGGCCGGCCAATGCTTCTTGCTGTCCATACGCCATCACGCCGTAACACGTCGCACCCGGGCTTAAGGGTACTTGTCCTGAAGTCAGAACCGCTGTACGCATCGTGCTCGTGCTCGTACACGTGCGCGCACTCGTGCTCGTACATGTGCAAACACGCTCTAGGCGCGCTCTGTCCGCAGTTATGCGCGGAGCGGGTGCACTCACACTGCTCAAACGCACTAGGCTTTAGCTGAAAAAACGGTTTTGGCCCGGTGCGGAAGGACAGTGTGAGTGCGCCCTAAGTGAGGGACAGGAGGAGGAGTACAGGGCACTGGTAGACAACTTTGTGGAGTGGACTGGACAGAATCACCTGCGGCTGAACATCAGCAAGACCAGAGAGATGGGGATGGATTTCAGGAAGAAGAGGATGACTGCTTTCAAACCTCTGTGCATTCTGGGAAAGGATGTGGAGGCGGTTGAGGATTACAAGTACCTGGGTGTTACCATCAACCACAGACTGGACTGGAGATCTAACACTGAAGCTGTTTACAAGAAGGGGATGAGCAGACTTTACTTCCTGAGGAAGGTGAGATCCTTCAACGTGTGCAGCAAGATGTTGGAGATCTTTTATCAGTCTGTGGTAGCCAGTGTACTTTTCTTTGCTATGGTTTGTTGGGGAAGCAGCATTGGAGCCAGAGACACCAACAGACTCAACAAACTGATCAGGAAGGCTGGCTCAGTGATTTGCTGCAAACAGGACACTCTGGGGGCTGTGGTGGAGAGGACACTGAAAAAACTGTTAGCCATCATGGATAATCCTCTCCACTCTCTCCAACTCACACTGGTCAGACAGCGGAGCACCTTCTCCAGAAGGCTGCTTCAGCTTTGCTGTCGTAGCAACAGATACAGGAAATCTTTCCTGCCATAATCCATTACTGTATATAATAACGCTCTCACCTGTGCCTGACAGAGAACTCTGCTCTCTCTACTGTTTTGTTGTATTTATTATTATTGTTATAGAATATTGTGAATATTTTGTTGTATATATTATTATTGTTTATTGTTTATAGCACACTGTGCACTGTATATATACACTATGTATATATTGGATTCTATTTATGTTATGTACAAAGTTTTTATTTGCTGACCCACTACGGCTGTTACAAAATCAAATCCCAGATTATGGGAATAGTGGAATATTGGGATCCAGCCCTAGCGTAATGGTGAGCCCACCTTAAGTTAGTGAGCCGGAGCTGAAGTTGCCCTCCCTCACTTTAATCAGCAGGTAGCAGCAAGACACAGGGACTTGGGTCTTGAGGATTTGAAGTATTTATTCATCACCAAATAAACGGTACACACACTGCACTGCTACGTTCACAACGATGTTATTGCTAACTTCTTACTCGTCATCATAAGCATCTCTCTACTACACACAACCTACACACTTATTATTTAGTTACTCTTTAAAGGCGTTTCTTACTTGTATAGTACATTTTTAGTTTGAAATAACTTATATTTTAATAACCGGTTTTGAACGATACCCAGCCCTACCCCTAGACGTGATGTCATCAAAGCTCTTCCCTTCAAGCCTGTTCACTTTGTGGATGTCCCAATTCTATACTGTACACTATACTTCCAATCTGCTTTTTATTATTTCGCTTTCGATGGAAGAAACAGTGCCCTTCAGTATGGTAGTTGGGAAATAATTTTCGACTCAAACACAGCTCATGGTGTTCTATGAAAACATGTGTCCTTGCACTGCTCATCATACTGGTCTCGTTTCATCTCGCAGGTTATAAAATCCCAGTGCTTGAAAATCTTGGAGCCACTCTGGACCAGTTTGACACGATCGACTTCTCTGATAATGAAGTCAGGAAACTGGATGGCTTTCCTCTGCTCAAAAGACTGAAAACATTGCTAATGAACAACAACAGGATTTGGTAAGTTAGAGCTGCAACACCCTGACTAGAAATATGATAAAAGTCCTGATGATGTTGCATACTTTAATTAGCCAACCAAGGAGCAATTGAGTTCTTTTTGCAGTTCCTATTGAAGTGGTTGATTTCTTTAAGCTCAGGTAAGGTGGGTTGAATATTAGGGATGGGCAATGGTTTTCGAACAGTCATTACATGATACAGAAAAACCCAAAAGTTTTAGGGACTAAGCTTGTTTTTCAAACTTGTGGCATGTTCAGTCTGGCATCTAGGGCTGGGCGATATTGCCAAAATCTTCTATCCCGATATAGACCATTTCATGTCTCAAAATACTGAGTATTTTCTCAGTTTATTAAGAATTTAAGTGCAAAAAATTAAGTTGAATATTTCACATCAGCTTACCTGAATAGAGCTTATGGGAATGATTGTGACACTAAGTAGATAAAGCTGTATTTCCTCGTGAAATGGTAAGAAGTGCTGTAGATGATGTCATGCTCGTAACTGTATGAAGTGTTTCTCCAGTCGTATAGGTGAGAATCTGGAGCAGTCTCTGCAGAGTCTCACAGAACTGGTTCTCACCAACAACAACATTCAGGAGCTGGTGAGTACATTCAACAGAACCAGCTGTTATGGAAAAAAAAAAATGCGTATTTTGCCTTCAACACATACATCTCGTCTCTCTCTATCACACACACACACCCCTGTTTGGTTTACCACACCAACAAGGCCTACCCCAGACATATTGTTTTTTTGCAAAATAATGCAAATTGTAATATTTTTTTTACCCCAAATTGGGATTTTTTTTTTTTTAATCCGATTACTCGAATAATTGATTGAATAATAGATAGAACATTACAAAAAGATTCGATAGATGCCTAATTTTGACTGTTGTCTACGCTGGATAAAAAACAAATACTTTAAAGCACAACCAACTTGAGCTCACTGCACAGCCCTCTCTACCAGCATCAACAAGAACTGTGGCTACAAAACCGCATTTATTTCAGGATGTTGTATATAACTTCTTTGGTATCTCAGTGGATGTAGTGGGATAAAGCCTGACCTATAGAAGGCCCCTTGCCTCTATCTGTATTGGAAGAGCCCCGTCCATTTAGCTCCACCCAAGCCAATTGGGATTGGAATTCTAGTTCTGAATACTTTGTCTTTTTGTGTGTAGGGGGACTTGGACCCACTGGCCTCAGTGAAGACATTGACCCTTCTAAGGTAGGAATCATCAATGCTCAAAGGTCATTTGGTTATTGAACCGTCATGATCATACATGTTTGTAATAATCACTGAACCTCCAGCTTGTTAAGGAATCCAGTCACAAACAAGAAGCATTACAGACTTTATGTCATCAGCAAAATGCCACAGATCCGTGTCCTCGACTTCCAGAAGGTAAAGCTCAAGGTAAGTGCGGGGCAGCAGGTACCAAAGTCCCAAATAAATCTGATTTGATTTGAATCTGAAATACGGGAGTATACTATGCTAACCTGGAGTGAACATCTTAACAAGTAGCAGTAAACAGTGCATATTCCTCCCTTGCTCATCCAAGGGTGGGATGAGAGCTCCATCTGTATTTAACAAGGGCTTTCACTTTAACTGTGTGATATCGTCATAGGAACGGCAGGAGGCAGAGAAAATGTTCAAGGGCAAGCGAGGTGCTCAACTTGCAAAGGATATTGCCAGGCGAACGAAAACGTAAGATGAAAGTCCACGTTAGGCAGCAGCTCCTCAGAACCACTGGATCCTGGGTGATGGATCATCACCATTCATACATCTGCGTACATCACAACACACACTGATCATTCTCTCTGCTATGAGCAGTCATTTGTGACTAAATTCCAAATGTTGAGACATATTTTTAAGGATTTCACAATGCAAGGAAATCCAGGAACTCGTGCCTTCCTTAGTAAAGGTACTACTCTCTTACCTGAAGTCAGAAACACTCCCACAGTGTTGCTCAGGACTGCTGTCTGTGGACAATGTATCAGTTTATTTGACCCAAGGAAAGATACTATACATGATTGACTACATTGGTTGAGAGGTCAGAGAAGCTTGTGTGTGTCTGTGTTGTCTAAATGAGGCTTGTTCCTTTCAGGTTCACTCCTGGAGTGGCAGCACAGCTTGAGAAGAAGAGGACGGGGCCGTCTCAAGCCGACGTGGAGGCCATCAAGGTTCACTTATTGACTGTGAAATGTAGCCACTGTGTTTTGGGGCTCTTTATTTTCTGAGAGATGAGCTGAAATGTCCATCCCTCTGTCATTCAAACTGAAATAGAATTTTAGATTTAACAACAAACCAAACCTGAATAGATACATCTTCACTAAGGCCCTGTTTACACGACGCTCACGGGTGAAAGCGGCAAAATATTTCATCAGATGTGCCTTTCATTTAGACTGCAACATTTTTGGGGGCTTAAAAACCTAAAAAGTAAACCCCCCCTCCAGAGTGGAAATGTTAAAAACATAAAAAGGTAAACCCCCCTCCAGAGTGGAAATGTTAAAAACATAAAAAGGTAAACCCCCCTCCAGAGTGGAAATGTTAAAAACCTAAAAAGTAAACCCCCCTCCAGGGTGGAAATGTTAAAACCATAAAAAGGTAAACCCCCCTCCAGAGTGGAAATGTTAAAAACATAAATGAGGTAAACCCCCCTCCAGAGTGGAAATGTTAAAAACATAAATGAGGTACACCCCCCTCCAAAGTTGAAATGTTAAAAACCTAAAAAGTAAACCCCCCTCCAGAGTGGAAATGTTAAAAAGGCTCCAGCGTTGTTTGCGTGTAAAGGTAAAAACACTAAAGTGAGCTCTGATCTGCTCCAGCGTTGTGTTTGCATGTAAAGGTAAAAACACTAAAGTAAGCTCTGATCTGCTCCAGCGTTGTGTTTGCGTGTAAAGGTAAAAACACTAAAGTGAGCTCTGATCTGCTCCAGCGTTGTTTTTGCGTGTAAAGGTAAAAACACTAAAGTGAGCTCTGATCTGCTCCAGCGTTGTTTGCGTGCCAAGGAAAAAACACTAAAGTGAGCTTTGATCTGCTCACGCTGGCTCACGTGGCTTACGTGTTTCCGTAACATCCGTGTGCAGAGTTCAGGTAAACAACAACAACAAACATGTGGGACTGTTTCCATCAGTTGGACATTCAAGTGTCCTGGGTGGAGCCGAGGCGGTGGGAGGCTGCAGACCGTGCTGCAGTCACAATGTACGGCGTCCTGCTTCTGTTAGGGAGAGGACGTTTCTACGCATGCACCAGCTCTGGGTTCTGCTGTGTGGCAGCGGTTCACAGCTCCACCTACACACGGACGTGCACACCACATCGGATTTCATAACACTTTTGCGTCACCGTATGCACGCAGATTTCCCCCCAAAGACGCTCGTCTAAACGTGGAATAAAAAATTAGAACACAACGCCACTTTACCGTTTCCTTTTTAGAGCGTCCCCACTAAATGGGGTTATGGTGTTATTAGAGTTTGTATCTTTTGAGATGAGCGGCAGGTGACTCCAACCCCCAGTCAGAAACTATTATACTATCGCAGAAGAAGTGCGCCAGTCAAGCCTCGAACAGTGAAAATAATGGAGAAACCTGTGAAATTTGCCATTGCACTCTTGTCCGGCTATTGTTTTCTCTGTGTCAGACTGTGAATGAAAACGCAACTGTTGACTTGGGGCCTGTTCATCTGCCATTGCTTTGGTTCTTAAATCGGGTCCTAACCCCAATTACCATGGTTACCAAACAGTTAAGATGTGCAAGTCTGTAATACGGCCCCTGAACTCTAGCCTGTTAAATGTAAAGTGATCATGAAAAGCTCTCTAATTACTGGTGAGACTATATTCACTGAGACTGACATGAGTTCAATATGTTTGCATTTCAGAATGCCATTGCTAATGCTTCATCATTGGCAGAGGTGGAGAGGTTGAAAGGGATGCTGCAGGCTGGTCAGATTCCAGGACGAGATCTGAGACAAGGTCAGTGCTGGCAAATGCTGTCCTACAACTCAACCAATGGACGGAAGCCCTAAAGGGTCATACAGGCATACATTTTATTTCATCTGTTTTCCCGTGATAACGAGATAATTAATTTGATAGATAATGATGAGGCCTGAGATTTCCATCACACCTGACATGTCATGCTTCCTAAAGGCTTCTCGTATCTTGAAGAACACTATAGAGAACACTGACAGATGATTTCAGTTGGTTATTTTCTGTTATGAACTTAAACTGTAATCTGTATATTTATGTGCACATTGTAAAACTCCCCCCTGTACTGGTATTTATGTTGTTGATATATAATATTTACAATAACGTTTGTTAAAAGAAGAAAAAAAAACGTAGTTAGTGGGGACATCAGGCCGGGACATGGAGGAGATTATCAGTGAACTGCGGACAAACGATGGAATATTTCCTGGTCCTTTGAGTAGAAGCATAGACTGTATAAAGGAAGCCTGTGTGAAACAGTGATTCATGGCCCTGGTGGCCGATGTTGACTGCTGTCCTCTGATCTCAGCGCGTCAAATACCAGCACGCTGGTGGACTTGCTCCATGCGGCCACAACTCTCCGCACGCTCCCGCTACGCTCTTCTTCGTGGGTTTCTGAATCCTCTTGGCAGCAGCTCGCTAAGCTCTGTTTTTGTTCTCAATGGTTTCTGTCTGGTTAAATCTCTTTTTACTCTGAAAAAAGAAAGGTTGACACAGAAAACCGGAAACTGTCACTGTGAAGCCTGTGTTTACTCTGCAGCCATATCTGCGTGGAAAGAGGATAAGTTGATAAAAATCATGCTACTCTGCATTTATGTTACGTTCATTTGTGTCAGTCCAGTTTTTGATGAATAAACTAATGTTTCATATGTGCTTGTCAGCCTGGTAAAGTAACTAGTAACTGAAGTATTCAGTAATAAGATAAATGTAGTGGAGTAAAAAGTAGAATATTTCCACTGATTTGTAGTGGAGCAGAAGAATAAAGTAGCATGTAAATAAAATACTCAAGTAAATGTAAAAGAGCCTCAAACTTGTACTTTAGTCCAATAATGTCAGTGTAAACCTCTGGTTCACAGGTTTGTTCATTTAACAAGGGTTGTTTTTGACAAGCTTGTTGCACTTTGAGGCCTATCACTACTTGTTTTGGTCAGCTGTTATGCTGTTGCACTTTGAGGCCTATTGCTACTATTTATATTGATAAAATAAATACATTATATGCACTCCCATGTTGCTGTAGTGTTTCACAATATCCATTAATGTAACACGCTTATATTTTCTGGACCCTCATTTTGGATTATTTTCGTCAACCGGTCTCAATTCCAAATTAATTAAATAGCCCTGCTTTGATATACTGTATATATTCATACTTTCTCTCAAAATGCATCAGATGGAGCATGTCCCCTCCCCTCCTCACCTTTTTCACCCCTGACCCGTTTTCGTGCCTGATGATTCCTGCAATGATTTAATAGACTACACTATCGTTTTGTTTCCTCCAGATCTCAAATAAATTCTAATGAGTGAAATTATCTCATTATCACGGGAAAACAGAGCAAATTAAATGTATGTAATGTTTGACCCTTTAGGGCTTCCGTACCAATACCCTCCATGTCTGATGTATCCTTTCGGATTTGCATGCACTAGGGGTGGAACCGTTCACAAAATCCACTGTTCGGTTCATATCACAGTTTTTGGCTCACGTTTTTTTGGTTCGGTTCGGTTGTTTTTTTCTGTAGCCTAATAATTAAAAACAATTTTTTTATCAGATATTCTTGAGGACATGTCATGCAAAAACTGAAATAATGAGGCAGCATGCTTAGGGATTACTGTAACAATCTTAAATCAAAGTGAAGTGAGATTTTGAAACCGTAGGAGAGACATTGTTGCATTTACGCGTTTATATATTTATTTGGCAAAAGGGTAAACAATTGTTATATAATGTATTTATTTTATAATTATAAATAGTAGCAATAGGACTCAAAGTGCAACAGCATAATAGCTGACCAAAACAAGTAGTGATAGGCCTCAAAGTGCAACAAGCTTGTCAAAAACAACCCTTGTTAAATGAACAAACCTGTGAACCAGAGGTTTACACTCAATTATTGGACTAAAGTACAAGTTTGAGGCTCTTTTACATTTACTTGAGTATTTTATTTACATGCTACTTTATTCTTCTACTCCTCTACAAATCAGTGGAAATATTCTACTTTTTACTCCACTACATTTATCTGATTACTTCAGTAACTAGTTACTTTACCAGGCTGACAAGTACATTCATCGAAAACTGGACTGACACAAATGAACGTAACATAAATGCTGAGTAGCATGATTTTTATCAACTTATCCTCTTTCCACGCAGATATGGCTGCAGAGTAAACTCAGGCTTCACAGAGACAGAAACTAAAACTTCTCTGTCCATTCTCTGACGGTTTATGTGTCAACTTTTCTTTTTTTCAGAGTAGAAAGAGACATTGATGTGGTGATTTAACCACAGAAGCGATTGAGAACAACAACAGAGCGGAGCTTAGCGAGCTGTTGCCAAGAGGATTCAGAAACCCACGAAGCTGGGAACGTGCGTAGAGCGAGCGTGCATAGCATTTTGGCTGTGTTCCTACAGGGATCGCGTGGAGCAAGTCTCCCAGCGCGCCGGAATTTAACGCGCTGAGACGGGTACTAGATAGGAGAGTGGTCATGAAGGCTTACGCTAAGTTGCACCTTATAAACCGCAGTACACAGTGTACCGAACCGTGACATGCGTACCGACCGGGACAGATTTTTTCAATAAACTGTTCCACCCCTAGCATGCACACATTTGGCCAAAATGTCCTCACATTGAGGAGTGACAACTGTGTACTAAGGCAGCATTAATGCCAGCCAATCGTGTGTACTGGCTGACATGTTCCTTCATCACCATGAACTCACACACTGTAGTTTATTTTGAACACATGCCACACTGAATTTGTAGACCCGTAGACTCATCTCTTCAGCAGGAACCAGTGGAAACGGGAGAACACCAGCCTCACCCTTTACATTCATCTTCAATTAGTTTTACTGGAATAACATCGTATTTTGAGAGATTTATGGACGGATGATTTATGTGTTGTAAAATCAGGTCCAGCTGATATGGTGGAGGAGGAAGAAGAAGAGGAAGAGGACACTACACAGATGGGGTCACACATGGGTGGAGGTTCTGGAGAGGAGATGGAGGAGGGTGAGCAAGAGGAGGATCAAGAAGACATGGATGAGGAGCCTCCCGTCAATGGCTCCTGAGTACCTGGAAAGATTTTTTTTTCTGTTGTAGATTTCTTGTTGGACAAATGTCAAGCAGGGTTCTTTTTTATTTTGTTGAATGACATCCATTAAAGTGATTTCTTGTTATAACAGTGTGTGGGGCCCGTTTCTTTAAACAGTCAGCTGATTTTAACAGACCGTATTTGTCACACTAACATACAGCTGGGACTCCAGAGAGAGGGATTATAAAACCTGGAATGAGGGGCTTGTAGTAACCCACAGAACACTGGATATTGCACGTCCCAAAACAACTTGAGTTTAACATGTCCTTTCTGGTACTGTGGCTTCATGGACTCAGCCCCTACTAACTCAACTGTGTGATGCATGTGTTTCACCTATTTTGAATTCTGCCTCCTCTTGTTGCTCAGGGTGATATGGGTTGGAATTTTCAGCTCGTCTCCCTAAAATTCTGGTGATACTGCAACTTTTGGTCCGTATCGGTACCAATACCCAACCACAGCGATTTCCTGGTTGATCCAATCAGGCTTCATAGCAGTTTCTCATTGACCCCCATGTTAAACAGGCTGTTTTCACAGCATCATTAAACCTGTTTAAGGCCTGGGACAAAAAACAGTCTAGTCTGTATGTTCATGCTCATATCTCCATGACAACACGGAGGGGGTGGATTTCTTTGTACCAGGCTTTTTTTATGTTATTGGAGGTGAACGTTTATGAATAATTAGGGGCGTGGCCTCTTGAGTGACAGTTAGCCTCTGGCCCTTACCCTGGTGGTAAACTCACTCTAATGACGTCCGTTGGCACTTGGAACACAAAGGGTTCCAGTGACATCATCGGCCCTGTGATAGGTTAAATACCTGGATCTCCACACCAGTTAGTTGGACCAGTCCCAGCCTGGTCAGATGCGTACATGAACTGATGAAGCCTCTTGGATGAGAGGTGAGACGTCTTCCTAGACAAATAACCAGGTCCAGTTGCTTTTGACTGAAATTGCTTTAGGGATAACGATGACCTGGACAAATGAGAACATTCACAGGCCCGATCCACCATGAAGTAGCTTATTGGGATTACAGCCCAGGGTGCAAGTGCTTTCATATCCGAAGGCTTGGCTGGACGCACTAGTGACAGACATATAGTAGAGCAGAGTGGTTTTCTCGGTGGACTGTTGCCAGGTGACGTGCTGGCAGATATCGGGGAGTGTGGGTATGACGTGTGCTGAGGTTAAGGTACCTATGTTCACAAGTGGTCATGCGCAGCTGGAGGCGAAAGGTGTGGAGGATATAGCACAGCTCACTCAACTGCACCTGTGAACGTGCTCCCCAAACAGCAGGGTAAGGACATAATGGCCTTGGATGAGATCCTCACTGTTAACTGTGCCTTAACAAACACGGGCAAAAGTGTTGTGTGAGTGCCCCCTGCTGTTGCCTGTTGGAAGAACTTCTTAGGACGGCTGCATACTGTATCTGCAAACACTGAACATGTGATTCTGCTCCAAGTCAAATAAAGGAGACCCTAACAAAGGAAGGGGGAGAGGCTGGGCCAGGATGCATGGATGGAGTTCAGAAACACCACAGTGTCAATAGAAGAGATTTGTTGCTGTTGTTCTTTTATTCTTTTTAAAGATACATTTTAACGTAAGCATCATCTGCCATGGACTTCTCACTGCAGGATGATGGACCAGACATTGCATTAACAGCCAGTGGAAATCCTTTGCACCCCGTTTCTGTCTTTACCATGTACGCACATTGCGGTGAACATCCCGCATTTGTAAGTCAGCTTCCACATGATCTGATCTGTGTTTCCTATATGCTCAATCACAAGGATAATCATGTCCTGTGGGCATAGAATATAGAGTGTTTTTTTATCTCTGAAACGTATTTTAATTAACAGGGAGATGGAAATTGATACCCCATCAAATTTGATGAAAAAACAAAATGGGTATTGTTTGGATATACTGGATATGTGAATTATGCCAAGAGGAAAGGAGCTGGAGTGTTAAATTACTGTGGCTCATCCACTACAAACAAGAGGCCCTTTAAAGATCTGAAATGTAAGCACAGGGGTACAAAGAGAATTAAAATAAGGTGGGCCGTGATTGTGTTTCCAGGTCACTGGCAGCAGTAGCTCAGTCCATAGGTGACTGTGTGACTGGCTGCGGACCGGAGTGTCGCCGGTTTGAGTGTGTGGACCATGAACGGAACAATCACATGAAGTTGCTTTGTAGGTTTACTGTTGAGATCTATGAAGACCTTTGTCGGAACTCTGCACGTGGCGAGGAGGCTGTAAGTGTGTAGAGAGTGTGTAGGGTGTCCTGACCTGGGATCACTTTCGTCATGATCTTGCACTATGAATACAACTGGATTGTTCACACCAATATTGGAACCCGTGCGACAAACTCCAGAACGGTAGGGGGCGGTGTGCGCCTAACGTTGGTATTGCAATCCGCCCCAAAAACAAGAAAAAGAAGAAACAGAAGAAGAAGAGGAGGAGGAGGAGGAGGAAGCCAGCTGTAGCAAAGATGGTTGACGTTGGAAAGAGTCTTCAGTACGATAAGTAACTTTGGAGTCGATACGGTTTGCTCCGCAGCACGGCAGACCCCCGTTGGTGTCCTGAACAGACAGACAGAGACAGACAGGCAGGCGGACATGGATGACGTGGAGATTGAAGATGTCGATGACGGGCACTCCCCGTACCAACCGGAGAAGCCTATCAGAAACCAGGATCTGACGTCCCTCAGCCTAACCGGTAACTTTAACGTGGCGCCACGATGACGTCAGCTTGTTTCACGGTGGATTCCATTGATTTAACTAACCGGACTGGTGTCTGGTGTTAGCATGTTGCTAGTAAACACTGATTACGCATCAGCCAGTGACGTATGCGGGGCAGAACATACGTCATCAACTAATTTAGCGGTGTCACGATTCGATTCTACTTTCGATTTTAAGGAGATCGGGCACAACATTGTGTGTGTGTATGGTAATGTTGGTGGGTCTTCTTTTATTAAAACTAAAAAACCCAGTGTTGGTTGACCAACAGTGAGCTGGTCTGATGCCAATCTGATGCCGGTCTGATGCCAGGCTGATGCCGGTCTGATGCCAGGCTGATGCTGGTCTGATGCCGGGGTTCGTGTTGACTGAGTTAAAAGCTGAGGAGCAGATTAAAGACCTGGAACATGTGTGAGTGTGGTCCATGTTTTTAGTAATGTCCAAAAGGGGCTGGCAGGCGCTTCCACCCCTCCCTTTGCTTTCAACACAAACTGGAGTGGATCCAGTGTGTGTGCGACCCAGCAGGTCACATCCCACCCGGCCATGCACTTGCACAGACCAGATGTCAAGGCCACTGCTCTGTAGTCTTCACTGGTTTCTCACACGGCTCTGGTTTGATCTTGGTCCATTCTGACTCACTCTCTTCCACTGTTCACTAACTGGAGTGGGTTTCTTACACATAACTCTGTTGCCATGGATTTTCCAGAGATTCTTTATGAGGTTATGGGGTGCAGATATGCAGAAGTCATTCAAACCTGTGGCCTCTACACTTCCTGTTAATTTTTGAATCCTAGAGATCTTCTCTTCTGACACAGTGGTTACTGTATATTGTTATTAAGATATGTAATGACCTATATCGTGATAGATTTGTGTAATCGCCTAGCCCTAATATCCCATATATCTAATTCAATTCAATTCAATTCAATTCAATTTTATTGGTAGTGTCAAATCATAACAAAAGTTATCTTAGGACATTTTGCAGAGTAGGTAAAGACCACACTCTATGACTTATTTATGATTTACATATACCCAACAATTCCCCCATTGAGTACGGTGGCAACGAAAACCTTCCCTATAACAGGCAGGAACGTGGGACAGACCCAGCTCTGTGGAGGGTGGCCATCTGTATCTGTAAATGCCAATGTCACTGAGGGGACATTTCAACATTATATTCATTCATGTAAGGAGCCTGAACTCCTCCTGGTTTTATTAATGACATCAATAATTGTGATAATCTCACGTTCTCTTTTTGAACCCATACTTCTCTGTCATCCCAGTTCCTTTTTAGTGACATGATCAGGGTTAATACGCCCTCATTGTAAATGCATATGGAGCTAAGTTCTCTTGAAAGATGACCCATGCTGTGTTTGCTCTTGCCCCCACAGTGGGAGAGCTTCTCGCCCAGTATGGATGGTACCTGCTGGTTGTGACTGTTCTGGTCTATCTGCTCATCCAGCACTTGAGCAGGAGGAGATCCAGCCAGAGCCGCCACAGCTCAGCCCCACTAACACCGCAAGGTCAGAAACAGCACCTCCCACTACATCCCTGCTACACTGTTCCCAAGACAAGGCTACATCAGTCAAATCGGAGTCAGTGGATCCAACACAATCACATATTGTATCCCACTACATATAGTCGTTACAAAAAATCTGATACATGCAGGTAGTGCCTACTGCAGCACCAGTCTGTTACCCCTGTTACAAAGCCTCTTAAATGCAGGGTTGCGCTTTTATTATTATTCGGGAATGCCGGCGTTGAAGTCACGACTGGGTCAGTTTTTATGGCGCCTTAGCTAGGTCTGTGTGAATGACCAAAAAGCTGGCTTTAATTTATTCTGCCACTGTTGTGTAATCTCTGTGTGGAAAACCCTTATCTAACAAGTCACTGATTATCAAAAGTAAGTGAGGAAAAGGTTTCTGGAAAGAGACATGTGACTGTGTTGTTGTGCCTCGTCAATAAAAGCTCTATCCAGTTCTATCTTGATACAATAATACTACCATTCCATTCCATATGTATGTCTATCAATGCCATTCAGATGTGTGAGTAACTGTGTCAGAATAGAGACACCAAATGCTTCTGTATGCAGGGCTCCAGACTCACTTTGTTACATTGGTTTCACAGGTGAACCTAACTTTTCCATAAAGTGCACCCAATTTTTTTCACTGCGCAAGTTGGTGCCGCAATAATACATTTTAAGCATTGCTTTTTTTGTCAGCTCTCATACACATTGGTCATTTGACAGATCAGGGTTTCAGAGTCTGAAACACGCAGCCCCCTTAGTTCACTTGCTTAGTTTGTTATCCATCCCATAGACTTGCAATTAGTAAGTCAAGATAGCCTTATATTGCTGTTTGACATAACTTCAGACTATAAAATCCATAAAGACGGTCTGCCCTCAGGTATTTATTAGTTTCTGTCTCTGGGCAAGTTTAAAAAAAACAGCGACATTTCCTATAACTACTGTGTCTCTGACCTCTCTATGAAACCTCTATGTGATAACTACTGAAAGAACTAAGGCCGTATTTTGTCACTGAGCCTCCCCTCAAACTGTTTGGAGCCCCTGGAGAGGTAAGTGCCACTGCTCACATAAGTGAAGCTAAATGTCATGTTTGTTTGTTTGGTGAAGAGGCTGATTTAGTGGCTAGAAGACAGGAAGCCATGGAAGCAGCTCGCATGAAGATGCAACAGGAGCTTGATGCCAAAGCCGATCTCTTCAGAGAGAAGCAGAGACAGGTGCAGTAGTGAAGGGACATGTTGAGAATTGTTTTTCCATGATGTCACACCTGAACTGAATATGTGATGCATTTTGTTGAACAGCAACAAGAAGAGAAGAGGAGGCAGAAAATAGAGATATGGGAGAGCATGCAACAGGGAAAGAGTTCCAAAGGAAGTGCACAACCTTCTCAGGTGAGTTTACCTTTGTCTCTCTCGCTGGTGTGGACACAATTTAAAATGACATGAACATTAATTTTCATTTATTTGTTTTAAAATCATTTTACAGAGGTGTGTGTGTGTGTGTGTGTGTGTGTGTGCGCGCGCGCCACTCATTTAACAAGCCTGTGCACAGATCATTTTCTGCACTGTGTTCTTCTTCACCATTGGATAAAAGTGTCTACTCTACTTCACCGTGTTGTTGTGGCGTCTGTACGACCACACCTCACATCCCGCTGAGAGCTACATCCAATCAGCATCCGGGCTCTCTGTTTGGTGACTCTCTGAGATCACCTGTGCGTTTATGTCTAAATGATCACACAACCGTTGTTACTGACATGCGTCTCTGTTTTAGACAGTGATTTGATCCGAGGTTGTAAAGGCTGTTAACTGAGGCTAACCACATTCACACAGATGAGTGTGGTCCTGGTCTAGTCCTCGCTGTAGTATCTGATGAATGCTTCTCACTGCAGGCCACTGGAGAGGCCAGCTCATCAACAACAGTGTTGAAACCAAAGGCGGACAAGAAGCCACTTCGCAGCGCAGGTATGTCCTACTCTGAAGCACAGTCGGCACACACTGTAGCTTTAAACGGGTGCTGCTTGAGTTTTTTTAAATATCTACATAATCTACACAAAGCATATGTTACCACAGGATGTGTTGAACCAGAGTCTAAATAAAGCTCATTCTCCTTTACAGTCACTTGGCAGGTCACACTTCAAGTCAAATTCCGGCGCGAAATCAGTCGCTAACAGCCTAGCTGTGCTAGCCATGGCTAACAGTGATTAGCTCAGGGCAGCACGGTGAAGGTATACAAACGTCTTTTTTAACCACTAATACTGCTCAAAATAACAGCAAACCTCTGCAGCAGCATGAGAAGAGTCCCTACACATACAGACAGTGAAAATAATTGTCAGTGGCCGCCCTATCACAAGTGAGGAAGTCAGAAAACTTACACTGAGTTACCTCGGTCAGAGAGGCTCAACTAAGCTGAACTGACCAGCGTAGCAAAAAAGAACGCTCTCCTTCCATTTGAATTAGAAAAATGAAATCTCATCTCAAAGCACTGTGATGTGTTTTACTCTGCTGATTGGTGACCCCATAAAGGTATATATTTATGACTAACTATAATTATGATTTCACAGTTTTATCAAAATCACAATATCGACTAGTGCAATACACAAATTGCAAGGAGAACAATACTTGTTAAAGGCCAAACTGGTCTCAAAGTCCCATCCTGACTGAAGTATTGCTGACAGAGATGTCCCAGCCTACAATTGGTATTCTACAGGCTTAAGAAATCTTTGTTTGATACTGATCCTCACAAAAATCTCTCCATGATCATTTTGATATAGTCTTCAATGAAAATGAACAATATCGTAATCATATCGCAGTTGCAATATCAAAATAACTGCAATTAGATCTTTTGCTCATATGGTGCAGCCCTATTTCACACATAAACAGCGTGTTATCCCCAGACTCACTGCCATGGCAGGGGTCCAGTCCTTGGCTCAGCAGCACTCTGCATCCTGCTGTTCTGTGTTTCAGACTACAATCCCCTGGCTGGACAGGGAGGAGGCTCCTGCTCCTGGAGGCCTGGCAGGAGAGGCCCGTCATCTGGTGGATGAGGTTAAAGAAGGTCAGAGACGTTGGTCTATGTGACCTTTGACCTCTGACATCCTGATGTGCACGCTCACTGACTGAACCAAGCTGACAATATCACCGATCCACACTTTGTTCAAATGTTTGCTTCAACGTGTATACAGCTGCCCTTCTGTTTGATTTGATCCTTCTTCTCTGATCCCTCTGCATCCCTGTGATTATCATAAATCATGCTGTTTAGGGATAAATACATTTTGGGATTGAAAGCTTGTAATGATGCCATTCCTGTAAGCGGTGTGTTACCAGCAGGTGTGGCTGATGAACTTCAGTCAGTGTGGGGTTTTTTTTGCACATATTTTGTTTTGTTTCTGGATGTGTTCCTCCGTAGCTATAGATTTGATATTCATACAGCAACCGTAGCTGGTGGACATATGGTCAATAAGCTCAAATTTGGAACCATCAAAATGTAAGGAGGATATGCCAATGTTTTTATGCAATAAAGATATGATCATATGTGGGCTTTTGTATTTGTCCAGCAGTGAATCCACTACCACCTGAAGGTGCAGCGTGCTGGGTGCAGCTTCTAGAAACTTTATCTATACAGGAAGTGTAATGTTAATATCAACAAATGTCATACATACAACATCAAAAGAAGACGAGTCAGTTACCAAACATGTGCGTGCGTGTGTGCGTGCGCGCGCGCGCGTCCGTGTGTGTAAAAAAAACCTTCAACTTCTCTGGAAACATAACCAACACAACGTATGGGAGTTGCTGTAGACGGCTTAGACCACATGGTGGCGCTCAAGACCAGAGCGGACTGAGTAATGCTACGTTCAACTGCGTTCAATTCTGTATAGCTCATAAAAAAGGCCAAATATACCACACGTTATTAGCTTTATTATGTAGATAAAATGTATATGTATATTGTTACACGTTAACACTACACTTCTTAGGTGTTTCCCAGGACTTGTTTCTAATGTTCTCAGTTATGTTCTTTGCAGCTTTATTTTAAATTCTGGACTTAGTGAAGCACTGAGCGACCATAATAAATTCTAGTGTCATACTAATACTTAAAGTGAGAATAGTAATTAATGTTAATGGTTATAGGCATGAGTCACAACATAACCATTTATCATATATATATATATATATATATATATATATATATATATATATATATATATATATATTGGGGTTATTATAAAAGCGTTTAGATCAGATAAACCCAAGCGTATAGACAACTAACCTCACGCTACAAATGGGTTCAGTATTACTGTGTGTGGGATTTCCCCATAAGACCTGAACTCAGCATTGTTCGATCAAATTTTCAGGGGGGAAGTTAACTACGACTCCCATGGTGCATTTCGGTAATCTAATCACAGAGTTTACAATTCTGTCCCGTAGGCCGCAGACGATTTGACGTATGGTTATATCAATTCACTTTTAATTTCAGGGTCATTTTGGAATAACTATGGTGTGGTAGTTTGTTAACAATTGCGTCAACTAAGAGTTTTGACTTCGCTACAACTGTGAATGGCACCTCGGACTGGATTCTTCTTCATGGCAACGGCGACAGAGGCTCTTGGGTATTGTAGTATTTAGAGCCGCACGCCAGCCCAAATTGACGGATGAGAGCAATTTTTCCGCAACAACGTTGAAATGATTGAAGCAGGTGGTCCTCCCGTATAACATCGACACATTGTCCAGGGGATCACTGTCTCCATATTACGCGACGTTGAGGATACTGACAGAAAAAAAAAGAAAATAAATTGAAACACAGTACTTCCGTCCCCTCCCACTTCGAAGGCATTCATCACACAGCCAGTCAAAGCACGTCTACGGAAAGGCCGTTGGGTCAAACCACTGATCCCTTCGCGATCAGCGATCTCGACAGTCCGACATTCTTCCAATGGTGAGATAAAAGCGAGAATGGGGCCGCTATTCAAGGCAAAGAGGAAAACGGCTGCATGTGGGGATCGGCGCTGAAGTTTGCCGATGGTCGACGGTGACGGACAGCTCGATGAGAGGAAGCAGCGGCAGAGAAGGGTTCAGGTGGCGGCTTCAAGGAGACTGCTGTGATGCTACGTGGGCAACTGGAAGAAAAGGGCTTTTCTGCTGTGAGAGAGTGTGTGTGAGCCTGGTTGGCTGGAGACACGGGAGTCCTACCGATCCGCTTTTGTTGTTTTATTTCTTTCTTTTTGTCTTTATTGGTTTGCTTTTACAGAAGCGCTGTTTTTAGGACCCAGCGAGGATATTCAGTGAGCTGGCGAAGTTTTGGGGAATGGCAGGTCGAAGCCGAAGAGCATGGTTTAGTGTTCTGTTGGGACTGGTTGTCGGGTTCACGCTGGCTTCCAGACTCATCTTACCCAAGGCGACCGAGCTGAAGAAAGCGGGCCAGAAGCGAAAGGCGAACCCTGCCGGCTGTGGCTTGAACGGGGCTCAAAGAAATGAATACGGCGGAGTACTATGGCCACCGCAAGATAACGGTTCACCGGCGACCGACAAGCCTGGCTCCCGGTCCAGTAATTTCCTGTTCGTCGGTGTCATGACTGCCCAGAAGTACCTTAAGAGCCGAGCTGTGGCGGCACACAGGTACGTGACGTGTCAGACAACAATGCTGCTTTCCACACACACATTTGGCGCATTTGACCTATATGGAAGCTAATGGTCCACCAGTCCTCCTTTAAGACTGCAGCCTTCTTATAAGCTTACCTGGAGGAACACGGACCGACACAGGCCTGCATACAACACAACAGTACGAGGGTAGATAGCAGCGGTCATTTCTGCCCGTTTTCTGCGCTCGGTCTTTGTTCCACTGATAGCTAGCACCCGACCCAGGGTTTGCTTTCCAAGAGGATCCAGGAGAAAACACCTAAATGCACCAACTTAGCTGCTGCGTGCTCGGGCTAGTGTATGTGGTCATTTACTGAAATGATGTTCCTTTTATATCCCCAGCTCTGGCTTTAAGGTAATCTAATCACCACTGTCATCATATTATGCCTCTTCATTGAAGCTATGTTAACCCTGACCCATGTTTTTTTCATGGCTACACCCTTCTATCAAATGGACATATTCTACATGTCTGCTGCAGTCTACACACACGTCTCCAAACTTCATCCAGGCAGGTTCGGTTACTTTGAGCAAGCACTGAACCTAATGTTTATTTACACCACCAATCAGTCTGTTGATTATTCCTCCACTTATTCCATTCACCATTTATCTCACAGAATATCAGAAACTGGAACAATGTTATGATCCAAGAGTCTGAACCTTCAAATGTCATGTTTTGTCCAACTGTCCAAAATCTAAATATGTTCAGCCCGAATGTTTACCAACTTGATTCATTGACTGGTTGTTTCAGTCCTAGGCTCTATCCAGCTCTGTGGGTTTGAACAGTGAGTTTGCACTGACGGACCCACTGGCATGTCAGTGGGGTTTGAGAGGTTATTAAGCTTGAAGTGTCATCTGTTCCAGGGAACGTAAGGCATTCTGTCGGGTCTGCTAGTTCTGCACGAGGTCTCCGGGGCTACCGAGACAGTATGCCAACCAGGCCTTCTCAAACCTTTTCATTTCAACAGTCCCCTGACAGAATCCCATCAGAGATCTGTCTGAGTGCTGGCGTTTCCTCACCGCACTACACACACAGTCATATTCAGTCAGAACTCGATTTGTTATTTCCACTGAACAACTCCTGGGACCTCAGACAGAGCGTGTGGCTCTGATGATTCTGAATGTAGTCATTGTTGAATTCGGAAATTTGGGGTGCACCGATCTGAGACTTGTATAGATTCAATACACACTCATCGCTGGATTGGGTGGTGTAACAGCCAATTACTTTCTTAATTAATCGTTTTGTAGTTTGGTCAATAAAATGTCTGAAATTGTTAAAGTGTGGATCAGTGTTTCTCAAAGCCCAAGATGATGTCCTCAAATGTATTGTTTTGTCCACAACTGAATTTACTCAAACCCATTGTTTGAATTCAATACTTGACAACTAATCGATTATTTGAGTTTTTAAGAGCACGTTGTACACTGATTTGCATATTGCGGAAGTCATTGCGCGTTTGTTTGCATAAATCTTAGTGGTGTGATGTGCTAATGCTTTATAATGTCAGAGAAAATCCTGTATGTTACATACTGATGTCTTAATTCCTGTTATTAGCTGCTGCATTTTATAGGATTACACTTGAGTTGTAATAACTCTGGCCTGATTTGGCTGATGTGATCTCATCACAGGATGGTCTATAGTTCCTTTTTAATTTAGAAGATTCTTTTTTTTACCATGCTGCTGGTGCACAATTTTTATTGTTTAAATGTTAAATAACAATTCCGTTAATGTATGCGTTCATTTGTGGTTTGTTTTACAAAGTTTTTAAAGCGATGTTTAAGTGGAGCCCGAGGTTGCCTTCTACATAAAGAATGATCCCTGTCACAGTAAGGATTCAGCCTAGTAATGAAACAACGGTAACAGATCGCTACTCTGTATCAGTCCAAACCCAGTTATACAGAAAAAAGGCCTTATATGTCCAACTGCCATGAAAAGTGTTCTAATGTGCAACTAAAATGATATTCCTTCCTGTCTATGCGAAGTAGATCTTAAAATCTTCTCACACTGTAGAAAATGTGTTTAGCAGGCTAGTTTTTATTTTATTGGAGGTTAAAGTTTATGAATAATTAGGGGCGTGGCCTCTTGAGTGACAGTTAGCCTCTGACCCTCACTTCTCCTCGGAGGTAAACGTCAGCCAGATGGACGTATCTCCCTCCCCCCAACGTCACATACATGTCCTTTTTTGGTAAGAGGATATGAGGCGGAGTCCAAGTCTGACAAGATGGTAACTCCCGTAGGCGAGGATGATTGGATCAAGTTGAGAGACTGGACCTCGGTGGAGAGGCTAGGTCCAGTTGGAGCCCTTTGGACTGTGCTGTAAATGAGCAGTCCATCCGTAGTCAGTGGATGCGTTGTTTATTCTGTTAAAACAAGACACTGTTAAACCTAGTTCTTCTTTTAATTCCATTTCAAAAGCCCCATACCTGGAATGACTGTTAGGCTTCAACTGAATTATTTTGTGAGCCAAGAGGAAATATAGCACTTTTCTCCATCGCAGACATGCTTGCAATATTTGTGGCAATTGTGAATGCACTGAATGAAAGTAGTTCTCTTAAAACATTAGTTCACCCACCACATGCAATGAACCATAGTGATGAATATCCGTTCTTAATTAAAGGACACATTCTGCTTTTGGTGGCACTTCAGTAGAGGAACCATCACACATCAGTTTCATGTTAAAGGGGACCTATTCTGCATTTTGGTCATATGTATTGTATAGTGTTACAGTGTCAGATGTTCATATCAAACGTGGTCAAAGCTTCCAATAATCTGGCCCAGATTTCAGACCGCTCTGAACGCTCCGTTTCCAACCGCGTTCTCGGCTCAAGGTGACGTCAATATAATAATGATATGGTCATCTGATCCAGGAGTACTACTGCACTGTTTACATTACGTACACAGCTGAAACAACATTGACTGATAACAAGCTCATACTAAGTCAAATTTCTAATGTGAAAATCTGATGCAAAATATTTTGAGGGAATGTAATGTGAAGATTGCAGCTTTGTTTTGACATCAAAAATCATCATAAACATTTTTTTATCTCCATAATTTCCCCTGAAACTGTTCTGTTCATTTTGCACTTAAGTTAATAAAATGAGAAAATACCCCAGTACATTTTATTTTTCAAGCATTTCATTCAAAAGAGTATTCAGGCTTTTCAATGTGTTTTTTTCATATAGACTATGAAATTACCACAAAATAGGAAAGGTTATGTCTATTGTCTGTTGTTTTACTGTACTTGACACACATCAAATAAGCCAATGAGACAGATTTTTCCGTGTAACAACTTTTCACGGAGAAATCCCAGAGTTGCCAACAGTCATTAACAGCTGGAAGTGGCTAACAGTGATTAGCTTGGGGTAGTATGGTGAAGGCATTCAAACGTCTTTTATAACCACTAATACTGCTCAAAATAACAGCAAACCTCTGCAGCAGCACGAGAAGAGTCCCTACACAGGAAACAACAACATAGTTAGAGAAGCCAGAGCGCCCGTCCGTCCGTGCGTGCGTCCGTCCGTCCGTCCGTCCGTGTCCCTCTTGCTTGTTCTTTGACCTTTCTGTCATTCCTTCCATCTCTTTCTGTTTGTGTGCAGGACGTGGGCACAGACGATTCCAGGTCATGTGGAGTTCTTCTCCAGTGAGGGCTCTGACACCTCCATACCCATTCCCATAGTGGCTCTGAAGAATGTGGACGACTCGTACCCGCCGCAGAAAAAGTCCTTTATGATGCTCAAGTACATGCACGACCATTACCTGGACAAGTACGAGTGGTTCATGAGGGCCGATGACGATGTCTACATAAAGAGTGAGAAGCTCGAGGGCTTCCTGCGCAGCCTCAACAGTAGTGATGCCATCTTCCTGGGCCAAACTGGCATGGGAGCCCGGGACGAGCTGGGGAAATTGGCCCTGGAGCCCGGAGAGAACTTCTGCATGGGGGGGCCAGGGGTCATCATGAGCCGCGAGGTCCTCAAGAGGATGGTGCCCCACATCCGAGAGTGTCTACAGGAGATGTACACCACCCATGAGGACGTGGAGGTGGGCCGGTGTGTCAGGAGGTTTGCCGGGGTCCAGTGCGTCTGGTCCTATGAGGTGAGACGCTTTCATTTTGTGTTCCTATCAGATTTTTTATACCATTGGCACAGAACCCCTCTAGATGGAAGACTTAAGGACCCTTATATAGAAAAATATGGAATGACTTTAACAAATCAAAAATCTTTCTCGATAATTTCTCGATAACGGCAGCCCAGGCCGGCGCAGTAATCCCCTGTTAACACCGACACGTCCAGCAGGTGTGAGCGAGCATCTATCATTTTTGTGGCCTGTGCTTTAAATCTTTTAACCTCAGTAGCACCAGTGCAGTGTGAACAGCCCTGAACATGACAAGGGGAAAGATATAGGCTAAAAAAAAACAGGGCTCAAGTTAAAGCCCACGACTAACTCACTCTAATCATACTTTAACTGTTGTTTAGGTGGGTACATTTGTGTCTGTTTGAGTGGGATAAGAGAACAGAGACGTGTAATTGCGCTGTGAGCACCACAGGGTCGCCCTGATCCTTGTCTGTGTGCTGGCCCTGACCCGTCGGCTGTTCTTTGACCTGGAACACTCTCACAGCATTCCATTGGCCGGTACACTGTCCTGCCTGCACTGCTGTGTGATGTTTACACAACAAGGTGTTCTGTTGTTTAGATAGCGTCACACCAAAGTGTTCTTTTTCAACCGGTTTGATTGTTTGCACATAAATCACTTAAAGCACAGAATACTGTTGACACACAATCACAACCACAAACATTCACTTCACATCCATCTCCATACAAGGGTCATCCATCTCCATCCAGGGTGGAAACAGCCACACTGGCATGTGCTGAGTTCAGAGAGTGAAGTGGATATGCTGCGAGTGTTGCTTCCTCCTCACTATGAGCTTAACTCCTCTGCAGTTCTGTTACTCGGCACTTCTGCAGAACTGGTTGGCCTGCTGGCCTGTGTGGCATTTAGTCAGTGTTGAGACTTGTGCGAGTGTTGTCATTGTGTTTCATGAGAAACGTGATTAAGACATCACTGCTTACCAAATCAGCCCACCAGTGTGGCCCCGTGTTGGGACAGAGTTTTGAAATCTGTGCCGCAGCCTCGTCATCCGAGGAGAGCGTGTTCACTCCAAGCAGCCTGTTCTGTGACATGTTGAGACACGGCTATGTTACTCAAAAGAGTCAAAGCCCTTTGAAATGAATCAAGTGACTGTGAGAAGACAGGAGATCTGTGAATGATAAAAGGCGTCTTGGTTATGTGCTCAGCTCAAGGAGGAAATAGTAGTAGTGCCGCACAATTCATCTTTTTTTATGTCTGTTAATGCAGACTTTAAGGTTAAACTTTGTTTGTTGTTGATACAAATGATATTGCTAATTACTAAATATATATACGGATGTTGGAGCTGTAGGAGGTGTTTGTGACTGAAGCTCTGTCTAATTGACATTACACGACTTTAGCCCTCACTCACAATCAGAGGCAAATCAGCGTAGCCTCAGTGCTTGCAAAAAGCTATTCCAGCACTATGTGTGAACTGTTTAAAGACTTGAGTCGTGTGACCGCTTTCACGCAGAAAAATAACCTTAGGTCACACTCACACTCTCCATCCGTGCCGTGCCCAGACAGGTTTTACGGGTAAAGCCTAGTTGTTTGACCAGTGTGAGTGCAACCGTACCGCACCTAGCTGCGGCCCGCTCTCCGGCCACGGACAGTTTGGGAGAGGTGGGCTTTTGTAAAGCACGTTTGCACATGTACAAGCACGAGCGTGCGCACGTGTACAAGCATGAGGCCTACGGCGGCTCTGACGTCATTTATCTACGCCTGTTCGGACATAGAAAAAAGAAGGACGACCCATGCGCAGACATTTAAAACAATGGCGGCGAAAGGTTCACGTTGATGTGATGCAGAGGTGGAGTGTTTACTGCAGATTTGGTTGATGAAAATATTCAAAAACAGTCGACAAGACGCACAAAAACTCAGAGGTCTATGGAAAGATTTGGAAACAAAGCCACGCATCGCCATGACGTCATCAATGCGTGTGACGTGTTACGGTGTGATGACGTATAGGCAGGCAAGAAGCATTCGCGCAAGGCCCATGAGTACAAACAGGCCTGGGCAGCGGGGGGAGAGGGGCATGGTATGGACGGACAGTGTGAGTGCGCCCTTAGTTCTGTCAACATAGGGTTGTGTTATTAATATGCCAACTAGCATCATTGATCCATCCTGTAGGTCGCCCACTTTGTCTGTTTGAATGATGAATTACCACTCATGCAGATGCAGAACGTGCTAGGTGGCCGTCGGCTGTGGCCTTTGCGGTGTGTTCAAGTGCCTTTTTCTTTGGGTGAGACACAGGCGACACAATAGTCTGCCTTTGCTGCCGTTAATTCTCTGAAGTGTAAGATTTCTGGCAGGGTCAAAGTGGCAAGTGCAAAATCAACTATTCAGTCCGGTTGATTTAAAGCAGCTTATAGTTCAGTATGCTTCAATTGAGTGAATGTAGTTCAGGTGGATTTAAGAAAGACAGACCATTGACCACTGTGAACATGAGGCACAGCTCCAGAAACAAGGCCAGCAGACTGTACGGCCACAGTATGACTGTAAAGGCCTCATCTTTCCCAGCATGTGCTAAATGAGTTTGTTGCCATGGTTAGCCATGTTCTGCTGTAATGATGGAGAGTTGTTGTGGAAGAAACAGTCTCCCCTCAAACACGAGAGCAGCAACTTGACAAAAAAAGTTCTATATATAGAACAGGATGGTTCTTTGGGTTCTGGCAGCAAAAGGTAGTAAAAGTCTTACAGGGCCAAGGAGCCTTTTCCCAGCATGCACTGGACCGGAGGCATTCAGAGGGAGACAGGCAAACTTGGATAGGTAAAATTATTTTTATACTTTATATAATACAAATTTTTTGTATTATATAGGTCAAGCAGGTCAGCTAGCAAGGAGAGGGAGGTTGAAACCAGCGCAGAGCAGATTTAAACAAAGTCGGAGCAGCGAACTCCTGCTCCAGTGCTGTTACAGTACCCCTCACACCATTAGGTGTAAGCACGCCCAAGCTCGTCTCGTGTTATTACAGTAAGGCAGCATGCAGATGCTCAGCCTCAGTCGTCTGGTAACACAACACAGCTTTTCTCTTTTCTTTGAGTGAGTGGTGAGCTATTTGAGTGGAGCAGCGAGGGGAACAGCTCCGCGAGCGAGGAGTAGAAACTCCAACTGTTCACATGCTTTGAACCAAACATGGCTGCACGCTCTGCTACACAGCTCCTCAATGCTGAGGCAGAATTGTTGTGTTCATGGCTGATAAACATTTAAAAGTGACGCAAGTGCAGATGCTCTGACTGTAAGGCCATTGGACCGTCACTGTGGTCTCCTGTACAGGCAGTCCAACCTTGAACTTGTGAAAAGCCATGCACATGCAGCGGGCACCGGTCTCAAAAATTGGGAAGGTCCATGACATAAGGAAAATATGTGGATGTGATAATATTGTTAAATAACGTTATTATTTCCGATACACGGACAGATATTAAAGTCTACTCATTTCGGCCTTTCTGCTGTTTCAGCTCATTGAAGATAACACAAAAGCCACCAGTAGAATAAGAATGATAGTTACGCTTTAAAGTTCACTGTTAAAGGGTCTGTCTTTGTATAAATCACCTTCTTTTTCGTTGATTTTGCTCTGCTGTTTGCCGATGCATGACACCAACTCCGTGGATACACCGGAAAATAAGCAGCTGTATTCACACATGAGCTCACTCTGAGATTACCCGGTCTTTGTACTAGGGAGCTGGCAGTGTAAACAATGTGGTAAGACAAAATATTGCTGTTCACTGTAAGAGTGAGGTTAATTTTTAAAATCCAACAATTCTGTAATGTTTCATCATGGGATTCTTTTAAAAGCACCTTAGTCAGCCATAGTCAGATCCACAGTGTAGTTGTGCCTGTAGTCAGGAGAACTTCTAAAGGAGTCTCAGGGCAGAGGAGTCCATGTTAGGGAGTACACCGATATGCTGAGGAGACCAGTGACCCATCGGTCTTTTGAAATGTTTGTTTTTGCGGTTGTGCTCTGAGAGGGACGATATTTCTAGATCGACAGTCAGACGTGCTCATGCTAGACCAACACACAGGAAGTCAGCCGCCCACACTCCGCTACGTACGTGTGTGTGTGTGTGTGTGTGTGTGTGTGTGTGTGTGTGTGTGTGTGTGTGTGTGTGTGTGTGTGTGTGTGTGTGTGTGTGTGTGTGTGTGTGTGTGTGTGTGTGTGTGTGTGTGTGTGTGTGTGTGTGTGTGTGTGTGTGTGTGTGTGTGTGTGTGTGTGTGTGTGTGTGTGTGTGTGTGTGTGTGTGTGTGTGTGTGTGTGTGTGTGTGTGTGTGTGTGTGTGTGTGTGTGTGTGTGTGTGACCTTGGATGGTGTCCAACTTCCTCATTAAAGTTGTATACACCTCAGCAATGTTAAAGTTCTGTTGAACTGATCAAGCTTTAACAGCTAACACTGAGCAGTTTCACATGTGTATCTGTGTACTGAATGTGTCCGTCCTCTCCTGTTGTGGAGTGTGTTCCGAGTCAGACGGAGCAGTCATCCTGTGGTCACAGCTCAGTGTGCTTCTCCTCTGTCCCTCCGCAGCAGTGCCTTTGCATCGTGCTAAAAGTAGGCTCTGCCATGTTTACACACAGCATTCAAAAATCAACAGAAATGCAAGGCCAGAGTGCTGAATTAGCATGACTTACAGCTCTGCAGCATGAAGCACAGGCTGTGTGTGGCTGCAGCAGCAGTTTCTATGCAGGATGGGGCTTTATATGTCTAGCAGCGACCACTGAAACCTGTAAAAGTCTTCATTACGGTGGGTGGCCTTTTTCTGATTAATCTCTATTTTCTGTTAAAGTTTAGTCATCTTATTCTGTAAAGGAGTTTGCATGGCCCTGGCACCTTCCCCTTAGTCAATTACAGTGAAACCACTTGTTGTTGTTTTTTCTTCTGCATGCTTGTGGCAGACATGCTCCTTCTTTAAACTACAGTGTTTGGTGTTTTGCACGTTTGGTCAGCTTGCAAGCTTGCAATGGAGTCGACCTAGAGCCCCACTTAGACATGCGTCTCAGCGTAGTCTGCATTTCTGGTTGCTGAAGAGCCATTGTGAAGCTTAGAGTGGGCAGCTTCAGCCGTTGCCATCGTGGCAGTGTCTGACGTTGCCTTACTCCCGACTATTCTGAAAATGCTAGCCACTTGGGATGGAACCCACCTGTCTCTCAACCATGGCACTTCCACATTAGCTTCGTTTCTCAGACCCGGAGGTTGCAGCTCGTTTCATAAGTGTGATGTCAGTTCTCCACGTCCGTGTTTCCCAAAGCTTGAGATGACGTCCTCAAATGTCTTTGTGGGCACAGACAATTCCAGGTCATGTGGAGTTCTTCTCCAGCGAGGGCTCTGATGCCTCCATACCCATTCCCATAGTGGCTCTGCAGCCCAGACCACACATTCATCAGATTACATATGAAACCATGTGCAGCACAAATTAAATTGAGACAGGAAGGAATAATAGGAACGCAGTTAATCCTAAAGAAACGAGGCAGCCAGGCGAGAGTACAATAGTGCTGTTGTTGCACGCAGCCGTGCAAAGTGAGAGGGTCGGCACAGGTTTGGCAGCCCTGCAGGCCCCTCAGGAGAAATTAGGATTAGGAGGTGGACTTGTAGCTCTCGGCTCTGCAGCCTTGTGATTCCTATTAGCTGTGTTGGAGCTTGTTTGTGAACTGGCATGCAGGGAGAGGATGGGATGGTCTCAGTGCGTCTGAGGAAAGCAGGCTCCTGCTCACCTTTAGGACATTATACAATTTAGAGTAAGTAAGCAGGCCACAGGGTCACAGCCAGGTAGAGCTGGGCCGGATGCTTTGTCTTTTTCATTGGTTTTTGATCATATATCATAAATTTATATTGGTGGGAATTCAGATTGAAGATCCAATCATTTTCGTTGTCATGCGGGGATGGGATACCCTAGAGCATGTGCTAAAGGTTACTGTGCAATAATAATAATAATAATAATAATAATAATAATAATAATAATAATAATAATAATAATAATAATAATAATAATAATAGGTCTGAATTGAACGCATGAAGCTAGCTACATTGAATGTTGTCAGAACTAGATTGGAATGTATATTCCAGTTGCTGTCACACAGCCTCTGATAGGGCAGTTCAATACCTGACCTCTGTTGTCACCACAGCTTCCTTATCCTAGTAGTAGTAGTAGTAGTAGTAGTAGTAGTAGTAATATTATTAGTATTAGTAGTAAGGAACCTGACTGTCCAGGCATGATACCCTGCCTGCATCTGGAGTTGAAACTTGCCTGATTAAGAAAGGTTGATTTAACACTTTGGTGGACAGCTTCCTGACATGTGTTCTGGTGCCCTGGCAGGAGCTTGTGTAAGAGGAGCACAAAACACTGTATGATGAAGCACAAGTTAACGCATCAAACGCTAGTCCAGTCACTACACACCGTAGTCCAGTCCATAGTGGACATAAAGCTCCACCAGGTAAATCACAATTCCTTCTCCCGGCCAACATATTGTCTATGTTGTATAGAGCTGACTGTTCAGTGAGCAGGTAGTGTGGCTCACCAACCAACCACTGTAGACCAGGTTCTTCACGGCAAATCTTGGAGAAGTTCCTAATTGTTGTTTTATTATTACTTTTATTATTTTGATGTCTACTGCTGCCAAGCAACAGACTAACTTCCATATTAACTTCTGTATTAACTGGCTTGCAGAAGAGGGGGGCATGGCAGAGTTTGCTGGCTGCACCGTGTTTTCATGCTGCATTGGCTACAGATAATACAGGACTACTAGGTCTGGATGATATTCGTTTGTTGGGTAGGTATTTGGTTTTCATTTGGTGTTTGGATGTTTGTTGTGTTTTTAACACACTAGTTAAAAAAGAATACTCCTTAATTAAAGCGATAGACACGTGTTGCATCACATCGTTTCCATTTCAGCTCAGTGTGGGTCTTTACTGTGTTTTGCTGTCCTTTACTATCTCTTCTCTCTTTTCGTCTCCTCACGCTCGGTTGCTGTGTGATCAACAGAGAGCAGCTGCAGGACAGTCTCCAACTTCTTGTTCTGCTGCCAACATTAACTGCTGTGTTTCAACAATGTAGGCTTCAAAGATGTGCATGTAAGCAGAAAGTTACTCAGTGTTTGGAGCAATTACCAGTAATTAACCCCTTATGTATGAATTCCACTGAAACACTGCAGCCTGTGCATGTTGGAGCGGAAGCTGAACAGGTAACTTTAATGGCAATTTCAAGGGCATCAGTTAATCTCATGAACGTAGGCTACATTAACTCATGCAAGGTTGTATTCCTCAAGCTGAAACGAGCGATCTACAAGTTTGTACAGAGAGTTTTGTGAATCAGACTTGGAACTATGAGACTGTATAATAGAAATGGACATATCTTCTTGGCCTGAAAAGTGAAGCCAATGCAGAGGTACCTTAAAACAGCATTCTTTCTAATGCCCAGCAGGGGGCAACTCCACTGGTTTCCAAAAGAAGTCTATTTGTAAAGAAGTCAATGCGAAAATTAGTGTCCTCCTCACTTGATTTATTACCTCAGTAAACATTTTTCTAATGAGTTTACAGTTTCACCGGGGTAAACCCTGGACAGGACGCCAGTCTATCACAGGACACATAGAGACAAACTGAGACAGACAACCATTCACACATACGGGCAATTTTAGAGTCATCAATGAACCTGACACCTGCATGTCTTTGGAGTGTGGGAGGAAGCCGTTTTCACCGGAGAAAACCCACGCAGACACAGGGAGAACATGCAAACTCCACACAGAAGGGCCCCAGCCGGGATTTAAACCAGGAACCCTCTTGCTGTGAGGCGACAGTGCTAACCACCACACGACCGTGCTGCCCTTTTACACAAAGCTGAGTTATATAAAACTGTCTTGGTTTACCCCATTTACATTTGATGCTACTGTATGTGTGTTGGGTGAATCACACACAAAACTATGGCCATAGAAGCTGTAACACTGACATTATTTCATGATCATGACATTCGAGTTGCCAAAGAATAGTACTATGAACATCTTTGGACTATATTTGCAGTATACAAGCACAGGTAGAGAGAGAGAGAGAGAGTGTGTGTGTGTGTGTGTGTGTGTGTGTGTGTGTGTGTGTGTGTGTGTGTGTGTGTGTGTGTGTGTGTGTGTGTGTGTGTGTGTGTGTGTGTGTGTGTGTGTGTGTGTGTGTGTGTGTGTGTGTGTGTGTGTGTGTGTGTGTGTGTGTGTGTGTGTGTGTGTGTGTGTGTGTGTGTGTGTGTGTGTGTGTGTGTGTGTGTGTGTGTGTGTGTGTGTGTGTGTGTGTGTGTGTGTGTGTGTGTGTGTGTGTGTGTGTGTGTGTGTGTGTGTGTGTGTGTGTGTGTGTGTGTGTGCTCTTTCTTCTTGCACTTTTAGGCAGGTTAAGGCAGTGGAGACCCAGTACGTTGGCTAATGGCTAATTGTTAAAAAATGTGTATTAAATCCTGTCTGATATGACACATGGAATGCTAAGTATGAATGGTGGCCTTGTCATATTTGTAGCCAGTGTACAGCTCTGTCTAGAGGAGACCCATAAGATATAATGTGTTCTCTCTCTTGTCCTCAGACCTTTGTTCTTATTCAGGTTTGACTTTCAGCTTTCCTCCTCTCTTGTCTCATGTACCCAGAAGCCTTCTCCTCTTTCCTGTCTGTTTGGCCAAAGCATTTACTGCCACTCTAAAGCTGCCACTGTAGGCCTTAGTCATGCTCCTGGGCTCCCCCTCCTCCCTCCTAACATTTCTTTCTCTCTCTCCCTTCTTTAACTTTGACAATGTCCTGGCAAGAATTAAACTCCAGGGTAAATACTGACTTTTGGGAGAATTATGGCATATGTTAAGACATTGAAACAGACATACTCAGTAAAAGAGTTGATAATGGTAAAAACCTTTCAAACCCCACATCAGTCTGATCCAGGTTATACTATTACTATTATACTGTTGTTATTGTTTTTAGCTGCTGTGGAAAGATACATTACAAGTGACTGGTGTGTGAACATGCATACAACAGTAACACATCAGTATACCTTGCAGGATTACTAAGGTCTGGAGTGGTACAGGATCTGCACATCTCCCCGTTGAGCCCAGAACTGGGTTGATCAAGCCATTCTTGTTAAAACCCTGGGCAGCAGCCCAGTGGGAGGGCCAGCCTCCCTCCATCTGCTGACTGCAGAGTCAGCCTCTGCCCAGAACTCGGTTTAGTGTCAGCCAACAAAGTCTATTCTAGTTTTCATGTTCCTGTAAGGCTATAGAAAAGAAGAGTTTCAAAGGAAGTTCTGTTTTCAAAATGAAACAGTAGCTGCACTGATAAATGGTCTTAATACATTTTAAAGTGATGATCTCTTCATTTCTGTATGATTGATTGATTTTTCCATTAGCTGCTGCAAAGTCTAGATCCACTATATAACCTACTGGCCATAGTGTCTCCATTATTAAGCTGAGTGTTGGCCTGTCAGATGAGCAGCCTAACAACTCTGTGGGCTAAACATGTTTCTCATCTGTTGATTTCTTCTGGCATTTTAGGTTTACGTTGACTATACGAGCAAGGAGAAATCCTTAAAAAGCAAAACGAGCAAGAGCAAAAGCAAAAACCCATGTTTTTTTCAGTTGCTTCATTTAAAAAGAAACGCCTGTGCCTTTAGATATGCTTTGCTATATAGTGAAAACACAGACGATGCATTAAATAGGCAAGTGTAACTCTGCCACAGACATCAGCCTAGTGAATTCCTTGACAATCTACATATATGAAGAAGTGATTCCATCAAGTGGCATAGATTTTCACAATGACAAAAATTTAAAGGAATCATGGTTTTCATGTGTTTCCACTGTAGCGGATTGCCTGAATGTTCTTTTCTTAGTGTGCCACCCAAAGATTTCCCACCCCTATTAGATGTGAAACTATTTAAACATTTCAAAGGGGGGTCGAAGAATGGTCTGATAGTTCACAGTGAATATTGAATAATATTTCTGTTTTTATATATATATGTGTTGAGGGCAGCTCAGCTTAGAACATATCATCTCGCCACTGACCAGTCCTCTCTAATGAGGTCAAATTTGTAGTGACGTTGGCTAAGATAACACGTTGCCTGCTAAATTTCCACCTCACAGCTAGCTCCATAACAGGCTAATGTGTTCCCAAGAAACAAAACGACATAAACATGAAATATGCCTCAAAAGTTGTGGTGACAGATCATCTGAACCAGCTGGATTCAGTTTAAATGAACTTGGTGGATAACGACAGCTCCAACCGAAAGATGGGGGCAACTTCTTTACTCATTTCCGAGACACTGCACGTCATGTGATCATGATGTCATACTGGGGGTGCACGCGTGTGAGTTTTCAAGTCTTTTTTCCAGATGAACTTGTGTCAGCATGATAACACTAGTCCATCTGACTTAAAGCCCCAATCCTTTCTACAGTGTATCATCAATTCCCTGTACATACAGACAAAACTTATAGACCAATTCCAAATAGTTGCCCATGTCCTTGTTTGTAATGCAAACCTAGTCATAATAATAATAGTAATAATCATAGTCTGTCAACTATGGTGACTATTGTCACTAAGTTGTGCTCCGTAGGATTTCCATCTATTTAATTGTCTTTTAAGTTCCTCTCTATCACAGAGTGAGTTCAAACATTGGTGATTGATCATGTGACCCACTAATGAAAGCACTTGTCTCTTTGCTGAGTATTCACATCTGTGTGTCTGTGGAGACATTCCCTCTCTAGATGTAAATGTGCCGCCATTTTAGTGACTCTGCTGACAGCTGTTGGTCTGTCGGCCCAGATCATCACTAACAGTTATGCTGCATTCACTTGTTGTTGGAAATCGTAAATTTCTAACTTCTGGGGCAGATGTGTAAATGTGTGTGTGTCTGTGTGGATTTAAGAGGGGAACATATAGGGGACTGACTGGAAGTAGAGAGGTGAATGTGTGTCAATAAAGTTTACAAAAAAGCACATTAAAAAGTCAACACAGTGACCATGAACGTGACAAGATGGAGGCTCTAAAAGAACAGGCTCACCTGCAGTTACACAGTACAGTTAAGGTCACTGTACTGTGTATTGGATATTATGAAAAAAAGATTACAATACTTTGAGAATAAAGTCATAATAGAATAGGCTACTTTAAGTTATATTATTAAGTATTTTAAATTTTCACCTGTTTTCCTTTTCAAGTATCGCCTCTGTATCTTGTTTTCGAGTGTGTCATGGATGGCCACTTATTGTAAAAAGGGTTTGAACCAGGTGCCATTTAGGCTCCCATATGTATTTTTAAGTGTTATTACTTTAAACATGAGTTTGATTGCAGTGCTTGAGAAATGGCAAAACTGGAAACTATACCGTTTAATGCAATGTTTTTCGGAGAATGAGAAAACTGAAGAAACATGAGTCGTGTGAGCAGCATGTCTCGCTGTGATTTTAGTGGCATTCTGTGGTTGTTTTGTTTCTTCTTTTATGTATTTGACTTGTTTTGGCCTTTGTCCCTGCATGTTCTTACACTTGCATCAGTTTGTGGAAATGTGAACTATGTTTAGTGTGGCTGTATCGTCCAAGGACATTGTTAGTTGGTGTGGAGTGTTTCCAGGGGCATGCATCACGCCTGGAATGTAAGATATGTTAGTTGTTCCAGCACAGGCGTCTCAGGTAGTTGTGATGTCTCTCTTTGTGTAAAGAGCGGAAGTTTTGATGTATCCATAAATTATACCTTCCTGCCTTTTTTATTTAATCTCCTCTGCTTCTGATGCTAACTGATGTTTTTAACAGTCAGTGTCTTTTACTTCTGTTTTATTAATGCCTGCGAGGCTTTATTTAATGTATCTTTTGGTTTAACATATCATCAGATCAGACTTTCAAAACTATTTTCTTCTTCAAAATAAGATAAATACAAACTCTCAAAAAAAAGCGTCTCTCCCTATAGTTTGAATGCTCATTGATGCCAACTGTGTGGATGAATGAATGAATGAATGTCCTGCCAAACACTTTGCTCCCTGCTCGTCCACCCTGCAGATAAAGCAGATTTAAGCTCTGCTGCTGACATTGGCCTACATTGGGGGCAGTGCACTAACCAGTAAGCCATAATCTTTATCCATCCACGCGGGAATGTATTTGTCTGTCGATCCACCACCCGTCATCATCTAAACATTTACTCCTTCTGATTCTATAGTGGCCACTGTGTTTGTAGAAGAGTGTGGATGGGTCGGATATCTTGGCTCTCCAGCCCCACCCTCCTCGTAACTCCTCTCCTACACTCCAGCCCAACACCCATTTAATGAGGATATGTCAGGAGCCATTGCTGATTTCCTGGCGTCAATTGCCACACTGGAAGAGCAATTGATACGTAGGGTCCTCCATTACAGCACTGTTTGCAGGTTCACATGCTTGCTCAAAAATCATGTATAAAATAATTCAGGTGGGATCTTTTTCTATTTTCCTTCACTTTACTATTTATACATACTTACTTACTAAACTTTCATGCACTGTAGTATAAAGTGCTACAATGTAGGTGATGCAATCAGTCCGGGTCTCGGTCCGGGAGGACAGTGTGATCACGCTGGCAGACTGCGAGAGCAGCGTGGAGACCCTGAGACGCTGATCAGTCAGAGGAGGAGAATTGCTTAAATCAGATAGGAGCTGCAACAGAGAGAGAGCGTCTCAAAGAGGGCGAATAGAGGTGCAGCAGCCACCTATGAAAATGGTTTTAACATTAAAGCATGCACAAATGTTCTAGTAGAAACACAAAATACAAGTATGAACCTGAACATGAGCGTAATGTGTCCTCTGTAAAGGTCTTTACAGATCCACTCGGTTCCTTGTAACCAAGACGCTGAGAGAGAACACTCCAAGTAGGGTCTTATGTTACCACTATTGGGTGGTGTGTGTCCATATAGCCCCTTTCACAGAAACACTGCAAATCTGAAGTTATTTGGATATTACCTGGCAAAGCTGTATGTAAGAACCAGACGTCCACCACACTATACCCTCCCAGCTCCCTGTACGAATACGTTTATTCTCTGAGTGGGCCCATCTGTGAATACAGCCGCTCATCGTGTGGTGTATCCACAGCAAGCAAGTCTGCACGGGGATGTTTTTTCTCTTTGATACCAAAACCATCAGACAAATTCAAAAAGAGGCAAAGACCAAATTATGAAGCGGCTACATGGCCGCCGTATACTCCGCATCCTGTCCTGCATCCTTTACGCTCTACCAGGCGCCCGTCCGTCGTCTAAACCAAACAGAGTATTTCCAGTAGATGAGAGTCTCTGTTGTGCAGTGTATGTGAAAGGAAAAAGAAAATGTTAGTGGAATCAGGTGTGGGCATTGTCAGGAGTGTATATGTGCTCTGCTCAGGCTGATTTATCCTTGGGTGTGTTTGGGACCAGTCTGACTGTCTGTGACTTCCTTTCGGATCAGGTCTCCTTTTTAAAAAAAATGTATGGACATTTGAATATATAACATTCATTTAGCCAACACTTTTATCCAAAGGGACTTGAACCATGAAGACACCACCCAAAAAGTGTAAGAATCATGCAAGTAGCCTATTTATTTATTAATAAGCAAAACTGCTTCAAGTGCTACATTTGAAACACAAGATGGGAGAGTTAATATATTGATATATAATTTCATTCTTGGACGTCATGGAGGTCAGATCAGGTTAAAACACCCCGGTTCTATTTGAGTGCATCACTGTGTTCAGCTGATTCAAAAGAAAACCTAATGAAAATAATGCTTGCTGCATCCCATGTATTCAGATGACGTAACAGGCAGGCAGCTGGGGCCGGGCAGAGCCACAGCAGGAGCCCTGAGGCTGGTCCATTCACCGTGCTCGATCCATCATGACACCCATCACAGTCAATCACAGTGGTGGTGTTAAGCCTCCAGCATCCAATTAGAGGAGATTAGTTCTAAGAGTCTTACGATGACCATGCAGGTCCTCACCATGTGTTTCCTCCTCATAGACGGATCAAAGGGGATCACTCATACCACTCCATGTTCACTTCACCATGGCCTTTTACCTGCATGCCGTATGCTGTTGTGTACAGGGGATTTAACTTGGATGTTAGAAGGCAGAGCCAGCATGTTCCTCTTACTGTTGTGAATTGAAAGAATGGGATTCTATCATTTTAAACGTTCCTTGTCAGAGCGATGAATCTGAAACCGTTCGTTCTTTCTAGTCCTGTCTGCTTAAAAGAGTAACTAGAATGACTGTTTTATTATGGCCCATCGTTTTCCTAAGTAACACACCTAATATCTGATTGATGAGAGAGTTCTGGTGAGGGGAAGAGAAATAGAGACCATGATGTTACGGGGCTCTCATACAGTATATTCTGTAAGCTTAGCTCACAGAATGTATTGATACCAATGCTGTTATGAGTTCTAAGCTTACTGGTCCGATTCTTTATCCACTCCCTTCCTGATCAATTTTCTGTGTGGAAAAAATGTCAGCCTACACAGGCTTTCAGTGCCAGCACAACTGTTTTATTATCTGAGTCTGAACACGGTGTGAATGAAATGAGAGAATATTTGCGCATCTTTCCTTTATATTTAGGTTTTCTTAGTCAAAGAAAGAATCTGCTAAGCCTGCCTTGATGGCATAAAATGTTATAATAAAGATGCGCTTTGGACCATTTGACTCTTCCTCATTCCAAGTTTTCAGCAGTGTAGTGAACCAAGTTTGCATGTGTTTCATGTTATGGTTTTGCAACATGTAAGTATTGATAAAAAAACTGATAAGCTCGGATGCATACAATTGTAGTTGCGACTCAAATTTGTTACCAGTTCTCAACTGGAACCGGTTCTCTGTTCCCATCCCTATGTGTGGATGACACCTTCTACTTCAATACTGGCTTCGGACCTGTTCTGTGTTCTAGATGAATGAAGATGTCTGGATGGACACAGTGTAACGCTCAACATCATTGATTCAGTGTGGGAACATACCAGGGCAGGATCATACTGAGTGTTCCACTGTATGTCCCTGTGTGTGCTACGGTGAATGATGTGTGGAAAGAACACCAAATGTATGAAATGTCATCCTTGATAAGATGACAGACATCCATATAGCATATAGACATGAATAACGCTCCTGTAGTGTATATGTATGTGTGTATATATATATATATACAGTATATATATATATATATATATATATATATATATATATAAAATTTGATCCGTTTAGGTGACTCTCAGAGGAGAGACGGACAGGCCTATAATGGACTGTGGGCGTCTTCATATACCAATTCTACCAGTCTGGTTGGGAGCACCATCTCTCACTTATCTCATCTTTTCCTGTAGTGGATTAGTTGCTGAACTAGAGGCACATGATGCTTTGATGGCACACAGGTAATTGACTGAGCTCTGTGATTTGAAGGAATCTGTAAACCTCACTTCAGTAAACAGAGATTCCTTTTGGTTTTTAATTTCTTCATGTGTCCTGACAGAAGTAGCTGTGTAAAGAATGAAGAAAACCTTAGCTCCAATATAAATCATAAGAAGATATAGTAAATAGCTATTTCCATCTTTCAGTTCTTCAGTTGAGGTTTTTGATACTCCACTCAGGCTGTAACAGTGCACAGAAGTGACAAGGACACACACGAGCCCCCTGCTGAGGACTGAGGGAACATTTTGACAACCGGTAGACTGTTTTCGTTATGAGCATGAGGAACACTTCAAACACTTGTTTATTACGCTGTACAGACACTGTACATACTCATGCTTTAAATACCATATACCCTGTACATCAGTGTTGGCGCTGCAATGATGAAAATTAAAGGAATCATGGTTTTCATGTGTTTCAACTGTAGCGGATTGCCTGAATGTTCTTTTCTTAGCGTGCCAGTCGGTGTTCAATCTGACAATTTAATGGTTAGGTTCGTATTAAAGGTCAATCCCCACATGGATAAATTAATCAGTGTTAACAGGGGTCCCATGCATGCTGTATAGGCATACATGGGGCTGTGTGACCCCTGAACGCACAATGTGCGTGCGTGCGTGCGTGCGTGCGTGCGTGCGTGCGTGCGTGCGTGCGTGCGTGCGTGCGTGCATGTGACCACACGTCACTTCCCACTGAGAGCTACATCCAATCGGGTAAATCTCAGGGGACAAAAGAGGCCCTGCTCTCCGATAGGGCCATTTTCTACTTGGTCAAGCGGTCAAGCATTTTATTGATATCACCCTGAACCTTCCCCAGGTGATTGCTGACATAATTATATTAAATTTTGTTTTCTGAAATTATCTATTTAAATATGCAAATAATATGAAATGTGCTCATTTGAATTAATGTCCAGAACAGAAATCTGAATCCTTGTTTCATTTTGTTGACATATGAGAGTCGAAGGTTTTTTACTCCATGAATGAGAAAATGCTGGCATAAATGGATTTCTCCATGTTTTTATGAATCAGGCTCTGAATGCTATCTGAACAAAGGCCTGTGTAAAACCCTTCAGAATATCGACCGGAATGAAAGTGGAAGCTTTGGTGTGTGTAAGTGCTGCTGAAGAGGAGATTTCTGGATCAGAGAGAGAAAAACAGCCTTTAAAGAGATTTCTGTCAAAATCAAACATTCTGTAAGACACTACCGGAGAAGAGGCTCAACAACGTTAACTAATAGATACCACCATGAAACTTCTGTAATGTTCTGTTTAAATGTGTGAATGAGGCATTATCTCATGCTACCTTTGGGTGAATTTAGGATAAATCTACAGACAAACAGACAGAGTGAAGTCAAATAAATGTTTTCTTTCCTCCGGTCTGAAAGAAGACATGCTGAGGAAGAAAAATAGCCCAACATCTGTAAATTGACCAAATGATGATTTTTGCCTGGGGTGTCTCCCCTTAAGAGTTGCACTATTTACTGTGCACTGTTTCCTTGACAGAGTAGCCAATCACAGCCAACACGTGAAACTCCAAGAACATCAACATGTCTGCTTTGAAGATAAATGATGGCAGGGCAAAGAGCTGCTCTTGAATGTACGAGAAAACTGGATTTGCTTCAGCTTCTTAGCCTGTAATACAGCTTGCCATTGCAAAGGCACCATACCCCTGCATGTCAGCAGATACTACTTATATCTTCTCCTGAATGGTTTGTTTGATTCCACATTAAATGCATTAAGCCTACAACTAATCCTGTGGAAGATCATTTAGTTAACATTACAACCAAGGGCCAGAATGTTTTGAGCCTAAGCCTGAAAGTTTTTGGTCAGAACTTGGCATCTTTATTTAGGAGAGCAGAACTTTAATTGTAATAAAGTGCTCTACATGACATGCACATACAGATAGAAAGTAAAGTTACTCACAGACAGCTTGTTTAGAAGGTATTTGGCTGACAAAATATTTCAAATAAGGAACATTATTTTAAAACCTTTAAAAACCACAGGGCCCAGCATCTTTTTTAACCTTTTTTTGTGCGTCTGTTCAGAGCTCATCCAGTTAAATATCTGGTGTTGTCACTTTCACTGCTGTTCAGGAAACTATCACAAGAAAGACAAAAAAGCCCATTTTGGGAGCAAATTCACCAGACAATAAATGTTGCTGCTGAGTGATGTGCTTTTATCACTATTTTGGAGACGGGCCCTGCTGACATTGACAAAACATAATGTTATGTAATTACATAATTATTTATCCAACAGAAAAACAAAACCTGTGAGTGGAGCAGTAACCCACCGTCATTAGTTTAAAACAGATGCAGAACATTTGTATTGATAAAAAAGCAGCCCTACAGGATCTTGGCTTAACTCCAGGTATTTTGCAGGCATGCCTCTGCTGAGGTGGGAAGGTCACATTGGAAGAAATATTGTCCTTGATGAATATTTCCACTGCTGGGATGCAGACTGAGGAGATAGGACCGCCTCGGCTGTCTTAACCATGGTACAGAGAAAGTAAAAAGGTGTCATTTCTGTTCATTTATGGGGACAAAGTTAGTTCCCGATCATACCAAAGTCGTCAGCTTGTACCCTGTACTGAGCATCTGCGTCCAGACAGATAGTTGTATTGTCTTCATACAACATCACGGGTCTGAAGTTAACATACCGCTGTCAGAAAACCGCTTCATTTTAAATTCCTATGGGTTGTACGGCTTCCTCTGGGGATAGGCTAAAAACAGCTCTATGGACCCAATTATAGAGTGCCTATAGAAAGTCATGATACCCTTTTGAAATAGGGTAGGGTGTCACTTTTATGTTTTTACAGCATGGTATGATACATAAAAAAATATATTTTCCAGCATGATTTACACATTTTGCCTTACAGCATTCAAGTGAAAATCTTTTTTTTTCTCCAAATTTCTGAATATTAATAAAAAATAAAAAAAAACTAGAAAAGCATGGTTGGAAAAGTAATGAGTCCCTTAGGAATAAACATTCTCAGGTATAACCAATCACCTTCCAGATCACACACCAAGTTAATTGGCCTCCACCTGACATCAACTGTGGTGTTTTTGATTTGACTTCAGAATAAAATCACCAGTTCCTTGAGGATTCCATTCCTAGTAGTGCATGGTAACACAAAGAGTTCACCATGGTTGGAAAGATGTTGTGGATAGGCACAACTTAGGAGAAGGATATAAAAAGATTTCAAAGGCTTTAACTATCCCTCCGAGGACCGTTCAGAGTATTGTCCAGAAGTGGAAGGCATATGGATCCACCCAGACCTTGCCTAGATCGGGCCGCCCCTCCAAACTGGATGACCGAGCCAGGAAAAGATTGATCAGGGAAGCATGGGGCTTACAATGGTTACAAGCATCACAGTGACTTGGAAAATTGGCTCTATGAAGCACCTTCCACTGTAAAAGGCCGTGCCTGGCACAAATCGAGGATGAGTGGACCAGTTTTAGAGTGTCCCTCCACTGGTCATCAGTAATGTCTACCCCAAAATCCTTTCCAGCAATCTTATTATAAATGACAGATATCAGTCGTTTGTGTTGTACATTCAGAACAGGAATTGGTCCATCTCAGCTTCAGGGGAGCGGTTCGGAAAATACGGGAATTGCTTTTGGATAAAATGTCTCATTTGAAGGTACCGAAAAAAGGCTATTAGGCAGGCTGTATTTGTCCGACATAGATGCAAAGGATGCAAAAACCCCTTTGTCATACAAGTCATTAGGAGTTTTGAGGCCCTTATCTGACCATATGCGGAACGTAGGGTCAGTGCAGGAAGGGGGAAACGCAAAATTATTCATAACTGGGGTACGGGTTGAAGCCCTATGCAATCTGTACTGCTTCCTAAACTGGATCCTAATTTTAATAGTTTTGGTGTCTACCATATTAGGTGAGACCTTATGGGCAGTTATGGGGAGCTGTGAGCAAATCGTAGAGTGCAAAGAGCAGGAGGAAGATGCTATCTCAGTATGAGCCCAGGATGGGCAGACGCCTGTAACTCCACCGTGGAGCCAAAATAAAAGTTTATTAATGTTGCAAGCCCAGAAGTAGTGGCGGAAATTAGGGAGTGCTAGTCCACCTTCATGTTTATGGAGTTGGAGAATATGTTTTTTTATTCGGGCTGGTTTATTCTGCCAAGTAAAAGCGTTAAGTTGTTGGTCAAGATTAGCAAAAAAACGATTTTTTTCAGACAAATCGGGAGGTGTTGAAAAAGATACAAGAACTTTGGTAAAAGGACCATCTTAATAAGATTAAGGCCTGCCCATCTAGACAAGTCTGACTTGCATTTATCCAAAAGTGGCTGGAAGTTCTTTTGAAAAAGCTTCCTGAAGGAGCTGGTGATTAACACCCCCAAATACTTGAACCCCTTATCAGCTGTTTTAAAGGGAATTATGGATTGTGAGAGTGATCTCGCCAAGTTAGACTTTAGTTTAACTCCATTAAATGAACTCTAAACATTTCACCCTCATTTATTTTTGGTTACAAAGATAAGAATTTAGACTTTAGTTTAACTCTAAACTAACACTAAACATTACACCCTCATTTATATTTGGTTACAAAGATAAGAAGTTAGACTTTAGTTTAACTCCATTATATGAACTCTAAACATTACACCCTCATTTATTTTTGTTTACAAAGATAATAAGTTAGACTTTAGTTTAACTCCATTATATGAACTCTAAAAATAACACCCTCATTTATTTTTGGTTACAAAGATAAGAATTTAGACTTTAGTTTAACTCCATTAAACTAACTCTAAACATTACACCCTCATTTATATTTGGTTACAAAGATAAGAAGTTAGACTTTAGTTTAACTCCATTATATGAACTCTAAACATTACACCATCATTTATATTTGGTTACAAAGATAAGAATTTAGACTTTAGTTTAACTCCATTAAACTAACTCTAAACATTAAACCATAATTTATATTTGGTTACAAAGATAAGAAGTTAGACTTTAGTTTAACTCCATTATATGAACTCTAAACATTACACCATCATTTATATTTGGTTACAAAGATAAGAATTTAGACTTTAGTTTAACTCCATTATATGAACTCTAAACATTACACCATCATTTATATTTGGTTACAAAGATGAGAATTTAGTCTTTAGTTTAACTCCATTATATGAACTCTAAACATTACACCATCATTTATATTTGGTTACAAAGATAAGAATTTAGACTTTAGTTTAACTCTATTAAACTAACACTAAACATTACACCCTCATTTATATTTGGTTACAAAGATAAGAAGTTAGACTTTAGTTTAACTCCATTATATGAACTCTAAACATTACACCATCATTTATATTTGGTTACAAAGATAAGAATTTAGACTTTAGTTTAACTCTATTAAACTAACACTAAACATTACACCCTCATTTATATTTGGTTACAAAGATAAGAAGTTAGACTTTAGTTTATCTCCATTAAATGAACTCTAAACATTACACTATCATTTATATTTGGTTACAAAGATAAGAATTTAGACTTTAGTTTAACTCCATTAAACTAACTCTAAACATTACACCATCATTTATATTTGGTTGCAAAGAAGAAGAAGAAGAGAAGAAGAATTCCTTTATTTGTGGGGAAATTCGATTTTCACTCTTTTTTTTCTTACAAAGATAAGAAGTTAGACTTTAGTTTAACCCCATTAAATGAACTCTAGGTCAGTGAAGCTGCTTGTGTTCTGCCACCAGGAAGTGTCTGGACGCCTGTTGTTTACAAACATTCTGAAATGCCGTATAAGTTCTGTATAAGGAAGACAGTTTGGCCTCAGTGTCAGGGCTGGTAAAACCTAAGATATAGGGGTTGAGACTAGTGTAAGGTGTGTGTTAATGCATATGCACCTGAAAGAGGAATTCCTCACTCCTTGTGCTGTGTGTGGCTGTGGGATTAGAAGGCTGCCTTTGTCTGTGAGCTGGAGCAGGTTGGAGCTGGGTGGAGGGCTCAGGTTGCTGCTGGAGGAATGGTTGGAGGAAGAGGTGAGGATGCCTCAGAGAGAGGAAGGGATCAAGGCCAGAGACAGGAGGACGATTGTCCTCAGGTATGCCTCAAAGGCTCTGTGTGTCATACATCAATCAGTCAGTACCACATTCATTTTAAAATTTCAGTGTAATTACTGTAAGAACCCCAGGGGACATCTGTAAATGTATTCACTTTATGGTGGTGTGAAACGTAAAATGTAATGCAATGTAAAAAACAGAAAATCGACATCATACTGAAGAGGATAAAACCAGAAAGCAGTCCTCTGTGACAAGTTATTGACAGGCTCTGACAAGCCATACATCACCACAGCCCAAAGCTATGCCTTCAACTTTCTTATTGGGCCTATGTCTGACCAACGGTCCAACACTCTTTAGTTTAGAATGACTTAAACTTAGAAAAGCAGCAAATCTAAACTCTTTTGAACCTCCTGTGGTGTTTTACCCTTTTTATTGTTTGACTCTCACTTAATGTCAACTCCAGACACAGGCGGATTTACTGTCATGATTTCAGTTACAAATATAGTCAGTTTGTTTCATCCAGTATTCAGCAGCACTATACACAGATTGTATGACAGGCAGCTAGTACTATGAAAATTGTACTGTATGCTAGAGCTGCAACAGTTAGTCCATTAATCGATTAGTTGTCAGCTATTAAATTAATGGCCAAATATTTTGATAATCAATGAATCATTTTGAGTCCTTTCTTTTTAAAGAAAAAATGTCAACATTCTCCGACTGCAGCTTGGTAAATAGGAATATTTTCTGGTTTCTTTCCTCCTCTATGCCAGTAAACTGAATATCTTGACTAAACACGCGTCTGATGGTGACATAGGCTTTGAGAAATACTAATCAACACCATTTTCTCACATTTATGGAAAAAACAACTCATAAATGAATTGAGAAAATGATCAACAGATTAATCGATGATGAAAATAACTTTTAGTTGCATCCATAGATCCAGCTCAACCAAGTATACCACTAAATCAAACACCATAATGGAGCCCTTTATTGCATGTCCAAACTCATCCCACTCATTTGTTTTAATTTCGGCAGACTTCCTCAGAATGATAAGTGGACCTGACCTTCTATAATGTACTGAACTCTTCTAAGTTTGAAACAAATAACCAGCAGTTGCCATATTTGTCACTGATTGGTCCAGAGGGGGACACCGACGTGTTTTCAAGTGTAGCATAGTCCAGATTGATTGCATTCTTAGATGATGAATCTTTGAGGTGCAAGGCTGTCAGAGACGCAGAGCAATGCTCACAGTCCCAAGGCTACAGAGGGAGGCTATCAGACAGAAACTCATAAGGGCCTTGTGGAGCTTGGAGCTGACTCTGCTCTGACTGGATTCTGTCCCTGATGAAGTCTCCTCGGTCTGGGTTTGAATAGGTGATTCATCAGCCCCAGTGGTATGAGCAGACTGAGACGCAGCCCAGCTGCAGCAGGCCCAGGATATTCTACAGACTCTCAGAATGTGTAGCAAACCTTGAGTTGTTGTGGTCGTTTCGACTCACTGTGTGGATCTTTAACTGACAGCAGCTCCACTGGCTTTTACCCATTTCATAGTGTTACATTCAGCAGCTCTCGAGTGTATCCACAACAAACTTCTTCAGGTCAGTTAATAATGCAACAGTTTTATCGTACCGCAGCTCCCTCGGGCTGCCTGCCTTCATATCCACAGCAGCATCTCACCTCAACACTCCATAATGATATGTATCATGACATGTGTCCCCCCTGCCCAAATGAACCCACCTATACCTCCTCAGGCCCCTCCTCTCGTTTCTCTCTAACCTGTGCCAACTGTCTAGAAGTGCGCTCATTTTTTCCATCTGCTCACTCTCTTCTCTCCCTGCTCTGCTTTCCTCAGCGGAAATAGTCGTCTCACAATATGCGCACTTGAGCTTGTTTCAAAATCCAATGCATCCCAGCTTTCCACTATGCCTATTTCTTTTTCTCTTGCTATGTGGAGGGAGAGTACTATCACACCTCGAAAGACAGCAATATCCATGGTGATAGCCTAGACAAGTAACAGTTTCAGTGTCAGTGGTGACTGTAGTAGCTGTAGAAGTAGTAGTAACCGTGGCAGCATTATCAATGGACAACAACTTTATTTAGTTATTTAACTACCAAACAATTACTATTTAAGGGTTCATTAATTAGACATGGGCTTGAATTGTGGACAAAATAAACTGTGACACACAGGACTTCACCACAGCCAGAGAGGCGGGGTACATTTGACTTTGGTCAGCAGATGAGAATGTTCTCAGGGGTCAAATGTGAACTCAGTGTCACTTTCTTTAGACAGGTTTAAAGAAGAAGCCACATGAAAGTCAGTATGTCCTCAGGCAAGGCATGCTATTCTGCTGCTAATCTGCTGCACACTGAGACACTTTTAATCAGACAGGGAGATGAATAGGATTGTCACACACACACACACACACACACACGCACGCCACACCTCACATGAGGCCAGTCAGTCTCACTGGCTCATCGCGTGTCTGTCTTCCTGGGAGCAATTTCACACTCGTGCACTGCCACCATTCATCATGCTGTCTGCTAAAACCAAGCAGAAAGTCATATGATACAAGCCAAATGCAAGCAGACCTGGGAATCCCAGAGTTAGCACTGTTCTATAAACCTGGACATGTGACATCATGCTTCAGTTTTACCATGTCTGCATGAGCAAGGACAGCACACTTCCCCCTGTTAGCTGCACAGTGGCAGACTGGAGGATGCAGAATTCTGTAGTTCTACAGTGGGAGGCTAATCATCAGTCATTTCCTAAAAGCAAACTCTTCTTAACCACACAGGTTATGAGCCACTATTGCTTCTTAGTGAATATATTGGTCAGCTGGTACATCTGGTCATTTCAGAGGGAGAGGATCACATTGGGCTTGGCTTATTGCTCGCCATAAAAAAGGCTTTCATAGTATATCATGTAAGCAGATTGATTCCAGTCATTTAGCTAAGCTCAGTTAAGCTCTGTAGCATAAGAGTCGAGAGGAGGAAATGTAAAAGATAACATTTAGACAGAGGGCATGTGGGTCTGCACATGTTGAGCAGATCAACAGCCAGACTAATAATTCAGAGAACAATGAGAGGTTTCTTCCTCTTGAGCCTGGGCTAATGCACTCCCTGGCACCATACAAGCTTCCTCCAACAACAAAATTTCATTAGGAAGTGGAGACCTCATTATAGTCAATGACTGAACTGACTTTTTGTTTATTGTGCTTTGCAGTAGCTGTGACTCTGAACATGCTGTGGCCAGTTTAAATGAGGATAGAGAGTGGATAAAACCAACTTTCTAATCCGATGTAATTAGGCAGAAGAGCCAGTGATCAGTTAACGCGGTCTCATAGGAACTGTTCAGATTCCACATATATTCAGTTTGTTTGTGCTGACCATAGCCATCATATTGTATATCAACGATTGAAGGGATGATCAATAATTGTTTCCTATGCTGATATGAAGGCGATTTAACCTCCCTGCTCCACTGCTGTCATCTGGCAGACTGTGTGCCTGTTCAAGTGGCCAGTCTAGTCCATCAGAAGGACTTGGACAATAGCTTTGGAACCCTTCAGAGTGGCCAATGAGACTATTCAAAATTATAACTATTAAACACAGTTGAACAAAGGTTAATACTGGCCTGCAAATCTGCCATCTGCAGATCGCAGCGAAAAGGAAACACACTTTAATATGTATTATATATTCTGACTCTGGCTATTTGAATACATAAAATAAAAAAGTTGCTATATGACACCATTTCAAAATCACCCCAAGCAACATTTTCTTAAAAAAGGTTTTCATATCAGCCGTACCTGGAAACATACAGGCCGATAAAGATCGATACAGATATGTCTGTGATATATATCAGCTGACTGATATATCGATCTGGCTCGAATTCCGCCATGGCCCGTGTCACTTCTCGAGTGTATTTTTGTGACACACCCACACATACTCATGGTGATTCCTCCTGGTTAAAGATCTTGTATGGTATGAGCCCCTGCTGCCGGTCAGTCATGTAGTGGGAAAACGACAGCATTAAGACACACCAATACAAGACAGCAAGTAGTGTAGTGTCTATATTTGTGTACCCGAAAGTTTTCTCTTTTTACAAGCTTGTGTCCACTAAAGGAAACTAACTGACTGCAATGATTAACTTCAGCATTTGTCATGCGGCATGAAAGTGTGTTTCGACAAAACAACAAATGTCCTGTAATTTAAGCCAAAGCTCTCCAGATTCAGCTGTAAGAGAAGAGCTGTGAAGGTTTCCCTGCACCATCAGCAGCCAGTGGTGGTCACATTGCTGCTGGGAGGTTTAAGAGGGGTTCTCCCTGGGTCAGTGGTGACATCTGGACTAGCCATAACCGTCAGCATACAGCTGTTGTTCCATTTACCTGGGGGTCGGACGGCCATGCCGTCGCTGGGATCAAACAGGGACAGGGTTGTAATTAGTACCCAACTCCCGCCACCCCCCCTGGGCAGGCCACAGGGTTGAGGGAGGGACTGCTCACTGTATGCATGTTTCAGCTCCACAGCTGAATTCTAAACACTCATGGGACTGGAGAGCTTTCTCCGTCTCTGTGCTCTGCAGTTCCACCAGGCGTTCAAGGGCTCAGCAACTGCATTGCCCCATTGGGGCGAGGAGAATGGAAGGAAAAAAGAAATCAACAGAGGTGATGATGATGATGAAACAAGAAAACACCTAACAACTCATAAACTACAATTTTATTGAGCATGAAAATAATAAATATAGTTTAAATGACATTAACGATAAGTCTGGAACGTCATGGTGATGAAGAGACAAGGATTATAAGCCTGTACACTACAATAATATAATTCAGTTTTGAACACAAATGACTCTATACACCTTAGCACATTTACTATACAGTCAAATTAGATTGAAATATGACAACTAATGAGAATAGTTTCCTTTTTAAGCAGCATGTTCTATCTATTATTCTATTACTTTCCCTGATGTTCTGGGTTTTTGAAAACTCAAGGTTGTTCTTTAGTCTGGACAGGCAGAAACACTGCTCAGCCTGTTTTAGTTTAAAAAACTCCAGGTCATTCCTTAGTCTGGAGAGGCAGATACCGAAACATTTGGAAACGACGCTCAGCCTGTTTAAGTTTGAAAACTCCAGATTGTTCTTTAGTCCGGACAGGCAGAAACGGAAACGTTTGGAAACACTGCTCAGCCTGTTTTAGTTTGAAAACTCCAGGTTGTTCTTTAGTCTGGACAGGCAGAAACTGAGATGTTTGAAAACTCCAGGTTGTTCTTTAGTCTGGACAGACAGAAACATTTGGGAACACTGCTCAGCCTATTTTAGTTTGAAAACTCCAGGTTGTTCTTTAGTCCAGACAGGCTGAAACGGAAACATTTGGAAACACTGCTCAGCCTGTTTTAGTTTGAATACTCCAGGTTGTTCTTTAGTCTGGACAGACAGAAACATTTGGGAACACCGCTCAGCCTGTTTTAGTCTGAAAACTCCAGGTTGTTCTTTAGTCAGGACAGACAGAAACATTTGGGAACACTGCTCAGCCTATTTTAGTCTGAAAACTCCAGGTTGTTCTTTAGTCTGGACAGGCAGAAACAGAGACGTTTAGAAACACTGCTCAGCCTGTTTTAGTCTGAAAACTCCAGGTTGTTCTTTAGTCTGGACAGACAGAAACATTTGGGAACACTGCTCAGCCTGTTTTAGTCTGAAAACTCCAGGTTGTTCTTTAGTCTGGACAGGCAGAAACAGAAACGTTTGGAAACACTGTTCAGCCTGTTTTAGTCTGAAAACTCCAGGTTGTTCTTTAGTCTGGACAGACAGAAACATTTGGGAACACTGCTCAGCCTGTTTTAGTCTGAAAACTCCAGGTTGTTCTTTAGTCAGGACAGACAGAAACATTTGGGAACACTGCTCATCCTGTTTTAGTCTGAAAACTCCAGGTTGTTTTTTAGTCTGGACAGGCAGAGACGTTTGGAAACGATGACGCAGACCCTCACGTCAGTCAGTCTTATCAGTAAGGTAGGCTGACATACCTTTTGTGATTTTTGTCCTGACTGTGTGGTGCTCCTTTTTCTTTGTCATGACTTCCTCTGGTGATGGATAATCCTCCTCGTACTGCTCTAATGTTGCTGTGTTTACTTTGAATCAAAACTCTGAGTTCCACCTCCTCGTCTGTCCAAGATAATAAATCTCTTACTTTTTACCATTGCTGTTCTTCCTCTGAAGTATTTTCTGGATTTTTAACATCCATGATTTTCAACTGCAGAGTAACATTAGACAGTCTGCTTCCTGTATACACCAGCAAGCACATGCCCAGTGATTGTTTTAGTTTTGAAACGTTGTTTTATACTAAAAAAATCGTCTGGCTGTACTATAGCCTAAATGTGGATTGTGTGGAACATGGGGGAGGCAGCACTGTGAGAGGGTTCACTGTGGATTTATTGTATTTATACTACTGGCTTCAGTTAGGCCTCACAAATGTTTCTATCATTCTCTATTGTCTCTTACTATCTGTTGAGTAATTGTGAACTGCCTGTAAGATCACGTTTAAAAAAACAAGACACAACTCAGACATTAACAGAAGCCCAAAACTAACAACTATAGACCTAATAATCTTGGTCTTCCTTCATCCTCCAGAGGATCTGAGAGCTGTGACAGGATGAAGCTGCTTATTTAGCAGGTGCTGCTTCAAGTACTTCCTCACCTCGTTCACACACACACACACACACACACACACACACACACACACACACACACACACACACACACACACACACACACACACACACACACACACACACACACACACACACACACACACACACACACACACACACACACACACACACACACACACACACACACACACACACGTTGATAAGAGCTCTTAACATGGCACGGTAAGAAATGTGACATCAAAGGGAAGATTTGCTGTAGGAATGAAGGGATTGTTTAGGGCGGGGACTGAGGTGAAGATTATAGGCTTGCATAAACATATTCACTTTCTGTGTGTGTGTGTGTGTGTGTGTGTGTGTGTGTGTGTGTGTGTGTGTGTGTGTGTGTGTGTGTGTGTGTGTGTGTGTGTGTGTGTGTGTGTGTGTGTGTGTGTGTGTGTGTGTGTGTGTGTGTGTGTGTGTGTGTGTGTGTGTGTGTGTGTGTGTGTGTGTGTGTGTGTGTGTGTGTGTGTGTGTGTGTGTGTGTGTGCGCACTTACTTGTCTCTGAGCTTTCCTACACCCACATCCCAGTTCCTGTTGTTCCTCCAGCTTCCTTGGGCGGCACTCACTAAATGCTAGCTCCATGGACCACCAGGACTCCACAAGTATGCTGCTGCCCACCGCACAGCTATAATTTCCTTCCACAATTAAAAAAAGAAGAAGGAAAAATTGACCAATATTGGGTAGTTTTTCCCTTCACTTTTATGGAAGGTTTTAATTTAGGCTTTTGCCTTGATGTTAGAAAGCAGTTCATGCTGTGGATCCGCCCATGCTTTGCCTGTCTGTAAGCAGACAGATAGGGATGAAGCAGCTGTTGACTTCTTCTACCAATGATGAGTGACTGCTGTGGGCCTCAGGTGACAGGAAACCTTATCCATATCACAACTAGGTAAAGTGTTTCCTGGTTAGACTGGTGAGTAAACACAGTGTCTCCTGTGGACTGTGGTTGGGGTGAGGACTGATTTAATTGTCTCATCTCATCTCATCTTCAACCGCTTATCCGGGGTCGGGTCGCGGGGGCAGCAGCTTTAGCAGGGGACCCCAAACTTCCCTTTCCCGGGCCACATCAACCAGCTCTAACTGTGGGATCCCAAGGCGTTCCCAGGCCAGTGTGGAGATATAATCTCTCCACCTAGTCCTGGGTCTTCCTCGAGGCCTCGTCCCAGCTGTACGTGCCTGGAACACCTCCCTAGGGAGGCGCCCAGGGGGCATCCTTACTAGATGCCCGAACCACCTCAACTGGCTCCTTTCAACGCAAAGGAGCAGCGGCTCTACTCAGAGTTCCTCACGGATGGCTGAACTTTTCACCCTATCTCTAAGGCAGACTCCAGCCACCCTTCTGAGAAAACCCTTTTCGGCCGCTTGTACCAGCGACCTTGTTCTTTCGGTCATGACCCAGCTTTCATGACCATAGGTGAGGGTAGGAATGAAGATTGACCGGTAGATCGAGAGCTTTGCCTTCCAACAGTGCGGTAGAGCGACTGCAACACCACCCCTGCTGCTCCGATTCTCCGGCCAAACTCACTCTCCATCGTCCCCGTACTTGTGAACATGATCCCAAGGTATTTGAACACCTTTACTTGGGCTAAGGACTCATTCCCTACCTGGAGTAAGCAATCCACCGGTTTCCTGCTGAGAGCCATGGCCTCAGATTTAGAGGTGCTGATCCTCATCCCAGCCGATCAAGTGAGTGATGAAGGTCACTGACCGACAGTGCCATCAGGACCACTTCTGCAAAAAGCAGAGACGAGATCCTCAGCCCACCGAACTGCAACCCCTCCCCACCACGACTATGCCTCGATATTGGTGACAAAGCCCACCCCTAGCGGAGGCCAACCCCCACCGGGAACGAATCCGACTTACTGCCTAGGATCCGGACACAGCTCTCGCTTTGGGTGTACAAAGATTGGATGGCCCACAAAAGTGACCCCCTCACCCCATACTCCCGCAGCACCTCTCACAGTATCTCCCAAGGGACCTGGTCATATGCCTTCTTCAGATCCACAAAACACATGTAGACTGGATGGGCCTACTCCAAGGCCCCCTCCAGGATCCTTGCGAGAGTAAAGAGCTGGTCCGTTGTTCCGCATTGTTCCTCTTCGATCTGAGGTTCGACTATAGGACGAACCCTCCTTTCCAGCACCTTGGAGTAGACTTTACCAGGGAGGCTGAGTAGTGTGATACCCCTGTATTGGCACACACCCTCTTGTCCCCCTTTTTAAACAGAGGAACCACCACCCCAGTCTGCCACTCCCTTGGCACTGTCCCAGACTTCCATGCAATGTTGAAGAGACGTGTCAACCAAGACAGCCCCTCCAAACCCAAAGCTTTCAGCATTTCTGGACGAATCTCATCAATCCCTGGGGCTTTGCCACTGTGGAGTTGTTTGACTACCTCAGTTCCTCAAAGTGCTCCTTCCACCGCCCGATTACCTCATCGGCTGAGGTCACCAGCGTCCCGTCCTTACTGTAAACAGCTTGGACGGTTCCCCGTTTCCCCCTCATGAGATGTCGAATGGTTTTCCAGAAGCACCTTGGTGCCGCTCGAAAGTCCTTTCCCATGACTTCTCCGAACCCCTCCCACACCCGCTGCTTTGCCTCTGAAAGGCTGCAGCCCTTCTGGCCTGTCGGTACCTTGCAACTGCCTCTGGAGACTTCTGGGATAGCATATCCCGGAAGGCCTCCTTCTTCAGTCGGACAGCTTCCCTGACCACCGGTGTCCACTACAGTGTTCGAGGGTTACTGCCCCTTGAGGCACCTAAGACCTTGAGGCCACAGCTCACCGCTGCAGCTTCAGCAATGGAAGCTTTAAACATCGCCCACTCCGGTTCAATGCCCCCAACCTCCACAGGGATGCCAGAAAAGCTCCAACGGAGGTGCGAGTTAAAGATCTCTCGTACAGGGGCCTCCTCAAGACGTTCCCAGTTCACCCGCACTACTCGTTTGGGCTTACCTGGTCTGTCCAGAATCTTCCCCCATCCTCTGACCCAACTCACCACCAGATGGTGATCAGTTGACAGCTCTGCCCCTCTCTGTACTCGAGTGTCCAAAACATACGGCCTCAGATCAGATAATACGATCCTAAGATGCTCTGGTACCACTTACACTTATGAGCATCCTTATGTTCAAACATGGTATTAGTTATAGACAATCCGTGACTAGCACAGAAGTCTAATAACTGACGACCACTCGGATTTAGACCAGGGAGGCCCTTCCTCCCTATCACGCCTCTCCAGGTGTCTCCATCATTGCCCATGTGGGCGTTGAAGTCTCCCAGCAGAACTATGGAGTCCCCTACTGGAGCCCCATGCAGGACTCCATTAAGGGCCTCCAAGAAGACAGAATACTCTGAACTTCTGTTCGGTGCATATGCACAAACAACAGTCAGAGTTTTCCTCCCTACCACCCGCAGGCGTAAGGAGGCGACCCTCTCATCCACCGAGGTGAACTCCAACACCGCGGCGCTCAGCCGGGGGTTTGTGAGTATCCCTACACCCACCCGGCGCCTCACACCCTGGGCAACTCCAGAGAAGAATAGGGTCCAACCCCTATCCAGGAGTACGGTTCCAGAACCGAGACTGTGTGTGGAGGTAAGCCCCACCAGATCTGGTAGCGCTCCACCTCCCGCACAAGCTCCGGCTCCTTCCCCGACAGAGAGTGACTTTCCATGTCCCCAGAGCCAGCTTCTGCTGCCCGTGTCTGGTCCGTCGAGGCCCCTCACCTTCAATGCCACCCGTGCAGCAGCGCACCCGACCCAAGTGGTTCCTCCTGCGAGTGGTGGGCCCACAGGATGTTATTGTATTGTATATAATCATTTCACATTTCAAAGGTTGAATTAAACTTATGTTCTACATTCTGAAAATCAGTTGAGCCTCTGAGACAGATTTGAAAAAAGCAGGGGAGACGAGGGGATTGGATGAAGGGTACGAGCCAATGGGAGCCTTCCGTGACGAATGGCTCCCATTGGCCAGTTTCTCTGCAAGTCTACAGCTGATAGACTGAATGGATTTTTTTGGTTCTCTTTCCTATTTATATTGGGTAGATTGGACTACAGGACCCTAAACAGCACATAAACTATGTTAATAATAATTACCAATATTCCAAATCGTAGAAGAAGAGATTCTCCTCTTGAAAAGCTTCAGGACTCTGGAGATCTGCAGGTGTGTCAGAACAGGTCTGGATGGGATGACGCTGGCTTCACCTGGCAGTGGACTGGGATTTTTAAAGTAATGATGGATGTTAGCACGAGGCAGTGTCCAGGGGCCTCATACCTGCTACCCCTCTGTTAGACCTGTCCACACTGCACTACGTTACTCTGCTTCTGAATCAGAGACACCTACCTCCATGATGTATACTTTAATCATTTAAGCTTTCTACAAAGAATGTTTTGTCAATTTCCATATCATAACTTCTGCTGATGCCCAAATAATTGAACTGCACCTTCTAATATATCCAAGTGTTTCCCCATAATGTCTACTCGGAAAATAACGCCAAATGGAGATCATCTTGCAATGGGATCACACCATCATCAAGTAAGGGGGAAATGGCCACTTCCCTACTTCCCACACTCTCTACACAGTTGAGTACCTTAACTCACCAAGAACTATTACTGTAATGAGAACTACAGATATATAGTTTAAAAAAACGCTTTCAGAGCAATGTAATAAAAGATTAATTTTATTAATTAATTAATTTGATCAAAATCCATCTGAATTCACAGGACGTCACATTCAGACTCTATAGAATAATAAATAAAGTGTGATAAAGTTTAGGCTACTTACTGCAATCAACATCTCTCTCACCTGAGGATGCACAGCCCCATGACTGTACGGCATAGCAGCAGCTTCTTTTCAACTGTTTTCTTTTTATTCTTATGAATATTAAAAATGACAAATTAAAGATCAATCAAATAACTCATAAATGTATCGGCTGTTTCTTCCTCTTTAAAGTGAGCTAATTTGAAGGCATACAGCTCTGTTAACAGAACGTTTTATCGTTCTTCAGTGTGGATGCTCACATTGTTATAGTGGTGGTTATAGTTATAGTCATAGGTCTTGGTGTGGACGGCCCTTTACAGTAAGAATTACAGTCAGTGAGCCACTGTTCAATGTTCCTTTTTTAAAATGTCTGAAATATTATTTTCAGTATTTTCTTTTGTTTTCCCCTGCTGTACCAAACCCTGAACTTTGTTTACAGTCACAGACTGAGCTGAGCGTTTAGACTCGTTTAGATAGCAGCGGCCCATGGGAGGACTCTTTCAACTTTGTTTTTTCACAATTGAATATAAATTTCTGCTTGAGGCGTCCGTTTGTTACAGTGCAGTCTTATCTAGATGGACGTGAAGCGTGAAGTGTCTACTTCTGCTTTTGCCCTGTGTAGTGTCATTGTGGTAGGGTTGTGCTCTCTCTTGGTTTCCCTGTATGTACAGAAATGTATACTGAGAGTAAGCTGTCATAGTATAGTCAAACAAACTTAGTGTGTTCTCACTTTGAATAATAGGGTTGTGTTTGCTGCTGAAAGTGGCGTACATAAAGGAAGGCCTGTGCTCTGTGTTTCTGGGTGCTTTTGATGTGACACCATTCTTCCGCACATGCTTGGCTGTTTGCCCTCCTCAGGGCAAAAGAAGTGTTTTGAACAACGGGTTGAATCTGAGGATAATGGCACACATTTTCAGACACCTGTCCTGGAAGATATTCACAGGGGATTGAGTCTGTTCAAACTCAGGTTCCTGTCTCATCTCCACACAGCTGGCCATGGGGGTGTGAATGGGTCTGAATGTCAGATTGTCGGTTCCCGAAAAATTATAGAAATGATCAGACAGTCCCCCCGTTAATCTGACGTCAAAAAAGGTGTGCAGGGAGGTGGTTTCAGAAGCTGTTCAGCCATCCTACAGGCACTTCTGACAAACTATACTGGCCCCTGTAGTCTGTGCACTCGTGTGGTGAGATAAAGTACTGTTCATTTTGCATTTGTGCTTTATGTCATCCTATCTCAAAATTCTGTTCAGTTTTTTGGCTCTTCATATTTTCCTCTCTGTTTTGGAGCACAGTCAAAATGCCCCATGTATAGAGGCCGTGGCGGCCGCAGGTTCGACTCCGACCTGCTGCCTTTGCTGCATGTCTCTCCCCCTCTCTCTCACCCGATTTCCTGTCTGTCCTATATAATAAAAGGCTTGAAAAAACTGCCAGAAAATACACTAAGTGAGAGGCTGTAGAGATCATGACATTGGGACAATGCAGCATTTTCATTTTCAAAACATGCATGTGGTTTTCTGTACTTCCACAGGTGAAGTTATGGTAAAGAGAGCTGTTGCTCCATCATTTACTGCTTCCTCCGGCATGATATCCTGTCTGTCCACCGACGAGGTTCTGCTTTGGCACAGGGGAATTAAAAGAGAGGTTGCTTTGTTAAAGATTGGGAGATAAGGACTCGAGGCTGAGGCGATGTCCAACGGAGGCTGACATCCGATCACAAACCCTGTGGTTCCCATGAATCCCCCAGGTGGCAGGATGTTTGAGCCACATAGTGCCACGAGGACCAAGATAAGACATCTGTCATCTTAGAGTGATTTGTGTTGAAGCTTCATTTGTGACCGTTGTCTCATTATAAACAGAACTCTCTCAACAGTAGTGAAGATATAAAACACAGTTGAAACAAAGAGGTCGACAAATTGTTTCTGATCTTGTTCATCCCCTTTAAAGAATTCATAATGTTGTGTTTGTGAAGACACCATGGAGCCTTATTATTATTAATAATAATAATAATAATAAGTCACCTTCATGGTGAAGTGTCGGCAATGCAGAGCTCTCCTAGTTAAGTGATAAAATGATTGTTTTTTGTTGCTTTGCACTGACCTGAAGTCAAAGTCAGAATGGGATGTTTGAGTCCAGACTTTACAGTCACAGTTTGAGTTGCTTTTCTTTTTCTGAGAGCTGTGAGCAACCCAAGACAACAGTTTTTTCATCACGTTTCAACTCTCTTCTGTAATTGATCGTAACAGAGCATATCTCCCATCTCTCCCTGGAGCCTGAGCTAAAGAAGACATCTGGACAGAGGGACCGGCTGGAGGGAACAAAGGGCCTTTTCTGCTCCCTGTCCCAAGTCCTTCCAGTCCTCAGTGGCCTGTTGATATTCCTTCTTTATTAATGCTCTTAGCATGCTGAAGTAATAACAACTTATATTCAGATAATGGCTAAATCGATTATTTTCATTATCGATGAATCTGTTGATTATTTTTGCCCTTTAAAATGTCAGAAAATAGGGGCAAATGTCCATCAAAGTTTCCCAAGTCCAAGGTGGTGTCTTTGAATGAATTATTTTGTCAGTCTAAAAGACAAATATATTTTTTATTTATTATAAATTTATTTTAAATTATGTAAAACAGAGAAAAGCAGGAAATCTCTAACCAAGTTATTTAGAACATCCTCCGTTCATCATCCACAGCCACCTTTGTTGTTTACTATCAAGACTACGACTGCACTGAGAGGAAGCAGTCTTTGATTGGTGATTAGGGATGTTCTGGCATAGTTCAAATCAATCTTTATTTATATGGCACTTTTCATACTTTGACAGTAGCAGCTGGAGGGTAGGAAATCCCATATTTCTCTCTGAAAACACTATTTTCTGCCATTTTTGCATGAAAAATTACTTTAACAATTAATTGATTATCAAAATCAATTGTGTCAATTATTTTTCTGTCTATCGACTAATTGATCAATCGATTCGTTTCAACACTTATCCAGATAATCGTGTTATTATTGTGATGTACATCATGTAAGTTAAAGCCCGAGCAGAAGATTTATCACTGGGATTTATGATCAAGATTCAAAGTAATGAAATATCACAGAAAATCCATATAAACTCCTTTAGACATGCACTTGACTCCTATTCTGTTGTAACTGTCTTAACATATACGTCATATTCACATTACTATAAATATTATTATAGTTACTGTTGGGCTTTGCTTGCATCTCTGCAAGTGTGTCTGTTTGTCTCTCTCTGTCCATCTGTGTGTCTTTTCTCTCTTTCTCTCTCCTTTCTTCCTCCCCAACCGGTCAAGACAGATGGCCGTCCTCCACAGAGCTGGGTCTGTCTGACGTTCCTGCCTGTTAAAGGGAAGGTTTTCGTTGCCACCGACTCTACAGAGGAATTGTTGGGTCCATGTAAATCATAAATAAGTCACTGAGTGTGGTCTTTACCTACTCTGTAAAGTGTCCTGAGGTAACTTTTGTTATGATTCGACACTATAAATAAAATTGAATTGAATTGAATTGAATTCAGTAATTCACTGGCAGGCTGGTGTTATTCTATCTGCCTTCTCAGTATCTAGTAATGTGAGTCTGTGAGTCTGCAGACATGGCTGACATTCCAACTCTTATGCACCATACACTATTTTGTGGTCCTAATGTAATGCACATAGTGTGATTTTAATGTGAGCTGTCCTAGGACTGCAGTGTAATAAATGTACATGCAGGGAATTCTAAACATGACTACCTGAAGCTGCAGTTTAATGATGAACTGTTATCACTTTGATAAATACCAGTTCAGAGGTTTGCTGTCATGGAAACAGTGCAGTGAAGTTGCTGGGGGAGGGGATCGTATTTCTACAGCTGGTCTGTGAACTGAAGATTTCTGCCAATATGTTGAATCAACCAGATTAGCAATGACCTAACTGGAACCGTACTGCAGAGTAGAGGGAATCAACAGTCCAATTAACTGGCAAAGATGTTCTATACTGACATAGACTGATGCATGCTTTCCTTTTTGAATTTGTGCTACTTAACAGCATGATTGGACACTTTGCTGCTGCTCAGGCAGGATTGCAGCTGCCACCAGCAGAGAATGGCTGTGTGGACGGATGCAGTTCAGTGTAGTGCAACAGGATTGCATAATGCTAGATGAAGTGATCAGCTACTTGTGTTTGTGACAGGAACATGTCAATGCTTGTGTCATATCCCTGCAGGCGTTTCTCATGAAGAACAACAAAGCCTGCTTACTCTCATTGCTGCTATGTTCCTGAAAAGACAAACATCTGTCAGGATGTTTGTTGTTATTTGGTCAATTTCCAACTAAGAAAACCGGAAAATAGTGTTTGACCTGTAATGTCTCTGTTTTAGCAGCTTGTAGTGTACAAGAAAGGAAAAGGTTGCACTTTTCAACTAGTGTTCTTTGCATTCATACACAAATAAAATAGTCTCGATGGCTTATTCGATGACCCAATTTGCATAAAAAGGCCTGGGATGATTTTACACAGGAATTTCACTTTAAGTCATTTCCATATATGAGTACTAGCATTAAATGATTAAAGCATGCTCGAGTACTGCAAAGAAAATCTAACGTGAGGAGGTTAACTAGCTAACACTCATGGGGCAGTCCAGCACCATCATCTTTGGTCAAAATTACAATCAAAACAATTGAATATGTTGAATGTTGTTGTAATGTTGGTGGCTAGCATGAGCCACTTGTCAAAGTAGCACATCACAGTGTTATATTTACAGTAACATATCAAAGAAAAGAAGAAGTGAGTCGAACGAATACTGGCATCCACATTGCAGTGGAGTGTGGCGGCTCTGCTCTCCTTTCTTCTGTTCCTTCTCATATCCTCCCTCCTGTCTTTCTAATAATCCTGACCTGTTCCTGTTTGGTGCTTCATTTAGAGTCAGCCCACTCTCATCACTTCGTCTGCTGACTCATTTCTGCTCATTTCTACTAAGTCTTTTCTCTTGCCAGAGGCTTCATACGTTTGAATGTGCATTATATTTTTCACTCCCTAATCTTCCCCATTGTTTATCCTGTCATTAAAATGACTGCACAAAGGCATTTCTGCACTATTCCTAGTGACTCGTGCAAGTTGGTGTCACAGAATGTTACTGGAAATGTTTCAGATAGAAATATAAATACATTTTATAGCTGAAAAAGCAAACAGACACAAAATAACAGCTGGAACAGATAAAGATTAAATAAAGTCTGTAATTGGATTGTGCCGAAGCCACACGTTTTAGACCAACAGTTTTAAATGAGGCTTCATAGAGACTTTTCATCCATAGTCATTTATTTAATATTACACTGCTGGGGAAGAGATGTACAGCATATGCGCACCTTTTTCATTTTCTTACATTAGCGATCATCTTTACCTCAGTTTTGTTTTGTTATGTATCGACAAAATGCAGAAGCTTGCCATTTGAAGTACTGTACCAAGGTTTGAAACTTTGGATCCCAGCAAGACTAGTTGGACTTTTTTTTAAAGTTTGACTCCTCATTCTCTCTTTCAATTCAATTTTAATTTTTTAATGCCTGTACACTACCCCTCCTTGCCTCTTCTCATCTGTCTTCTCATCTGTCCCTCTCTGAGGTCTCTTGCCCTGTTCCCTCTTTATGTCCGATCAATGAATGTCACCTCTTTGTTTTATCAGTTAAACAAACAACAAAGTTTATGGGGCGGGATTCCATTTTACAAATGACTTGGGGCCCGTCCACACGAAGACACCATTTATTATGGTTTTGGCTGAGCATCCACAGCAGCCGGCATTATCGGAGCCTTTTGTGACCAGGTCCCAGAGTGTGAAGATTTGAAAACGCCCCCCATGGCGTTGTGGTCTGGACGGTGAAAGCTCATACTTTGTTAAATGATGCCGTTATCGCCCCACCTCTGACCTCTAACCCTGCAGTGTCACATAACAACAACAGTGTTTTATGTGCGCCTGTTCGGACATAGAAAAAAAAAAAAGACGGACCATGCGCGGACATTTAACAAAAACAACAATGGTGGCGAAAGGTTCACATTGCTTACATCCATAATTTAATTTTTAATTTATCCATCCATCCATCCATCCATCCATCCATCCATCCATCCATCCATCCATCCATCCATCCATCCATCCATCCATCCATCCATCCATCCATCCATCCATCCATCCATCCATCCATCCATCCATCCATCCATCCATCCATCCATCCATCCATCCATCCATCCATCCATCCATCCATCCATCCATCCATCCATCCATCCATCCATCCATCCATCCATCCATCCATCCATCCATCCATCCATCCATCCATCCATCCATCCATCCATCCATCCATCCATCCATCCATCCATCCATCCATCCATCCATCCATCCATCCATCCATCCATCCATCCATCCATCCATCCATCCATCCATCCATCCATCCATCCATCCATCCATCCATCCATCCATCCATCCATCCATCCATCCATCCATCCATCCATCCATCCATCCATCCATCCATCCATCCATCCATCCATCCATCCATCCATCCATCCATCCATCCATCCATATGAATTCCCCCTCTCACACAGCTCCCACAGCCTGATTTGGGTGACATTGACGAGTGGTTCAACCCGGTGGCTTGTGCTCTTAAGTTGAGAATATTTGGACTTTTATGCATATCTAAGAACTGCTACAAAAGAGTGAGAGGAGAGTTTTGCGTTTCTGCCTACATGTCTCTGTGATCACATCCTGAGGACATAAGGACTTCAGTGTTTCCCATGCAGAGACCAATGTGTGGCGCAGCGCCAAAGAATCAACACCAAGCGCCACAAATTGATTCTGGGTTTGTTTGTTTTTTCAACGTGATTTTTAAATTTATAAATATCTTTCCATTCATTCATCTCCGCATAACACTCTTCCTCCCTTTCATTCTAGTACACAAACAAACACACACACACACACACACAAACAGGAGCGCACACTTGCCAATATCAAGAAGACCCGCACTCGCCGGACGTTTTCAACCAACCCAGCTAAAACTCGGACCACAAGTATTACTATTAAAATATAAGGCTATTTATTTAAGTGTTTAAGAGACTGCTAAACAGCCTCACACAAAAAAAGATATATTCGATTAAATAGTCGATTAAAATGTGTGCCGAATCAAATAGGCTGAAATGAAAAATTAATAGCATTGTTCTATCTACTTTTGACTTTTGGAAGTTAAAGAAGTTGTGTATCTTCATCCATGTGTGTGTGTGTGTGTGTGTGTGTGTGTGTGTGTGTGTGTGTGTGTGTGTGTGTGTGTGTGTGTGTGTGTGTGTGTGTGTGTGTGTGTGTGTGTGTGTGTGTGTGTGTGTGTGTGTGTGTGTGTGTGTGTGTGTGTGTGTGTGTGTGTGTGTGTGTGTGTGTGTGTGTGTGTGTGTGTGTGTGTGTGTGTGTGTGTGTGTGTGTACACGATCCTGCACCACACATTGCTGCCTGGTCTGTGGGAAACACTGGCCTTGGTTGTGTCTAATATATACACTGGAGATCGAAATTAGAAAACAAAGTATTAATTCTTGATTTATTCTGAAATACTGTTATTTTTTACTGTTCATTATTTGATCAGATTCAAGGAACTGTTTAACCTGTTTTGCAGTGTGACTGTCCTCTCATGCACTTGTTTTACGTGGACGTCCTACCTTCTCAAGGGACTTTAATGAATCTGTGTCCTAAGTTTCAATATTCTTGAAATGACAGCCATCAGAGAGAGGTTGGGTGTTTACAGTCTGAGAGGGTCATCCCTTTGGTCTTTACCTGGACAACCTTCTGTCTCAGGGTTTCAGTCTCCTTAGAGCAGCTGCCATCTTACAAAGTAACCAGGAGAGCTGCAGATAAATAGGGTGGGTCCGACAATGAAGTCAATTGTCACCAGGTGTCCCAATAACTGTTTTTTTTTTCACTAAATAAAGGTTTTTGTTGAAGTGCCTTGGCTATTTGAAAAAACAGTGGTGGCATAGACACAGAGGATATTCTATCAAATTATGAAGGGTAAAAAATTACAGTATTTCAAGTATTAAAAATGTGTTCTCTAATTTTGATCTCCAGTGTACGGTCCTTGTCCTTGTTTGAAATGAGTTCAGTATCAGGGTCAAGTGCAGCCATTCTGCTTCTCATCAGCTCCCAGAGCTATCAAACAGATGTTTGAAACAAAGCATGCAGGGCTTCAGCTCCCAGCAGTACCATCTGACTAACCTTTGCCTTTGTTAGACAACCATTGTAGTTGGAGCAGGGATCTTGTGAGGTTAATGACTGTGAAGAAATTGCACTAAGGAGTCATAAGTTGCAACGGTGACCACAAAAGTGGAGGTCACGTAATTAGAAGGAGTGGTAATGATGGTAAAGCCACAGGAGAGAGCCATAAACGTCCTGACCAATTGGCTGTCAGCTGAGGACCACTGGTGGTACCCTGCTGGATACAGTCTGAGCCAAAAACTGAACTAGCCTGGAAAAATTCTGTGGGGAGGGAAACTACTAAGGTGTCTCAATAAAACAAAAATAACAGACAAAAGCCTGGGGCAGTAAGTGGAAACTTATTACCAGAAATGTTAGAACAACTCTTTCATACATGCACCCTTTATGTTAGTATGTATGTCTGACTTATGTCTGGAAGCAACCTGGTCCATTTTTCTGAACTTATTTATATCAAATTAGGGATATATTTCTCAATAACAAGCATTACTTACATTAATAATCAGTACCAGTTCAATTTAATTCAGTTCAATTTTATTTACAGTGCCGAATCATGACAAAAGTTATCTCAGGACACTTTACAGAGTAGGTAAAGACCACACTCTATGACTTATTTATGATTTACATAGACCCAACAATTCCCCCGTAGAGTACGGTGGCAACGAAAACCTTCCTTTAAACAGGCAGGAACGGGCAGACAGACCCAGCTCTGTGGAGGAAGGACATCCATCTTGACCGGTTGGGGAGGAAGAAAAGGAGAGAGAAAGAGAGAAAAGACAGACAGATGGACAGAGAGAGACAAAGACAGACACAAAGAAAGACAGATGTACAGAGAGAGACAAAGACAGACAGATTTACAGACAGAGACAAAGAAAGACACAAAAACATACAGATGTACAGAGAGAGACAAAGACAGACAGATGACAGAGAGAGACAAAGACAGGCAGATGGACAGACACAAAGACAAACAGATGGACAGGGAGAGACAAAGACACACACAAAGAAAGACAAGTGTACAGAGAGAGACAAAGACAGACAGATAGTCCCAGAGATGAAACAACCACAAAAGTAACAGTAACTATAATAATATCTATAGTAATGTGAATAGGACTTATGTTATGGCAGTTAATATATCAGAATAGTAGAAACAAGCACAGCTAAGGTGATAGAATATGACAATAATAATAATTATGGTGGTAAATATGATAAATGATGAGTAGTGATAATAAAAGCTGTGACACAATGAGATATATTACTGATGATATTGTTATGGCCACAAATTTTATAATTTATAAGACTAGTGATAGTATATATGAGTAATAGTTATAATAGCAGCAGGAAGCGTCATGCAGGACCACGGCAGCAGGCACCTGCACGATCAGCAGAGACCTGAGAGACGACAAAGAACAAACAACTCCGGGGAAGAAGTTGAGTTAGTAACATACATTGATGAGACATGAGTGATACAAACAGCGAGGAGAGAAGCTCAGAGTATCAGGAACAGTATTATCCCCCGGCAGACTAGGACTATAGCAGCATCATTAAGGGCTAGGAAGCCTTAACTACGAGCTTTATCAAAGAGGAAAGTTTTAAGTTAACTTAATTTACTTAAACTACAGATGTTCTCTCTTAATGTTAACTGTGGACGAACATTAGGGATGTCCCATTTTGGCCCTGATCCCAATCTGAGTCTTTTTAATATTTGGTGTCCAATCAGACACTTAACATGTGTGGCCTTCTAATTTTTGCACTCTTCATTTTTCATGCTTGATCCAAATATTGAAGGTCCTGGTACATAACTATGACGCTGATAAGTTTAAAATATTGATATGATATTAAGGAAAGTTGTTTTGGCCTTTGTCAGGCGATGTTTTGGGTTGTAAAGGATACTACATATGCATTTCTGTCAGTTGTTGCACATGCAATGGCCAGGTTTCAAATGTAAAGGCTGACCCTTCACCTCTAAAGGCACAGCTTGGCTCAAGACTTCCATTAATGACAAGGTTACAGTGTGTTTTGATTGGCAGGCTGCCCCCTCTTAGGCGCAGAGGAATGCAGGGTAAAGCCATGGAAAAGCAAAGAGTTACCCAGGCAGTTCCTGGGATCGTATTCAGCTCCAGGTATCATTTTCCACAGCTCTCAGGCCTGTCCTGTTTTATTCCCCGCATGGCCTTTCCCTGGGGATCGGGCTTGTGGCTGCATTCCAGAGCCGTCCTCTCAAATTAGACTTTCTAGAAGCTGCAGCCGTTCTGATGCTCCCTTCATTGGGAGGCAACGACACAAACCCTGCCTTTTTGACCACGGTTGAGATCCTGCCAGCAGCTCCTGAGCAGCTGTCCCAATGTTTACACTTTTAGCCTGCGATATGAGTAACAGTAGGTTTGTAAAAGTCCAGCAGGTAGGCAGTAAACACTCACTCACTCAGCAGTGGACTAAATACAGGACAACACTTTACATTCACTGTGTTGACATGCACTCAGACCTGCATTATGCAGTATTTTTCATACAAGCACCAATATGGAATTTAAGGGCCGATAATAATGTGTTTGTTGTTTCTGATACTTATATAATAATAATAATAATAATATAAAATCAGTAATAATAATAATCTTACAAATGGAAAAATGTGAAGGGGAAAATTAATTCTGTATTAATAATATAATATTCTTCTGCTTGTTCAACAGGTCAGTTGCTCATACTGTCTGTTTTAGAAGCAAACTTGTCGTCAACTCGAGTAAAAAACAACCTCAAGTCTGTTTTATTCTCTCTGCTCTGGCCTCTACTCTCTAAAGCCATTTTCATATATGAGGACATGTGAAGGCAACGTCAAAGGAATCAAATACAGAGATATTTTCTGAGTAGAAAGTGCAGGGGGGTGTACATGACGTGCGATGCACCCCACCGACGGGGCCGGTTTTTAATTTGGTACCAAACCATCTTTAGACATTATTTGAATTGTCTGATATTTTTGGTTTGAGTCCTTACTGACGGATGTTATTGAATCTTTTCCACTCTCCAGTTAGATATTTACATTGCCGTCGTTTGATATAGGTCATCAACGCCCCACTCAAACTATGTGAATACAATGGAGAATGACATAGCTCACATATAACCCTGCTGGGTGATGTCTAGATAGACACGTTTGCAGTGCTTGCATGAAAGGGGCTTAACCCTGATTGCGTGAGCTGCCGATATCAGTAACAGTATGTACAGGGCTCCAGACTAACTTTTTTTTTTACTAGGAGCACTGTGGCCCCCAACTGAAAATTTTAGGAGCGCATCTAAAACGGCCCCTTCCCTCGTACGTAAACATACAGACACTACTCCACAGAGCGAGATTTGACGGCCATCACTCGTTCATCTCAGATTTTTCTCCAGCTGTATATGTGCTTTAAACATATGAACCGTATCTACACTGACTGATCAGATCAGTCTGTTCGTGTTTTAAACATATGAACCGTATCTACACTGACTGATCAGATCAGTCTGTTCGTGTTTTAAACATATGAACTGTATCTTCACTGACTGATCAGATCAGTCTGTATATGTGTTTTAAACATATGAACTGTATCTACTCTGACTGATCAGATCAGTCTGTTTATGTGTTTTAAACATATGAACTGTATCTACTCTGACTGATCAGATCAGTCTGTTTATGTGTTTTAAACATATGAACTGTATCTTCACTGACTGATCAGATCAGTCTGTGTCACCTGCTGCTTCACTCGCTGCGCTGGGCAGAGACATAAAGTCAATGAATCAGTGAAACACAGTTGATTTCTTCCCTAGAGCTGACATGAAAACTATTTTGGTTGAGTAAATTTCTGCTGACAGACAGCAGAGGTCGTCTGTCTGCAGCTCGTCACATACAGAGGCTTCGGGTCCGTCAAGTCCCGACACTGTGACTAGTTGCGGGAGCTCTCTTGTTACGTGTATGTGACGTAGTATCTTCTTACACTGCTTACATATTGTCCCTGTCTTATCTGTCACTCTGTTGCTGTTAAGCCTCTTAAATATTGATATGGAGGGACATCTGGGCACATCTAGATGTCAAATTCAGTCGCACACGCTCAAATTTTGGTCACAGTCTGGAGCCCTGATATGGGATGTTTATGAAAGCCCTGTAGCTAAACAGCTAGGAACAATTGCTGGTCATAACTGTACTTTCATTTGTCATGTCACAGTATGCTGTGTGCTTAGGGGCAGATGTGACAAATGTCATACATTTCCAAATGAATTAAACAGCCAGTGTTCCAAATGTAGGTGACCTCAGTAGCACTAACACCTTTCATCTCCTGTCTCCACAGATGCAGCAGCTCTTCTATGAGAACTATGAACCAAATAAGAAGGGCTACATACGAGATCTCCACAATAGCAAAATCCATCGAGCCATCACTCTCCACCCCAATAAGAACCCTCCTTACCAGTATCGCCTACACAGCTACATGCTCAACCGGAAGATCGCATACCTGCGCCATCGAACCATTCAGCTCCACAGGGAGATCGTTCAGATGGGGCGCTACGGAGCCAATGAGCCCAGCCGAGAGGACCTCCAGCTTGGCATGCCGCCTTCATTTATGCGCTTCCACCCACGGCAGAGAGAGGAGGTCCTGGAGTGGGAGTTCCTGACAGGGAAGTACCTGTTCTCATCATCTGATGGTCAGCCGCCCCGCCGCGGGATGGATTCTTCCCAGAGGCAAGCCCTGGATGACATCATCATGCAAGTGATGGAGATGATCAACGCCAATGCCAAGACAAGGGGGCGGGTCATTGACTTCAAAGAAATCCAGTATGGCTACCGGAGAGTCAATCCCTTATACGGGGCAGAGTATGTGCTGGATCTGCTGCTGCTGTACAAGAAGCACAAAGGAAAGACCATGACCGTTCCTGTGAGGAGGCATGCCTACCTGCAGCAGACCTTCAGCCAGATCCAGTTCAGAGAGGAGGGGGAGATGGATGCCAGAGCTTTGGCCAGCCACATCAACAAGGATTCCGACTCCCTCTCGTTTCTGTCCAACTCCCTCAAGATGCTGGTGCCCTTCAAGTTGGCCACGTCTGGCCAGGACCAGAGGGAACCCAAAGAGAAGAAAGTCAACATCTTGGTACCTCTGTCGGGACGCTATGACATCTTTGTGCGCTTCATGGCCAACTTTGAAAGAGTTTGTCTGATTCCCAACCAGAACGTCAAGCTACTGATCCTGCTCTTCAGCACAGACAACAACACAGAGCGGGTCAAGCAGGTGGAGCTGATGAGGGAGTATCACATGAAGTATCCCCGGGCTGAGATGGAGATAAAGCCTGTCACCGGCTCCTTCTCCAGGGCTCTGGCTTTGGAAGTGGGTTCCTTGCACTTCTCTAATGATTCACTGCTCTTCTACTGTGACGTGGATCTGCTCTTCACCAGTGACTTCCTCAAGCGATGTCGGACCAATACTGCCCTTGGGGAGCAAACCTACTTCCCCATCATCTTCAGCCAGTATGATCCCAAGGTGGTGTATGCTGGGAAGGTCCCTAGCAACAACCACTATGTCTTTACCTCCAAGACAGGTCTGTGGAGGAACTACGGCTTTGGGATCGTCTGTGTCTACAAGGGAGACTTGGTCCAAGCTGGAGGCTTTGATACTTCTATACAAGGGTGGGGATTGGAGGATGTGGACCTCTTCAATAAATTTGTCCAGTCAGGGATTAAGTTGTTCAGAAGCACAGACACGGGGATAGTGCATGTTCACCACCCTGTCATATGTGACCCTAACCTGGAGGCAAAGCAATATAAGATGTGCCTGGGCTCCAAAGCCTCGTCACACGGCTCCACCCAGCAGCTGGCCGAGCTCTGGTTGGAGAAGAACGACCATGGCTTCAGGAGACTGGCCAGCAATAACGGCTCAGTTAGGACAGCGTGAGAAAAGCCGGGCTGCGTCCTGTTGTAAACTGAAAACTGAACCTGGTCTGTGCTCACCTGTCACTGCATGGTGTTTTCACTACCTAATTTATTTTTTACTGAAATGAAAGACTTCACATGGATATATTTTGAAAATATGTCTTTTTTTTTTAAAAATGTAAAAAAAGAAAATCTACAGAAACGCCATGATGAACACTTGATAGGGACAGTCTGGGTTGTAGTACTGATTTACATTCTTTTGACAGCCTGATTACAGCAGGGGCCCGAGGCTTCTCGAGCCTGTTCCATGTTACCTGTCAGGACAGTGGGAGAGAGAGGGACAGGTAGAGGTTATTAGTGTGTATCCTAGTGAAGTACGCCGTCACGGTCCTTAAATATTCCATTCATCCTGTGTGCAGAAAGCAAAGTGTGTCTATGTCCTCTGACCAGCAGTGCTCCAAACAGAACTCAACTATTGATTGTGAATGTTTACAAAAGACTGATTGTCAACAACAATTCATCAATGACAAAACTCAGTTCACAGCTATCCCAATCATTACTAAGGGGCATTTCATTAGATCTGTTCTTTTACAGTGGTAGGGCTGCAACTAACGATTATTTCATTGTCAATTATTTTCTTCATTTATCAATGAATTGTTTGGTCTATAAAATGTCAGAAAATGGTGAAAGTCAGTGTTACCCAAAGCCCAAGATGACGTCCTTGAATGTCTTCAGTTTGCTGGAAAGAAACCTGGAAATAATTACATTTAGGGAGAGAAAAATGACTCAAACCGATTAATTGATTATCAAAATAGTTGCTGATTAATTTAATAGATGACAACTTATTGATTAATCAACTAATCGTTGCGTCTCTAAGTGGTTTTCTTATCCATTTGCTTTTATGGTTTTGGTAATAAGACACAACACTGTTACTGTTTCTCCAGGATCTTTTTTTTAATTTTACTTTTATTATTAATTTCTGTGAACCCAACTGCTGGATTTTATATCTGCAATTCATCTTTGCTGTCTAATTTATTGAATTTGCAGGCTCCATTTTCTACTCTGACTGTTGAAATATGTATATTGGAAGATTGTATAACCATGTCAGTTGTGGAATGGTGTTTTTTTTTTCCATGTTCCTTTTCCTAAACTCATTATCACCAAAGAGTTTTGCACAGTCTTCTTTAGGTGTGTGTGTGTGTGTGTGTGTGTGTGTGTGTGTGTGTGTGTGTGTGTGTGTGTGTGTGTGTGTGTGTGTGTGTGTGTGTGTGTGTGTGTGTGTGTGTGTGTGTGTGTGTGTGTGTGTGTGTGTGTGTGTGTGTGTGTGTGTGTGTGTGTGTGTGTGTGTGTGTGTGTGTGTGTGTTGCAGGCACAAACATGAAACTGACTGTATAATGGAGAGTAAACATAAAAGCTCTATCTATCCCAGGCCTCTCTGATGGGTGAGGTAGGAACCAGTCTGGCCTTTTGTTCCAGTGGGTTGAAATTGGAGCAGCACTCTGGTCGGCCAGCTCGAGTCACACATCACTGTCTCTTTTTATAAATGACTTTCTTTTATGTTGAAATGAAAAGTGTTGTGGCTGGTCCCAGTCCCCAGAGGTGTGGCTTCAGTGCTGATTTGGTGTTACAGGTTTGAGGGCCGAGCGTTTCCCCGTGGCAGGCCTGGATCACTGTGTTACACATAGGCAGGTACTGTACATTGTAGCACTCCAACAGGTTAATGCTCTTGTTTCAGCATTAACATGAATGGCTGATTTTAAGACTGTTGTAACAGGATGAATGACTGTGTTGTCATTATAGTGTTTTTTTTCTTTGTTTTTTTATTGGACTTTTTTTGTAATTTTTGTTCTTTCAACTCTGTCCAGCTGGGCAAGGTTTTCTATTTAAAAAGAAATAAAATGGGGGGAAAGTGTCAAAATGTGCTGCTTTTGTGTTTTTTTTTTCTGTTCCATTTTCAGTAATCACCTGCCAGGATGATGTCACCACCAAGGCTTTTAACAGTATCAACACTTTGAAACATTAGGTTGCATTGCACCAGCCTGCTGGCAGTAGAGTTTTAAAGATAGATTTAATATATTGGTACCACCAGACGAATGATCTAAGGAACCCTTTGGTACCAACGTGTCATGCTTGTTTGTCTGAAATTAGGCTAAATAACGTTCCTACGTTAGGCTAAATAATGACAAGGGAAAAACTGTCATGTCCAATTTATTAAAGGGGTCCTTTGACCTCTGACCTCCAGATATCTGAATGAAAATGGCTTCTTTGTGTACCCACACATATCCTCTTTAGAGGCATGTCCTGACTTTATAATGGGCGGCTGTGGCTTGGTGGCAGAGTGGGTCGTCCTCTGTTCGAGAGATTGGTGGTTCGATCCCCATCTCCCCCGGTCCACATGTCGAAGTGTCCTTGGGCAAGACACTGAACCCCGAATTGCTCCCCGTGCTGCGCATGGGTGTGTAAATGTGGTGTGAATGGTTAGATCAGATTAGATGGTATGTAGATGTCCACTGCCATCAGTGTGAATGTCTGTGTGAATGGGTGATTGTGACAGACACTGTGAAGCGCCTTGAGTAGTCAGATGACTAGAAAGGCGCTATATAAGTACAAGTCCATTTACCAAGTCCATAATAATCCAGACAGTTGTTCTCCTGCAGTATAAATGTGATATTTTTTCCCGTTCTAAAATGGACTTTGGAATATTTCTGCCTACTGGGGTCCATAAACAGTGTTGAATGACTGTAAGGCTGAGACTCTTGTGGACTCAATGAGTCTACTTGTATTCATGTGTGATGATGTTAGTCTCTCCATAGGAGCTGTTGTGACATCCAGGATTACTTTAAAACAAGAGACCTAGAACATTCAGAGGATGGATTTATATATATATATATATATAAGGCCGTTTCTGAGCAGTTCACAGAAAAGAAGTGCTCATTATCCAAGCTTAGAAGAATATAATTTTTGTAGAAATGTCAAGATTTTGATCCCAAATCACAGCATGGATTTGGGATCAATCTCTGGAAAATCCTGGGCAACAAAGTAATGTGTAAGAAACCCACTCCAGTTAGTGAACTGTGGAAGAGACTGAGTCAGAACGGACCAAGATCAAACCAGAGCAGTGTGAGAAACTAGTGATGTCCTGTGGGCGCAGATGTGCTGAAGTCATTCAAAGTTGTGGCCTCTACACTTCCTGTTCATTTTTGAATCCTAGAGAAGAAAACATTGTTGAAATCTTCTCTTGTGACACAATAGTTACTGTTCTCTAACTTTACTCACTGTTTTTTTTCACTAAATAATGTTTTTTGTTGAAGTGCCTTGGTTATTTAAAAACATGCTAGGGCAGCAGTGGTATAGACAAGGAGGATATTCTATCAAATGCTGAACAGTAAAAAACAACAGTATTTCAGAATAAATCAAGAATTAATACTTTGTTCTCTAATTTTGATCTCCAGTGTAAATCATAAATCACATTAGTCATCAAGAGAAAAATTATTATAAAAACTAGCTAGTGGATAGAAAAATACAATGGAAAACATTAATAAATGACTTGCCCAAAAAAAACTTTTTAAGGAATACGGCTGAATTTCAGAATTTGTATTAGTATACCTACATATTAAGTGCTACACATCAGAAGTAAAGTCAGATATGTATAATCAATCTTGCTATACTCCTATATTGCTATCATTGCTGATTGCCAAAGCTTGCAGTGTAGTTCTACTTCCTCTCTCAGTTTTTAGTTTTGCTGCTTAAATGTGTCATAATATTTGCTGCAGTTGCATCACTGCAGCCATGGAAACATTTACAATCTCTGAACACCGCTTGCTTCTCCCAGTTCCAAATCTGCAATTTAAATACCAATGCCCCAGATGAGGACACAATAGGAGATGGTATTGGACTGATTCAATTGATGTTAGGTCCAAATCACACCTATGATTAATAAAGAGACTTAATACAACCCCTAAATGCACTTGTGCCTTGTAATTTAGACCATGTGCTCCAGATCGTATAAACAGGGACACAAGAGTCCAATGAGGCTTTTCTGTTTTGGCAAGGGACAAAGTGAATTAGCCGAGGGGACATTCCTCTGCTGGCAGTCATATCCAGCCCATGGAAAGCGCTATTCAATTACAGGCTGTAACAGCAAACTCTACCCATTAATTGAGATTGAGCAAATAATAATATCTTGTGAACAACAATCGATCTCAGTCGGTATATCCTGAAGGAAAGTGTGAGGCAGCTGTGTTGAAGCTCATTGGTGGTTCTGTGATCTTTGATCACTGACAGGAAGCTCCCGCAGGGACAATAAAGCAGGGCCTCCTGAGATAAGTCAATACTCAGTGTCTAGAGTTCTACAGCAGACACAGGATCAGTGTTTCAACTGCATCATCTAACTTTAATGGATGTGTTTATATCTATTTACATATAAGAGACAGGTTTGGTAAAGGTTATATGTTTCTCTCTGCCATATTAACGTATATGGAAGAACATAAATATTAAAACCTGTGTGGCACAGCATCAACAAAAATCCAAAATACTGTTTCTCAAAGATGGTATTTATATCAAGACTGCTGCATTAATTACAATGTACAGTTTTTTTTTGTTTTTCTTCCGACTATTATTAAAATGATCAAACATTTATGCTTTGAGCTTCAGTTAATTCTTGAACTAACATCAGGAACAACAGTGAAGCAATCTCCCCGGCTTAATAGCTGTCCTGTATTTATGCATACTTGAATAAATAGACTTATATCAGTGGGCATTCCTGTAAACAACTGGTGATGTAATGATCAACTCTGTAATAAACGTGTCATCAATCACTACTGAGCGCACCATGTCATTCTGAATCCAGCAAACAATAACAATGTTCTCATTCTGCTAAATACACAGTTGATGATCTGTCTGTCTCACATACAAGAACACACACACACACACACACACGCACACACACACACACACACACACACACACACACACACACACACACACACACACACACACACACACACACACACACACACACACACACACAGAGGTCTGTTTTATAGGCATGCCTTGGCATAGTTTTTAAAGACACACATGGAGACAGCAAGGCCCCTGTGACATTTCACCTCCTGTACCAGACATGCTGTGAGGCCAGCATGACACTTTGACTACTGGGCCCCAGTTTACTGCAGTCAGTGATGTTGGAGATTCTTTACTAACAGGAGCGCCAGCAGCACCACAGTGTCAAAATTCTACACTGCATGTTTAGTATTCAACCTGTTATTGAAGTAAAAGCAAACAGGAATTAGCAGTGAAAGGTACTTGAATATTGTGTGGACAAGAAAAGATGCTACGGTGATAAATTATTAGTTGTCTTAACATATGACCTCCGGACAATGTCAGGAGAATCACAGTGTCTCTATCACACAACAGACAACACACACTCAACAGCAGATTGTCCGTGTCAGATGCATTCATACTTACTCTGTTTGTTTAGGTGAGGGGTGGGCCTGGGCGGAGTGTACAGGGGGCAGGACATGATGCAGATTACACAGCGCTGAAGGAGTATCAATATTTGATATGAGGTATGAGATTACAGTTAATTACAATTTCTCCTTGGCATTAAGGAGATGCCTGTTTGGTCTATGGCGTTCTTTTGGTAATGCTCATTGATTTCTTGCTTCTTTAAATAATATTTTGTATGGAGACTGAAAGAACAACAGAGCATTTCTGCCATATGTGGACACCAAAACTACATGGTTAAGTTTAGGAAAAGACTGTGGTTTTTGGTTGAAAAGAGTACGTTTGTTATGTGATTAAGTTTCACTTTCCCATGGGGCGGGACACGAGGGGACATGAACTGCAGATGGTTTTACATGGGAGTCAGTTAAAAGCATGGTACTTATCATAAAGATGCAAACTGGGGCCAAATGTGTTTCTTAATGTTTCTGTGGTACAAGTACAAGGCCATCATTTTTTTCTGGCGGCTGGTTTAAAGGATCGTTCATTACGAGTTGGAGTGAAACAAGATTGTGAGTACCAGCATTGTTGTGTAGCATCTTGTGACTTTTGTCTTTAGTCCCCTGTGTTCAGTGAAGTTGCGACCCGACAAATTGGGGCAGGTTTGGACAAATCTTCACAAATGAGGTTCGTGTACAGCATCAAGTTCTTTTGACTGAAAATAGTGTTTGTTTTAGAAGAAGAGTCAATTAGTTCCCACTGAATATTGAATACTATTTTCTGCTTGAAATGCCCATCCGGGTTCAGTCTGTGTGGTGGCCTGACAGGTTCACCTCCAAAGTGAATGATGGTGGGGGCACCCCACCAAAGACTAAAGCCAGCCCTGTATCTACTGTAAATATATAGCCTTAGAAATGGCCTCACACCATGAAGCTGAACCAGGATTTTATTTTATTATTTGTCTTTTACTAAATGGTATTACCTTCTTTTCAAGTGAGGGTTACTGTGTGTGATACAGTGTCATTCTGGAAAGCAGAAATGATCAGTTCTATAACATAAGTATAAATATGCAATCAATCAAACCACATCACTGCCACCTGACTGCCATAGAACACCTTACCTGCTGACAAAGTGAAAGAATTCCATCCGAGGCCTGCGAAGAGTAAACATATGCATCCAGTGTTTCTATATAAAGATTAAATTCATCATTGAAGAACTGATGATCTGGGTAAAGCCTCCAGATAACAGTCAGGAGATCTTTGTCTTCAGCAGAGAAGAGAGAGCAGAGCATGAAGGGAACCCAGCAGGAACACACTGAGCCCAAGCTTTTTAAAGAAACACTCATCTTATCTGCTTGTTTGCAGAAAATCTGGAGTTGTCTTTGGACCTTTCTTCAGCTCTGACAGAGGTTTATTGTGTCATCCTGTTTCTGAGCATGTCCTTGATATCGATCTTTTCATATGACTCTGGGAGAGGTAAGAGACAAAAATGATTTACCTAAATGTCACTAAAACCCTTAAATTCAACTTTGTGCTTCTCTTTCAGGAATGATTGCTGTGCTGTAACACAGCCCTGCAGGATCCAGGCAGTCTGCTGCTGCCCCGTCACAATAACCAGCAGAGCAGCCTGACACTTACAACAGCCAGCTGTGTTGTGTGCAAAGCTAGCGTAAATGCCATATGCCAATACTGTTCTTTATATAAAAAAATATATTGCATTCATCTCAAATGGTTTTTGGGGTGGTCACCAAGCTTTGACTGAAGCAAAGCTAGAAAATTCACAGAAAGAAAGTGTGCACACTCTGAGCCATCACTGGCTGAGAGCTCATCTGAACATCATATTTATCCTGCATGAATTCAATCCATAATGAGCCAAACACTTCACTCTGCCTGGAGGCCACTGTTTGAATCTTTTGTTGAAGATAATATGGTACTGGGCTGTTCCCTGGGCAGGGATGGAGCAGTCCGGCCTTCATGTGCTGGCCTGTCTAGTCACACTGTTTTCATTAGGTGTAATGCTGCTGTTCCCTGGGGGCAAGCTGAGCTGAAAACAATTTGGGGGCTTCCTGCCTGGATGTGGGTGTGTTTGAGTCTATTGCAGACTGAGGAGTTTACCTTAATCTTGATCAAATGTGTTGCAACATGCCCTCCTCGTGCTACCCCGGGTACAGGATTGTAGAGCTCATCAGATGCATTGCCAGTAAATATTGCCCAATCCTGGTCTCAGACCCACGGTGCTGGCTCTGCCAACTGATTTTGGAGCCACATGGGCCTGGCACCAACCAGTGGTTTTACATTTTAGAGGGAGATTTTTGACATCTGCACCTAACTTTGGCTTTGACAATTTATCAGAAAAAAAACATTTAATGAGCTTATAAAATATGGGGACTTGCTGAGAGGAAGTACATGGGCAGCTCCCCCGAGAACTACATTCCTTTAGGACTTGTTTCTGTTATAGGTAGTAGGAATGCTGAAGTGACGTAAGCCAGCCGGTCCCTCCGCCTACCTTCCTGCTGCTGGCAGAAAACAATTAGCTAGCTAGCTTGTACATAGACCAGACCAGCATAGCATCATCCCTAAGGCCATGCCCCGCTTCTGGTGGATCGTCATTCTCACCTTCATGTCCCCTCTGTCTTCCCCCATTCAAGTCCCCACAGCTGCAGCCTCCCGCTCAAGCTAGCTACCATTAGTAGTTACTGTCACCAGCAATATTTAGCATTTACCACACTGAACAGTGAATATTCATGTATCATTATGAGCCCCAAATGTCAGTGTGAAAGTCTTGGGTAACCTGCCACACAACAGCTTTTCAGCATTTTCCTGTTTCTTTCTGCAGCCGTGGTGATGAAGCGATACCCGTTTGGTCTATCTCCGGTGCTGGCTAGGTAGCTAGTGAACTGCTGTCCACCCTCCTTCCTGTGTAGTAGTGAGTTGGAGGTACCATTAGACCCAGTGCTGCCACTGGCCACCCGCATACTGTTTCGCTCATTTTCTCCAACCAGTGCAGCATGAAAGTATGGTGGAATGAACAGGCTAGCTAGATAAGTAGTGGAAGGCTGGCTCATAGTTCCTCTTGTACCTGTGCCTGTACCCTCTGTATCAGCCATCCAAGGCGCTGCATATTATACCCAAACCTTACCAATGTAAAGAGTTTGTCCAGGCACCAAAAATTCTGGAAGGTTTTTTAATTGTGAAGTGTAAACTCCCCCGGCTCCAGCCCTGGATTAAACTACCCAACAGTACAACAGAGAATTCAAAATTCAACTCCATTTTCACCAACATTAGATTGCTGCTCACATCAGCAGTCACTTGCTTCAAATACTCTGACCTAGGCCTGCTGTATTCTATAATTTGCCCACCGTAGTTTGTCAGCACAATTAGGACATGAATAGGTCAAATACAGTAGTAAACAACACATAAACACCCACATGTATGAGCATTAAATAAAACATCAGATCATGCCAGATCCATCTGTCAACAGCAGTTAAAGTTACCATCACACACAGATGAGCACAATAATGTAAGATGAATCATATATCAATAATAGTCAAATTTTACACAAAAAAAAATGCATGTCAAAAAAGGATATTGTCAATATTTAAGAGACCCCTCAACATTTCAAAAATCATGCTTTCAGTGACGCTCATGTCAGGGAGTAGCTAAGCTCCTCTTGGCTGCGTTGGAGTTCACATCCTGAATTAATGAATCTAACTGAGCAGCATGTGGCTCAAAATACATGGAAATAAAGAAGTTACACAGTGCTCAGCACTGGTTTCAGGATATGAATAAATACAAAAGTAACATAGTTTAAAAGCTGAAACCTGTTGAAATATTTCCCCTTGTATCAAGAACACTTCAAGAACACAGGACTCAATAAGGAACAAAGCTGGCTTGATAGGATGGAGATGTTTGGCTTTGCACTTTACATGGATGTGTTTTGTTAAGAAAAGGATAATAATGCAGCTCACTGTGACAACATGGAACTTGATTTATACTGAAGTGAGACTTTACACATTCACTTACACACAAAATGACTTAAACAATAAGGGGCACATACACACACACACACACACACACACACACACACACACACACACACACACACACACACAAGCACACACGGGGTGAGGAAATTATCAGTGTTGTGCAGAGGCTTTTTTTTTTTTTGAGTGAGCCAAATCTCCTTGAGACTTGAGAACAGTGAGAACAACAGAGGCATTGTCCAGCTCTGTTTATTTCATAAGCAGCCAGCAGCCTCTGATCCCCTTCAGTGACTGTGAGTCACACTGCACATTTCACTTTAACTGTCTGAACATTCATCACATCTACAGATTTATAGATTTAGCTAATATAATTTAGACAGTTTGGAGCTTGATATTAGCCTCTCACGCTCGATTGCATTGGGAAAAAAAGTAATTGAGGGGGTAGGGATTACACACGAGTTACAGTGCAATACTTTCACAGTTTGATCCCATTTCAGAGCAGTTATTGACACTGTGTCAGATACTCCTCGGCTCTGATGGGTTGTTGTAGGTGGTTCGTGGTGGAATCTAGCAGATGCCATTAGGAGCACACAGGCAGAGGTACATCTGTACATCTGTTTCACAGATCTTCTGTTTCATTGTGCCGTCAGGATGTAGTGACAGTTTCAGCAAATATGACAAAAACAAAAGTTCTACAGGAAGTTACCAACTTCAGCTTTAACTGTATAAGGTTCAAGTTTAATTTAAAGCAATTCTTCCCTTTCTGGCATTTTGACACTTTTCTTTTGTAATCTCTCTAAATGCTTCCAATACGCGTATGGCACACTAAACTGTTAAAGATATCCACCAGGTGATGTAACTCATCACAATTCAATTCTCATATATTTCTGATAAAAGTCTGACCAATTTGCAGAGTTTCCTGCCTGTCATCGTTGCAGCATCCCATCCAGTTGCCTACCGCTGCCACTGCTTGCGAGTCACATGCATTTCCGATAGAGCGGTCTGTGAGATGACTGACCAAGGCGAGCTGCCACTTACACCCCTAGGTGCTCCTACAGAGAAAACTATCAGCAAAAAGACTATTCAAAAAAAAAGCTGCACTAAAGAAAAAACTTGATGCGTCAAGAGGCAAGACATGGGCTCTGTTTTCCAGCGATGTGGGAGGCTATTGCAGCTTTATCCGGAGCTAAAAAGAGATGAGATGGTCGCAGAGTTTCCTGTTTTGTTTGCCTGATCCTAGAATAAAACATTACATGTGATAATCAGTGGTGGCTGCTGGTCTTTCAAGGAGGGGAAGCTCATTTTTCCAGCCTACATCATAAATGTGTATTTATATGTAAATTCTACCCTTCGTTCCTTTTCAAGAAAATTATCTGTGACCTTGTTGTACCAACTAGGCATCTTTTCCAGGGACTTGACCAGTGTCCTCTCAATGGCAGCAGGGCTAGGCTGCTTAAACGGCCCTGGCCCAGCTGGAGCTGCTGCGCCGGGCTACTGTGAAGTGTGACCACCTGTGAGTGTGAGTGATGGTGAGGGGGGGAGAAGCTCCACAGCGGCTGCTGCTCGTTGGTGAAAGAAACGGCAGACTGACAGAACAGACGAACACAACACTAGTCATTTTTTAACAAAGACAAAGTCTCTGGGGATCGGTAAAGTCTCCGGATCAGTTCAGAACAAAGGAATGAAAAACTTGGAAAATGCTTCGGTGGATGTTTATTCTTCAAGATCGCTGATTCGCTCATTTAGCTGTCAATCAAAAAAGGATTCCACCTCAGGCAGCTCATCTAATCATCATGCAGAAGCCGAGCGTCCGAGCCAGCCCACTGTCCCATAGACCCCCAGAGACGCTGAGCGTCAGATGGGCGAGATAAAGCCCAGCATTTATCCAATGAGCGTCTAGTTTGGCTGCAGTGGAACAACCTGCTCTACGCTTCCCAGTTGAAGTCAGTAGAAGCTGAGCGTCCGACTGTGTAAAGAGCTGTGGAGCTGTGGGGATGAAGGAGAAGGAAGCTGCTCCGGTTACCTGTGATAAGTAGCTGATTCTGAACAAAAGATGAAGGCTTTCTAGCGCAGATTTAGTCAATGAAATGTACACACAGCAGTACATATTTCACCACTTTTTTTCTTTTTGGTGACATTTTAGGGGAAGCTCTAAAATGGCGTCACTCGGGGGAAGATCTTAGAGCAATCGCTACTGGTCAGATGCTATCAGTTATCAAATACTGTAACCGAGTATTCAGGGCACCTATACTGGGTGAATAATAAAATAACAAAAAGACACGAATGGCTGTCTTCAGCGGCAACAGTGCCGAGTGTAAATCTTACTTGTCAGTCTGGTTTGTTTACATTACCAGTGACATTAGCTTCAGCGGTAGCACCGGTGTTTATGGTGAAGTTGTCCTTAACCCCGTTCTAGTATTAAAACTCTGAGGTTGCGTTTGACTTTGTTGCTCATACAGTAACCAGAGCTACTTCAGCACATCTCACCTCACGCGTCGGGGTAGGAGGGAGCATCAGAGGTATGGACATAGTCAGGTAGGGGGAAGAGGGTGGGAGTTGTTCATGTTCAAAACTTTTCTAGGTGCTGTGCGAAGGCACGAAAGCCATAAAATGCTTTAAAGGGACTGCACTCGAGATTCAGAACATTAAAGCTGCAGTCGGCAAGTCTGGCAGATTCAAGTCAAATTTTGTGTGATTACAACTCTCACGCCCCTCCCTCTCTACCACCGAGCTCCTCCGCTCCCTCCCATCGAGTGCTCGTCAGTGCACGTGCCCAAGATTCCTGTGAACGCGCCTGTGTCTTCTCTCATCAATAAACAGCATGGAGTACATGCAACATGGAGGTAGGCTGGCTAACTTACTCATAGATAGCAACTGCTAACATCATTTAGCGTAAGCGTAGCTTGAGGCGTGTGCTTGTGATATTGTATCATGCGTGAGCGTGGAGGGGGGACAGCTGCGTGACAGGCTCTAGGTGCACGGAGAGGCACGTTTATTTTTTCTTTCTTAAACCGGATGACTTATGTTGTTCTATCTGAGCATAGTGTCGGCTTCAGTGAATATGATCATAACTTATGTTGCAGACTTGCCTGCAACTTTAATATAGCAGCAAATAAATATTTTCTAAGTAAAGATATAGTGGAGTAGTGACATCCTAAGCAGAGAATGAAGTTCCTCTCCCTCTGTGTGTGTTGTTATAATAACTAATTGATGGTATCGGGGAACAGTCGTGAGAGCTGCATTGAAGCAATCCCAGCCCACTTTTTTCCTATTCCTTCTGTTAAAGGGCACAACCTTTAACAGAAGGAATAGGATGGGAGACAGATTCAGAAAACACTCACATACTGTAGCTCTCACCTTCAGTCGTATCTGTATTGAGTGAGGAAGAGGAGCATGATCCCCCTTCTGAAGGTAATACCGACAGATCAATGCTCTATATAGACATGGATCTGTAGCCTATTTGCATCCCTCTTTTTGTCTCACTGGCTGCAGAGTACGGACAGTGACCAGAACTAACACACATTTACAACAAAAATGAAATTACATTTCCTTTTCCTGAAAATTAGTTGTTCTTGTCTGTGGCCCCTCTGGTCTGTCAGAGACAGCTGCAGGCTGGGGCAGTGAGCTTGGGTGAGTTTGGAGAGGAAGAACCAGTACAAACAGTACAAAATAAACACCATTTCACTAAACTACATTAGCATCACATCTGACAAACAGATCATGTGATAACAATGATGAACATGACTGAAAGGAGAAACTTAAAGTCATAGGACAAAAGAGAAAACACTGACGGCAGCAATGCATCAAGGCAGCTTGTCAGATGATTTGTTCTCTCTACTGCCCTCTTCTGTCTGATGATCTGAAGAAAAACCACAACTATAAACCACTGACAAGACCATGTGACAAGTTTCAAATGCTGGGAAACATATGACAGGGATATGCAAATGGTGTGTGCAGGTCTGAATGTAATGCTCAGCAGGGCTGGTTCAGTGTGAGGAGCTGAGAGGCTGCGAGGCCAGGGTTGCTGTGGGCATTTTGACCTGAGAAGACCCAGAAATGAGAGCACCACAAGACTGAGCATGATTTATTCATATCAGTCCAACAGAGGGCCGAGTCTTTTTAAATGACAAGAGCATCATTCATGATATTTGTAGTGCCACCATGTTGGCTGATGAGTAAACTCCTGGCACCAGCCCTGTCATCTTGTTTACAGGAGGGCTCAGCCGGGCCAGGTATTTCCAAGAAAAGCTCTGTAGCCTCTTGTCTTTTCAGGATGCTCGCTCATTCAGGAGCTAAAATATCAAAGCCAAAGTTATAGCTCAGAGATCAATTTCTGATCAGTTTCCTAAAAATAACATGCATGTGTTCATGTATGTATGTATGTATGTATATGTATATATATATGTATATATATATACATATATATATATGTATGTATAACAAATATGTAATTAAGACAGGAAACCAGTGCAATTAGCACAGTTAACATGCAGCTGGTTAGCAAACAGATTTATATGTGCAAATGCACATACTTTAGCTTAGTCTAGAAGTGGATAAACATTCAACCTCTAATGATGTCATCAGGGTCATGGCATCAGTATGCTTTGAATGTGGTGAAGGAGGCAGTGTCAAACAAATGAAACAATGACAGCAGGCTCTGCAGAAAGGCATAAACAGACTGCAGCCTTTGTATGCTCTCAGCCACGGTGTGGAGTTTAATGGTGCTTTGTTCATGTGTGTTTACATGTCGGGAAATGAAACCATCAATGTTTGTACTGCATGAATCATATCATATAATTATTTTAACGCTGAGAAGACACTGACAAATGATTCTACTGACAGGGACACTAGAGGTCAAAGGCAGGCGACCCTTTTATGATTAATTGTGGAAAGTGATGAAAAACATACTTTGACGTTTAGTTTGGAGCACATGTTGCCAGCGCTTGAGAAACTTTTGTCTCAGGAAAGCACAGGTGACCATTCAAACTGTAAAAATATAATGATAATATAACGCAGTGAGGCTCTCAGTTGTTCTGTAATGCTTTTTAAATATTTATGTGATCCCAGCTGAGTGTGTTTTGTTTGGGCAAGTGACTTCTTTAACTGTGTATGTGCCTACTGTTCATGTCAATAATACATGAATTCTTCTTAATTCCTTAAGAAAGCCCTGGTCTTTAAGAACACGTTTTTTTGGGGAGATTCCTTCTCATTTAAACCTATCCTGTATGTGTTCTCTGAGATTTCCAGAATAAAATCATAGCCTACTTTGAGAAACAGTTGTCATATTTATCAGCCCTTCATCAGAGTGAACACACTGAACACAGCCATCGTGTGGTTTATAGCCTGCACTGTTTCTACTTTGTTAATAATCGTTTTTTCACACACATAGGCACAAACAGGGCCTATACACATGCATAATGAATGGTGAGATGTCCGAGTGAAGGGCTGTCTCACAGGGTTGAGAACAGGCAGTCGGCCCCCACCGAGGCAGTGCCCAGGAGGTGGACTGCACTCTGCCTTGAACCGGCAACCCTCCGGTTTTCCTGAGCGACTGCTGCCCCATCTTGTGTGAGCCCGCCTCCCTTGTCCCACCCTAAGCCAGGTTGTGACACGTTGCATTATGGGAATTGTAGAATCCTTTTTTTTTTATACGAGGGACAGGAAGTCAGGATATCTCACCCTGTTCAGTTCATCATTTTAAATGGTGTCTTTAGGCACCCAGATATTTTAGAAGTGAAATCCTAACATGCTCCTTTACACATCACGTCACTGCTGGACATGGAAACATGCCATCAGGAGCAGCCAGCATTCAGCTCTGAGCAGGAAGCTGCCTCTTATGTTCCTCATACCAAGCATGAGCCTTTTATTGGCTTCCTTCTCCATCTTTCAGCATCACTTCATCCCAGGAGGCGTCTCTCCTTCTGCCCAGGAGTGTGCGTTGTGCAGTTAGTGCATGAATGCACAAGGACACATCCGTGTTTCCATGTGTCTCAATGATTAAGACATGAAACAGTTATCATAAGAACTTTATTACATTGTACAGTCATTATGTACACAACAATACACTTCCATTGTACATTCAGACAAATAAATAAGCTCTGCCTTACTAGCCTCGTGAGTCCATCCTGATCTCTGAGATCCATTGTATTTTACTCAGATCAGTCTGGTAACGCAGCCGGAGAAAATTTGGAGAAGAAAACGAGAAGAGACTGTTCAGTGTAAACAACATGGCAGCTTCCACAGATGAGATGAGTGCAGCAACCGACGCTGTTAGTACGTCATACGCTTCGTTGATCTGAGTTGGCCCGTATGTTGGTGATAGACGGATGGTTTATCCAATCAGCAACCAGTATTGTCGCCCCTTTCCAAAAGATCTCCAAACCAGAGTTCAGATGGATCTGCTGAGACCATGAGAATCAATCCATCTGGAGGAGTCAGTCAAGAGTCAACAATATTGATGTACAGGTATTTACTGGCTACTGTAGGAATCCAGTTTAACTATTTGGTTGGAAAGAAAATGATGAGAACTATGTCAAACCATGTGGGAAGGGCTGGTCTCCTACAGTGATTCTCAGACAAAAACCACACAAGTAAGCAAATGCTTCACCCAAAGCCCATGCTTTTAATATATATCAATATATAGTGTATATGATCCTGCATGAATCTGCATGTGTGTAATCTGTGAGGTCCCCTGCTAACAAGTCCTGTGTGGATAGACCAGAAAAGCAGTCGTGTGCATATAATACATTAGAGATGTGTTGGTGACAGCACTGAGGTTTGGCTATATAACTAGCCTAAAGAGCATCTGTCACTCAGAAATCAACAGATGAAGACAAACTGGTGCAGCCAAACAAATACCTTGTTTTAATAAAGACTATAGACGCAACGTCGGATCAATGATCGTAGTAGCTGGGTCGAAAGTTAGGGTAAAGCAGAGTCAGAATTCTCTCTCTCTCTCTCTCAGAGTCGATTTTAGATTCTACTCTCTGATGAATAATATTGATGAATTTTTGTCTCAATGGTGTTTCAGCAAAGCTCTGTGTTCTGTTGTTGAGGGGGAACTGAGTTTTAACTCTGTGTTTCTATGAGATTTTTAACATATTTATTTATTTCTGTCTAATCAGGTAATAAGGTCATTTTGAGATTGTCTGTTATTTACTGGAAAATAAAGGTGTGTTTTAAAAATAAAAAATCTCTCTCTCTCTCTCTCATGAACTCATGAAGTGCACTCATGAAGTGCTTTTGTAAGTTTGCTTCCTGGGGAGACACCAAATTTCTCTTTTGGTTATGAGCTACTTTATGAGAAAAATAAAGTAGTCTTATGCCTGTGAATGTTCTCATTCGTCCAGGTCATCGTTATCCGCAAAGCATGAACTGATGAAGCCTCTTGGATGAGAGGTGAAACGTCTTCCTAGACAAACAACCAGTCCAGTTGTTTTTGACTGAAATTGCTTTGCGGATAAAGTAGTCTTATCTATAGGAACATGCGAAAATCATGAGGATTTCACAGCACGAGCTGGAAACCACTGTCCTGTTGCACAAAGTTGCTTACAGGGCAGGCCACTCTGGTAACAATGAGAGCTGCAGCTGATGCAGAGTCATATGGCACAGTTAAAGAGAGGAACAGTGTTACTGCCTTCTGCCCATCTATAACACAGCTGTTTCCCAGCAGCACCATCTTAACTCCAACACAGATTCATTTCAGAAGAGTCGATCCTCGTCCCTTGAGAATGCCCCCATCCCATAAAGTTGGATTGGAATACTTAAAGAAGGCAGAGACAGAAATAGACGGACAGAATAAACAAACTGTTGCATCAGCTGGAGTCAGACACAAACAGTCCACCACATCTTGAACTATCATACCAAACTGGCTAAAAATGACAATGAGAGCAACATTAAAAGTGTGTGCAGAAGTGAACCTTGATCTGTTACTCAGCATTTTGTGTCTGCTGTGGGATTTCACAGTTTTCAGGTCTTTTACTTATTATTGGTACTGAAGTATGTAGTGAGAGGACATAACCGCTGTGCACAGCTGGAGGCTCAGCCCCCACCCCCTACACGTTGCCCTGACGTCAGCGCTCAGCGGCCCCCTGCCCTGAACACTGGCAGTCTGTCGGTGTGTATTCCCCTCGGCACACCCTTCGTACAGAGCTGTGATTCTGCACCTCGTCGACGCAGCACAACAGCTACCTTCTTTTCCTCATTCTGGTCTCCAAGCGGCCAAGCTCCTCGTAAGACTGGTAGAAGACTTCCAGCTCGTGGCAGCCCCAGCCCCTCCAGACACACAGGCACCACTCCATGTTTTCCTTATGAAAGCCACATACAACTGTGTCCTTTGCCACTAGCGCTGCCTCCTCCAGGATCCTGAGAGGACGAGAGAGAGAAGAAGTGAGGGACACAAGACAGAGATCGATCTAAAGGGGAGAGCTAAAGTTAGCGGCACATCTCTGTGCACTGTAATTAACTCTCCCTAGAAGCTAGTAGGCAATTCTAGGAAGTGGTTCCCTAGAAAGCCACTGAGGACACTGAATGTACTGTTAGCACTGAAGTAATGGTTTGTCTAAGTGATGGTGAAGAGCTAGATTCCTGCTCTAAAATGTCAAAACCCTTTTTCCTGGACACAAAACATGTCAACGGATCAAAGAACTATGTGATAAAGCAACCAACTTTTAAAACCTCTCTAATTTATGAAGGCTGTGACACAAAGCAGAGCTTCTGGAGACCCTGTGTCCTGAGCTCAACCACCCATGTATCATGCAGAACAACCGTGAATTATCTTCTTCCATTGTTGTTTCATCTTTCTGAGGTGTATCATTATCCTCCTGATGTTCTGTGATATACAGCCTCATGGGTACAAGAACAGGTTAGGCTGTGCCCTGTGGAGTCACTATGACAGACATCACAGGAGCTAGCAAACACCACCGATAATAACTCAGGCTTTAACACATTTGTAAGGGAGTGAAAGTGTCCAATCAGGGTGGGCAGGTAGCATTCGCTTCCTGATAAGAACCACTAAAGAACAATACAACAGCTGTGTGACAGAAAAGGAGCCCTGCAGGCCTGATGACCCCTCCCATGACCTGAGCCATGACCCCCCAATGTGTCGCCAATGTTACAGGTGCACCATGTAATAACTGCTTATTAAGGGCCCTGGTTTGGGTGGCCCCTTTATTGCCTGTTGCTAAAAGACCAGGCCCCTTTGTGGAAGCTTACACAGAAGTCCTTTCTGCAGAGGACCAGCTGCTGCCTTCTTTACAGAAATAATTACAGACTCAGCCAAGCACCATAAGACCATGATGAAGGATCCTGCTCAGCTTTATTGAAGCTGCATCAGTAAATTAATTTATATTTTAGGGCTGAAAAATGAGCTCCATGCAGGTGGACAAAAAGACCACTTTAAAGGAAAGGTTCACCCCGCAGGTGAGCAAGCAGTATTAGTTATCTCCAAAAACTAGTAATGTCGGAGCACCGGCCCCTCCTCCAGGAGTATGCTTCACTCTGCGCATTGATATGGTTGGCAGGTGTAGTTTGGTAGAAAGAAAATAGTTCCTACATGAAACTGCTTAATGAATGACAACTGTCCTGTGAGTGTGACATGATTTCACTGCTGCTGCCCTGTGTCACTACACTACATTTTCTACCAGAACACCTCGTGAGCCACGCCAGTGACACAGAGAGGACCAGAGGCCAGGATATGGATCTAGATGCTCTGTATGTTAGTGACCGCACATGTAGGCACTAATATGTGTTTAATATAGGCCAGTTAGAAGCAGCTTATTTGGCTGACACTGACGTTTCTTAAAAACCTGGAGCTATTATTGTTTAAAAAGGGTACCGGTGAGTAAAATGTTTAACTAATAGATATCACAATGAAACTTCCCCAGTTGATTACTGACATATGGACGATATGTTTTTGTATTACAAGTTATCTGAAATGTCCTGTTTAAATATGCAAATGAGTCATTATCTTATGAAATGTGCTCATTTGAATTTATGTCCAGAACAGAAATCTGAATCCTTGTTTCATTTTGTTGACATATGAGAGTCAAAGGTTTTTTTACTCCATGAATGAGAAAATGCTGGCATAAATGGATTTCTCCATGTTTTTATGAATCAGGCTCTGAATGCTATCTGAACAAAGGCCTGTGTAAAACCCTTCAGAATATCGACCGGAATGAAAGTGGAAGCTTTGGTGTGTATAAATGCTGCTGAAGAGGAGATTTCTGGATCAGAGAGAGAAAAACAGCCTTTAAAGATATGGATTGTAAAATTTCATATCTTTTGAGAATGAAACCTTATTGAATGATTGACTGACTGGCTGAAATGTGTCTTCTTCTCCCAAGAACATCGAAGGTACATACAACACACATGACACAACACATGTGGAGAGAGGAGCACAGGGTCAGCAGCTAAGCCGCTCAGCCAGAATGAGGTGAAATCCACAGAGAAAATAACACCTAAATGTGTTTTTTTTCTTTCCTCTAGTCTAGAAGACATGTTATAAAGTATTATTTAAAAGTATTATTAAGTATTATATAAAGTAATATTTTAAGTGTCTCCCCCTAAAGGCTGAATAACATCACTTAAAGCTGAAGTTGGTAACTTTCTGTAGAAAATGTTTTTATATTTGCTGAAACTGTCACTATTTTGTGACAACACAATAGACGACTTGTGGAATAATAATGTGTGTCTCTCTCTCTATGTGCTCCTAATGGAATCTGTTAGAGCCACTGCCCCTGATGATCAACCAATCAGAGCAGAGGAGTATCTGTGTTAACGGCATTTCTGAACTGCTCAAACTGAAACTAGACAGCACTGATCAAATATGAATCAAGATTTTGTTTCTGTATTAACATATTTCTCGCATAAAATGTTTTTAGAAACATATTTTAGTTACTGTTTGAATAAAAAATGAATAAAATTTACTTTTTTTCCCCGTCTGGTTGGCTGGGCTTGGTCTCATTTAACAGCTAAACGCTTGACTGAAACAGAAAGATCGTCCGTCTCATTTTGCTGTCAGGATATAGTGACAGTTTCAGCAAATTGACACAAAACAACCCAGCAAAAAGACACAAAACAACCCATTCTTAGAATCATTTACAGGGGGATGAGCAGGATTTTTTGGTTACAGTTTGTAAACATGACATTCAAAGTTGGTCCCTCTTCCCTACGTTCACTTTTGTTTTGGAAGCAGCTTTGTCTGCTTGGTGCTTCACCTCGCTAAATTTGCGTTCATTTAAACTGTGTCTGCCATTCCTTCTGCCTTCCTCTTTGAAGCATGCGTATACGATCTGCCAGCTAATCACTACATTTTTATAGAGGGTGACAAAAGGGTGAGAAATAAATGAGGAGACAAATATTTGTCTCAAAAAATAAATAGTTATAAATATAATGGATATATTAAATTGTGCTACTGATTCAAGAATGTGCTGCAAAAATAAACCATTGGCAGAACAAAGAAAGAAAGAAAGAAGTTGCAGAGCTGACGTCATGTTTGGAGCTTAACAGGAAATTACTCTCACCCCAAAGAGGAACATCCAGGTGGACTGAGGACAGCAATGACACGGCCCCTCAGCCGATCTCCATGGGACTGCATTTCAATGACCATCACATCACCTCCACGTCTGTCACACACACACACACACGCACACGCACACACACAAGATTAAAGACATACAGTATGGCCTTCTCTTTGCATGTGAAGAACAATGCACAGGGTTCAAACCTGTGTAAGTCTTTATTAGACTAGAAGAGATATTTTACCCATCTTAATCCAGGTCTGTGTCGTGGTAATGTGGACACTGTGTTCAGATGAACGGAGTTTGAACTGTCTCTATAGTGAAAGTCCCTGTGGAACGGAGCTAACTAGAGAAAACTATCATATATAAAACATGTTTAAAGTGAATATAGTGAAATGGCGAGTAGCAGGTAACATGGAATACTATGCACATATGTGACCTGACACCTCATTCAAGTAATTCAATAATATTGTAATATGTTAAAGCTCAGCATCATTTGTGGCGAAAAGTTAAAGAAAGTGGAGATTTTGTTCAGTACCAGTGAACTAAAATGGATGAAGTTTGTCCGTTCTTCAGATCCATTTATTCAACTTATTGTTCAGGAGCCAAGGTAGAGCAGTAGAGTGTGAAGATGTTTGGACAAGGTGTTCTTGAGAAAGCTGGAAACAGTGATAGTGGAGGCCAAGCCATCGGCCAGTTCACAACATGTACGTTTTACACACGCTTCAAATGACATATGACATTGAGCCAATAGCATTATCAGCACACATATTTGTGTATAAATATGGAACAGTCAAATAGACATTCATAGAGGATGTCTGCTTGAAAACCTTTTGAAAGTCACGTGCAGCACTTGATGCTGCCTGTTTAATTCAATTCAATTTTATTTATAGTGCCAAATCATAACAAAAGTTATCTCAGGACACTTTACAGTAAAGACCGCACTCTAAAACTTATTTATGATTTACATAGACCCAACAATTCCCAGTAGAGTAACAATCTGGCAACAATCTATATTCCAGCTTTTGTGAATGCCACTTTTTGACAGCTCATTTAATTACAGAAACTTCTATGAACAGTACATATAAGTACAATACAGTGTTTCCCACAGAGCCGGTATCAATGTGTGGTGCAGGGCCGTACGGAGACCTTTTGAGGGGCAGGGGCTGACATTTATGGGATTAAGATCTATTAGGCTATGGTTGTATATATTTATGAGGGACACATTAGAGCCAACCAGTCTCCTTGACCTGCAGAAATACCTTTTTGTTCAGTTTGTATAATTGTAGCTGGTATGTTTAACACCTTTATTTGCCTGCATCGTACTGATATTCCCTGTCTCCTTCTCTGTCTCTTCATGTTACCTGGTGTTTCTGTGCTGTGTTCACTTGGTGTGCAGTGTTTAGTACCTGGGGACCCACAGAGCTCCGTTCACTGGCAGCACAGTGAATGCTTGCAGCTGAGGTGGTGTGGGGTTCACAGTCTCTGCAGGGTCCACATCAGACTCTGGTTTAGTGGATGCCTGCTGGTCCTGGTCCCTGGCCGTCTCCTTCTGGGCTGCAGGCAGTGGAATGCTGCTGTGGCTGTCTACTGAGGCGAGGCCTACTGAGGCGCTGGAACAGTCTGAGCCCAGCGGCTCCAGGGAGCAGCTGGATGATATGGAGCAGTAGTTTGTCAGTGAATCCTGGTGCTGGATGATCTGAGTGCCCGCATCCTCACTGTAGATCAGTGTCACTTCTCCGTTCAGCCATTCCAGCTTCTCTTCCTGATCTGTGGTCTGGAGTTCAGTGGTTGTCACCATGGAAACCCCTGCAGGACGCTGCACAGGGAAGACGTCCCGAAGAGGATGGCTGTCTCCGCAGCTGAAACCATGACATGATCTCATAAACAGCCGCTCAAATCAAAACCATTATGTATCACACAGGTTAAGACTGTATGTAACATCAGTATGGGCTCAGCCAGCCCACCTGAGGTAACAACGTTATGATATTGCTTCAAATCTGAGGACGGCCAGAGACTGTCCTGCTTTGCTCAGCAGCTAAGGTTAACATCACTCACTGTCAGCTCAGTATCACACACAGTGGCTCAATGGGCCTCACAGGGACACATCAGGAATGCTGTCCACACTCAACTTTCCAGAAGAAGACAGAGGGCAGGGACAGAGAGTTAATACATCCATGGTTAAAGCACAGCTAGTCTGCCAGCTACACATTTGAGCCATCCTGAATCAGTGCTGGTTAACATTATTAACCAGATTCTGGTTTAATGAAGGCCCCATCATTATTACAAGCAGAGCGCAGCAACAGAGGAGTTGAGCTTTGTGCCGTCACTGTTTTCTTCACTGTGGATGGATGTCTTGGGTGAGTCCTTCATGAACTAAACCAGAGCGCTCACATTAGTTCTGATGCAGCTGTAGGATTCATCCTGGTTCACTTTGTTAGTTAGTTCAAGACTGGCTTTGCACAATGAGCCCTGCTTCTCTGAGCCACCTTCAGAAAACACCTGTCACGAGTCACTGCTGGGGACCTTCTGTGATGATGTCACTGCTGTGTTTACTCACTCAGCGTCTGGATGGATTAAACTAACCACAAATAACATGTTAATCAGTGAGCTGCAGAGGTGCTGGAGGAGAATTCTGTTGCCTCAGTTCTGCAGCTCCTCCATTGATGATGGACATGTACAGACAGCCCTCAGACCAAACCATTTAGTTCACAGCTCAAAACCTGTTTAAGTGTGCAGTACCTCTTGAACTAATCAGTTCACCCAGACTGTGTAATGATAGGTGTAATATGCGAAAATCAGCCAATAATAATATACTGTATATATATATAATAACATCAGCTTGCTTGATGTTGTTTTCTTACAAGCCAGAGTTCATCCCACAAGCCTGATTCACTGTTCTCCAGGAAATGACACGCCTCCAGGAAGTCAAAGAGTTCATTTGTTTGGATGCAGTCCCTGAAATAAATCGACCTTATCTTTCTGTTCTGCTCATAGACGGATGTGTTTATAGACACAGCTGTTCTTGCAAACGTGGCAGTCCTGTACGTTCAGGCTCCACTCACCAATACTTGGCACAGAGCTGGTAGGAGGCAGCATGGTAGAGCAGCAGGGTGTTGATGTGGTCGTCCAGGGTCCAGACCGCCTCCTCTCCCCAGAGACTGAAGCTGGTTGTCATGGATACAATGGAGGACGGCGACTTGTATGGCTCCAGCCTTTGAACTGCCTGGAGACTCAGACAGTCAATGACCAGCAGGCCTGGACCATTTGAGAACCATAACTGATAACCACCAGGGACAGGGACAGAGACAGGGACAGAGACAAGGACAGAGACAGGGGACAGACTAAGTAAACAGTAGAAAGCAGCATGGAGGCCAGCGACAGTGTTACAGTGCCTACTTCTTTTTTATATTTGTTAATTAGTCGGTGCAGACTAGTTTGGAACGCTGCAGAGTGCTGTTTGGGTAAAGATGGACAGAATTTGTGGCTGAGATGAAAAAGAGTGGTGTAGGTTACAGACGGAGGTGACAAGCGTCATAGGATCCTGCTGAAAAAATGGTCCAGGATTAGGGTGTCCACCCAGGTGACTGCAGATAAATACTAAGGGCGTCACTATTCTGCAAATGTACTTTGAGAAAGCTGGACTTTTCATTTTAAAGGTCACAGTTTAATTCAATTTTTTAATTGAAACATCTTTGTTTGTTGATACTGCTTTTGAATTCAAAAACTGGAAGCACATTTCATTGGATGCTCTATTTAAAATCATGGTAACCCTCGAAACCCAAAACAAAAGCCAGATGTTTTGTTTTGGGACAAAGACACTGTAGGTCTGTGTGTGGGCTGTTTGTCCTAATCAAAACATGACGTATTGGAGTGTTTTTTCTGCTCACCTGGGAGCCACTGCTGACCAGTGCCATGCTCCTGACTGGGTAGGGTCTCTGCCTGGGATCTGAGTCCTTCAGAGCAAACGTCGTCTTGTTGATGGTGTGTGAACACAGGTAGGTCTCCCCCTCCAGAGGAAGGTCCTCTACCAGGCTGTACACTGCCACCAGGCCGTCAGACATCCCCGCAAACACTCGGGCTAGGCTCTTAACATGGTGAAGAATATTTACATTTCAATAACACACTCTTATGATCAAAGGATGTTGTGTCCCATCGACTACACGTCGTTTCAGAGGCCTGTTCTCCACATGTTTCCTACTTCTTCAGGCTATTTCCTGCTGTGCTGCTGTGACAGAGACATTTCCCTCTCGTACACTGTAATGTGAAAAATGACTGTATAGTATATGAACTGTTAATACAGGGATAATCACTTGTACAATATCAAACAATCACAGCTTTACACAAAAATGTAATCACATTTCTTCCTGCTCAGTGATACCTGTCACTTTAGCCGTCCCACCCCCCAGTCCCAGCACAACCCACCACCCTCCTCACACCTGGATTCTCCCAGCCACACTTCAAAAAGGTGCATTGCAGTTATGTGTACATGGGAAAGAAGGTCAGAGGTCGGAGGTGAGAGGGGGGAGCAGCAGCACAGACCATAAAACAACAATGCATTGCATTGGTGCCTGACACTCGCAGCTATGCTACTGGCTGTGAGATGTATTAGGGCAATTACTAGAGGCAAGTAGGCTATTAGCATGCTGTTATTACTAACTGGACACCCCACCTGTCAATGTCTAAATGTTTTCACTTTAATGGAGACTAATGTCCTGCCAAGACTCTTCAATTCTCTCTTGTCTTTATCTAGAAGTATTTTCTCCTGCAGACCCAGTATCTGTCTATCTGTATTGTCTCTGTACACAGACCTAGAGCAGCGCAGAAAGAGTGTCACTGCTGGAGAGTGATATGAAGTTAAGCTGAATTAAAACGATATTTTGCAGATTTTTCTGGGAAAGCACTAGACAGAACTCTCATTTTATCACATGCTGTATGTGAAGCCTTTTGGTGGATACTCGTTTATTCCTCCATGCAGCTGCCATGAGTGGATGTACACTTTTAAAAGGTGCCTCTGGGGGAAACATCTTTTCTTAAAATCTCAACCTTAATGTTTCCTAGTTTGATGAAGCAATTTCATTTCTCTCCACACAAGAGATGATATTTAATTTATTAATAGGTGAACAAAACATGAACGTAATCTCTGTGTGCTGAACCCTGTGATGCCGTAGTCTTTACGTAGACCAGACAGCATTCTGTTCAGCTGTGGACATCTTTCTTTAAGATTTTAGTATGAGTGTGTCGATGCATACATGTGCCAAAATCTTCTCTGATATTAGATTTGTTTTAAAATAAACTATTTACTCAAGTAAGACAACATCCATTTCTTTATTCCTCAAAATGAGATTGACCTGAAGTAAGTTTCTTTATCACCTGTGTTATCGGTCCTGTATTCATTTGAGGGAACAAATTATGCTTCTCTGCCTCACAGTACTGATGCAGCGATGAATGTGTGTGTGTGTGTGTGTGTGTGTGTGATGATGCGCGAGCTGACCTGTTCTCCTGCTGGCACAGGGAACAGGCAGGTGATGATAGCTGGACTGGATAGCTGTTTCTGGGGTTGACTGAGCGGACACATGTCCTTCAGACTGTAGATGAAAACTTCCTGCTCCTATCACACAAAGACAAAACATCAACACATTTGGTGTAAAGCTCCAGATATATACATGTCAGAGAGCCATCCTTTTTACAACAGTATTACATTTGTTGTAAGGATGATCTACTGAGACACTGCCACCACAACGGTTCCTTCAGATACACTTACAAGACCTTGAGAGGTTCAGATGAATATCCATCTCATTTGTTTGTGTTAAGAATGGAGCTTGAGTCAGAAAGTGCTTTATCTCACCCCTGAAGACTGTCCTGATGTCTGATGCCCACTGTTTGTGGACGGAGGTGGATTGCATCAGACAAAATGCAATCTTGGAACTCATGCCGCGATGCAGAAGGAATAGATTCAAGAGGTAATTTATTCCTGCTGCTTTCAGCATTTTAAATGAATCTCTTAACATGTAAAATCTGAATCTATTTTGTTATTGTTGTTGTATTAATTTATTAGTTGTATTTGTTGTTTATGTAGCACTACTGCTGGCTGTAAACCAAGTTGTCCTTCGGGATAATAAAGACACCTTGAACCTTGAAGTGGAAAGTCTGCCCCCACAGGCTTAATCATCATCAGCACTGCCTGCTGATGGGTTTCCAGAGATGTCCAGATTCTTTTACATCCTGAACTATAAAGTGAACCAGTACTGATGCATGTAAAGACAGGCTTCCCCCACCTTCTTAAGAAACATTCAAGTTTTTTTTTAAGACTTTCCAGGCCAAATTTCCTCAAATTCAAGGACATAACACGGTAGTAGTTAGACACAGACTAAAGTAAATTACTGTTATAGTAGTGAGGACTACAATGAGAAGGATCAGTCAGGCTGCAGGACACACACGGACAGTCGTAGCCTATATACTGAGTATTCTTTTACTCAGTAAAGAAAATATATAAAGAAGTTCAATTTCTATTCTTGCACAAAAGCTATACATTTTAGCACTTTCAATGACCTATGTCTATATGTCTATTTTGAAAAACTTCAAAAGCCTTGATTTCCCCCCTCAAATTACCACATTTTCAAGCATTTCAAGGGCTAGTGCGACCCATGATTGTAGCAGAAATAACATTCATTCATTTATTTGCATGAAAATGGTGAGTGTGATTCCATGCTGCGTTGGATGGGTGGTGCTTACCTCAGTGGCCATCCACAGACTGTTACCCATCTTCATCTGACAACTGATCCTGCTGCCTGCACAGGACATCCTCTTCACCTCCACCTGGCCTTTCTCCACATTCACCACACTGTAGCTCCTACACAACACACACAGCAACACACAGAGATGACCACACAAACACACACACTCCACCTGCTTTGGATAAAACCCTACCATCACGTGACCAAATTACTTTAAAAAGACTTTCTCCTTAAGGTTAACAATTCATAAAGTAATCATTCATTCTGACGTTCGCTGGTACAAGCTTTATTCCAGAATATCACAAGTTTACAAGGTTACTGGTTATTGTCGACTTGAATACTAATTAAGACAAATACTTCCAGAAAAAACATGATTTATTATTTGATTTTAGTAATGCCATTACTGTGAAAGTCACATTTACTCCGTGTGTGTGTGTGTGTGTGTGTGTGTGCGCGCGTTAGTGTGTGTCCTTGTGTGTGGAGAACCTGCAAGTACCAAAGACCTCAAGAGTGAAAACTCTTGACAATTTGTTCTGCAATTACTTTTGATTTATACAATCAATGTGATACATCAATTACCAAAGAAACGTAGTTGAGGTGGAAAGACTCATATTCACATTTATATCAAAGGCAAATCGGACTCTCCTGAAACATGCCATTTCCTGGCATTACCCAGCATCTCAACAGCTGCCTCTGCTCTGTGCTTCTGGGGTGGAGAATGTGATGGTGAGACAGCTCATGAAATATTGAGCAGCATTTTATTTGAGATCTGAGCAGACTTCTACTGTATATCCATCCATCCATCCATCTTCAACCGCTTGTCCCTATCGGGGGCTGGAGACGATCCCAGCTGACATCGGGTGTGAGGCAGGGTACACCCTGGACAGGACACCAGTTTGTCACAGGGCACATAGAGACAAACAGAGACAGACAAACATACATACTCACATTCACACCTACGGGCAATTTAGATCAATGAACCTAACACCTGCATGTCTTTGGACTGTGGGAGGAAATCGGAGAGCCCGGAGAAAACCCATGCAGACACAGGTTGAACATGCAAACTCCACATAGAAGGGATTCGAACCCTCTTGCTAGTGCTAACCACCACACCACCGTGCTGCCCGGAAGTACTTGGAAATTCAAAATGTGAAGCTCACTGTGGAGCCCAGGCCTTTGTCAGATGCAGCGCCAGCTGCTGGTCTTTAAAGGAGGGGAAGCTCATTTTTCTGGCCTACATCATAAATGTGTTTATTTGTATGTAAATTCTACCCTTAGGTCTTTGACCTCGTCGTACCAACAGGGCGTCTTTTCCAGGGACTTGAACAGTGTCCTCTCAATGGCAGCAGAGCTAGGCTGCTTAAATGGCCTTGGCCCAGCTTAAGCTGCTGCGCCAGGCTACTGTGAAGTGTGACCGCCTGTGAGTGTGACTGATCCGGGCGGGGGGAGAAGCTCCGCAGCTGCCGCTGCTCGTTGGGGAAAGAAACCGCAGAGTGACAGAACAGAGTCTCCAAACACAACGTTAGTCGTTTTTAACAAAGACAAAATCTCTGGGGATCGGTAAACTCTCCAGATCAGTTCATAACAAAGGAATGAAAAAACTTGGAAAATGCTCCGGTGGATGTTTATTCTTCAAGATCGCTGATTTGCTCATTTAGCTGTCAATCAAAAAAGGATTCCGCCTCAGACAGCTCATCCAATCATCATGCAGAAGCCGAGCATCGGGGCCAGCCCACTGTGCCATAGACCCCCAGAGACGCTGAGTGTCCGATGGGCGGGACAAAGCCCAGCATTTATCCAATGAGCTTCTAGTTGAGAATGCAGGGCTACTCATCGTTCCTAGAGTCTCCAAAAGTAGAAGTGGAGGCAGAGCCTTCAGCTACCAAGCTCCTCTCCTGTGGAACAAACTCCCAAATGTTATTCGGGAGGCAGACACTGTCCCCTTATTTAAAAGTAAACTTAAAACTTTCCTTTTTGATAAAGCTTACAGCTAGGGCTTACGATAAGACTTTATTCTGCTTAATTATGCTGCTATAGGCCTAGTCTGCCGGGGGATAATACTTTTCCTGATACTCTGAGCTTCTCTCCTCTCTGTCTGTACCATTCATGTCTCATCAATGCATGTTACTAATTCAGCTTCTTCCCCGGAGCTGTTTGTGCTTTGTCGTCTCGCAGGTCTCTGCTGATCGTGGTGGTGCCTGCTGCCGTGGTCCTACATGACGCTTCCTGCTGCTATTATCACTGTTACTCATATATACTATCACTAGTTTAATAAACTATAAAATTTGTAGCTGTATCGTAGCTGCTATTGCCACTACTCATCATTGATCGTGTTTGCCACCATAATTATTATCATTTTCATATTCTGTCACCTTAGCTGTGCTTGTTTCTACTATTTTGTTGTATTAACTGTCTTAACATATACGTTATATTCACATTACTATAAATATTATTATAGTTACTGTTAGGCTTTGCTTGCATCTCTGGAAGTGTGTCTGTCTCTCTCTGTCCATCTGTGTGTCTTTTCTCCTTTTCTTCCTCCCCAACCAGTCAAGACAGATGGCCGTCCTCTACAGAGCTGGGTCTGTCTGCCCGTTCCTGCCTGTTATAGGGAAGGTTTTTCGTTGCCACCGTACTCTACAGAGGAATTGTTGGGTCTATGTAAATCATAAATAAGTCATTTAGTGTGCTCTTTACCTACTCTGTAAAGTGTCCTGAGATAACTTTTGTTATGATTTGACACTATAAATAAAATTGAATTGAATTGAATTGAATAGTTTGGCTGCAGTGGAACAACCTGCTGTTATTGGGTGACTCTGTGTTCCTCTACGTGAGGGAGCGTCAGATTTTACGCTGCAGAGCAGAGAGGGCGTGCTGGGGTGTAAGGCTTAATCATGTCTTAGATGTCCCATGAGTGGCACCATAAGCAAATGCTAGTGTCTTGAAATGGATGTGAGCAACTACAGGAAGCCAGTGAAGTAAGTGAAGTGGAGGTGTAGTGTGACAGCACTTAGGTAGGTTCAAGACAAGCCGCTGCATTCTGGATAAGCCGAAGGGGTCGGATGGCACAGGCCAGCAGACCAGTCAGGAGGGAGTTACAGGAGTTAAGGTGTGAGATGACAAGAGCCTGGACCAGAACCTTTGCTGCCTTCTGGGTCAGAAGAGGACTTATCCTCCTGATGTTGTTTTAAAAACAGACTTGAAGCTGGTTGGCTACAGCTGGTCTGACCACATCTCCGAAACTGTTCACTGTGAGTCACTAAGCAGGAGAAAGTCATTTTTACCAGGTGAGTTTACCACAAAAAGTATCTTTAATACTGTTTCAAGATAGTCAATTTACCAGCAAGTTGAAAGTAAATCTGAACTTAGCTCTAGGCTGAGTTAAAATCAAATCAAGGTATCCTTTACTCTAGCTGCTTCTAGCTAGCTTACAAATCTGTGTAAAACAGTCCTAGATCAGAAACAGCACAACAGAGCACACAAGTAAACCTTAGACAGCAGATATAGTAACAGTCAAGCAGAAAGGCCTAGTTACAAGTACTTAGCTTAATTTCAAGCTGCTTTGTAGTCGGAGCCAGAAAGTCAAATGCACACCACATATATTTTGGCTGTGCATTCAAACATTCTATCAGTGTGCTAACCGAGCATCGTTAGCCTTCACAACAGAGCCGCTGCACTTGTTAGTTAATGTTTCATTACAGCGTGTTTTCTCTGTTGATCTGTGCTCATGGTTGAAATTAATAAATAAACAAAGCAGAATATGTTTTACAGCTTATATTGCCTTATCAATTATTTCATTCCCGTTGTTAGCAGACTGAAGAGTTGAAACAAACCTGGTGTCTTTGTCTCCGTTCCAGAACACTGCACTGTGTCCCTGCAGCTGGGACAGGAAGAGCTGGGTGTGGCTGTCACAGGTCAAAACATACCTGAGGCAGGGGAAGCTGGGCTCCTGCATCTGCCTCACACACTGCATGGCCACCGGCCTCTACACACACACACACACACACACACGCACACACACACACACACACACACACACACACACACACACACACACACACACACACACACACACACACACACACACACACACACACACACACACACACACACACACACACACACACACACACACACACACCTCACACACCTCACACACCTCACACACACACACACACACACACACACACACACACACACACACGGGGTAACTTTGATCTGCAGTCTTTCTTTAGGCAGCAACTAATGTCACACCATTCACTGCTTCCTGCTGAGTAAACCCTCTGGACCTGTAGTGTAATCTCTAAAGGCCCCCTACACATGATACGCAGTAAAAACGCTTTGCGCCAGCTGTTCCATTAATTTCCTATGGAGGAGGTGGCAGCGCAACCGGTAGTTCAAATCAGTTGAACTTTGACCTAGTTGCGGCTGACCTTTCAAAAGCGCAATCAATAGATAGAGAGAGATAGAAGTTTTTTTTGAGTTTGACGTTTATGTTTCCTAGGGAACCAGAGAGCGACATCCAGCTGGTTAGAAAGATGGAGGAAAAAACGATTGTGTGTCCGGGTTTCTATTTAACGTTACATTAAAGTGGTTTCATGATCAGGGAGGAAAATGTAATGATGGAGGTTCATAAGCATCACAGCAGGTTTGTGAATAGGCGGTTTACTAGCTAACGCTTGTTTCAATACTAAAGTTGATTTATCTGTTTACGGTTTACCAACCTCGCGTTGAGTCCAGTGCAAAAAGCTCATCATGTGAAGGCCCCTAAAGTGTGCAGCTCCTGGTGGCTTCAGTGTCACCATTTTGGCTGTACCTGACTAAGCCTGCTCCTGGCTAATCCAAACATGGTCAAAGAGGTGGAGCTACATGGAGCTGAGGCGAGATGTTGGAGCCTAGCTTGAAGCTACCAAGCTAGTGAAGGCACATGAGCTAGGCAAAGAAACTAGCTAGACTACTTCACTGTGAGGAGATTCAATGTTGTATGGCAAACATGACCAGTTTACTCTAACCCTGGGTCGTTGTGATGGTGGATGACAGTTTTTCAGTATGTTTGGTAATGTCTTCTCATGGGTCTCCAGTTTATCCTCTACCCTCGCCACACTGGGAGCAGTACAGTTAATCAGTCTGTTTCCAGCAAAGCAGCGCAAACAGTGAACCTTGTGTGTTTTAGATCAATCACTACGTGATAAAATGGTGTGAACAAAGAGGGGGACTCACCTTCTCAGGCTTGGTGTCCCAGCACTGGGTCAGCAGGCTGTGGAGGCAGTAGAACTGGACCTCCTCTGGACTTCCCAGCACCGGCCGTATGCCTTTGGAGAGCTTTTTTGCCACTTGAAGCTGGTGGTTTCCCAGCACTGGCCTCCGCCCAGACAGCAGCTCATATAGCACCATACCATAGGAGAACATGTCCACCTCAAAAAAACAAGGAAGATCAAGGTCAAGTTTCAGAGTGACATCTGAGGAGGGCATTAAGTCCTACAATCAGCCTTCAATTTAGATGAGTGTGTGGCTGGAGATGGTTATGTAATTCATGTCAGGAATGAGGATTCGATGGACAATAAGACACTCATGAAATTGAAATGAGAAAACAGTTCATCTAATCATAGAAAAGCATGATGCCAAAAAACTATTTTGAAAGGCGAAGTGAAACTTCAATCCCCCTACTTAGGAGCAGCGGGAGGAGGTGAAGGATTGTTTGACTTTTACTGAATCACAGAGGAGGCACTGATTGACAGATACTCCACCACAGCACAACTCCGTCTTATCCCAGTCTCCTCTTATCTTCTGGAGCTCATTCACCCTGTTCTGACCTGGCACTAACATGTGTCCTAAGTGTGCTGATCACAAGTGGACAGCTTTAACTACAGATGATAACATTTTCAGGACGCATTCAGAGGATAATAACCTTAGACTTTAGGTTCAGAACTGTCCCCAAATTCATGTATATATAGATATTACTACAGATATTCCTGTTCGGTCTTTGTGCCGTTGCTATTACAGAGTCGGAGCAGTTGCTGGTGAGTCACATTAATTTCCTATAAATTCTTCAAAATAAAAGTCCCCTGTGTTTTTATTATTCAAATGCTTTTATTGTGAAGCAGCAAGATCAGGAAATGGGTTTTATCTGCAGTACCTTAACATGTTGGTAAAATAAAGCAGCGAGTTGAACACGGAGACTTTTAAAATGTCTTTCTTTCTGCTCTCCTGCACAAATCACGGCAGGCAAACATCGTTATTCATAGTGTCTATAGAAAGTCATGATACCCTTTTGAAATAGTCACTTTTTTTGTTTTACAGCCTGAAATGTTAATACTTAAAAAACACATTTTGCCTTACAACATTCAAGTGAATTGTTCTTTTTTTTCTAAATTTCTATATTAATAAAAAATGAAAAACTAGAAAAGCAGTGTTGGAGTCCCTTTAGAATAACCATTATAAACATTCTCAGGTATAACCATTCACCTTCCAGATCACACACCAAGTTAATTGGCCTCCACCTGACATCAACTGTGGTGTTTTTGATTTGACTTCAGAATAAAATCACCTGTTCCTTGAGGATTCCACTCCTAGTAGTGCATCGTAACACAAATAATTCACCATGGTTGGAAGGATGCTTTCAAAAGAGCTTCAGGATAAAGTTGTGGATAGGCACAAGTTAGGAGAAGGATCTAAAAAGATTTCAAAGGCTTTAACTATCCCCCTGAGGACTGTTCAGAGTATAGTGCAGAAGTGGAAGGCATATGGCTCCACCTAGACCTTGCCTAGATCGGACCGAGCCAGGGAAACATTGATCAGGGAAGCTACCAAGAGGCCCATGGTGACCTTGAAGGAGTTAAAGTCTTACTGGCAGAGGTTGGTCGATCTGTGCATGTGACAACAATTTCACAAGTTCTACATGTTTGGCAGGATGGAGAGAAAGAAGCCTCTTCTGAAGAAATGTCACATCGAGTCTAATTAAAAAACATATTGAAGATTCTGATGCCATGTGAAAAAAGGTGATATGGTCAGATGAGACCAAAACTGAACTTTTTGGGCTGAACTCCAAGCTCTATGTTTGTCAGAGACCAAACCCAGCACACTTCCCAGAACACATTCCTACAGTGAAGCATGGTGGTGGCAGCATTATGTTGTGGGCTTGTTTCTCTTCAGCAGGGACTGGGCAGTTGGTCAGGACTGAAGGGAACATGGATGCTGCCAAGTCCACCCAAATTCATTAGGAAACCCTTGTCCCTCTGTTAGACACTATAAAAGGGGCAGGTGGTTCACCTTCCAGCATGACAACGACCATAAACACACCTCCATAAAAACAACACAGTGGCTAAAGGACAGGAAGGTGAATGTCCTAAAGTGGCCCAGTTAGAGCCCTGACCTGAATCCTAAAGGAACATCTGTGGATGGACTTGAAGAGTGCAGTCCATCACCGCTCACCACAATCTGACTGAACTCCAACAGCTCTGCCGGAAGAATGGGGAAATATTCTCCAATCAAGGTGCACAAAGCTGGTAGAGACAGATCCAAACAGACTGACGGCTGTAATTAAATCAAGAGGTGCCTCCACAAAGGATTACATCTGAGGACTCATCACTTTTACAACCCTGATATTCTAGTTTTGAAAAAAAAAAAAATAAATTCACTAGAATGTCTTAAGGCAAAATGTGTAAATCACTCTGGAAATATATATATATATATATATATATATATTTTTTTATGTATTTTCCTTTCAGGCTGTAAAAAAAAAAGAGTGACTATTTCAAAAGGGTATCATGACTTTCTATAGGAGATATATGCATATGTTCATAAAATACACCTGAAATTCTGAACATATTACACACAAACACAGACGTTTGTGTGTTATATGTTATATGTTATATGTTCAGAATTGGCACACAGTCAAACTGTAGGAAATCACTCTCATCAGTCATCTCATGTTTCTGTAATAATGATTTATGTAAGAGTAACAACTGAAATTCACACACAACACAACATTAACAAAAAGGAATTGTCATTCAAATTTGTAGGTTATCTATCTGTCTGTTAAGTTGTGATGTAAGGCCCTTTCAAAAGACACCCCAAGCCTCGTATTTTCTCCAACGCCGCAGTGCCGTGTTCCCCGTTGTTTAAACAGATCTGAGTTTTTAAAACACAATGCAATGTCATTTTACCTGTTTCTTCGATGAAAAAGATACCTGGTGACAACAGAAAGACTGAGAGCTGAACACTTGTAATCAGATCATTCAGATCGGATGTCTTTACCAGGTTAGAACACTTAGAATCAGACTTCTCTTTATAGATCCCTTTTGGATGACTCCTGCAAGGAAATTGGATTCCAGCAGCTTACAAAGCAGGTGTGGAAAATAAGGAGGTATAAAAAAATACGGTATAAGTATATTAACAGTAAACTCTTAGCTAAATATATATAAAGTAGAGAGAGAGAGAGAAATGATTGCACTTGTGAGTAGCACTCTGATCAAACTGATGCTATTGCAGCATCTCAGCTAACCTCTTGAGCCACCATTGTTGTTTTGTCATCTCTCGTGTCGTCGTCACTCCCCCCCAAATCCCCCCCCTCCTTATTTCAATTCAATCCAATTCAATTCAATTTTATTTACAGGGCCAAATCATAACAGAAGTTATCTCCAGACACTTTACATATAAAGTACTGTGGGTCTTGACAACACTATGACAAATTCTTGTAAACTATCTGCTGACGGGCAGCAGGCAGTGAGTCACAGCAGCAGAGGGAGGACAGAGGAAGCACTGATACTGACTGATGTCTGCTCTTCATATTTATAAACTTGACTCAGTACTGTCATGTCAGGAATAAGGTTAATCTGATTTCATTTTACAGGTTTCCAGTGAGATGTTATTGAGTTGCTGCTCTAGAAACAACACTAGTTCGATTTTAAATATAGATCAATTCTAATCCAGTTAAGACGAACTCCAGTTTCTCTCCATCTTCCTCATCCTTGAAAGCCATATCTGAGGACCAAAATACCCAAGTGGATTCCTGTCTCTGAGTGGTCACAGTGATTGAGGGACTTCCCAGAATAACTGCAGAGGCAAACAGAGGTGCAGCGCCAAAAGCACTGAACTTCTTCTGTGGTGACATCACTTGCTAGTGTCTCCAGATACACTTAAGGTCTGTGGTATGCTATGGCGTCACAAGGGCAATGGAAAACTCTGGTATATTCATATAAGGAAGTCCTTCTGACCTCAATCGGACTAGTCTAGCACCTTTTCACTCTTCATTACATGCTACAGTTGTTACGGTGTTTATCCTAGCTAAAAAGAAACTTGAGCTTGATAAGACAACACAGACGCTTGTATATTTTTTTATTAACATTAGATGTATTAACTAATGTGACATGATAAGTTGTTTTATATACAGTGGGGTGACAAATGAAAGGATTCAGCTGGTTAGTTGGGTGGACTAATGACTAATAACTAAACACTGAATGCTTTGAGGAGTATACAAGTGGCCTTCATATCTGCCCAGAGATAAGGCCAAAATATATCTGGACCCAGCTGCTGCATCAGTGCTACTGAAAACAAATATAGAACCTAAACCAATAAACACACACTTGAAAAGCATTACTTAAGCTGAAGCACTCACTCCGATCTTAAAGGTAAACTAAACAGCCTTTTCATAAAAGTTGATGTATATACTGATACACAAGGAATCCCTCTCAATCATCACTGATCGAGCGTGGTGGTGGTGTCTCCTTTTGAGAAAGTAAAAGAAAGGAGAAAAAAGGAGAAACCTTTAATATAGAGGCACCCCTACTGCTATAAAAAATTGTGATAATAAATCAAACAATGAAATATTAACATAGAAAAAGATACATAAGAAAAATACCACATTGGTGTGTTACACCAGTCTAGAGAAGACACTCTTCAGACCGAGTATTTAACAAAAATAACAGTGAAAAAGAAATCGCTGGATGAGGAACGTTCATTTTTCAAGTTACTTTTGTGCTAGGGGAAAAAATACTTTGACCTGTTTGCATTTCTAAACCAAACACAATCATCTTGGGTGGAACTAAGTGGATAGTGCCATTGCAAAACATAAATCAGAGCTAGCGGAAAAGTGCCTGAAATCCGCCCCTATCACCCTGGATGAGCCCTCCGTCGACACTCAGTCCTTCTGCTTTCTGGGTTCCATCAGCACCCAGGACCTCAGGAAGCCCAGCAGAGGAGGTAATTCCTGCAGCAGCGGAAGAAGTTTACCAAAAGCAGATGAAGGTGCACTTCTGCAGCGCCATCATCAAATTCACCATTAAATCCATCATCAGCCCTCCATCACCATCTTGTATGCTGCAGCCAAGGACAAGATCAAGGGCAGACTGCAGCATATCATTCACTCGTTTTGCTCCTTTGTACTTTATACTTCTTACTGTACATTTCTGTACATCCATCAGTCAATATTTTACTTTTACATTTACATTCTTGCACAAAACTGTACAGCTCTTCTATACACAAAAGAGATTCAGTATAGTTTTTCATAATTTCTTTTGCAAATTTTATATTATGCCTTTTAATTATTTCATTGTTTTTATTGTATGCAACAAACCACCAAAGCAGGTTTACAGAATGGGGCACTGGCAGCAGATAATGGGCGTATACTAATTCAGTAGACATGGCCCCACTCTAGATCACACTCGTCTTTCATTCATTACACTCTAACTACAGTCATCATTCAATGTTTTGGATTCTTAATCTTGTCACTCATCAGTGTTTCTATCATCGCAGCCTGTAAACAAAAGGGTTCTGTAGTGGCTGCATATTATCCAGATACTCATCTGACAAATACTTACTACTTACACGTGTTACAGCTCACAGCTGGCTAACACATTATCATCCATGAAGCAGTATGGAATAGGAAAATGAAATCGATTTTCCTATTCCATTCTGCATTCTTTTTCCAGTCACTGCATCATTAATTCTTTCTCCAGCCATGCCTGCATTTAATTAAAATAGTTCAGCCTCATCAAAGAGTGAAATTAACAGCCAGGCAAGGAGCGAAGGTGTTTCATTGGCTGAAGTCAGCAGATATTTATGGGAGAGGGGCTGATGAAAAGAGGTGGGGTCTCTCTGCTCTTTGAAATCTCCCTCTATGGAGGCAGGGGCCGCTAAAACAGTAAGCCCTAGTAAAGCTAGCCACAACAGAATCTCTAACCCTAACCCATATAATTGCCAATTGTGTCTCTTAAAGTCACACTTTCTCATTCATCCCCTTCGTGGTAAGGGATGTTTGTAAGGTCTTAGAGGATCTGGACCCTAGAAAATCGACAGGCCTTGATAATCTCCCCCCTCCATCTTATGTCTGGCAGCAAGGTATTATAGCTGAACCACGGTCACACGTTTTAAATCTCTTTATAAAAGCAATGTAAATCCTCATATTTGGAAAACTGCCTATGTTCTTCCTTGATTGAAAGGTGTCGAATAACTACAGACCCATTTCAAAGCTCACTGTTTTAGCTACTGTAAGGTCCTTGAAAGGCTGGGAAATGACCAAATCAAGGAATACATGTGCTCCAACAACATTTTATCTCCTCTGGTTTTAGGGAGCAGAAAAGTGCAGTAACTGCTGCTGTGAACGGGGCGGGAATATGTCTGTTTGCAGAAAACAACTGTAGAATAATGAATCAAAAGGACATGTTTAATGTGCACAAAAGCACAAAGGGTTCTGTGTTTAATTTACTAAAGTCTGGTGATGTTGGTTACACAAAATGTAAAGAGCCGATGTGCCCTGACGATGTGTAACACCATGGAACAGATACCTGCTGCCTTCAGGATGACTGTAAGAGAGTGTAGAGCACAGTCCTTCTGTATAATACTGTGACATGATAAATACTTAAAAAAAACATTTAAAGAAAAAGGAGAAAAAAAAGCCAGAACACACACTAGGCTGTAGTCCTGAAAAGCCACACAACTGAAGACACACTTTCAAGCAGGTAGCCCTGTTGTTATGGAAATCCTGCAGCGCGTCCAACCACGTGAAACCAAGTCACGCCAGCACATGTGCATGGAAAGGGACTGTAAAAAGGGTGTAAAATCAAACAAAGGTTTTTAAAAAAAGTGTTTAAATTGTACAAAGTAAGGGATCGTAAAAGCTTTGTTTGGCTTTTTTTTGTAGTTTTTGTGCAGATGCAAAGGTAGTAACTATAAAGCCATGGTAAAACCAGCATGCATCTCTGACTTTAAAGCAAACATATGGTACATATCAGACAGCAAGGCAACACACTGCAGAGAGGAAGTAGCCAGTCAAAACAATCCGAACAAACCCGCTGACTTTAAACCCTTTGCAGTGATTAGTTAAATAAAATCTTTCATTCCTAACACTGACTACTCAAACAGGAAGCCACACACAGTCGGGATCCATTTGTGCTGCTGTACCGGACTGTCCCATATTGAGCATATATTGCAGATAAAGGATCAAACTAATTTCAGCAATTAACGTTGTACTCCATCAGATTTGAGATTCCTTGTTTCTAGTGGCCTCTGTGGCGGTAAGATGTAACTGCCTGTTCTTTAAGAGCCTCCATCTTGTCACGTTCACGGTCACTATGTGTTGACTTATTTTTTTTCCTTTTTTGTAAACTTTACTTTCACCTCTCTACTTCCAGTCCGTCCCCTATATGTTCCCCTCTTAAATCCACACACACATGTTCCAATTACACTTCTGTCCTTACTACAAAACTGACTCAGAAGTTGGAAGTTCATGATTTCCGATAAGTGAATTGCAGTGAAGTGAATGCAGCATAACCATTAGTGACGATCTGGGCCAACAGACCAACAGCTGTCACTAAAATGGCGGCTTATTTACATCTGGAGAGGGAATGTCTCCACCGACACAGATATTGGAATACTCAGCAAAAAGGCAACAAGTTCTTTCATTAGTGGGTCATATGATCAATCACCATTGTTTTAACTCACTCTGTGATAGATATTAACTTAAAAGACAATTAAAGATAAAGATTAAAGATGTCTTATGCTGCAATCAAACCACACGCGATAGATACGATAGATGCAGCGCGATTACATACAAAGTCAACCTACAGCCGTGATTTGAAGCGGTTCTCGCTCAACCCGCGTTACCAGGGAAGCTAGAGACGTGAAAACTGAATGATATTCGCCTCCAACGCCTACAACGTGCAAGTTCAAAATATTGAACTTTTCACCTGAATCACGTGACGCTGTGGTGCGTGAGCTAATCAGCGTTGAGATTGCGGTAAGGGTCATAACATCCGGGGGATCACCAGGGGATCATCACAGCTGCCAGTTCTTGACTACATCAAGGAAACAGGACTTTCCTATATAATGGATATAACTCTGAACTGTGGATGGCAGCAACGTGCCTTTAGGCATCTAGTCTACTGGAAATTCAGAAGAAGAAGTAGAAAGCCGTCAGTGCAGAGGGAAGCCTATTCCACGAGCATATCGGTCTGATCTACAGGAGAGCTGCAGAGGCAGGTCAGCACCCTCTACAGCACACAACGGCTCTTTAAGATCCACACACTTCATCTGAGATCTCATTTCTGCTCTTTTAAGCATTTAGATCCCTGGTTAGCACTAGCATCCCCTCCCACCTACCCAGCAGAGTAGAGCTGCAGGCAGCTAGCCGCCGGCTGCTACCAAACTGCCTCGACACTCCAAACGCGTGATTGCCGATAAGCAAAGAGGTAAGAGGACAAATATGTATTTTTGATTTGGGGTGACTTGTACCTTTTATGTCATGAAATGTAGCGAGCAGTTTTCAAGGTCTTGTTGTATGTATGTATGGACCTCATCCTGACAGCACTCTGTACTAATCCTATCCCTACTAAACCACTACACACATCACTTGATGTGGGTCAAGGAGAGGTGGTCAGTACCTTCTCATCATACACAATGCCTGGTCGGATCTCAGGAGCCTGGTATCCCGGTGTCCCCTCGACCCCCAGTGCCCCCTCATGGAAGGTTTGTCGAGAAATGCCATAGTCAGACAGTTTAATGTTAACTGGATCCTGCACCTGGAAGAAGATACATCAATGAGTGAACAAGTTCGATGATAGATACAGCAAGCCTGTCCTTACAGAACATAGTCTCTGTTCATATGATTCAAGTCTCAATTGATGTTGTTTTGAATGTCTCTCTCTTGATAAGGTTTGGTGGACTGTGAAAACAGCAGGGATAAATGAAACAAGTTCAGAACTTGAACTCATTGCAAATAGTAATCCATAAACATACCTCCAGAGACCACACAAGGATGTTGTCAGATTTGAGGTCACAGAAGATGATGCTCTTCCTGTGAAGGTACGCCAGTCCTGCTGCAATCTGATGGGCTACCCTGAAAGTTAACATGTGACCAAGGGGCATGTACCTGGATCCTGCAACAAGAAAGCAAAACTCATGTTCCACTAACAGAGAAACAGGCTTTAAGAGCAATTTCAGATGGGGAAATCAAATGCAGCAGATCTCTCTACATGCCTTTGCGCTTCTCCTCCAGCACAGTGTTGAGGCTGCCCAGGGGGGCTAACTGCAGGGCGAAGCAGAGTGGATGGATGCTGATGCCCACCAGAGAGACGATGCAGGGATGCTGCAGAGAGTGCAACATACTGGCCTCTTGGCGAAATTCAGAGAAGCTCCGACAGGCATTTGCAGACTGCAGGTGTTTCACCATGGTGTCTGAGGCATGAAAGAACAAAAAGGGAGGTGACAAGAACAATCTTAACAACTAAAGTCTAAAAATTTCTATCTGGAGCTCATTTTGACCCCATTTCAGTCTGGTGTTAGAGTGAGGCACAGTACTGTAACTGCTGTTACTTTGTATCAGCTTTAGAGGAATAAAAAAAATCACCGTGTAGCACTTTTAGTTGATCTTACTGTAGACCATATCCTGCTCCTGCGAAGGCTAAATCATTTTGTTTTTCATATAAATGCATGTCTTTGGTTCAGGAACTGTTCAATTGGGAAGCTACCATGTTAAAAGGTGTATGGATGTGTAAAAGTAAACAGACACTTACATATACAGGTTTTGGAACATATGCTGGCAAGTTGAAAAGTATTTCAGTTTTCAGTACTTATTTCAGCAAGACAATGCCAAACCACATTCTGCACTTGTTACAACTACACATCCAGCAGCATCTGTAGTAAAAGAGTCAAGGGTCTAAACTGGCCTACCTGCAGTCCAGACTTGTCACCCATTGAAAAGGGTGAATTATGAAACATTGAACTGTGGAGCAGCTGAACTCCAACATCAAGCTGAAAAAACACTTTCATAATGACAGCAACTGGTCTCCTCAGTTCCCAAACGCTTCCAAAGGTTTGTTAAAAGAAGAGGTGATCAACAGAGTGGTAAACATGACCCTGTCCAAACTGTTTTAAATGTGCTGATGGCATCAAATTCTAAAACAATTACAGTTTTCTCTTTCAACATTTGAAAAGTTGTCTTTGTGCTATTTTCAGTTACATATGTGGTTTAATGATTCACAAAGAATGATAGGTCTCCTCCCCAGAGCACATTCTCACAGTTAGTCTTTCCTTTGTCAAGAATTCTTGTTGCATACTACTGACACCGGATGTTGTCCATCAACAGCCTCTCAAAATTCCAGTCTCAGCTGGAACATGCTTCTGTACCTGTGTCACTGCTGATGGTCTGCTGTCGACACTTCTTGAAGTGGAAGCGTTTGATGGCCACTGGCTGGTCCCGATATCTGGCTCGGTAGATGATGGTACCACTGCCACCCTGGCCAAGGATGTTATTCTCCTCCTCAGAGTACTCCAGCTGGGCCCTCTCCAAAAAGAGCCTAGCACGCACGCCCACACACACGCGCGCACGCGCGCACGCGCGCACGCACGCACGCACGCACGCACGCACGCACGCACGCACGCACGCACGCACGCACGCACGCACGCACGCACACACACACACACACACACACACACACACACACACACACACACACACACACACACACACACACACACACACACACACACACACACACACACACACACACACACACACACACACACACACACACACACACACACACACACACACACACACACACACACACACACACACACACACACACACACACACACACACACACACACACACACACACACACACACCAGAACAGGACAAGAACTAAGGAGATCATAGTGGGCTTTGGAAGAAGCAGGGAAAGAACTACATCCCCCCTTAATACCAACAGGTCCTTGGTGGAGAGGATGGACAGATTCAAGTACCTCAGTGTCCACATTACTGAGGACCTGACCTGGGATCTGTATACTGACTCAGTGGTGAGAAAGGCAAAGAAAATACTTTTTCACCTCAGACATTTTAGGTAATTCCAGATATCCCCTCTAACATTAAGGAATTTGTACTCCTGCACCATCGAGAGTCCTGATGTGGTGGAGCATGTGGCGGGCTCAGTCCTTGGGCAGAAACCTGGGATCGAATGCAACCTGCTGCTCTTTGATGTGTGTCATCCCCTCTCTCTCCACCCTTTACTGTCACTCTAAAACTGCTCCAGGTCAGGAAGAAGGTAGCAGATACACCAAACCAGCACTGAGAGCCTACTCACACTGTCCTTTTGGCCGCGGCCAAAACCGGTTTTTCAGCTAAAGCCTAGTACCTTTAAGCAGTGTGAGTGCACCTGCTCCGCGCTCAACTGCGGCCAGCGGACCGTCCACGGCCCGCTTGAAAGAGGTGGGCTTTAGCGGAGCCGTTTGCACATGTACGAGCACGAGCGTGCGCACGTGTACGAGCACGAGCACGAGCCCTACGGCAGTAGCGTTATGTGCGCCTGTTCGGACATGTAAATAGAAGGACGGACCATGCGCGGACATTTAACAACAACAACAATGGCGGTGAAAGGTTGACGTTGGTGTGATGCGGAGGTTGAGTGTTTACAGCAGATTTGGTCGGATGAAAATATTCAAAAACAGTCGACAAGACGCACAAAAACTCAGAGGTCTGTGGAAAGATTTGTAAACAAAGCCACACACACGCGATCAATGCGTGTGACGTGTTACGGCGTGATGGCGTATGGACAGCAAGAAGCATTGGCCGGCCTTGGCAGTGTGAGTACAAACGGGGCTGGGGCGCGGGGGGCGGGGGGGGGGGGGGGGGGGGGGGGGACAAGTACCCCAAAGTCCGGGTCGCGGTCCGGGAGGACAGTGTGAGTATGCCCTGAGAGGCTCAGGAGGAGCTTCTACCCTTAGAGGACACTGGGATCATTACGAGGGCACTGCCTAATGTCTGGTATATTAGTATGGTTGTTTTTAATATCTTTCTGTAATTTAGCCGTTTGTCTCCTGATGTGACATTGAGATTTTTTCCCCTTTTAGCTGAATCCTCCAAGGGTTCAGGGTAGGGGTGTTCCAAGCAGGTCTTCAGCACTGTATCTGTATCTCACAGTATTCATCAACAGATGGAGTTTGCTCAGTTATCATGGAGATTAATTTGTCATTGGTTCAATGCTAAATGGTGGACCTTGAGTTACAATCATTTAATGAGACATTCAATGGTTTCAACAGTTTGACGAGTGTTTAAGTGATAGCTGTATATTGGTTATTAGTTATATTAAACTGCATGGAATGTATAATTAACACTAACCTGCTGTTACCTGGGTTAAATAGACCAAACCCCTCCTTCCTTTGGTAAATAGCCATGGTAGAAGAATGATAATACAATATAAGGGGTCCCAATATTGAGAAATGAAAGGACTGAAAGCAGAGTAATGTGCGGTGGAGATCTTGTCCAAGATTGTCTAATATCAGGCCTAATGAGCACTTTACATCTCCATATGGGAGGTGGACAACACAACTGTCTGCTTTCACATTTCACAATACACTAGTCTCACCCTGACGTGTGCACAGTTATACGAGCACCCAGCTGTAAATGTGAATGATGTTAGTCACTGACATTCCTGTTTATTCCAGAATCTGTCTTCCATTATTTAAAGTCTTGAGTACACTTGTACTAGTGTTTGGAGGGGCTGTTTAACTGTTGCAGCAAACATTCCCATGGCTCTCATCTCATCTCATCTTCAACCGCTTATCCAGGGTCGGGTCGCGGGGGCAGCAGCTTTAGCAGGGGATCCCAAACTTCCCTTTCCCGGGCCACATTAACCAGCTCTCATTTAAATAGATAGCGATATCTTTGCACAACTGACTGCCCGCCCACACACATGTATGTGTGAGAGTGTGACACAAAGACATATATTTATCCCAACAGTTGAAAGAGTGGTGGTTACACTTGAGCCCTAACAATACATCAATACATGCTGTCACTGGGAACAAGTCAGCTGGAAGTCGTTATACAGCCAAAGCCCTGGAGAGCAGCTGACTGTCACTGTGCGTGTGCTTGTTTACCACTTAAATGTACTGTGAGAATGGTGGAAGGGCTGTCTCACTCTGAAGTCCAGTGAGTGGCTCTGACAATCCTCCATGGACTGGTGTCATCTGCCCTTTAAAGGAAAATACTAAAAGCCTTTTAATTCTTTTTCTTGCTCAGCTGTTTCCAACCAGTTTGAGCCTGTGTCTCTTTCTCACCTAAAGGAAATTACTGGTCATATGAAACCGTTGTCTGAAAGATGTTTTCCCCGCCCACTTTTTAAAAGAGATTTGTGAGACCATTAGACCAAACATCCAACCAATTATGAACCGCAGTCTGGCTTCAGGTGTTGTACCTACACATTTTAAGCATGCAAATCTGGACCCCTCAATCCTCTCAAACTTTGAACTGATTTCCAAACCATTTTTTTCAAAGAGTTTGGAGAAAACTATACTATAATTATACTACAATTACAATCTTATTTAGACCTACATGGCACTCTTGAGGTGTTCCAGTCTGGTTTGAAAGTGTGTTGGCATTAAGGCATTGTCCTGGAGTAATTCAGGTCTTACCTATCTGACAGAAGTTTTTCTGTCTACCTAGGCGACTCTGTTTCCTCCTCAGCTCCTCTTCCTTTTGGAGTCCCCCAGGGTTCTATTCTCAGGCCAATATTATTTTACCTCAACCTGCTTCCTTAGGGTCCATTTCTAGAAAATATGAAACTCGTTCCATTGTTATGCAGATGACCCCCAAATGTACCTCCCATTGAAAGGGAAAGATGCTAACTCGATCAAGTCATTGTTGGGTTGTCTCAAGGACATCAAAGCTTGGATGGCCTTTCTTTAGTTTACTTAAGTTTAAATGAGTGCTGATTTTTGGACCCAGCGGTGCCTGTGGAGCACCTCATATGGATTTGTGTTCCCTGGAACCATATGTAAAAGTCACTGTAAAAAATCTAGGTGTGATAATGGTCAGTGATTTTAAATTTGACAAACAGTTAAACTCCAAATTTTTCCAGCTGAGGCTTTGATCTAAGGTCAAGTCCTTTTTATCATAATATTGAAAGGGTTATGCATGCTTTTATCTCCTCCAGACTTTACTACCATAATGCTCTTTATGTTGGTGTCAGCCAGGCCTCCCTGTCATGCTCGCAGTTGGTCCAAAATTTAAAATGTGCTTTATAAATAAATTTGATTTGATTGTAAAATAAACCATGAATGATTGGAGTGGGACTTCATCACCTCATATAGTTTTGCACAGAATCTGTTATCCAAACGAAAACTGTGTGGTTGTTTCCAAACAACAATACATGGATCAGAAAAGACAAAAAAGCTCTAATCTTAATATGCATTCTTACAGGTTATTCAGAATTAATATTACAAGCAGAGATGTTTTAGAAGTGAGACGTTGCAACTCCTTAATTTCCTGTATCTATCACAAGTGTTTCTCCAGGCTAGCAGCAGTTCCTGACAGTGTTGATTCCAATGGGACAAGTGAATGTCTACACAGATTATGTCTGGTCCTTAGCTCCATAGTCACTGATGTAATTTGGACCCGTATTTCACAAGCTACATACCTCCAGAACATTTGGACACTGAAATGGCATTTTTCTGTCAAATGAATCAGGAGAAAACCTCTGCATGTTTCTCTCGTTTTTTCGGTTAGATGATCAAGGGGGATTGTTTTGTTTCTGGTTAGCCATCTAGACTTCTTCTGCTCCATTTACTGGAGGATTATTGCCATGCTTAGAAGCTGTGCAGCCTAGTTTATTCGCTCCAACCCAGCTGGTGAAAACACACCTAATTCAAATTTCTTTTTTTCCAACATTTTAAAAGGTCTCTTAAAATCTGATGATGGGCAGAGCACAGGAGACACAAAGTATCCAGTGCAATAATTCTGCCAAATTTGCAAATTAATTCAATATCTTTTTCGCTTACGATTAATTGAAGTAAACAAAACAGAGGTGGTGGCTGTTCTTCTGTTTTGAGCTGAACTTTTGTCAGGTGATTGGTGAAGTTGAAAGGAGATATCTATACAACACCTCCTCATTTCACTACAAAAACCTAAAAAAATGTGTTGTTGAAGCCAAACAGGTCAGATATGGTAAATCCAGAGGAGTCTCAGAGGTAATTTGTGTCTGACGCACTACAGGGCTACTTGCATATCTGTTTGTGTGTGTGCATGTGGGGCAGAGTGTTGGGGTCTTGTTTGTTACACACACTGGTGGTCAGCTGGTGAACGGGAAATGTAGCTGTTTTTAGGAGCATGTTTTACATGTTCCACACATTCTGTGCATATTTAACAGATTCAGTGTCGACAGAGAGCACTGATGCAATGCAATAGTTGGACGCTCGCTTGCTGTTAGGACACAGTGTTAGGAAGGTGAATTCACACAAAGCTATAGGACTGGCTCAACTACGAGAGAGGATCCTTAAAGACTGGAAATGTGTTTACCAAACTTTTGCAGCTGTTCATCGACAAGCTTTGTACCAATCTGGAAAACGTCCACAATAATTCCCATTCCCAAAAAACTGTAGAAAACTGGAGCCTAAGAAATGCAGGATTCTGACTCATTACCCTCAAGCTGTGTCATCAATAACCCATGGCAGTTTAATTCAACTCAAAGTGGTTTGATGACAGTCATCTTTTGTTGAATGTAAACTAACAAAATGTGTCTAAATGGTAACAAGAATAACCCGCCAAGCACTTCATTGAGAGAGGGATTAAAGGAAGATTTTGTGGCATCTAGTCGTGGGGTCTGTTAAATAGGGTCAAAAGGTTAAGACCACTAAGCCCCTATAAAGACCTATACCGTGAATGTATAAAGGACGATAACATCAAGTTCTAATATTTTCTGAGATGATTATATAAAGACATGAGTTATGTTGTGATTGTAACCAGCTTAAAGTCATAACGTGTATGACTTAACTGATTAATGAAATCTAATGAATCTGTTAAACTAACAAACAAGCACGTATAGAGCACTTATAAGAACTGTAGATAAGATCAGCTTCCTCTTCAAGTCACAAGGACCATATAAGGAAATCTGGACGATTAAATGAATTTATCTAAGCAAGCAACACCCTTCCCTGGAGATGGGTGCTCAGTACGCACCTGCCATGGAAACCAAGGGGTGTGTGTCATTCTGGTGTATGAGCTAAAAGATTGAAGGTTGGTGTGTAAGTCAGATCACAAAGTATATAATGAGGAACACAAGGGTGTTTTCTCAGTTCTTCCTTTGACTTCCGAAACATAGACAGACGGAAAACATCATAAGAGAGAGTTCTTGAGCAGCCTAACAGCAAGAAAAAAACGTCAACTGTTTTTCCATTGTCATTTGAAGATCGAGCACAAAGGATCAACCTTCTTCCAACTAAAGAGAATCACAATTTGCATTGGAGTGCTTTTCTGCTCAACGTCGAGGACTTGGACATTTGCCTGGAAAGAGGTCGGGGAACATTGTACCAAGTTGGGGGCTGCCCGTCTTCCTCAGAAACAGCTTGAATGATTTGCCCAGACATCAAAGCCCTCTCTTCTTCAGAATTAAGAAAAGATAATCAATCAGCCTCAGCTTTTAAGGAGTAATTTTAGATGATAACAGTTTTCAGAATTAAAATATTTTATTGATGATTGAATATTGAGTTGAGTGTATGCCATTTTTCCGTTGCCAAAAGCTTATAATAAAGTTATCAAATTGCATTTAAAGTACAAGATGTGGATATTTAGTGATTAGGTTTCTTGTTGGTTGTAAAAAGTTAGGAATTTGTATGTCTAATACCTGAATCCTGGTTCTTAAAGTTTATCCTGGCCAAAATAAATTAACAGACCCTTGGGGCTCGCCCGAGCCACTAAAACCATATCCTAGCCCCATAACAAGTGCACAGATTAATGAGAGGAGACCTGTCATTAACAGGCATGGCTGATTGGTTACTGACTCAAGGGCTTTTTAGTAAGTTGCCACATCAGATTAAGCAGGGTAGACGTCTGGATACAGTCAGCAGCTAGGTGAGTCTCCTCACCACCAGCTTAAGCAGTCCCTAGTTTAAACTCCTTTTAGGGTAATACTCTTAAGGCTAGAGATCTAACCCTTTTGCAACGGAGAGCTGGACTAGTACCACCTTTACAGGGGTTTTCCCGGGATCTAACATGTCACAACCAATGTGAGCAACAGCTTGAGCGTCAACAGAGAGATGTGCAGCGTAAATGGATCCAAGTATTGGAACAATGGAAAGAGGGGGAAGATATGAGTCATAGTGAGTCCCTCTAAAAGGTATGATCCTATAATAAAGATGATCACCAACTTCACAAAAAGGGACTGAGTGTGGACGGAAGCTATCTCCAAAGCTGCCCCCTGCTATAAAGAATTTAACGCAGAACTGAAAAAAGAAAAGCAGACGAGACAGAGGCAAGTCCGGTTACTGACCACCTTAGCCCATACACTGATTCCATTACCCAGTCACATGGTGGAAGTGACCAAAGGGATGACGAGAGCCGTGATGTGTAAGAGAAGGAAAAGACCAGTGGATGGGAAGATGATCTATAATAATATTAGTACTATTAGTACAGCACCAGGGGTAGTTCCCATGCTCGAGACCTTGGGGGATGCAACCTCCGAGCCCCCCTCAGAAAAGAGGGACACCAGAGTGTGACTCCCCACTGTGTCATTGTCAACCCTAGCGTGTGGATATGATATTGCTGCCACATACAATTCAAGGGTAGAGGGAGACCTGTCGTCATCCAAAAGGGACTGCAGGAACTCTAAGATGGTAGGCACGAAGCAATGTACCAGGTCCTCACTGCGGCATGTACACAAATGACAGAATAACTTCTACCTATTGTCGTACTGCAGTTGGGTGGATGGCACTCTGGCGTTCATAATAGTCTGCCTGACCGAGTCCATGCATCTGTTAATCAGCAGGTCAGGCCTTGCAGCGGCCAAACCCACAGAAGGAGGCGCTGAGGATTGGGATGTCAGATCCAACCTCCCAGTTAAGACAGTAGGTCTGTCCTCTGGGCCATGATGTGCTGGCCATGGCATGCTGCGTCAAAGCCTGTGGAGCAGAGAGAACCGTGTCCTGCCTGACCATAAGGGGCCACTATAAACATCCTGGGACCCTCCTGAAGAACTCCCTGAAGTGTCGGCCAAATCAGAGGAACTGGTGGAAAGGCGTAAAGAAAACTCTCGGACCAAGGGTGAGCCAGCGCATCCTGGCCCAGAGGGCTGGTCACCTGTCAGGGAGAACCAGAGGGGGCAGTGGGATCTACAGCCTCAACAGCGGTCTTGGCCGTCTGCACGACGGCCAGCATGGAGCTGTCCCCCATCTCACTCTCTGAGCACTGGGCTGAGAAAAGAGCCTGGCACCAAGGTTTGGGAGGCTCCGTCATCATCAGAAAAAAGAGAGACTGATGCTGCCAGAAAGAGAACATCATCCTCTGGGACTAGCATGAGCATGGGTGGCGTAGCATCTGGCCTGGCAAGGGGTCATCCACCAAGGATCCACATGCACCAGACTAAAGCCCCCAATACCCGAGGCATGTAGCTGCACTTCATACAAGGGCTGTCAGAAAGCCCCTCCGCCAGGTTATCAGGAACGAGGCACTTCGAGGAGAGGTCATGGCCATTGCCAGCCTGAAGACGAAGCCCACAGCCAGCACCAAAATATGAATCATCAATGGAGACACTAAGCACAGTGTAAGCTGAGGGAAGGGGGCACAAAAGACCGCCTGGACAGCAGAAATGTGAGTAGCCAGAAGCCAATATGGCACCAGTTACAGTAGCTCAGGTCGAATACGACTGCCACCTTTACCAGGCCCATAAAACAATAAGCTGAAGGAAGGGGGGGAAGACGCCGCATATACCAGCTTAGGTTAGCGCCAACAAGACGTGAACAGATGGTTAGCCCGCCACTAACTATTAAAAGTTAGTATTGGCGAAATAGCAAAGTTTCGGCTACTAACTTCAAAGTAAAGCAAGGAACTTAATACAGGGAGAGGGCAGCGCAGACGCTGCACAAAGTCAGTATCGCCGAAACACAGCCACTAACTTACTCAATGAAACTTAAACAACGTAATGCAGACGTTACCTTCACTGACAAAGATTACAAGTTACAGTAGTCAGTAAACAGTTAGCAGATACGGGTTGCAAATAAAGTCAATCACATACCTAACACCAGGAGAGGCAGAGTAAAATACTACCATACCACACCGATGCTGTTGCAGCCCTTGGAGGACAAACTAAATGTCGCTGCTCCGTCACAGGGCGATGGACATACATGTTGCATTCTAATGGGTTAGCTTTAGCCAACACTCTGAAAAATGCAATGAGACTGCACGTGAGAAGAAAAAAGGAACAGAACCTCTGATGTCACCGAAAGAAGCCTTTCTCGGGGCATCCAGTGGTCAGGTGACATTGTTGGTATACATACTCGCACATAGTAGACTGCATGTGCGAAGGGAATATTCAGTGCTTTAAGCACTACCTCTGGTGTCAGCAGGGATGAAATAGAACTAGAGACCATGCTGTGATGGGATCACCCCAGCCACAACGGCAAATTGGGCCGGCACCCTTCATTTTGATCTCAACTACACACCTGTAAAGTTTTGTTACTGTCTTGCACTATTGCAACGCTGTCGCTGTGACAAAATCTGTCCACAGTCAGACAGACAGTCAGACAGACATACTGTATAAACACCTGGTGAATCACTCAAACCTCCTCTATGGTAGTTCCTGCTACAGTAGGTGTCTCCAGGACCACATTTTTCCATGATGACACACACACACACAGAAAAGGTGACAACAATACCAGCGTGTTTATTGAACACCCATTCGCCAAGACAGACCAATAACAGTTGGACCTAATGAGCCCAGCACTGAGTCTACACCAGCAGTGTAAAGAAGTATTGAGCCACAGTACTGCTGTGCACCTAGAAGTCAGACACTCAATCAATGTAGTTACATTTTCTTCCATAAGTCGGAGCTCTCAAGGCCTGAACCGTGAAAGATGCTCTGGGTCTCACTTACGCATATAAATCAGTTGTTACTGAGTCTGTGCAGATAGCTGTACTGATGAAAAAACAGAAGCTTATCTATTCTGTCAGATTTGTGTGAGACAGATGAGTGAAAAGTCTACCTGGAACATGTTAATTGTAATGTCTAGAGCCCACCCAATAACATTCTGTAAATTAAATGCTACATTTAATGATGAGGGGTTACCTGGCAGGGAAGTCAGTCATGAAGAGTTCAGGGACCAGCTCCTGGAGGGTGACTGGCTGCTCAGGGTGCTGAGGACAGATGATGTGCTCCTTGTCGACTGCAGCAAGCACACAGTCCTCCATGTTAAAGTAATGAACCCCTCCTCCTCCTCCTGCATCATCTCCTCCACGTGCTCCTTCCTCTCTATCCGAACCGGCCATGTTGGCTAAACGCTCAGCCTGCTTCTGTTCGCCCAGTGAGGAGCAGAGGGGACAGGGGGCATACTGCTCCATGAGGAGACTCCCATCACTCTCACTGGCTGTCAAAGCTACAGGAGAAGACACAGAGATAAAATACACTTACATGATCTGTTTTTTACTCAAGAGATGGAAACTGGGTAGATTGGTACATAAGAGTTTGGCCAGTCCCCAGTTTTAACATTATAATGTGAGTGAGTGAGTTTTTCAGGTTAACAAATACATTTGTATCATGTCATCTTTGCTTTTATTAAAGGGCTCATTTTCATTTATAGAATGCTAATAGTTTTATTTTTTAAGTATCAATGTATATATATATATATATATATATATATATATATATATATATATATATATATATATATATATATATATATATATATATATATATATATATATATATATCATTCATTCATTTTCATTCATATATATATATATATATATATATTCCTGCAAACACACACACACACACACACACACACACACAGGAAGGTGTTGCACTGTCGGATTATGAGTCAATGCCGCTTCATTGTGTTTGTCTGTGTGTTGGTAAAACAGAAACACAACTGTGCTGTGCAGAGTTGCAATAACAGTGTTTTACATGGCTAAGTGGCTTTGAAACTTTCATTTTGAAATCGAAATAAGGCTTTTTTTTCTTTTTTGATAACGTTGTCAACTTTTCAGCTTTGCTGAGCATGAATGTTTTTTTGGCAAACTGTTTTTGCTCATTTAAAAGACGAGTCAGTTCTACAAATACTGTAGTACTGAAGGTAATAATAATTTAAAAAAAACAGAGTGATATTAGCAAAACTACGAAGGAAATCAGGAAATATCTGCTCAAAGAGCAACAAGACTAAGAATGTGAGCCAGTATAGAGAGGTGAAAGTTAGTGTGAGAGCAGCGAACTGACCTGGGAACCACTGCTCAATCAGAGAGGTGACGTTGTCTGTGATGAAGGCCATGGCAGAGAAATCTCTCATCTCTGACTGGCAGATGATCTTTATGCCTCCGCTCTTCTTCCTCTTCCAGTTGATATCTGAGGACTCCACGCTGCAGAGACATGGATGCATGTCACCACTTCCTTTCATCAAGTTTCATCTGCTTTTACCACCACACAACCATGAGCACGGAAGCTTACAGTAGAGCAGCAGGAGCCTCTGAGACCGTTCAACATTCGCTCTCTCTTCCCTTTCATTTTTTGCATTTATTTTTGATTCTCTAAACCGCAGATATTTGAACCTCAGTATTATAGTTTGGCTTCATTATAAATTATACCACCAAGACTGCTGTAATAGATATGAGAAATTAATGAGATATGAGAGATTATAAGCAATTCCATTAATATTAAAAAAATAAGTGACACTGTTTGAGAACTGTAAGAAATAGTAGCAATGAAATACAAATTAAAATCTTGAATATCAGCAGGCATAAGACATTAAGACACACAGTATCATGTTTGGTCTATATTCTAAATGGAGACTTTTTGCTCTTAACCTTCTTTAGAACTTCTCAAGAAGACTATCTGTCAGAATAATGTAATGTCATGTCCAGGTTGACCTGTGGAACCTACCCACTTCCTGTGAACCAGTATGCCATTGAAACTGACTGAACACTGGCTCTGAACTGCTGTCTGCCTCCCCACGTTTTGTTATTCACGTCTGCTTATCCCAATTTAGAACTGAGGCTGAGTCTAACTGAAGCTTCATACCCTTCACTTTCTAACAAGCATTTGTCTCATTTAATCAGTGCACACATCCTTCTAGCAGCAGCTCTGACCTGAGGTAGCCTCCATCAAAAGTGACCAGCAGCCCCTCCTTCCAGTATATGGTCTGGCTGCGTCGGACTCTGAAGGTGCTGCAACGGTTTCTCTGCTGTGTTCCAGCGAAGCTGTAGATCACAGAGTTCCTGCTCCTGCTCCTGGTGTTTTTTTTGGGATCAAATGACTGTACAAACACAGGGCCATGAATGTAAAAATCTGTCAGCGGTGAAAACCAGTGATTGATGGGAACCTGCTGGTTTCAGCACCTGTAAGTCCATCTCATTGAGGCTGATGAGCATCCTGGCAATGAAGCGCTCCCAAAATCCAGCAGGAACAAAGCTCATCTGGACAAGGCGCTGCAGGGTGTTGTTGGTCTGCTGACGGAAGCCATGGATGTCCAAGGCTGGCTTTGGGGGAAGGAGGTGGGGCAGCAGATAGCTTCATCAAGAGGAAAGGGAAGAAATGAAGAAGTAGGTGTTTAGTTTAGTTTAGGTGTTTGCTAGGGCACTGGTTCTCAATCTGTGGCCTGTGTATCACTGGTGGTAAGGGCAGGAATATATACAGTATATACATATATATATATATATTTGGCAGTAAGTCAGAAGCTTTAAGGAGACTAAGGGCGCACTCACACTGTCCGTCCGTACTGTGCCCCGTGCTTTAGGGTACTTGTCCCCCCCTCCAGGCCCGTTTGTACTCACACTGCCTGGGCCTCGCGCGAATGCTTCTTGCCTGCCTATACGTCATCACGCTGTAACACGTCACACGCATTGATGACGTCATCGCGATGCGTCACTTTGTTTACAAATATTTCCATAGACCTCAGAGTTTTTGTGCGTCTTGTCCGACTGTTTTTGAATATTTTCATCCGATCAAATCTGCAGTAAACACTCAACCTACGCATCACACCAACGTGAACCTTTCGCCGCCATCGTTTTAAATGTCCGTGCATGGTCCGTCCTTCTTTTTTTCTATGTCCGAACAGGAGCACATAAAATGACGTCAGAACCGCTGTAGGCCTTGAGCTCGTGCATGTGCACACGCTCATGTGCAAACGTGCTTTACAAAAGCCAATCTCTCCCAAACAGGCTGTGGCCGGCAAGCGTGCCGCAGATAGGTGCGGTACAGTTGCACTCACACTGGTCAAAGGAACTAGTCTTTACCTGTAAAACCTGTTTGGGCACGGTACGGATTGACAGTGTGAGAGCACCCTAAGCCTTTCATTGAGAAAAAAAAAAGATTTTCTTTCTTTTCTTTTTCCCCGTCATCATTTCAATGTGTACACAGAACCAGCCTCAGGTAGTCAGTCGGAAAGCAGACAGGTTACTGCAAGGCAATAAAAGTATCAAGGGAGTAAAACTTTTTTATTTTTTTTTAAATAGAATTACCTTGGTAAACTAATGGGACAAGCTGTGCAGAAAAGAAAAGAAATCCTAGGATAGGGCCTCTGCTATCACTGGTTTTTCTACTAGCACAGTTAAGTGTGTTTTGTGCAGCAAACATGCCAAAATGTCCAGGGAATTTGTATCAACTCAGAATCAGTTAGTAAAGAGAGTGTTTTACCTGTTGCTGGCCACAGGAAGAGCAATCTCAAACTTCGCTAGAAACTGGAAATACTGTTCCTCTGTCTGCTGGGTGAACCCTGTTCCTACCAACAGCATCTGCACAACAGACATCATCAGATATAGCACCACAGGTAGTCAGTATGATCAGTAATGCACAGAATGACTCTGAAAGTCCAGATTTCTTCCTTTTTACCAGCTATATCTTGAATCTCACCCTAAGGTCTTCAGCTTGGATCACTCCATTCCTGGCTACAGAGCGAGAAGACTTGAGGTGCATTATCCTCTCCAGGCATTCTGACAGCCACACAGGACACAGGAAGTAGAGGGTAGACAGGCCATGGCTGGTGTCAGGGAAGTGCAGCAGGGTCCCCGTCTCTATCAAGAAGCTGATAGCTGGATGGTGTGCAAAAAAGTGGAGAGCCATAAGCATGGTGTTCCTTTATGAAAGATATAGTGAAGGAAACCCCCAGACTTTTATGTGTACGCCATCAGCACTATGTGCAGAGAATACAGAACAGATCAAACGCTTTAGTATGCAATAGTGTGCTAAGGGGCGCTTCCTGTAGGTGACATAGGCTGCCTAGGGTGCCACCATGGACCACAGGACTTGACAAATGGAACTGTTCTACTTTATTAAAAGAGCATGAGCAGCCCGAGGCAGGAGAGAAGCTGTCGCCAGCAGCAGTCCGCCATAGCAACTCGGATTACCTCGCCGGCCGGCTTACCCCCCGGAGAGGTGATGTCGAAAGCGGTGCGAGAGAAAGAAGAAGAGAGGCAACCGCAGAGGCATTGGATCATGGCTGGCAAAGAGGCCATTCCGGTCAGCTATTCCAACCATCCTCCTGTCAAACGCAATCAGAATCAGAATCAACTTTATATATACTCAGGGGGGCAGTGTAAATGGGGGGACCAAGACCTTTATGTTTAAGAGGCCAGTTGCAGAGGGGAGCTGTTCTTGTGGTGGGAGGTTTTGGTCTTTCCAGACCTCAGCCTCTTGCCGGAGGGGAGTCTATGTCCATGATCCTCTCTGCTCGCCTCAGTGTCCTAGAGTCGTGCAGGTCCTGGAGGGACTGCAGGTTGCAGCCGATCACCTTTTCAGCACAGCGGATGATACGCTGCAGTCAGTTTGTCCTTCACAGTAGCAGCAGCGTACCAGATGGTGATGGAGGAGGTTAGGAAGGACTCATTCAATCATTGCCTTTGGCAGGTTGAATTTCTTCAGCTGCCACAGGAAGTATATCCTCTGCTGTGTGTAAGGTCTCTGGACAATAAAATGGACCATATACAGCTGCTGAGGCCTGTGCAGCGCAGAGTGAGGGACAGCTGTGTGTATGTGTTTACTGAGACATGGCTGACCAACCGCATCCCGGACTCCGCCGTTCAGCTGGAGCAGCTAACATGCCACCGCTCAGACAGAGTCCTTGTTAAAGGAGGAAAGAAGAGAGGTGGGGGAGTCTGTGTGTACATCAGTGATGCCTGGTGTCGGGACGCTGTTGTGGTATGTAAACACTGTTCACCGCTGGCGGAGTTTATGATCATAAAGTGCCGTCCTTTCTATCAGCTGAGAGAGATAACAGCGATTCTGCTTGTTGCTGTTTATATCCCCCCACAACCAACAATGCTGATAGAGTTGATGCACTCTGGGAACTTTCTAACGCCATTAGTGAGCAACAGACAGCCCACCCAGACAGATTCCTCATCCAAATTCCACCAATATGTGAACTTTCCTACAAGAGAAAGTAACACTCCGGACCTGGCTTAGACCTCACACAAAGGTGCATACAAAGCTTCCTCTCTCCCCCACATCGGCCCTCTGACCACCTCAGTGTCGTGCTAATGCCTGCATACAGAGCAAAGGTTAAAGTCACCAAACCAGTTCTGAAGCAGGTACGTGTGTGGCCAGAGGGGGCCTCTGCTGCACTCCAGGACTGCTTTGACACCACAGACTGGGAGATGTTCAAGCAAGCAGCCACCTACAACAACCTCACAGACATTGAAGAGTATACAGACACTGTCACTTCCTAGATCAGCAAATGGATTGTTGATGTAACCACCACCAAGACCATCACAACCAGGGTTAACCAGAAGCCATGGCTGAAAGGGGGAGTCAATGGGCTCCTGAGGGCGAGGAACGGTGCCTTCAGAGTCATACGGCATCAGGAAAGCCAAATGAAATTACTCAAAAATAAAATAACCAGACATTTTGAGAACAGCAGAGAAGCACAGAGCCTGTGGCGTGGTACCCAGACCATCACAGACTACAAACACTCGCCACAGACCTGTGACAGCAACACCACTCTGCTGAATGACCTCAACAGCTTCTTTGCCAGGTTTAAAGTACAGAACAACATGCCCACACAGAAGAGCACCCCCTCCCCATGACCAGGCTCTGTGCCAGACTGCAGCCAGCAGGAAGATAACTCTCTCTAAGATCAACACACTCAAGGCTGCAGCTCCGGACAACATTCCTGGTCGTGTGCTGAAGGACTGTGCAGAGGAACTCAAAGATGTCTTCATGGACATCTTGAAAACTCCTCTGAGTCAGGCCGTTGTTCCATCTTGCTTCAAAGCCCCCACCATCATACCTGTGCCAAAGAAGCCCTCTCCATCCACTCTCAATGACTCTAGCCCCGTTGTACTGACCCCCATCATAATGAATTGCTTTGAAAGGTTAGTCATGGCTCACATTTAATCCACCCAGAACAAGCAGATTCCTGGGGGTGCACATCAGTGAGGACCTCTCCTGGACTATCAACACTTCATCACTGGCCAAGAAGTCCCTGCGGCACCTCTGCTTCCTCTGCAAACTAATCACTGCATCACTGTGTGGTACGGGAGCTGCACCGCCTCCAACCGCAGGACTCTGCAGCACATAGTGAAGGCTGCCGGTTGGATCATTGGTGTCCGCTCCCCTCACTCCCTCGAAACCTCTTCAGCCTCCTGCCATCTAGAAAAGGGTACAGAAGCTTCATCCACCGGGCTGCAAGGAAGCTCAACATCCTCCCCTCTCTCCCTCCACGAACTCTGGACTTTAACACACCCCCCTCATAAGGAACAGCAGCGGTCACTTTCCACATCATCAGTGCCTTTAATTGCTGTTTAAATTTTATTATCTTTATATAGTTGATATATTGTACAGTATGTCCATTGCACTGCACATTTTCATATCCTGTTTTCTATTCCTTTGCACTATTCAGTTTTTTGTGTTTTTCTATTTCTCTTGCACTATTTAGAATTTATTTTATTTATTGTATATATTTTGTACTATTGCACCTTCGGTCGGAGAGAAAGGTATTTTAGATTCCTCTGTATGTCTGGCCCATATTGCAGAACTGACAATAAAGCTGACTTTGACTTTGAAGAACATGGGAAGAGAAAATGAGATCTATGTGAGTTGTGATCTGATCACAAACACTGAAAGGTAGATTTGGTAAATGTTTTGGATAACCATATCACTGGCATAGCAGCGTGCCTGAATGGGAAAACTTTTATCAAATAAATAGTGGAAATACATTTGTGTACAAGGAAATTATTCTGTCAAATAAATGTTTTCACATGAATGATTTTTTTGCTAAACATGTCGCAGTACCAGTCTGCAGGTCCTCATAGTCTCTGATGTCACTTCCTGGGTTCTGTTCGATTATGCGGTCCAGCTGGGTATCAGTAAGGTACTGGACCTCTCCCTCAGCATCTCGCCTCTGCTTCTCTGCTATCACTGCCTCTTGAAAAGTCAGGTAGCTCCTGGGGATCTGGGGGAGGAGACACAAACCTGTCTGTGCTGTTGAATAAAACAAAGGCGATTTAAGTGCTTGATAGTTTTGAGTCTTTTTTAACCAAACAGTTCCAGGAACTAACCATAGGACCTACTGCAAACAGAACATTTGTGTTTGCCTTTCCACTATGTCTCACACCCACAACAATAATGTTTTATTGTTTCATACATCAGTGATGTAATGTTTGATACATAAAGGTCATTGTGCATGTGCAGCAAACTGTGCCCCTAGAGTTTGTGGATACAGTACCTTCAGAGGGTAAGACTGTTTCCCTGGCAGGAGAGTGGACAGGAAGAGCAGGCTTTGCCTTGCTGTTGTAAAACAGTCTTGTTCATTATTAGGGGAGATGTAACTTCTGAAATAGTCTGATTGTTTTATAATTCATTTCAAGAACTGTTATTTTATACCTCTTTGAAAGATATATTAACATAAAAATCTATTTTATAAATCTGTATGTAAGTCTGTATGTACTGTAGTGAGCATGCATAAACACTGCATGCACTGGTTTAAAGCACAGAACAGAGCATAAACTATTTCACATTATGATTGTGCTTTTTATATCTGTATCCATCCTACACAGTAAAATCAAGGGAAGAGAACTGAGTCACTGCCAATTCTGAATTTTAACAGGCTTATTATATTGTGAATTCTACAGCTGTTGGTTAAAACAAACCTGGTTTAGAGGTCACCAAGATTCAGAAAATATGAGTAGCAATGAGCTAATCAGACTTGCTGTTGGATATGAATTCCTACTGGGTTCATGTGCCATAGAAACACCTCCAGGAAGATGACCGTCCCTGCCATAGTCCCTGCCCACCGAGTACCTAACGAATGGACTTTGCTGTCCACAATGTCCTCACTATCACCAACCTGGTAACATAGCACAAGCTAAGCATGCTACATGCTACAAGAATCAAAAGAAATACCATTTTTATGTTGTTTATTTCGCATGTTAGTCTGTTGAAGTCATGCTAACGTTATGCTTTAGTCAAGCGATGGTCTAAAGACAACACAGCAGCATTAGCAGAGTCTCAGTACCCACAGGAGAAAACGTCTGGATGACCACTGACCTGAGAGCTCCAACACCAGCTGACACAACTTCAATATACATAAACCCTTAATTCTGATGGAGAATATGATTGGGGACAGTTGCTAAATGTGTGCATTTTGTGAACACAGTTTATTTTTTAATGTTACTATGAATAAAGTGCTTTAAAGTTCTTTTTTCTTTGGTCATACTGCCTTACCAGTCTGCCCAGCAGTTTACTGCCACAGGCTGAGCTGCTTCTATCTTTCATGGAGAGAGCCACCTGGTAGATCAGCTTCTTCAGCCCATCCAAACCCTCCAGGGTCTTACAGGACACTTCACTGAGTACCAAGACACAGACACAGACACAGACACACACACACACACACACACACACACACACACACACACACACACACACACACACACACACACACACACACACACACACACACACACACACACACACACACACACACACACACACACACACACACACACACACACACACACACACACACACACACACACACACACACACACACACACACACACACACACACACACACACAGTGACATCTGACATGAAGCTTACACGATCCGTGCATCTACTTCTTATCAACAGAAATTAACAAACAGTGAAAGGTAAAATGAGTGCTTACTGCAGGTGTTTCCAGGTGATGTCAGGGTAGCCGGTGGCTCGAGCCCCTGACGGGGATCGGCACAGAGCCAGAATATAAGCCCTCAGCGTGGCCAGTCTCTCAGTGCGAAACTTGGTGTCGATAAGATCCAGATGTGTTCCCACAACCACTACTGCTGAGTTGGGTGCTCGCGCCTACAGGCCACAACACACAAGAACTAACATGTTTACTCAATTTGCATTAAGGAAAAACAAATAATGAGTGTGAACATTAATTCTTGACCTAGAAACAGTTGTTTGACACATACAACAAACTTAACTCAGTTTTCCAACCTCCAACTTTTTCCAGGGTTTTGAACCACTTCTCATTGTGTGATGTGTCACTGTCATCTTATGGCACAAGTATGGAACTTTGGTTGCACAATAAACTAGTGCTTCTTTATTGATGAATACATTTTTGTGCCTTAAATTTCTGGTGGGAGTAGCTTTTAGTAGCTACCGTTCTGTCCAACTCTATAGAGTCAACGTAGTTTAGAAGAGACATGTAGCTAGTAGCCTTATGGTAGTTAGCTATTTACCATTTCAAAAAGGACCATAATAACTGTAGCTTATACAGGTAGCTTTTTGGAACTCACATTTTTTAAAATGGTTGTCATACTATTTACAATGTTGACATCAATACGTTACACTACTAATATGCTCCTTATACGCTACTAATACGCCATGTATCTCATATCATTTAGCAACTCATCACCATCCCAGCAGCTGGCTGACCAGCTAGCTTTTTGGTTATGTTTAGTACTCATTGGAGAGGTCTTGGTGTCTGTCACCCCGGTACTGAGGTTTAAAGTGTAGCCTTCCCTTTCATGACTCTGTTTTATAGCATAGCATATACTGTACAGTACAGGTATGTCTACTGTGACAGTGTATACTAAAATTATTCATTGTTGACACAAATGATGGCAGACACTCATTTCATACCCTTTCCTTTTTTAATGTTTTATATACCTTTGTGTTAAATACAGTTTGGTATAAGTACTTGTTGGAGATCAAATGTTTCTCCAGTGTAAGTGATGAGAGTAGGTGGCAGTACTAACAGGGTCAGGCACTTGCCTGTGCCACTGCCTAAACATGGCTAACGTGACTGAAAACAACAGCCTGTCATCTTCAGAAATAACAACTCCATGCCTGTACTGGTTTACAAACTGGGCGTCTACTGTAGAACTACTGAAGGCCCTCACCAAGCATCTCAGTGACAGACACCAAGACCTCTCCAAGGAGTACTAAACATGACCGGTTAGCCATAAGCTAACTGGCTAGCCAGCTAGTAGGATGGTGATGAGCTGCTAAATGATATCAGATACTGTATGTAGCGTATTATTAGCGTAGCTTATACCAGCCTGCTCTGTACCGTAAATAGCATGACAAGCATATTAGAAGGGTGACCATAATGACCCTAGTTACAATAAAATGCAATTGGGTTGATGGAGTAATGTTTAAAGGATACTTTACCCATTTTACTCCAGCTCTCTGAAATGGCAGTGTAGGCAGATAAAGGGTGTTTGGCGGAAATGATTGGAAGAGTCACGATTTGTCATTTTTGAACTATTCATAAAATAAGACATGGTACTAATAAAGGTCTAAAATACAAAATACATTACATTTGACCTAATATATATAACCATATATTAGCCCTTTATGAAATGTATTTTGTCAGTTTTGGTCTTGTGGTTTTGCAGCATACGGGACATTCAGTTTCAGTTTCTAGTGCTGTTTTGTCGGCGAGTAATGTGATACTAAACTGCGTTTGGTATCAAAGTCAAAATCTTGGTATTGTGCCAACACTACAGTGTATCATGTATACGGGTATATATTTGGATGCACATGTTTGGGTGTGTGTGTGTGATAGAGAGGGAGAGGAGAGCACACACCCTCTGAGGAAATATGTTTCATGACTTCCAAACACTCTTTTGACATGCTTTATTACACATATTCCTCAGGAGTGTGAGAGACAGGAAGAAAGCTAGAATTAGAATTTTGTTTGTTTTTTGTCTTTATCCATGTGTCTCATTTGGCTCAGTGTGGTACTAAATTATCTCTATTACATATTCTCTACCAGCAGCAGTTTGATTCTTTGTTTCAATTTTATTTACTGATTTAAAAAATCAAAAACAACTCACTTTTACAAAAAGAAAAAAAATCATACAGGCTTTTGCAGAATAACAAACTCTGAGAAAAGGCACAGATTTTTTTATATGTAGGGTAAATTCTTGTGTCTGATTGGCTATTCATCACTTTATAAATGTATCTTATTCTTAACATAGGATTTAATGCTTCAAACTAACTCCACAAACTGTTAGGAAGCCAAGAGGATTCT